>NC_036443.1:28426716-29026716 GCF_002775205.1 Xiphophorus maculatus
AACTTTCAACACCTGCCAGAATCCAAATCAGGACTGAGATGACAACAGAGTGAGTAATAGTGAACTTCCCCACCGTTCTGATTGGGTAGACAACAGCCAGGTACCGGTACACACTTATACATGTAAGGAATCCAATACTGCAGTATAAATTCAAGTTGAAGCAGAATCTTGTTACCAAGCAGAATCCTTCCCCAAAGATCCATTCAGTCTTGTTAAAGTAGTACACGGTGAGAAAGGGGTGAGTGAGGAGATTCAACATGTCTGCTAGTCCAAGGTTAAGAACAAGAATGTTAATACTCTGAAGTTTGTTCCAGTTATGCAGCAAAGACTTCATTCCCCACACATTCAGGACCAATCCAACAAGAAATACCAAAATGTAAAGACAAGGGAGGAGTATATGTTCAAATAATGCTATATTGGGTGAAGTGCAGTTGGATGCATTCATTTTGTCTTTCAGACAGAAGCCAGTTCAGCGCTTCTCCTCTGAGGCTCTGCATACAAAATGAAGATGGAGTCGATGAAAACTTAACTTCCTCCTTGAACTCAGGCTTAGCTGTAACCACAATTATCAGCTTCATTAAAAATGACCACAAGGCCCTTTCCTGTCAGTTGCATTCGTTTTGCCTTCCAGAAGCAAGTCCAGTCTGTCCTTCTCTTCTGAGGCGCCGCTCAAAAAATGAAGAAAGAGTGAAGGAAAACAACCTGAGTAACTTCCTTCTCGAACATCAGTTGCGTCATTGTGAAGAAGAGCTTTGATTTCCAGATACTGAGTCTGGTTTGACAACTAAATTTGGCATCCAGCCCAACATGCTGCTTCCACATAAGGTCTCGCACAGAAAAGAAAGACAGACACAAATTAGTAAATATAACCCGAATTTCTTCAGTCCAAGTGAGGGAAACAGCAATGCCTCCTGAATTTTTAATTCTAATTTAAAAATTCCATGGTTTGTAAAGAGTAAAGTGTAAAGTATTTGCTCTCATGTCCTGTGTTTTATTAAATCATTGTCACACAATGTACTTTAAAACCTCTGTTAGAGAAAAAACTAAATGAGATTTTGAATGCAGAAATCTCTTGTTGACAGCTCATACTGCCAAAAGTATTTAGTCTGGTCGCTGGGCGTGACAATAAGCAAATTCCACTGGTTTCCTATTAAGCAATAGGACACCAGTTACATTTAAAGTGCGATAATTTAGAGATCTGATTTACAATAGCAAAATAATAAGCTAACAGGACATCAGCTGGTTTTCTCTTCAGCTAGTTTTAGACGAAGATGGTATTATCGGTATGTTCGGTATATATTTACTAGATCAGAGTACCAAGAAACAAACATCGACTGAAACGCAACTTGAATTTGAAATTTTGACTCAGAAAGTCAACACAACCAACATAAAAATCCAGTAGGCATGTTGAACCAAACAGGCAATTGCGTTGGTGATTATTGTTCTAATGTTACTAGTGAAAACATTTGTCTTTTGGCCGTTGCATCATGTTATTATAAATACCACCGTATAATTTGCGGTTACAGTAAATTGTTAATATACTATGCTACTGTAGTGCTGACAGTTAAATATGGCAAATGCTGAAAAGTATTTCACCTATTCATGCTGTGAAGACAATTATTTCACACAAATAATATATTTTATTTATTTTCTGTTAACAGATCACACACACGCACGTATATATACAAATCCTCATGTCAGCCACTTTAACCAGTGTTAAAGGTTAATGTAAGAAGAATATTCTGCAAATAAACTATGAAAAAAGACCTCCAGCAAAGAGTCGATATGGCAGAAACTATGAAGCATGAATTACTGAAACATATTTTTACTCAAGTAAAAGTAATTACAATCTACCTAGGAAGTTACTCAAGTGAGAGTAAAAAACCATTTGGTAAAAAGGCTTATTCCAGTACTAAGTAACTGACGAGAACATCTAATTTAATACTTTAAAATGGCATCATCAGGGAGACAAAATGTAATATTGCAGAAACTATGAAGTAGTTTCTTCACAATCATGTGCAAAGTTAGTATTTTAAAGACTAAAATGAAAAAAAAACATTTTCCAAATAATTTCTTCAATATAACACAGGGTAAAGTATTTCCAGTGACAATATAGTGTTTAGTGTATCTTTTTGACATTCAAATGTCTCAGAAAAATTTTACTCAAGTAAGACGAGTGCTACTTCATAGTAATATTACTCCAGTAAAAGTAAAAAGTATCTTTCCAAAATGTTATCTAAGTAAATGTAACAAGGTCAAAGTTTTTAGCTATTACTTACTTATGCTGAAAACAAAAGGAAAATACCTAAGAACTGTGACAGCTCAAACATCCTGGCTGGGCAAAGTCAATTCCAGGTAGTGACGTCAGAGCAACTGAGCAGGACAACCGATATGTGTGTGCATGTGTGTGTAATACAGATCATGTATTACGGGAATGAATAATCTGTTATTCCTGTACAGCAGTGACTATATGGCAAACTAAAATTAGTTCAGCTTGATTTCAACAAGAGCCAACATGTAGAAATGAAACGGAAACATGGTCAGTTTTACAGAAAACTACCTGCTGTCATAAAGCACTTTCAACGTCTTGCTCAGTCTGTGGTACAGCCTCAAAGCTGGATTTCAGCTTGAACAAACGACTGAAAATCTGTCGACATCCCTGCAGCAGCAGCCTGAACTGAACACCCATTTCCTCATTTACATGAAGGTAAACCAGCGGGTTAAGAGCACTGTTCAGGCTCACAAGACCACGGCTTGCCTGACGGGCAGCAAAAATCCCAGTATCCCATGTGGCGCATTTGCTCAGATTTTTTAGAACCCTGGAATACAGATTCAGGTTCTTGAAAACATGGTAAGGTGCATAACATAACAAAGAGAGAAAAGAAGAATCAAAAACCCAGCAGCTTAAAAATTCGTTGTTTTGTGACATTTTTCATTGTATCTGAGCGTCAAACAACAACAGTCACGTGTCCATAGCAGCAAACAATGATGGCGAAAGGGACGCAGAATCCAAAGAAGGTCCAGCTGAGGCTGTAGTTCAGGTATGTCGTAATGTTATTTGAATTAGTCATATCAAAACATTGTTTAGTCTTGTTCCCTGAGTGTTTTGGGAACAACATTTCTGGAGAACTTTCAACACTCACCAGAATCCAAACCACAGCTGAGATGACCACAGAGTGAGTCGTAGTTAATTTCCCCATTACTTTCATTGGATGGACAACAGTCGGTACACACTGATACATGTGAGGAGCCCGAGGCTGCCGTATAAATTCAGGTTGAAGCAGAATCTTGTTACCAAGCAGAATCCTTCCCCAAAGGTCCATTTAGTCTCATTAAGGTAGTAAATGATGAGAAAGGGGTGAGTTAGCAGATACAACATGTCTGCTAGTCCAAGGTTAAGAAGGAGGATGTTGATATTTCCCAGTTTCCTCCAGTTATGCAGCAAATATATTATTCCCCATACATTCAGAACCAATCCAACAACAAAAACAAAAATGTAAAGAGCAGGCAGGACTCTCTGTTCAAATACCTTATCTAGTGTGCAGTTCGTTTTATTCATGTTATCTTCCAGAAACACGTCCTGTAGGCTCCGCTCGCAAAATCAAAACAGAGTCAACAAAAACAACCTGAATAATTTCCTCCTTGAGTTAAAGTTATGTTGTATGTACAGCTGCCAGTGCAAACATTTAGCTCAGGTTTTATAGATTTGAAAGTCAAAGACAGCAAAACCTGTTTACTGACATTTTATTTAAACAAGTTAGGAATCACCATAATAGAAGTAGCAGATAAACTCAAAGCAATATTCTAAACATAAACCCATGTGGTTTAAGCTGACTTTGAGCTGAAAAGTAACTGATGGAAGGAATCTGGAATGTATGGTGAAAATAGCAGATTATTTGAATCCAAGACTTTTTATAGAGTATTTTCAAGGAAAGTTGGAAACTGAATAAAATGCATGCCATTTATTTCTGTTTTCCTTATTCGCTGTGCTTAGAGAAATAGGAATACCAATGAATCATTTTTTTTTACAGACAGATAGTAGCAGATAAAATGCGTGAACTGTATGTGGGCGATAACTTTGATTCCTTGAAGATAAGTCTGGTAAAGTTGGCCTCAGGCCTAAACTCTGAACAAATCATGCTGTTTCCACATAACAGCATGATAGATTAGAAAAGCGGATACAAGTCAATGAATGAAATTGTTTAGAAATTCTGAATTTCTGACGTGCAAATCAGAGAAACAACAGCAATAACCCTTAAATTTAAAAGGCCAGTTTTAAAATTCAAGAAGAGTTCAATAATGAGTTTATTTGCACTCATAACATCCTATTTCTTATTAAATCAGTGTCAGAAAATTTGAAGACCCACTCTGAGTTTTTCAATCAAGTTCAATCAAGTTTATTTACAGCACATTTTAGCAACAAGGCGGTTTAAAGTGATTTACATGATAAAAACACAACAATATAAAGACAGAACACAGTCAATAATTGAGTCATTACATCTTGTCAAGTGCCATTAAACATCAGAATGTTAATTAATGTTTCATTTGTAATGTTTCAAAAGCAACTTTAAACAGGTGGGTTTTAATGTAGATTTATAGTATGTTAAAGTAACATCTTAACTATCGACTATAATGTTTCCCACAAATAAGTATTTAATACTGAAGAACATGTTTGTATTTGTTAATGCCTTATGCAGCTGACATCCTTATTTAATCACATTTAACTGTAGATAATGCTAACGCTAAATGAATACACTTTAAACAAGACAAATTCAATACTAGTAGTGTTTTTGTTACAACTGCCTTATTATATTTTTAAAAAATGAACTTTTTTTTTCCTTCTTTGAAGTTGCACTCATGATAAAACTGTGTCCTATTTTGGCTATACAGACTATCTGTAAATAAGTAGAAAGTTGTGCAGCAAATACTTTCCCCATCTGTTAGCTACAAACAATATATACCAATAGGTGAACAGTAGGCAGTACTTTGTTCAGATAATTCATTATCTAATGCACAGCTGGTTTTATTCATTTTAATTTTGACTCCTAAACAAGTAGGTTCAACCTCTGTCCTCTCAGGTGAAACTCACTTGCAAGGGAGAATAGTTTCGCTTAATTTCTTATTTAATTGTTAATTTTCTAGAATCTCTGAAAGTAAACAAGTTAACAAAATAAAAGCATAGAGAACGAACCAAAAATGTCACTCACGACATGGTCAATTTAAAGAGAAATATATCACAAAGCACTTAAAGCTTCTTTCTCAGTCTGTGGTACTGGCTCAGATCTGGATTTCAGCTTGAAACAACAACTGAACATCTGCTGCAGCAGCTGCCTGCACTGAGCACCCACATCCTCAGAAACACACAGATAAACCAGTGGGTTAACAGCACTATTCAGGCTCACAAGACCAAAACTTACATGACGCGCTTTAAAGACCACATTATTCCACGTGGGACGTTTGCCCAGCTTAGTCAGAACTCTGGAATACAGATTGAGGTTCTTGGAAACATGGAAGGGTGCATAACAAAACGAGAACATAAGAATCAAAAAAACCAACAGCTTTAAGATTTGTTGTTTCTGGTTTACATTCATCATATTTGAGCGGCAGACAACAAGAATCACATGTCCATAGCAGCACACAATGACGATGAAAGGGATGCAGAATCCGATGAACGTCCAGCAGAGGCTGTAGATCAGGTATTCCTCAATATTTTCCGAATCAGTTGTGTCATAACACGCTCCAGAGTTCATTGAATCTTTGGGGAATGACATGTCTGGGAAACTTATGACACTCGCCAGAATCCACATCACAACAGAGATGACCACAGACTGAGTCATAGTTAATCTCCCCATCACTCTCAATGGATGGACGATGACCAGGTACCGGTACACACTGATACATGTGAGGAATCCAATGCTGCCGTATAAATTCAAGTTGAAGCAGAATCTTGTTACCTTGCACAATCCGTCGCCAAAGGTCCATTCATTCTTATTAATGTAGTACACAATCAGAAAGGGGTGAGTTAGCAGATACAACATGTCTGCTACTCCAAGGTTAAGAACAAGGATGTTAATAATCCTAAGTTTCTTCCAGTTGTGCACCAAACACTTCATTCCACATAAATTCAGGACCAATCCAACAACAAAAACTAAGATGTAAAGAGCAGTCAGGAATGTATCTGCAGATTTTAAATCCAGTTTAGTAATGTTGGTTGTAGTCATTTTTTCTTCCAGAAACAAGTCCCGTCTGTCCTTCCCTTCTGAGGCTCCGCTCACAAAATAAGGATAGACAGTAAGGAAACAACCTAGATATCTTCCTCCTTGAACATCAGTGAAGCCGCAGATAAGCCCAACGACCTTTCTGTTAAAAGCCTCATAATAGTGCAGAAAATACCTGAACTCTAAGAGGGCGTTAACTTTGATTCCGAGAAGATAAGTCTGGTTTCACAACTCAAGTATAGCTTCCAGCCCAAACTTTTAACAGATCATGCTGCTTCCAGATAACAGCTGACACATAAAAGGCCCAAACTTTTAACAGGTCATGCTGCTTCCAGGTAACTGCTGACACATAAAAGAAAGACAAAAAAAAAAATCAATGAATGATAAGTCATTTTCAGATGTCTTAAAAAACAATCAGAATTTTTGACATCAATTTTCCCTGCATTAAAAATTACAGCTTAAAAATCCAAGTATAAGTGAAAAGTTCGATAATGTGTTTCAGTGTCACATGATGTACATTAAAACCTCTTTTGCAAAACCGCATTGAGCGTTTTTTTTTCTCCCCTCCAGGGGGTTTTTATGGGCTCTACTGTCCCTTATATGAAAGTAAGCTGACAGGAAAGGGGGAAGTAGAGGGGGGAATACATGTGGCAAATCTCGCCGGGTCCGGGAATCAAACCCGCGACGGCCTTGTCGAGGACTCATGGTCTCCAAACGTGGGACGCGCTAACCCCTACGACACCACGGTACGCCCCACTGTATTTATCTGTCTTTTGTAAAGATAAAAATCAGAGAAATCTATTAACAGCTCCTAAAAGTAATTAGTCTGGTTACTGAGCATTACAGGCAAATTCCACTGATTTTCTAGTAAGCAGTGTAATATATCAGAGATCTGACCTACAACAGAAATATAATAATCTAACAAGAAATTTATTGATTTTCCTTTCAATGTCTTACTTCTTGCCTCTCTCCCATAAAGACACATTTGTGCAGTGAATGACTAATAGTTGTCATGTGAATCTCTGTATGTATCAGTGCTCTCCTTGTTTGGCCTGTAAGTTTAGGTGGACAGTCTAGTCTTGGTAGGATTACAGGTGTGCCGTACTCTGTCCATCAGAGCATGAGAAATCTTTTATAACCTAAGCCTGTTTTAAACTTCTCTACAACTTTTTATCTGACCTATCTGGTGTGTTCCTTGGACTTCATCATGCCGTTTGCTCCCCAATATTCTCTTCACCAACCTCTGAAGCCGTCACAGAGTAGCTGTGTTTGTACTGAGACTAGACTACACACAAGTGGACTCTATTCAGACTAGCAGCTATCAGGACACTTCTGAAGGCAATTATTTGCACTCATAGAAAAGTGGGCTGAATACATCTGAACGCTGCACTTTTCAGTTTTTTTATTAGTAAAAATGTTTTGAATCATTTATCATTTTCTTTCTGCTTCACAATTATACAGTATACTACCTTGTGTTAGTCTTTGTTGTAATGTGAGAAAATATGGAAAAGTTCAAGTCGTGTGAATACTTTTCCAAGCCGTGGAACAGACTGCCAACAAAGCACGATCTCCAGGAAAACTGTTGCCTCTACATGTAAGAAGAAGAACTTGTCTATACATGTAAGGAAAGAAAAAAGTGGAGTTACAATCAGACGATAGTGGGAGTGCAGGCGTTTACTGTAATGCTGCCCTCTTTAAACTGCTGGGAATGTCGGTAAGTGACGGAGGAAAAACAACACAGCCTTCAGTTACAATTGGTTTGAGCGCAGTGCTCTCCAGAGCGACCTATGAAATTTTATTAGCAATTGCATCCAACTGTATACACCTCCACTCACAACAGGAAGTCAACAAGAACATGAATAATAAAACTCATCGTCATATGAGTCACTCTGACTGAGAATAAGCAAACTCTTAATGGAAACTACAACTACCAGTACGTAATGGTAATTTAAGGACATCATGAAGGAGAATGTCCAGCAATCAGTCTGTGACCTTATACATAAATACACTCCAATTATGCAGCAGGACAAAAATCCAAGTTCACAAAGTATGATTTTCTTTACTGTCATAACAACACAACTTTTGAAGTCTAAATATTAAATATGAAAAAGAATTTAGAGTGGTATTGTCAAATTCTGAGTTAAAATCTTGCTAAATCCCTTTCAATGCAGCCACATCATAACAAATGTTTAGAGAAGAATGGCCCAAAAACTTTACACCACCCAAGACAGGAGCAGCTGCCACCCAGGAAATGAAGAAAATCCAGTTTTTGGGTTTGGAAGGAAAATAACCTTTTACACACAGGATAATGTTTATTTCTTTTTCAATACTTGAAAACATAATTTGAAACTTGCATTTTGTTTTTACTCAGGATTTTTATTATTGTGTGTTCGATGTTCACAATTTGAAAAACCTGAAAACAACAACCATATGCAGGAAGATAAAAAAATTAAAAAGCTATATTTATCATTTTAAATATATGTAGCTACGGTAAAAAAAACATGACAAAAATTCAATAGAATGGGTTAAAATAAAATTCACAATTCTAAACATTTTATTTCTGCACAGCAGTGACAATAAAACTTGTTAAACACCACCCTATGAAGCCATATCAAAACAAAATTGAAGGATGAATGATCCATAAATTAAACACCAGGATTAAAAGACAAAAATAAAAATCCAGCACATCATAGGAGTAGCTACCACCCAGGGAAAAATGACCAAACCATTGCTGGATTTGGAAGGGAATCACTTTTTGACACCCAATAATGTGTCTTTCCATTTTTATAAAAACATAACTTGAGAATTGCATTTTGTCGTTACTCAGGATATAATTGTTTTTTATTACATTTTATTATTATGAGTTTGATGATCACAATTTGACTGTGACAAAACAGAAGGAACAGAAGAAATATGCAAGAAGATAAATACTTTTTCAAAAATCTATAATCTTGACCATGTGTGGATAGGAACAAAAAAATAACAATCAATTCAATGAAATGTGTTAAAAAGCCTTTCATCCTTCTCCTGTTGTTGTTCCACTACAGCAGTGACAGTGAAACTTTCTCTGCTTTATTTCTTATGGAGTTATTAATTCTCTAGCATCTAACAGAAGCAGTCAACAAATTAGATGAATACAAAGCGTAATGAGCAAAAATTTCACTCATGACGTGGTCTAGTAAAAAAACATGTCATAAAGCACATTCAGCTTCATCCTCAGTGTGTGGTACTAGTTCAGAACTGGATTTCAGCTTGGAACAGCAACTGAACATCTGTTTACATCGCTGCTGCAGCTGGCTGAACTGGGCGCTCATTTCCTCATGAAAATACATGTAAATCAGCGGGTTAAGAGCAGTGTTCAGGCTCACAAGACCCCGACTTACATGACGCAGATAAAAGACTTCATCATACCATGAGGGGCACAGTGGGTACTTAAAACCCAGATATTTGGCATACACGCTGAGGTTCTTCAAAACAAGGTAGGGTGTGTAACAAAGCAAGAAGAGAAGAGACAAAATAATCAACGGTTTTAAGATTT
This sequence comes from Xiphophorus maculatus, assembly GCF_002775205.1. NCBI lineage: Eukaryota > Metazoa > Chordata > Actinopteri > Cyprinodontiformes > Poeciliidae > Xiphophorus > Xiphophorus maculatus. The sequence continues at coordinate 28,436,473 of NC_036443.1, forward strand.
TTCGTCTATGGTTCTTTTTCATCATATTTGAGCGGTGGATGACAAGAGCCACATGTCCGTAGCAGCCCACTATGATGATGAAAGGGATGCAGAATCCAAAGATTGTCCAGATGAGGTTGTATATAAAGTATCCCTCAATGTGTGCTTCATCAGTGGCAGGCAAACATGTTTCAGGTTTGCCCGCTATTTGCTTGGGGTAGATGATGTCTGGAAGACTTCCAACACTCGCCAGAATCCACACCAGGACAGAGATGACCACAGAGTGAGTCTTACTTGATTTTCTCCTCATTTTTATTGGCTGGACGATGGCCAGGTACCGGTACACACTGATACATGTGATGAATCCGATGCTGCCGTATAAATTCAGTCTAAAGCAGAATCTTGTTACCTTGCAGAAAGGTTCTCCAAAGGTCCATGCAACATTATTAAAGTAGTACGCAATCAAAAAGGGGCGAGTGAGCAAAAACAACAAGTTCGTTAGTTCGAGGTTCAGAAAAAAGATGTTAATCCGAAATTTCTTCCAGTTCTTCACCAAGCAAATCATTCCACAAGCATTCAGGATCAATCCAACAACAAATATAAAGACGTAAAAAATAGGGAGGAAATTGTTATCAGACAGTAATTCCTCATCCACTGTCTTACAGTTGTTTGTACTCATTTTGCCTTCCAGAAACAAGTCCCGTTTGTTCATCTCTTCTGACGCTCCACTCAGAAAATAAGGATAAAAAGTAAGAAAACAACCTAAAAAGCTTCGTCCTTAAACATCAGTTAAGTCACAGGCAAGCCCATCAGCCTTTCTGACAAAAGCAGAAAGGCTGTTGGGGTAGTCAGGTATTTACAGAAAATACCTGAACTCTAAGAGGGCGTTACCTTTGATTCCAGGAAGATAAGTCTGGTTTCACAACTTAAGTTGGCTTTCAGCCCAAAATTTTTACAGATCATGCTGCTCCAACATAACGACTAGCACATAAAAGAAAGACAGACACAAACCATTGAATGATAAGTCGTTTTCAGATGTCTTAGGATATCAGAATTTCTGACCAACTTCCCCTGCATTAAAATTTCCAGCTTAAAAATCCAAGTACAAGTGAAGAGTTCAATAATGTGTTTGTGTGCACTCATGACACCCTATTTCTTAATAAATCATTGTCACACAATGTACTTTAAAACCTCTTTTAGCAAAAACTTTAGTGTTGTAATACATAAAACTTGCTAAACTCCACATTATGAAGCCAAATCAAAACAAAATTGAAGAGAAGAATGATCCATGAATTATGCACCATGATTAAAAGACAAAAATAAAAATCCAGCACAACCGTAGGAGTAGCTGCGACCCAGGGAAAAATCACCAAACCAGTTGTTGGGTTGGGAAGGGAATCAGTTTTGGACACCATTTTAATAAAAACATTATTTGAAAATTGCATTTTGTTTTTACTCAGGATATATTTGTATTTTTACTACATTTTATTATTATGTGTTTGATGATCACAATTTGACTGTGGCAATAAAGAAAGAACAGAAACAATATGCAAGAAGATAAATACTTTTTCAAAAATCTATAACTTTGACCATGTGTGGATAGGAAGAAAAAACAACAATGAATTCAATGAAATTTGTTAAAAAGACTTTTATACTTCTCAAATTATTATTCTAGTACAGCAGTGATAGTGAAACTGGTTTTACTTAACTTCTTATGTAAATGTTAATTTTCTAGCATTCGGCAAAACGAGTTAGACCTTGCAGAAAGGTTTTCCAAAGGTCCATTTAGTCCCATTACTGTAGTACACAATCAGAAAGGGGTGAGTGAGCATAAACAGCAGGTTCATTAGTCCGAGGTTAAGAACAAAGATGTTAATGATCCGACGTTTGTTCCAGTTATTTACCAAATAACTCATTCCACAAGCATTTAGGATCAATCCAACAACAAAGATGTAAAAAACAGACAGGATTCCACATTCAACTAATTCCTCATCCAGTTTTCTACAATCTGTATCATTACATAATTTACAGTCGGTTGTATTCATTTTGCCTTCCAGAAACTAGTCCTATCTGCCCTTCTCTTCTGAGGCTCTGCTCACAAGATGAAGATACAAAGAATGAATGCAAACTAAATATCTTCCTCCTTTAACTTCAGTTAAGTCACATGCAAGCCCATCAACCGTTCTGACAAAAGTAACATAGCAGTAACATAACAGCACATTACAATACCTGAACTATAGTGGGTGTTAACTTTGATTCCAAGAAGATATGTGTGGTCTGACAGATAAAGTTGTCTTCCAGCCCAACATTTTAACAGATCATCCTGCTTCCACATAACCGCCAGCACATAAGAGGAAGACAAACAGGCACAGACTAGTGAATGACGAATAGTTTTCAGATGTCTTTAAAAATTTCTGAGGTCTAAATCTGAAGAAAAACAGCAACATTTAGAATTTATAATTCCGTCTTAAAAATTCTACGGTTAGTGAAGAGTTCAGTAATGTGTTTATTTGCAGACATGACTAATTACTCCTATATATTTTCTATATATTAATCAATGGGAGACCAGTTACATTCGAAATGAGATAATTCTGACCTACAATAGCGATATTTCTTGCTAACTAGATGTTAGCAAGAAATTTCTTTTGATTTCAGGTATGGTTTCACATGTGACGTCGGTCTCCTATATGGTCACCTTCATAAAGTAATGGCCTATTTGAATTTTGCCAAAAGTATTTTTTTTTCTCTAAAACATCTGTTGGAAAGAAAAAGTTGGGAAATTTTTGTGTGTGCCAAAATCACTTTTTGCAAAACTGGACTTAGGTCATTATTTTAAGGAAGGTGACAATATTCTTACTGTGTTGCATCTTGGGTTGAGAGAACAAATCCTTTTCTTTCAAAGAACAGGTCCATGCATGCCTACAAACATTGTTATGCAATGTGTTATAAACTGTTAAACTGAACTTCGGGCCACAACCCCTGTCTTTTGGCACAAATTCAACACTGTTATTCACCAGTAGAAACAACACAGTGATATGAGAACATAATCAATTATGGTTATCTCTCTTCAAAAGAAACTGAGGTTTTTGTAGAGATTTGACTAAAATATTCAAGGCAAGTCTAGTTTGTATAGCTCATTTAGTTTGTATAGCTCTCCGTAGCTCAGTGCACAGAGGGCATTGCACTGACATAATAATATGTGTCTCTAAAAGCTTATGTCCTTTCCACACAGTTGTGTGGACAGCTGTGTGTGTGTGTGTGAACTTGTATTTGATACATTGTAAGGACCATTTTCTCAACACACACTACGTCATGGGAGCCAGATTTTTGGGTGTTTTTGGGTTCCGGCCTCTCTTGGACAGGAAAGTCCAAGCATACTGCTCCTCCAGTCACTCGGACAGGTTTTCCTCAAGTATTTTCTGTCGTAGAGATTATACGTTTTTTTCGCAACCATTTTACTCCCGGAAATGAAATGCTACAGAGAATCTGACATTTAATAATTTGTCTATACAAACCACTGCAATGATCATTCTATGGCCTGATTAATAGAACAGATTACTAAAATGACCAGCAACAACTGAAATTTAAGTTGTTGCACGTCATTTTATGGTTTTAAGTCTTGAAACAATTTCCAAGTTCAATATATTAACTCCCTATTGATTAATATGAACACTGCTGCCACCTGGTGACTGAAGGTTTGTTTATCAGTCAAGCATGACTGATGAACATAATCAGTTTGAATCATGTTTTAATTCTCTCCCTGCTGGCAACAACAAGCTTTTCAGCTTGTCAATGTTCTTCTTAGGCCTCTAATGAGCCATCATTTGATCCAGGTGCATTAAACCAGGGAGAGAACTAGAACATGCAGGATGTCGGCCCTCGAGGACCCACTTTGGGCACCACTGCAAACTGTCAGGACTCTGGGTTTTTGGGTTTGGATTTCATCTTCTTTATTATGTTTTAGTTCCCTTTAAGTTATCCCTTCATGGTCATTTTAGTTTTATTATTTGAGGTTATTTATTGTGGTTAGAATTGTCTTGTTATTGCTTTTTTATTTCTGCCCTCCTGTAGTGTTTCTAGTAATGTTTATTTATTAGTTATTTCATCACTCTAGGTTCAGTTATTCTTACATGTCTGAGTCTAGGTATACCTTTCTTTAGTGGTTCCAGTTAAGTTATTAAGTCCTTCTAGCTCCCCTATAGTGTTTGTAGTTTTCTTATGGCATCACCTTAAATGAATTAATCTTTTTGTCTAAATCTATGTCCATCTTTCTTTAGCGATTCTAGTTAAGTTATTTCTTTGTTTAGTCGTTCTAGTTAATCTAGCTCTATGTACCTGAGTTGTTGTTAGATGAGCCTTGTTTCTGTTTAGGTCTTTTTCTCTTCTAGTTTATCAGATTTCCTTTAGTCTTAGTGTTTCTTTAGCATTAGAAATACTTTCAGCTCCCTTGTGTTTCCTCCCTTTTATTCCCCAGAATATCTACTTATCCTCATTGTGCTTCCATCTCCCGTCCCTCATCTAGCTCCTGTCCCAACTGCTTATTCCTGCAATCAATGGGCTCTTTGCACTTCAGCTTCCGCGTTCAGGGAAAATTCCGATCTATAGAAAAAGGCTCTTTACTCTGGGTATTTGCAGGGCTTGTCCAAGGTAACAATTAATGATGTACATCGATCCGAAGCCCCAACAACTAAGCTGGAGAAAGGTTTTAAGATGTTCGCCTCGTTATACATTCACAGATACAAAGGTGAGCTTTACTTTCTTTAAACTTTGTGGCTAACATTAGCTTTAGCTTATGCTAGTAGGCAATATTCTCGGACATTTTTCTTGTAAAAATGTGCTATTTAAGTATCTAAACATTTTTCATCCATTCTAACGGACAATGTTTTTACCTTATGTTCAAGTATATTATGTGCGTTTATTGTCGTTGGTGTCAGAGACCAAGTAACGGGGATTTTACGGTTCAGGCTATTTGCTTCTGTAGCCTGAGGAACAACAACAACAGTAGAGCAGCTCTGGTGTTAGAGTTCTAGTTCAGCTGACTGTTCAGGTTCAAAGTTGTTAATTTTAGAAAAATATGGCCGTGTTCCTTAATGTCTCCGTGTTATTTCGCTTTATTAGTTTTGCATGCTTCTTGTGAAGCAGGACGGTGTTTACAGCGGTTTGTACAGGCAGATCAGTAGCTCGGCTGTCTGGCTCTGGTCTGCTCTCTCGTTCCCATAAACTCTCTTTCAGGCTGAATACAGAAGTGATTCCATGGAAATAACACAAGAGGCTCCTTTACCTTCTTCTTTAGGCTGAAGAAGCTGATCCGGAGTGAAGTGAAGGCTGTAAACTTTGCTGTGCGGCGTTAGCTTTAACTGGTAGCCACGAATATTTACAAACCACCATCTTCTTAATTCAGGACCGCTTGGAAATCCATGAAAACTTAAAAGCCCATTATATTAGGAAGACAACAAAGGGCATGGTATTGTTTTATTTGCGTCTGAAATACTACTTTGTCTTTTCTAGCTGTCATGGTAACTCAAAGCTGAAAAAAGAGAGCGGCATTTGCGCATGCGGTTGTGACGTCAGCGCGGCAGGTGCAAAGAGCCCATTATCTCATCTAGCTAGGTCCATTGTTCCATTTGCTACCTCCCAGTATTTAAGCTCATCTATCTCAGTCACAACTTACCAGTCTGTCTCATCACTCTACTTGTCATTACCCTTGTTACCCTCGTGTCTCCAGTTTACTTTTGTTTTGGATTTTCTTGTACTTTTGGATTCTGTGAATTTATTTTTCTTGATTACGGTAAAATATCCACAATATACTACGTGTATTTCCTGCTGCGTTTTTGTTTACTACTCAACCACATCATGTCACAAACCTTTCTTCTCTTCAGCAATTTCAGTTCCTCTTTTGGGTCATTCATTCACTTCCTGATCAGAACCATCTCCCCTCTTGAGAAACTACATGTCAGCAACCAGTGTTAAGCTCTGATCAACTTTACTGAGGTTACAAGTCATTTCTGATTCACAAACACATTAAACATGATTTTTACTGATTCTCCTTTTCCTAACCTTTCATGTAGTATCTTCCTCTAACACATATCAGTGATCTTTAATTGCAGTTAAATATTTTACATCATTTAACATTCATTGTCAAAATCACATCCATAACCTCTTTAGATTCTCCAATTCAGCATCAAAACAACATTAATACAAATATTAATTCAATTACTTAAAGTGTTAAGACTTTATTCTTTAAAACTTTCTGCAGGATGGAAACTTACTTCCTATTTTTTCAGGAAGTCTGCTGTTCTTTTTCATGGCTTGACAGCACTCTCTCTCTCTCTGCCTATTTTTTATGATGAAATACAAAAAGAAATAGAATTAAAGCAAGGTTTTCATGAAACAAAACAGAAAAGCACAACCATATTGATCTTATTGAAGTTCTATTCTATGGTAGGTCTAGATGTTACTTTAGATCAGGGGTCTCAAACTCCAATCCTCGAGGGCCGCAGTCCTGCAACTTTTAGATGTGCCTCTGCTGCACCACACCTGAATAGAACAATTAGGTCATTAGCAAGGCTCGGAGAACTGATCTACACAAGGAGGAGGTAATTAAGCCATTTCATTCCAGTGTTTTGTACCTGTGGCACATCTAAAAACTGTAGGTCTGCAGCCCTCGAGGACTGGAGTTTGAGACCCCTGCTTTAGATGATTAATTTTACAGGTAATTTCATGTATTGTTACTACTTAACCAAAATGTCCAGCATGGGGAAATGTGATGATCTCAATTTACCTCAACAAAATCACATTATTTGTTACAATTTAACTCATGACAAAACATTACTTGCTGTCATAAATCACTTCCAGCTTCTTGCGTAGCCTGTGATACCGGCACAGAGCTGGATTTCGACTTGAAACAACGACTGAAAATCTGGTGCCCCCCCCTCAGCAGCTGCCTGAACTGAGAAACCATTTCCTCATATAGACACAGGTAAACCAGCGGGTTAAGAGCATTATGCAGGCTCACAATACCACGGGTTACCTGGTGGGCAATAAAGACTGCAGAATCCCATTTGGGGCAGGTCCTCTGAATAATCAGAACTCTGGAATACAGGCTGAGGTTCTTGAAAATGTGGTAGGGCGCATAACAAAGCGAGAACAGAAGAATCACTATAGCCATCAGTTTTAAGATTTGTCGTTTCTGGTCTTTTTTCATCATATTTGAACGGCAGATAACAACAGTCACATGTCCATAGCAACCTACAATGGTGACAAAAGGGATGCAGAATCCAACGAATGTCCATGCGATGGTGTAATCCAGGTAACTCTCAATATGTTCATAAGAGGTGGTGTCAAAGCACTTTGTTCCGTTTGGATATGTTTTTGGGAAGAACATGTCTGGAAGACTCTCAACACTCACCAGAATCCAAATAATTACCGAGATGATCACAGAGTGAGTCGTAGTTAATCTGCCCATCACTCTCATTGGATGGACAACAGCCAGGTACCGGTACACACTTATACAGGTGAGGAACCCGATGCTGCCGTATAAATTCAGGTTGTAGCAGAATCTTGTTACCTTGCAGAATTCATCTCCAAAGATCCATTTGTTTCCTTTAAGGTGGTACACGATCAGAAAGGGGAGAGTGAGCAGATACAAAATGTCTGCTAGTCCAAGGTTGAGAACAAGAATGTTAATACTCCGAAGTTTCTTCCAGTTATGCAGCAAAGACTTCATTCCCCATACATTCAGGACCAATCCAACAACAAACACCAAGATGTAGAGAGCAGGCAGGATTGTATGTTCAAATAATTTCTTATTGGGTTGAGTGCAGGTGGATGTATTCATTTTGTCTTCCAGGTCCAAATCAGTTTAGCCCTTCTCTTTTCTGAGGCTCTGCTTGCAAAATGAAGATGCAGCTGACGAAAACAACTTAACTTCCTCCTTGAACTCAAGCTTAGTTGTGACCGCAATGATCAGCTTACATAAAAATTAACACAATACCCTTTCCTGTCAGAGGTTTTGTTAATAGGCTGCACATTTTTGAATATCAAAGACTTTTAGACATGTCTTTTCATATCATAAGTTGTCAGACATTTTTATTTTTGTGCTAGACAGTATTCATAATGTTAAATCTAGCTGATAAATAAACCTAAATTATTATCTAAACACAAACTAAGGTAGTTTAACCTAATGGACAGCTGCAGTGAGACTGACGATAAGACTGAAACATACTGTATAGGTTACCAATAAATTTCTTATTTAAAAAGTCCCAGCTTCTCTTATGCTTGGACTTTCCTGTCCAAGCATAATGCTCCTCCAATGACTGGGACAGGTTTTCCTCAAGTATTTTCTGTCGTAGAGATTATACGTTTTTTTCGCAACCATTTTATTCCTGGAAATGAAATGCTATAGAGAATCTGATATTTAATAATTTGTCTATACAAACCACTGCAATGATCATTCTATGGCGTGATTAATAGAACAGATTACTAAAATGACCAGCAACAACTGAAATTTGAAGTTGTTGCTGGTGATTTTATGGTTTTAAGTCTTGAAACAATTTCAAAGTTCAATATATTAACTCCCTATTGATTAATATGAACACTGCTGCCACCTGGTGTCTGAAGGTTTGTTTATCAGTCAAGCATGACTGATGAACATAATCAGTTTGAATTATGTTTTAATTCTCTCCCTGCTGGCAACAACAAGCTTTTCAGCTTGTCAATGTTCTTCTTAGGCCTCTAATGAGCCATCATTTGATCCAGGTGCATTAAACCAGGGAGAGAACTAGAACATGCAGGATGTCGGCCCTCGAGGACCCACTTTGGGCACCACTGCAAACTGTCAGGACTCTGGGTTTTTGGGTTTGGATTTCATCTTCTTTATTATGTTTTAGTTCCCTTTAAGTTATCCCTTCATGGTCATTTTAGTTTTATTATTTGAGGTTATTTATTGTGGTTAGAATTGTCTTGTTATTGCTTTTTTATTTCAGCCCTCCTGTAGTGTTTCTAGTAATGTTTATTTATTAGTTATTTCATCACTCTAGGTTCAGTTATTCTTACATGTCTGAGTCTAGGTATACCTTTCTTTAGTGGTTCCAGTTAAGTAATTAAGTCCTTCTAGCTCCCCTATAGTGTTTGTAGTTTTCTTATGGCATCACCTTAAATGAATTAATCTTTTTGTCTAAATCTATGTCCATCTTTCTTTAGCGATTCTAGTTAAGTTATTTCTTTGTTTAGTCATTCTAGTTAATCTAGCTCTATGTACCTGAGTTGTTGTTAGATGAGCCTTGTTTCTGTTTAGGTCTTTTTCTCTTCTAGTTTATCAGATTTCCTTAAGTCTTAGTGTTTCTTTAGCATTAGAAATACTTTCAGCTCCCTTGTGTTTCCTCCCTTTTATTCCCCAGAATATCTACTTATCCTCATTGTGCTTCCATCTCCCGCCCCTCAGCTAGCTCCTGTCCCAACTACTCATTCCTGCAATCTATTATCTCATCTAGCTAGGTCCATTGTTCCATTTGCTACCTCCCAGTATTTCAGCTCATCTATCTCAGTCACAACTTACCAGTCTGTCTCATCACTCTACTTGTCATTACCCTTGTTACCCTTGTGTCTCCAGTTTATTTTGTTTTGAATTTTCTTGTACTTTTGGATTCTGTGAATTTATTTTTCTTGATTACGGTAAAATATCCACAATATACTACGTGTATTTCCTGCTGCGTTTTTGTTTACTACTCAACCACATCATGTCACAAACCTTTCTTCTCTTCAGCAATTTCAGTTCCTCTTTTGGGTCATTCATTCACTTCCTGATCAGAACCATCTCCCCTCTTGAGAAACTACATGTCAGCAACCAGTGTTAAGCTCTGATCAACTTTACTGAGGTTACAAGTCATTTCTGATTCGCAAACACATTAAACATGAATTTTGCTGATTCTCCTTTTCCTAACCTTTCATGTAGTATCTTCCTCCAGCACATATCAGTGATCTTTGATTGCAAATAAATATTTTACGTCATTTCACATTCATTGTCAAAATCACATCCATAACCTCTTTAGATTATCCAATTCAGCATCAAAACAACATTAATACAAATATTAATTCAATTACTTAAAGTGTTAAGACTTCATTCTTTAAAACTTTCTGCAGGATGGAAACTTACTTCCTATTTTTTCAGGAAGTCTGCTGTTCTTTTTCATGGCTTGACAGCACTCTCTCTCTCTCTGCCTATTTTTTATGATGAAATACAAAAAGAAATAGAATTAAAGCAAAGTTTTCATTAAACAAAACAGAAAAGCACAACCATATTGATCTTATTGAAGTTCTATTCTATGGTAGGTCTAGATGTTACTTTAGATGATTAATTTTACAGGTAATTTCATGTATTGTTACTGCTAAACCAAAATGTCCAGCGTGGGGAAATGTGATGTTCTCAAGTTACCTAGACAAAATCACATTATTTGTTACAATTTAACTCATGACAAAACGCTACTTGTGTCATAAATCACTTCCAGCTTCTTGCTCAGCCTGTGATACCGGCACAGAGCTGGATTTTGACTTGAAACGACGACTCAAGATCTGGTGCCCCCCCCTCAGCAGCTGCCTGAACTGAGAAACCATTTCCTCATATAGACACAGGTAAACCAGCGGGTTAAGAGCATTATGCAGGCTCACAAGACCACGGGTTACCTGGCGGGCAATAAAGACTGCAGAATCCCATTTGGGGCAGGTCCTCTGCTTACGCAGAGCTCTGGAATACAGGCTGAGGTTCTTGAAAATGTGGTACGGCGCATAACAAAGCGAGAACAGAAGAATCACTATAGCCATCAGTTTTAAGATTTGTCGTTTCTGGTCTTTTTTCATCATATTTGAACGGCAGATAACAACAGTCACATGTCCATAGCAACCTACAATGGTGACAAAAGGGATGCAGAATCCAACGAATGTCCATGCGATGGTGTAATCCAGGTAACTCTCAATATGTTCATAAGAGGTGGTGTCAAAGCACTTTGTTCCGTTTGGATATGTTTTTGGGAAGAACATGTCTGGAAGACTCTCAACACTCACCAGAATCCAAATAATTACCGAGATGATCACAGAGTGAGTCATAGTTAATTTTCCCATCACTCTCATTGGATGGACAACAGCCAGGTACCGGTACACACTTATACAGGTGAGGAACCCGATGCTGCCGTATAAATTCAGGTTGAAGCAGAATCTTGTTACCAAGCAGAATTCATCTCCAAAGATCCATTTGTTTCCTTGAAGGTAGTACACGATGAGAAAGGGGAGATTCAGCAAATACAACATGTCTGCTAGTCCAAGGTTGAGAACAAGAATGTTAATACTCCAAAGTTTCTTCCAGTTGTTCAGCAGAGACTTCATTCCCCATACATTCAGGACCAATCCAACAACAAACACCAAGATGTAGAGAGCAGGTAGGATTGTATGTTCAAATAATTTCTTATTGGGTTGAGTGCAGGTGGATGTATTCATTTTGTCTTCTGGATCCAAGTCAGTTCAGCCCTTCTCTCCTCTGAGGCTCTGCTTGCAAAATGAAGATGCAGCAGACGAAAACAACTTAACTTCCTCCTTGAATTCAAGCTTAGCTGTGACCACAATTTTGAGCTTACATAAAAATTACCACAATACCCTTTCCTGTCAAAGGTTTTATTATCAGGCTGCACTTTTTTGAAAGTCCTAATGGGCAACTGCAGTGAAACTGACAGTAAGACTGAAACATATGGTGAGGATAGCTTACCAGTAATTTTATTATTTAATAAAGTCCCTGGATCTCTTACCACCTGCCCGGCCCAGAATACTCCTCCTCCAGTCACAAGGACTAGTCTTTCTCAATTATTTTCTGTCATTTGTTTATTTCGCAACCATTTTACTCCCAGAAATGAAATGGTATAGAGATCTCATGTTTAATAATTTGTCTATACAAACCACTGCAATGATCATTCTATGACCTGATTGATAAAACAGATTGTTAAAATGAGCAGCAACAACTTCAAATTTAAGTTGTTGCACGTCATTTTATGGTTTTAAGTCTTGAAACAATTTCTAAGTTCAATATATTAACGCCCTATTGATTACTATGAACACTGCTGCCATCTAGTGACTGAAGGTTTGTTTATCAGTCAAGCATGACTGATGAACATAATCATCAGTTTGAATTAAAATGCGTAGCCTGTTCTGATTGGCTCTGATTGATAAGTTGAATGTTGGTTAAATGGTAAACGGAGTAAAGTTATATAGTGCTTTTCCAATCATTTTGACCATTCAAAGCATATTTCATTCATACACACCTATAAAAATAATTTCATGCTTTTTTGTGTCCTGGACTTTGAACTCATAATAATGTGATTATAAAAAGGTACAAAATGGCAAAATATTATACATAAAATAATGTTTAGTGTAAGTAGCCTATATCTTATTTGATGGGGTTGTCAAGGACCTTGATTTTGGATAAGGGGGCTCTGGGCCAAAAACCAGTTGAGAACTCTTCATCCTTCATCTATCTATTGAAATATTTTGTTTATTAAAACATTGAACCAGTGCATACATTGGTGACGGAGCATTTCGTATATAATTTAAATAACTTCTCAACTTTAAAACAAAACACCTTTTTAGACCATTTCTGTGTTTCCTGTGTGTCTTTAAATGCAATCATGGCCCTTCCTGAGCAAAACCATAGATCTTCTGATAACCAGCTTGTAGCAGCTCTTTCACTCAGCCGCTGTGTCTTCGTACTGCAAATACACAAAATCTTACCCAGCATTTTTGTGTCTTCTCTGGTTTTGCTTTTTTTCCGAGTGCACTAAGGTACAAGTAGCTTTTTAGCAAGATATACAAGTTCCGGCCATTTACCATCGTTACTGAGTGATCCCGAATGTCCCTTAACATTAGCATCTCCTCCAATGACATGCCTTTTTTTTCTGGTTAAAAATGTGAACTTTTTGGACACAACGACATGAAAGCTGTTTTCGCTGTTTTGAGGCGTCGAGATGTGGTATTCAAACCAAAGAACAATACGTATGCTGGTTAAGCATGGTGGTAGTGTCATTTCTTGGGTTTTACTGCAGCTGACTCATTAGCTCATCTGCAGGTTAAAATCCAAGTAAAACATTCATCATATACTGAATGTTTTAGTTCAACATATGAACTAAAAGATAAAATATAAGTCCACCCTGAAAAAGAAATGGTTTAAACAACCAATAAAAGTGGCATTCAAATAATGTTTGTATTGAAGCCGAAGACGGAAACGTGCAAACTAGCTTGTGGAAGCTTCGAAAACTCAACAGGATGTGGCAAGTTTTCTTAAACCACACACTTATCTTTTTTGGAACATGGGTGTCTATTACACAGGTATCAACTAAAACTTTCTGAACATGGAAGTTTGTTCACATTTTTATTTTTATTTCAAGTATGAATAAAATAGGACAAAGACCAGAAATGTAAACATAGTCATATTTATAAACATAATTAATCAAAGATTGATCAGAAGCCTTTTCATGTTGGACTGGTTATGCACAGCAATACTTTTGTTTTAACTAACATTTTAACTACAAACACTTGAATTTGTTGTGGATTTAATCTCATTCTGAGAGTGTCCAATGTACCAGCAGCAACAATAACCTCAGTATTATGATACCACCACCATGCTTAACAGTTGGTACATTGTTTACAATCTTTTTCTTCAAAGCAGTGATATTACCAATCTAAGGGTAAAATCTGTTAAAAAGAAAAAAAATTAAATGAGTTTTGTTGTACATGCAATTCTTGTAGGTGTAAATTTTAGTACATAGAACAAATAAATTACAGATAAAAGAAATATTCCACATGTTATGTAATGTTTATGACAAAACCACATAAAACCAATACATTCTTTTATAATATAAGGAATTTTTTAAATATCTTATTTAGACGTCAATTTAAATTTCTATGACGCTCAGCATAGTCTAATCAAACCTAATCTTGAATGCGAAGCCTAGGTTGGTTTTTAACAGTGTAGTTCGCTAAAGACATGCTTAATATAATTATTTTCTTACGCATAAACTAACCAACATGGTTTCCTGGAAAAATTCCCCATGAACTTTATAAACCACACACTTATCTTTTTTTGGAACTTGGGTGTGTCTATTACGCAGCTATCAACTCAAACTGTCTGTACATGAAAGTTTGTTCACATTTTTATTTCAAATATAAATAAATTAGGACAAAGATCAGGAATTCACATGTAGTCATATTTATAAACATAGTCAATCAAAGATTCATTTGAAGCCTTTTTATGTTGGACGGATTATGGACAGTAAAACTTTCTCTTTTTTTTAACTACAAATACTTGAATTTGTTATGGATTTCCTCTAATTCTGAAAGGGTCCAATTTACCAGCAGCAAAAATAACCTCAGTATGATGCTGCCACCACCATGCTTAACAACTTTTTTCTTCAATACAATGGTGATATTAAAAATATAAGGGTAAAATATGTAAAAAAGAAAAATTAAAATGTGAGTATTGTTGTTATACATGCAATTGTAGTAGATGTAATAAAACAAATATATTCCAGACAAAAAAAATAGTCCATATGTTATGTAATGTTTATGACAAAACAACATAAAACCAGCCAATGCATTCTTTTATAATATAAGGATTTTTTTTTACATCTTATGTAGACTTCAATTTAAATTTCTATGACGTTCAGCATAGTCTACGCAGTATGATTCACTAAAGACATGCTTGATATTATTATTAAGCATGTCTTTAAACTAACCAACATGGTTTCCTGGAAAAATTTACCATGAACTTTATGAGACAGGAAGTATGCAGTGTTCATACAAAAACAAAAATACACTTCGTCAGTAGGAAGAAATAGTGTGGAAGGTTGAAAGAACTGCAGTGATCATTTTGGTCCAAAAGTATTCTATTCTCTGAACTACAGTGAGTCAAACACGTTTTCAAAAACTTTATACTTTTGACAATAAATAGGTTAAAAAGAGATTACACATTGCACTGGATTACACCATTTTGACATCACATTATTTGTTACAATTTAATTCATGACAAAACATTACTTGCTGTCATAAATCACTTCCAGCTTCTTGCTCAGCCTGTGATACCGGCACAGAGCTGGATTTTGACTTGAAACGACGACTCAAGATCTGGTGCCCCCCCCTCAGCAGCTGCCTGAACTGAGAAACCATTTCCTCATATAGACACAGGTAAACCAGCGGGTTAAGAGCATTATGCAGGCTCACAAGACCACGGGTTACCTGGCGGGCAATAAAGACTCCAGAGTCCCATTTGGGGCAGGTCCTCTGCTTACGCAGAGCTCTGGAATACAGGCTGAGGTTCTTGAAAATATGGTACGGCGCATAACAAAGCGAGAAGAGAAGAATCAGTAGAGCCATCAGTTTTAAGATTTGTCGTTTCTGGGTTTTTTTCATCATATCTGAACGGCAGATAACAACAGTCACATGTCCATAGCAACCTACAATGGTGACAAAAGGGATGCAGAATCCAACGAATGTCCATGCGATGGTGTAATCCAGGTAACTCTCAATATGTTCATAAGAGGTGGTGTCAAAGCATTTTGATCCGTTTGGGTAAGTTTTTGGATAGAACATGTCTGGAAGACTCTCAACACTCACCAGAATCCAAATAATTACCGAGATGATCACAGAGTGAGTCGTAGTTAATCTCCCCATCACTCTCATTGGATGGACAACAGCCAGGTACCGGTACACACTTATACAGGTGAGGAACCCGATGCTGCCGTATAAATTCAGGTTGTAGCAGAATCTTGTTACCTTGCAGAATCTGTCTCCAAAGATCCATTTGTTTCCTTTAAAGTAGTAAACGATGAGAAAGGGGAGATTCAGCAGATACAAAATGTCTGCTAGTCCAAGGTTGAGAACAAGAATGTTAATACTCCGAAGTTTCTTCCAGTTGTGCAGCAAAGACTTCATTCCCCATACATTCAGGACCAGTCCAACAGCAAACACCAAGATGTAGAGAGCAGGCAGGATTGTATGTTCAAATAATTTCTTATTGGGTTGAGTGCAGGTGGATGTATTCATTTTGTCTTCCAGATCCAAGTTAGTTCAGCCCTTCTCCTCCGAGGCTCTGCTCACAAAATGAAGGTGGAGTCGACGAAAACAACTTAAATAACTTCCTCTTTAAACTCAAGTTCAGCTGTAGCTAAATTTATCAGCTCAAATTAAAACAACCATCAGAGCCTTTCAGCATGGCTCTTCCTGTCAAGAATTGTCAGATAACTTTTTATAGCAGGCTGCAGTGAAACTGGCAACAAAACTGAAACACATGTTAAGAATAATTGGCCAATATTGTCTCAGTCTCACAATGTTTCACAAAGAGAGTTAAAAATAAAATAAAATGTAGTCAAAGTTATGGAGGCTGATGAGGCAGCTCACAAAATGCCTGGATTGAGACAAACTGCCTCAAAGTTTTCATGTGCCGTTATTTACAACATATCTGTTCAAGCAGACAGGCGTGATCAGCTATCTGCTATGTAGATCACATTCTTGTGATATACTATAGTAGCAACAGCAAACAACATTAGCAGGATCTGACACTTTTAGCAGGAGCTAACGCAAAATCAAACCAAATTGGAAGATAATAATAAATCAAGGTTTATAGTGACAATGAAACACCTTTAAGTCTTTGAAACACAACATTCTAATGTATTTGATGAAATGTTTGGATGCTGACCATATAACAGCTTGAGTTAGAAACAGGAGCTCTTTGCAGCATATTTTCGGTTTGACATTTCCAAACAGCAGTAGCTCCAAGAAAACCAACTTTTTCGGTCGATTCTCTTCTCTTCTTTCATTTGATCTTTCTCATCTAAATTTCCTCTTGTGCTTTGGTTAAAACTGAAATGGCTAAATGTCACTTCCTGCCCATTAATTATTATTCCAGCTGGATGGAGGTAGCGCTGTAGGATCTAGCACATGTCATCTATCCAGAATACATTGCAACATAAACAGCAATGGCAACGTATGTATTCTATCAAATTTATAAAAACTAAACAACCTACAATATTTTCATTGTGTTTACAGCAGAAATAAATGTTCTGCTTTGTATAGGCTTTGCCCTTTAAAGTTATCACTAGTGGATTTATCCCTTCATGCACATTAAAACTGGACAATCAGCTCCCGTTTTTCCTTTGGCCAGCAACAAGCCCTAGCTAAGAACTTAAGAGCAGAAGATGTGCAGTGCTAGCAGAATCTGCCCATGTTCAGTCAACCAGACATACATCCTGGGCAACGAGCCTTTTTCTCCCTGCTTAAAGGGGAATTCCTTGTTGTGGATAATTACTCAGTGGACATCTTTGATGTCAAGCAATAGTTTGTGTAGACAACAGGCTTGCTGGTTAGCACCCTCCCTGAACATTATCTCTAAAGTAGTGTTGTAGTTCATTCATTTTTCCACTCTAAAGTGGAAAGTAGTGTTGTAGTTCATTCATTTTTCCACCCCTGACCAAAACCCCTCAGTATTATTACTTAGAAACATAATGAGATTTGGTTAAGTATGAAACAGGCTTTTAATGCCGAAATAAGATTAAAGGTTACAAGCCATGCAAGTCACACAAATGGAACAGATACAGACATTCAGGGTCAAAAACACCGCTTTTCCTGCAGTGTTAGTTCAGCACTGGGGCAGCCTGATCAAATTAAAGTCGGACGTCTTTTCTGCAGCAGAACCATCTCTGTGTTTGACAAGGGTTTTTCCCGCTATTGCGAGAACATTTTGTGATTGTCAGCTTTGACACCTATTAAAGACAAATTAAACAAACACAGAAAAGACAAGAGAGTTAGATTCTTTTTATCTCGCGAGGAGAACAGAGAGAGATGTGTTTCCAGTCACAAATTCCAACATTTTGGAGAAAAATGGTCTCAATTCTGTATATGTGTGCAGGTTGAGAATAACAGTGTGTGAGTTCATTCTTTCATCCACTTCCTAACAAGTATTTAGGTCACGCCCATTTCTACAGAAACATTTTTTTTCTTGCTATGTTGTGACATGTAAAACTTGTCCTCAAGTTGCTGGTTTCAGTAAATCTTTAAGCTTGAACACACTTGGATTATGTAGCAGGCAATGGATCCTGCAGGCAACCCAACTCAGCTTTAACATCTGAAGAAAAAAAGAATAACATAACAGAGAATTTAGAGTGATAAATATAAATTACTGGTATTTGAGTAGCGCTTTATCAAGTCCAGAGGAACCTAAAGTGCTAAAATCTGGCTAATGAACCTCCAGTGCAACTGAATTAAAACAAATATGAAGAGATGAGTGGGCCAAAATTCTTACACAGTGACGTAAAAGACTCACTTCCAGCCATCCAGCTGTCACATTTTATGGGTGTTGCTTCTATGGAAATCAAGACCAAACCAGTTATTCAGTTTAGGGTGTGTTTGTTTTAATAAATAAAATCATTCATAAAAACTGTAATTTGTGTTTAGTCTGAATGTTTTTGCATTTTATTGCAGTGTGTATTCATAATGAACATTTGAAAGAAAGAATAAATGTGTATGGGTATACATAATTTTGATCATGTGTGAATGAAAACAAACAAAAAAATTATTCAACCAAATGTGTTCAAAAGAGACTTTCTCCATTCCCACATTATATTATCTGCTATTGTAGCAGGGACAGTTAAGTTTGATTAATTAATCAAGAAGATGGAAGAATACAAAGTGAAAAGAACATCACAACGATTTCCCTCGTGATAGTCACCAAAAATCAGACCTTTTCTTAAAAAGAACTGACAGCTTCTTCTTCACTCTGTGGCACCGGCACAGAACTGGATCTGGACTCGAACAAACGTCTGAAACTCTGTGAGCCTTGATCCAACAGCTGCTTCAACTGAACAGTCATATCCTTATTTACATTTAAGTAAACCAGCGGGTTAAGAGCACTGTTCAGGCTCACGAGACCACGACTTGCCTGATGTGCAATGAAAACTTCAGAATTCCACGTGGGGCAAATATCCCTGGCAAACTGAACTCTGGCATACAGGGTCATGTTCTTGAAAACATGGTAGGGCGCATAACAAAATGAGAAGAGAAAAAGCAATAAAACCATCAGTTTTAAGATTTGTTGTTTCCGATGCTTTTTCACCGTATTTGAGCGGGAGACAACAAGAGTCACATGTCCATAGCAACCCACGGTGACGACGAACGGGATGAAGAATCCGATGAACGTCCAGCAGAGGCTGTAGTGCAGGTATCTCTCCACATTTTTCAAATCAGTTGTATCATAACATTGTCCAGTCATGTTCTCTGAATGTTTGGGAAACAACATGTCTGGAAAACTTTGAGCACTTACACAAATCCACACTAGGACTGAGATGACTACAGAGTGAGTTGAAGTCAGTCTCCCCTTTACTCTGATTGGATGGACAACACCCAGGAATCGGTACACACTTATACAGGTGAGGAATCCAATACTGCCATATAAATTGAGTTTAGAGCAGAATCTTGTTATCTTGCAGAAAGGTACTCCAAAGGTCCATTTGCTTCCTTTAAGATAGTACACAATCAGAAAGGGGAGTGTCAGCAGATACAACATATCTGCTAGTCCAAGGTTAAGAACAAGAATGTTAACAATACGCAGTTTCTTCCAGTTGTGCAGCAAAGACTTAATTCCCCATACATTCAGCAGCAGTCCAACAGCGAATACAAAAATGTAAAGAGCAGGCAGCACTTTATTCTCAAATAAGTCCATGTGTCTGGTTATGCAGTTGGTTGTATTCATTTTGTCTTCCAGGAGAAAGTCAGTTCTGCCTTATTCCTCTGAGGTGCTGCTCACAAAATGAAAGTCCAGTGAATGAAAACAACCTGAATGACTTCCTCCTTGAATTTCGTCAGCCTTTCCGAGGAAAGTGTCTTGTCATTACACGCCTAGTTTGGAGCAGGTTTGTAATTGCAGATAAAATACCAGAACTTTGTTTGGACAAAAACAGATTCCAGGAAGATTTGTTTCAAAGATTATGCAACTTTCACATTATGGCTGCATGAAGAGAATGGCAAACAAACACAAATCTATGAGTGATCACTTGTTTTTAGATGTATTGAGAAATCAGAATTTCTGAGGTCCAAATCGGAGAAACAAAATTCAAAATCCCAACATAGAAATTCAGCTCCTCTTTACCAAACACAACCTCGGTTCCCCGGCCACACTACTATATGTAACAAAGATAGTGAGAAATCAGCTTAATTCTTCATAACTCAGTGTCACACAATGTGCTCTAAAATCTTTATGAAGCAAGCTTATTAAGTGCTTAAATTCATAAAATGCATATAAAGGTCTTGTGAACTGCTCATACTGCTAACAGTAATCAGTCTGGTCACTGAGCACATGAATAAAAACCAAAAAAAATCACTGGTTTTACAACCTTGGGTAATCATTCGAAAATCAAATTTGTGAGGTACTGTAAATTACATGTAACATGTTGGAAATCAGTTAGCTTCATACTATTTTTAGCTGCCTTTTATGTTTATTTCACTTATATAAAATTAGTGACCAACATCTAGTTTGCAAGGGTTTACTGTTGTTACATTCTGTTTTGCTCTCATAGACTCAGGTCAAAGTCTACAGGAATGTACCGTGGAGTTGGCATTCACACAACATGCAAAATCCACAAATACTAACTTGAAAATTAAATAACGTTGCAGACACATATCTTTTTTGACTGAGTGCATGAAATAGAAAGACTGAGAAACGTTGGTAAATTTTGTTGGGTTAATGCAGTGCTTCCCAATTCCAGTCCTCAGGACCCCCTGCTCTGCATGTTTTAGATGTGCCTCTATTCCAGAACAGCTGATTCAAATGACTGCATGACCATCAAGTGCTGCAGAAACCTGTTGATCACCCATAGATTCAATCCAGGTGTGTAGCAGAAGGGAAACACCTAAAACATGCAGGGCAGGGGGGCCTGAGGACCGGAATTGAGAAACGCTGGGTTAATGGCGCAACAAAATCACATTTTTAGTGATTATTTGTTGAGTTGACTTCTTAGGTTAAATACAACAAAGGAAGCAAAATCTAGCCAACACAAACAATAATGACTTTTTTCTTTTCAGTTAACATCAAGCTACAAACGTCCCAGGTTAACTTTTGTAGTTTCTATTCAGAAACTACAAAAAAAAAACCTTGGTGGAGGTGACGATCAACAGCTGAAATTCAGCTGGTTCATTTTGACGTATTCAGTGTCTATTTATGAAGTCAGAGTAATAATAGCCATAAATAACACACCCAGAGTTTGGAATTGCAACTTGATATGTTGGCCAACCTAAACCAGAAAATCCAGAAGAAGTGTAGCACAAATACGTAAAAGGTGGTAGCAATAAACAAATGGGTAGTTGCACATATTATGATTTGTACCATATTGTCTGAATGCATAAAATATAATTTAATTTAAAGGAAATTCTTTTGGTTTTTGTTGTCAATGCTAGTGGCAGGCTTTCCAATGTGCAACTAGAACAGAAACAAAGACCCCTAAAAATCCCTGCCCTCAGGTTATACAGCTAGCTAATGCTTGAGTTGGGAATAATCCAGTCCTTAGTGGTTTTGTGACTTTATGGACGGCCTGCGTGTTATTGTTTATATCCGGAAATTTCGCACATGCGCACCACAATGCGGGGTATAAAAAAGGCTATTCATTTACATCCACAGCCTTACTGCCGCGGTAGAACAATTCCGTTTACCAAATAAAGCCTGGAGATTTACATATTATTAATTTAGTGCAGTGCGCCCCAGCAAAGGGAAAAAAACTTTAAAGGACAACTCAAAACAACATATTTCTCTGTGTCGGCTGCGCTACACGCAGACTCAGTTGCTATAGCAACTGATGACAACACCAGCAAAAACATCCCCCACACAAAGAACAGAGCTTTCAGTCCACTAGAGTATTAAGTGTTTAGGGTTGATGTTTATTTTGCAGTTATTGTTAAGTGAAAGCTGTGGTAGATTAGTTACTGTTGCTACTAGCTAAGCTAACACAGGGTGGTTGAATAGCTAATGTAAACATTGCTCTACTGATGATTTGTCAGACATTACTTAAACGTGGACTACTAAACTGGATTAATGAGAAGTCTCCCACTTTAACTCAGTGATGTAAATAATTTTTTAAGATATTGATACTAGAAGCTCAGTACAAGATTGAGAAACAATGATGATGGATTTATGAATATATAATGACCTCCAGTGGAAATCTGCTCAGAATCTACAATATATTATCCAAGGCATTATGGTGTGGTGAGGATATGGAGGGGTTACTTAAAAGTAGAGAAAGGAAATGTGTATTTTTATTACAGCTTTTTATATTTTGCATGTAAGCACAAAAATGTCTCTAAAACTCATAAACTGATCAGGAAACCAGTTATTGGGTATAAGAGGCAATTACTTTTTTAAAAATAAATAAAACTATAATTTGCAAACATCAGTTTTCATCAAGTCAAAAATACCTTTCATATTGCAATTTTTAATGTTAGACCTTTGAGTGTGACAAATAAGAAGTATACAAGCGGACAAATACTTTTTGAAACGATGGTATTTTGAATTTTCTCCATGTGTGAATATGAAGAAAAAAGATAATAATAAATTAAATCAAAAACGGTTATAAACAGACTGCACATTTAACCATTTTCACACAATATTAGAATCTGTTGTTTGAACTACGTCTGTTTCAGTAAGCAATAAATCAATCGCATGATAAATGAAAACAAGCTTGTTTAGCGTAATCGATTCTGCGTTGTGTTTTGTGGGGAATAACAGCCAGACAACAGCTGATCTGAAGGCACTTTTAATGCTCCTGCATTCAAATAGCAGAAAATAGTCATTCAAAAACAGGTTTTTTCATCACAGTGTTCCACAGAACTTTCTCCCACGGAATCCGAACAGAAAGAGAACGTGCGACTTGTGTAAAATTACCTTACAAAATACCTTTACCATTTACCTTACAAAATAAAAATATTGAAACAATAATTAGTAACTAACCCCAAGCATGAGCATAATGATCTTAAACAGTACATGAATAAGACAAAAAAATAATAAATAAAATAATCCCACACCAAAAGTAATGAAACATCACATACCTGCATTCAAATAGCAGAAAATAATAATTCAAAAACAGGCTTTTTCATCACAGTGTTCCACAGCGCCTGTCGACTTTTCAAAATAAAAGCCGCCCGTGCTCATATTATTTAGCTTCTAACTTGACAATCTAGTGTAATAACATCGCACGGCTACATTTGATCATTTTTATTTGCTTGATTTACAGTTTTTCTTTTTTCTCGCGCTTTTTATACCAAAACTGGATGACAACTCTTCAATGTGTTGCTTTGGTCTCAACTAGCCCTTTAATTTGAAGGACAATTTTGTTTACAGAGACTTCATAATTCAATATATTTGTTGCTTTAGTTAATAGTTTTAAAATGTCTTCCAGTTCCAGTGTTAAATGTTCATTAGAATTTAAAGTTTATTGATCTTTGAGGATGTGTTCTTGCCATTACCATTATATTACTTGAAAAATGTCTCAAAACAACAATGTCATTGTTTATCGGAACAACTTCTGGGAAAATTTATCGCCCAGCAAAATTTGTCATGGTGACAGGCCTAACTCCAACAGCAACAGTTAAAATGTTTACCTTCATTACTTGTTAATTAGAATCTAGAATCAACCAGTTGGCACAATACAAACCAAACAGAGCGTCAAAAAATTCACCTCATGACATGATTAACAAAGAAAAACTACACCTGCTGTCATAGAGGACTGTCAGCTTCTTGTTCAGTCTGTGGTACCGGTACAGACCTGGATTTGGACTCCAACAAACAACTGAAACTCTGTGAACATCTTTGCAGCAGCTGTGTGAACTGAACACCCATATCCTCGTTTACATGGAGGTAAACCAGCGGGTTGAGAGCACTGTTCAGGCTCACGAGACCTCGACTTGTCTGACGGGCAATAAAGACTCCAGAGTCCCACTTAGGGCATTGATTCTCATTACTCAGGGTTCTGGAATACAGACTGAGGTTCTTGAAAATATGGTATGGCGCATAACAAAATGAAAAGAGAAGAATCATAAAAACCATAAACTTCAAGAATCGTCGTTTCAGGTCCTTCTTCATTTTATTTGAGCGGCAGACAACAACAGTCACATGTCCATAGCAGCCCACAATGATGGCGAAAGGAATGCAGAATCCAAAGAAGGTCCAGGTGAGGCTGTAATCCAGGTAGCGCTTAATATGTTCATCAGAGGTGGTGTCAAAGCATTTTGATATGTTTGGATATGTTTTTTGGTAGAACATGTCTGGAAGACTTTGAACACTCACCAGAATCCAAACCACGGCTGAGATGACCACAGAGTGAGTCGTAGTTAATCTCCCCATCACTCTCATTGGATGGACAACAGCCAGGTACCGGTACACACTTATACAGGTGAGGAACCCGATGCTGCCGTATAAATTCAAGTTGAAAGAGAATCTTGTTGCCTTGCAGAATCCTTCTCCAAAGATCCATTTGCTTCCTTCAAGGTAGTACACGACGAGAAAGGGGAGTGTCAGCAGATACAAAATGTCTGCTAGTCCAAGGTTAAGAACAAGAATGTTAATACGCCGAAGTTTCTTCCAGTTATGCAGCAAAGACTTCATTCCCCATACATTCAGGACCAGTCCAACAGCAAATACCAAGATGTAAAGAGTAGGCAGGACTGTATGTTCGAAAACTTTCTTATCCGGTTGAGGACAGTGAGTTTTATTCATTTTGTTTCCAGAAACAAGTTAGTTCAGTCCTTCTGCTGTGTCTTCGCTCACAAAATGAAAGCAGAGTGAATGAAAACAATCATAAACAACTTACTCCTTGAACTCTAGTTAAGTTAGGTAATATGTTGTGTGGAGCCGGTCGAAAGATTTCAAAAGTCAAAGAATTGTAGATATCTACCTTTTTATAGCATAAGCTAAACACCTCTTCAACCGCGGCGATGCCTTCAATTCCCAGGAAGCAAGTCAGGTAGTTGGCAATTGGCCATGTATTCAGAGAAAGGCAAGTTCAGACAAATCAGTGAATCACCAATTATTTTTACATGCATGTGGTGTTGTGTAATTTGTTTTACAAAATCAAACTGTGTTTTTTGTTCCTCAGAAGGAACAAAGTTTTTTTTAATTGAGAGTAATCAAAATGTGTGTTGATATCAAACATGTATTTAAAGGAGTACTTCATGATAGGAGAAAATCGAAGTTGTGGAGCCACATGAAGATCACTATGCACAAGAAATGTATTTGAAATTAGATAAATAAAAGAAATTTTCACTGGCAGATTGTCAAGATGCAGGATGTTAATCCACTTCTACCAAAGAAAACTGAATGTCGAAATAAATCAGAAGAAGTATTTAAGCATTTTCACATTTATTCAACCAAGTTGCACATTTTTAATTTTCCTTTTAACAGAATTGTTTTATTTTAGCATAAATGATACATTATATGGAGAAAAGGTTTTAAAATTTTTTTATTTTAAGCCACTGCGTAGTAATAGAAAAATGAAGTAAATCTACTGTATACTGGCATAATAATGTATAGCCAAACTGAGCAGTAGTTTAAATCTTAATATTGGGAAGTGAACAAATTCAGTCTGTGTTGTTTTAGCTTCCAAATATTGAATTAACAGTGCAGGGTGACAGTTTACAGCACAGGCTGTTTCTGATAAACTTCATAGCATCAAACTTTTGCGGCTGAGTAAAATTTAAAACTTCAACAGCGTTCACACCCCTAAAAAGCAATTATTTCTCAATAGGCCAGAGTACAGAGCTTCTGTACAACTGCAATGTCACATGCATTTGTTCTAGTTTGTCACATTAAAAACATCAGTTGTGGTTTTCTGACATACGCCACCTCAGAAGAGCACACTCACATTTTTTTCCATTGTTGTAAGTGTAACGACAGTAAATGAGGAGACTATCGCAGCTCAAAGGAAACCAATGCAAGAACTGCAAGAAGAGACATGCAGAAGAGTTCACATCCCTTGTAACCAGTGTATTAAAGGTGTGAATGGCTGACTATCTGCAGGTTGCAGAGCTATGAAACCGAGAAACAGAGGTACAATTATATTTTTAAACACTACAAGGGAAAATGTGATGTGTCAGTTGCAAAAAAGAAAACCGGCTTTTAAAGCGATTTCTTCTTTCAGAGCCTGGTTCTGGAGCCAGGGCTGCTGGTTGAATCCTTCCCTGTGACCTTAAAGCCCCATCCATAGAAAGCGTGGTTTAATTTTTTTAAGACTTTTCTTATCTGCTTGTGTTGAATTTTAAACCCGGTGTTTGGATTTCCCGTTTTTCTTTCATGGCCTGGAACTCAGAAATACACAACTGTGGGAAAATAGCTGGATTTGTCAGCGTCAGCTGTATGTTTGTGTGTGAGTCATTTGGAAAATGTTGAAATGTTAATCTGTAAAGCTGAAGCAGGGTTGTTTTTTTTTAAATCATACATGGATAATATCACCAGGTATATCAGTTATTTCAGCTAGAAACGACTGATCAGGCCCAAAATCTGGGTGAAGTTTCAGAAACACATAAAGATAATTATAAAGTCAGCCTTTTATCACCAGAAGAACATTTAAAAGATTAAGGACTGCAAAAACACACACTTACCAAGTATTTTTGTCTAGTTTCAGTCACAAGGAGGTTAGTACACTTGAATTAAGTCAAAACCAACTTAACAATAACTTATCAGCAAGATAAAGGAGCTTTTTTAAGTAAATAATTCCTTCATATTGATGAAAAGGTTATAGTTCTATTGGAAGATTATTTCACTTTTATTGTCATAAGTAAATTTATCTGCCAATAGAACTATAACATTTTCATTGATATTAAGAGATTATTTACTTAAGCAAGAGCTTTATCTTGCTGAAAATATACCTGTTAGTTAGTTTTGTCTTATTTCAACTGTAGCAGGATATGTGCACTAGAAATGAGATTAAAATACTTTTGGTGTTTTGCAGTGTAATGTTCCAGCAAGATCTTGAGAAACTCATCCAGGGGATTATCTTTAGTTGCATTTATCTTTGCTGAAGTGTCTTCATGTGTCTGCCTAAAAACATCACAAATGATGCTGCTTGCATTTTCTCTAAAAGTAGGAAATCAGTGGATTTCACCCCAACTCTAAAGTCCTTACACTGGATCCCAATCTCTCAAAGAACAGATGTTGAAATGCTTTTGTTGGTTTATAAATCACTGAACAGCTTAGCACCAAAATCATTTTTTTGTGGTTGTTTCAACCTTCCACACCTCTCAGGTCTTCTGGTTGTGGAATCGGCAAAACTGCTGAAACACCGAGCTCCTTTAAATCAAAGCTTAAACCCCGTTTGTTCAGAGCTGCCTTCGATTTATAGCTGTTTTACTAATAATTTATTTATTTATTATTTTTTTACTTATTTTGTTTTGCAATGTGATGTTTTTATCATGTAAATTGCTTTGGACTGCTTTGTTGCTGAAATGTAAACCTGACTTAATCTTCAGGACACTGACATTTTAAAACATGGAAATGAATTCTGACTTTTTCTAGACATTCCTGCATGTCTGTGTAATATTCACCAATATAATCACTCAGTACCAGGATGTTAAAATTGAGATAATACCAGAGCAGTTGACATCCTTCCTGTTTCCTGTGCAAAGTATTAATAATATTTAGAAACTACTTGACTGTCCTCCGGTGGGTTGCAAATGTCTTTTATGTGCAACAGATTTGATTCAGCTATTTTATTTCAAACCTTCTGCATCCTGTTTTTTACACATCAGTTAAGCTTTAAATTTGAATAAGCAGTGCATTTAGCACTACCACCACAAACCACAAACAATCTAGTAAATATTTTTTAATATAATGTGTAATTTCCATAGAAACATATAACAAACACAATTTATAGAATAGAATAGAATAGAATAGAATAGAAGTACTTTCTTCATCCCAGCAGGGAAATTACTTCGCAGTTACAGCATAGAGACAAGACACAATAACAACTACCACTGAGTAGTAGTTGTAGATAAAATAAAAATAAAAATATAAAATGCTATAAATTGTTAAAATATGAAATGCTGTTAATATAAAAAGCAACTTAAGAGCAGTCCTTGCAAAGATTTTAAAAAATGCAGATATGTATATGTAAATATATGTACAGCTAAATAGATGTACAATATATGTACAATTTAAACCCATAACTACATCAGGAATTAGCTTGTGTATTCCTGAATGTTCTTGAGGAAAGAGTTTGGATGTTTGCAGAGAGCTGATTTGCATCTTGCCGAGTCCACTGGCACAACTGCCTGAACTGAGCAGAGATATCCTCGTCTACATGGAGATAAACCAGAGGGTTGAGAGCGCTGTTTAGGCAAACAAGACCGCGACATATGCGTTGAGCGATGTAGACTCCGTTAAACCATTTGTAGCATATTCCCTGTTTGGAAAGAACTCTTGACCAGAGGTTGAGGTTCTTGAGCACATGGTAGGGGATGTAGCAGATGGAGAAGAGAAGAATCAAGATGATTAATAGTTTTAAGCTTCTTTGCTTCAGGACTTTGTCAACATTATCCTTGCAGCAGAGGAGGACGATCACATGTCCGTAGCAGGCCACCGTGATGAGAGACGGGATGCAGAATCCAATGATTGTCCAGATGAAGCTGTACTGCAGGTAAGCATCAACATGCTCAGTCATGGTTGTATCAACACATTGTAAAGTCTTGTTTTCTGAGTTTTTGGGGAAGAACATGTCTGGTATGCTTTGAAGACACACTAAAGTCCAAACAATGGCTGAGATTATAACCGAATGAGTCACAGTTATTCTCCCCATCACTTTCATCGGATGGACGATGGCCAGGTAACGGTACACACTGATACAGGTGAGAAACCCGATGCTGCAGTATAAATTCAAATTGAAGCAGAACCTTGTCACCTTGCAGAAAGCTTCTCCAAAGATCCATCTTCTGTCATTAAGGTAGTAAGCGATCAGAAAAGGAAGCATGAGCAGATACAAAATATCTGCAATTCCTAGGTTGAGGATGAAGACATTGACGTTCCCCAGTTTCCTCCAGTTGCGCCACAAAGAGGCAAGTCCACATCCGTTCGCTATGAGTCCAAAAACGAACACCAAGATGAAGACAGGAGGCAGGAAATTCAGTGGAAAGGTAAAGCTGATTTCAGGACAAGATGTTGGGTCCATTATTCGTTGGCAGGGCTGAGGAGAATTCCTCCTCTTGGTGCCGGTGTTCAGCTCTTAGAGAAACAGAAATACGCTGCACATGGTCTAGACACTTCCTGTTTTGTAACGTTCATGGTGGGGATTTTTTTCAGGAAACCACATTGGTTGAATCATGCATAAGATATGAAAATGTTTAGAAAAGTGAAACAAAGTATATCAAAAAGATGCTAAACTCAACAGGCAAGATTAGTTTTTCACACGTTATGCTGAACATCATATGGAAATTGTATCATATGGAAATTGTCTAAATGCGATGTTAAAGATTTCTCTCTTTTTTGTGAAATATTAAATCAGTTTGTTTTGTGTGGTTTTGTGGTTTGTTTTTAACAGTACATCACTTACGGATTATTTCTTCATTTTTAAGGCAATAAAAACCTCATTTTATTTCATTTTACTTTCGCAGATTTAGCTCTTAAATTGCATTGAAGACTGAAGATTAATAAGATGTAAAGTCAAATGGAAGCTTTAGCATCTGAGAATACTGTACCATAGCATACAGAATACTGTGAAACAAGGTGGTGGTAGCGTCATACTGAGGGTCTTTTTTGATTTGGATCTTCAGAGAATTAGAGAAAATCCACCAAAAAATCAACTTTCTTTACTAAAATATTGGTTTGAAAAAATATGCACAACCAGTCCAACATGAAAAGGCCTCAAATGAATCCTTAATTAATTCTGTTCATGCCCATTATGACTACAAGTGAACTTCTGGTAGCTGGCCTAATTTCCTCATGTTTAAAATCTCAACTAAAAGCTGAACAAAATGTTTCAAAACAGAGTTTACCACATCCTTATATGTTTCTGAGGCTGCAACAAGAAAAGATTTTATTGCTAATCTCAAGTTGAATGTTCTGTCCAATGCTCTGCATCTGCAGTACACTGTTCCGACCACTAGATGTCAGAACTTGCTGAAAGGTTTGGGCTGTAAACCTCCTTGTCTGAAGGCAAATGAATAAACAGCATAAGATGATTACAGCTATCATTTCAGATACAATTAAACTGTTTTAGGAGGTTTGAAAGTTGACAGAAGGAGCAGCTCTGACATGCAGGAGCAATTTGTTTCACAATCTACGATCTTTATACTTCCCAAAACCAGTACAAAGTAGTAAAATATGTTAAAAAATACCACAATATTCATTAGGAATTCAATTCAAAACTTGGCTGTGGAAGGTCACCTGAGCGGTGGAGGTTTGGTGCGGCGTGCAGCATTGAGAGTCGCTGCACTGGCCACAGTACTGCAGCTGGTAGGCTTGAGTGCTGAAGCAGCCATGATGCACAAGTCGGATGGGACCTGGTGACCTGCACCAACCCTTCTGTCCCCTCTGGGAAATCTAAAATATAGGTAAATCAGAAAACTTTTTGCAGATTAAAGTTTCTACAAATTTTGCTGGACGACAAGTTGTCCCACAAGTTATTGCGATAAATGATAATATTGCTACTTTGAGGCCATTTTTGAGAAATATGTCTATGGCAAAATAATGGATAACACATTTTTAAGTATCGATAAACTTTAAATTCTAATGAACATTTAACACTGGAACTGAAAGACATTTTAAATATCCAAAATGAATAAAACAACAGAAACAGCAAACAAAATGAATTATGAAGGAAAACAACATTTTCCTTAAAAAAAAAAGGGATAAATCATGTTCTGTCATCCAGTTTTTGGCTTCAATCACTGTCAAGATTGAGAAACAATGATGATGGATTTGTGAATATATAATGACCTCCAGTGGAAATCTGCTCCGAATCTACAATATATTATCCAAGGCATTATGGTGTGGTGAGGATATGGAGGGGTTACTTAAAAGTAGAGAAAGGAAATGTGTATTTTTATTACAGCCTTTTTTATTTTGCATGTAAGCACAAAAATGTCTCTAAAACTCATAAACTGATCAGGAAACCAGTTATTGGGTATAAGAGACAATTACTTTTTTTTTAATAAATAAAACTATAATTTGCAAACATCAGTTTTCATCAAGTCAAAAATACCTTTCATATTGCAATTTTTAATGTTAGACCTTTGAGTGTGACAAGTAAGAAGTATACAAGCGGACACATACTTTTTCAAACGATAGTCTGTTTCACTACGTCTGTTTCAGTAAGCAATAAATCAATCGCATGATAAATGAAAACAAGCTTGTGTAGCGTAGTCGATTCTGCGTTGTGTTTTGTGGGGAATAACAGCCAGACAACAGCTGATCTGAAGGCACTTTTAATGCTCCTGCATTCAAATAGCAGAAAATAGTCATTCAAAAACAGGTTTTTTCATCACAGTGTTCCACAGCGCCTTCTCCCACGGAATCCAAACAAAAAGAGAACGTGCGACTTGTGTAAAATAACACATTTACCTTACAAAATAAAAATAATTGCAACAATAATGAGTAACTAACCCCAAGCATGAGCATAATGATCTTAAACAGTACATGAATAAGACAAAAAATAATAAATAAAATAATCCCACACCAAAAGTAATGAAACATCACATACCTGCATTCAAATAGCAGAAAATAATAATTCAAAAACAGGCTTTTTCATCACAGTGTTCCACAGCGCCTGTCGACTTTTCAAAATAAAAGCCGCCCGTGCTCATATTATTTAGCTTCTAACTTGACAATCTAGTGTAATAACATCGCACGGCTACATTTGATCATTTTTATTTGCTTGATTTACAGTTTTTCTTTTTTCTCGCGCTTTTTATACCAAAACTGGATGACAACTCTTCAATGTGTTGCTTTGGTCTCAACTAGCCCTTTCATTTGAAGGACAATTTTGTTTACAGAGACTTCATAATTCAATATATTTGTTGCTTTAGTTAATAGTTTTAAAATGTCTTCCAGTTCCAGTGTTAAATGTTCATTAGAATTAAAGTTTATTGATCTTTGAGGATGTGTTCTTGCCATTACCATTATATTACTTGAAAATTCTAGAATCAACCAGTTGGAACAATACAAACCAAACAGAGCGTCAAAAAATTCACCTCATGACATGATTAAAAAAGAAAAACTACACCTGCTGTCATAGAGGACTGTCAGCTTCTTGTTCAGTCTGTGGTACCGGTACAGACCTGGATTTGGACTCCAACAAACAACTGAAACTCTGTGAACATCTTTGCAGCAGCTGTGTGAACTGAACACCCATATCCTCGTTTACTTGGAGGTAAACCAGCGGGTTGAGAGCACTGTTCAGGCTCACGAGACCTCGACTTGTCTGACGGGCAATAAAGACTCCAGAGTCCCACTTAGGGCATTGATTCTCATTACTCAGGGTTCTGGAATACAGACTGAGGTTCTTGAAAATATGGTAGGGCGCATAACAAAGTGAGAACAGAAGAATCAGTAGAGCCATCAGTTTTAAGATTTGTCGTTTCTGGTCTCTTTTCATCATATTTGAACGGCAGATAACAACAGTCACATGTCCATAGCAGCCCACAATGATGACAAAGGGGATGCAGAATCCAAAGAAGGTCCAGGTGAGGCTGTAATCCAGGTAACTCTCAATATGTTCATCAGAGGTGGTGTCAAAGCATTTTGATATGTTTGGATATGTTTTTTGGTAGAACATGTCTGGAAGACTTTGAACACTCACCAGAATCCAAACCACGGCTGAGATGACCACAGAGTGAGTTGTAGTTAATCTCCCCATCATTCTCATTGGATGGACAACAGCCAGGTACCGGTACACACTTATACAGGTGAGGAACCCGATGCTGCCGTATAAATTCAAGTTGAAAGAGAATCTTGTTGCCTTGCAGAATCCTTCTCCAAAGATCCATTTGCTTCCTTCAATGTAGTACACGACGAGAAAGGGGAGTGTCAGCAGATATGAAATGTCTGCTAGTCCAAGGTTAAGAACAAGAATGTTTATACGCCGAAGTTTCTTCCAGTTATGCAGCAAAGACTTCATTCCCCATACATTTAGGACCAGTCCAACAGCAAATACCAAGATGTAAAGAGTAGGCAGGACTGTATGTTCGAAAACTTTCTTATCCGGTCGAGGACAGTGAGTTTTATTCATTTTGTTTCCAGAAACAAGTTAGTTCAGTCCTTCTGCTGTGTCTTCGTTCACAAAATGAAAGCAGAGTGAATGAAAACAATCATAAACAACTTACTCCTTGAACTCTAGTTAAGTTAGGTAATATGTTGTGTGGAGCCAGTCCAAAGGTTTCAAAAGTCAAAGAATTGTAGATATCTACTTTTTTATAGCATAAGCTTGTCATGTTGGATTTTAGTTTCCTTGCCTACATGCAGGTGTGCACAGAAGAACAGACTTTACTGTTAAGAGGGTTGTCTTTAATCAGTTTTACGATTGTTCAGGAATCGAGAAGAGCGGACGTCAGAAGGGGAACGAGGGTCCGGGTAGGTTTGGGGGTCCAGGACAGCAGCGGATCGGAACGGCTTGGTAGGACCAACCAGCGAGACGCACCCGACCAGCTAAGTTCCAGGCTTGGCTCTGGGAAATGTGATCGAGGTCTGTGAGGTAACAGAGAGAAAAGGACAAAATGACTGGACAATACTTGACATTGACTATGAGAGATCTTAAGGCTGAGTCTGACCAACAAGTGGTAACCATCGAGGGATGACTGGTGGTTCCACCGCTTCTTAAGAAGTCTGCCGCCGGTTACCGGAATCCGCTGCAGGTGCATCAGGCTGTCAAACTCCTCCGCATAGCTCGTCTCTGAAAAGAACCCTCACTCCAACCTGAATCCTGACAGTACCAGTGTTGTATAAAGTACTGAAATCTCAGAGTCAAGTAAAAGTACAAGTACCTCTCCAAAATACGACTTTGGTAAAAGTCGAAGTCACTGACTGAAATGTTACTTGAGTAAAAGTCTTAAAGTATCTGAAACTTCTTGTACTTAAGTATGGAAATTACTGTAAAAATGGATGTACTCAAGTAATGTAATGAAAAGTACAAGTAAAAAGTAAAACAAGGCAAGTTTGAATGACGTTTCTTATATTTTGGTAAACTTGTCAAATAAACTTAAAATAATGTACCCAACCAAGTGCAGGCAAAATGAAACCTGCTAATAAATTGTTCCAGTTTTAAAGAGTAGCACATGTTAATGGTTTGTGGTTTTGAACTTGCATGCCTTTCCTATATTCGTTAAATTTAGTCTAAATTGCTATCGCTATGGCTTCTGTCCCCCATTGAACTAGGGTGACCAGACGTCCTCTTTTTCCCGGACATGTCCTACTTTTCAGACCTAAAAAGATGTCCGGGGGGAATTTAAAAATTGTCCGGGATTTTGGTCAATTGCCTCAAAACACATTACATAGCTTACAGTGCATTATAGGGCACGGCGCTGCGTGTCACGTAATCCCTGAGCCGCGTCAGTGCGGGCAGCACTCTTCTCTGTTCGTCCCCCCCACCCACCCGGTGTAAGGTGTTCTGATTTCCCCAACAATGGGAGAAGCGAAACAGGTGTATCCTATTGGAGGTGATGAACAAGCCCAGGCAAGCAGGCTACGGACTTTGTTCGGTAGCCTGCTTGCTACTTGCTAATCAGTAGGTGGGGTCAAAACACTTTGTTTCTCTCTCTCGCGTTTTTGTAACGAGTAACTAAACCACACATTGAAAATGTATCGGAGTAAAAGTACGCAATTAAGTTCGGAAATATAGTGAAGTAAAAGTGAAAGTCATCAAAAATTTTCATACTCGAGGAAAGTATGAAGTACTCCAAACTATACTTAAGTAAAGTAGTGAAGTATTTGTACTTTGTTACTATACAACACTGGACAGTACCCCCCTGCAACGACCACCACCTGGCGGTCCAGCAATGCTCCTGGGCCTGGAGGAGTGAAACTCTCGTAGAACCGACTGATCCAGATTAAACGATCTGGGAATCCAGGAGCGCTCCTCCGGGCCGTACCCTTTCCAATCCACCAGATACTGAAACCCCCGACTTCGCTGACGGACATCCAGAATCTTATTTACCGTATAGGATTGAGCTCCATCGATGAGGCGGGCGGGGGCAGGGGAGGCAACTGGAGGACACCGCGGGCTAGTCCTCACCAGTTTCAACAAGGAGACATGAAACACGGGGTGCACCTTGAGAGAGGGTGGGAGTTTGAACCTGACCGCAGAAGGGTTTATCACCTCCTGAATCTCAAAAGGGCCCAGCAATCTAGAGGACAGCTTCCGTGGTGCAGCTTTTAGGGGAATATCCTTAGCGTATAGCCAAACTCTCTGACCAGGACTATAGAGAGGGGCCGGCTTCCTCCTCTTATCAGCAAAGCGGCGGTTCTGGGCAGCGGTGCGATGCAAGGCTGCCGCGGCATCCTTCCAGATGTGCTGACACTTGCGGATGTGGCTGTGAACCGACGCAACGGCATTCCTCGGTTCGTCAGAGGGCAGGAGAGGGGGTTGATACCCCAGAGAACACTGAAAAGGGGAGTGACCAGACGCAGAGGAAATGTGACAATTGTGTGCATACTCTACCCAGGGCAGATGGACGGACCAGGTGGAGGGGTTGGAGGGGCACAGGCAGCGGATTGTAAACTCCACTTCCTGATTCAGGCGCTCGGTCTGCCCGTTGGTTTGAGGATGATACCCCTAGGACATCGATACTTTGGCCCCCAGCGCGCCACAAAACTCCTTCCACACTCTGGACACGAACTGGGGCCCCCTGTTGGACAGGATCTCTGTGGGGATTCCATGAAGCCTGAAAACATGTTTAATGAGCAACATGGCGGTCTCCAAGGCCGACGGCAGTTTCTTAAGGAGAACCAGGTGACAGGCCTTGGAGAACCAATCGATAATGGTGAGAATTACACTAAAACTCTTTGAGGACTGGAGGCCAGTGACAAAATCGAGTGCAACATGGGACCAGGGACGTGCCGGGATGGGTAAGGGTTGCAGGAGACCACAGGGCGGCTGGTGTAGGGACTTGTTTCTCGCACAGGTGGAGCAGGCTGAAACATACTCCTTCACATCCTTGTGAAAGGACGGCCACCAGAAGGAGCGTCGGATAAGAGCCATGGTCCGACTGGTGCCAGGGTGACCAGAAAAAAGAGAGGCGTGGGCCCAATGGATTAAATGGGGGCAAACAGAGAGGGGAACATAGATACGGTCTGGAGGGCTGGTGCCCGGATCAGGATTGGACTGTTGAGCTGTGATTACCTGATCAGAGATGTCCCAGGACACCGCCCCAGGACGCAGGAACTCAGGACTATGGTGTCGGCGACAGGAGGTTCGTTGTCCGCGGATTACTATTGGGAGAGGGCATCCGGTTTCACGTTTTTTGATCCAGGTCTGTAAGAGATGAGGAAGTTAAACTGGGAGAAGAAAAGGGACCACCTGGATTGCCATGGGTTCAGCCGCTTGGCTGCCTGGAGGTAGGATAGGTTCTTGTGGTCTGTCCATACTACGACTGGAAGGGCAGCTCCCTCCAGCCAGTGGCGCCACTCCGCTAAGGCCAGCTTCACCGCCAGCAGCTCGCGGTCACCCACATCATAATTCCTCTCCGCGGGCGACAGGCGGCGAGAGAAAAAGGCACAAAAGTGCAGCTTGTGATCGAAGGGTGAAACTTGGGACAAAACCGCTCCCACCCCAGAATCAAAGTTGGCGAATCCCAAAAACCTCTGTAACTGCTTACGAGAGGCAGGAGGCCATTCCAGCACCGCACGAATCCGTCCCGGATCCGGCTTCACCCGCCCACTCTCTAAAATGAACCCCAGGAATGAGATGGATGGCACGTGAAACTCGCACTTCTCCGCCTTGACATACAAACTGTTCTCCAGCAGGCGCTGGAGGACCAACCTGATGTGTCATTTGTGCTCTGTCATGTTCTTAGAGAAAATCAGAATGTCATCCAGGTAAACGAACACAAACTCATCCAAATAATCCTGCAGCAAGTCATTAATCAGGGATTGGAAAACGGCTGGGGCATTCGTCAACCTGAAGGGCATGACCAGGTACTCGAAGTGGCCCACCGGGTTTTAAAGGCGGTTTTCCACTCGTCGCCCTCCCCGTAAGAACTGTGAAACAAGGTGGTGGTAGCGTCATACCGAGGTTCTTTTTTGCTTTGGACCTTCAGAGAATTAGAGAAAATCCACCAAAAAATCAACTTTCTTTACCAAAAATATTGGTTTGAAAAAATATGCACAACCAGTCCAAAATGAAAGACCTCAAATGAATCCTTGATTAATTCTGTTCATGTCCATTATGACTACAAGTGAACTTCTGGTAGCTGGCTTAATTTCCTCATATTCAAAATATAAATTAAAAGCTGAACAAAATGTTTCAAAACATAGTTTACCACATCCTTATATGTTTTTGAGGCTGCAACAAGAAAAGATTTTATTGCTATTCTCAAGTTGAATGTTCTGTCCAATGCTCTGCATCTGCAGTACACTGTTCCGACCACTAGATGTCAGAACATGCTGAAAGGTTTGGGCTGTAAACCTCCTTGTCTGAAGGCAAATGAATAAACAGCATAAGATGATTACAGCTATCATTTCAGACACAATTAAACTGTTTTAGGAGGGTTGAAAGTTGACAGAAGGAGCAGCTCTGACATGCAAGAGCAATTTGTTTCACAATCTACGATCTTGATACTTCCCAGAACCAGTACAAAGTAGTAAAATATGTTAAAAATACCACAATATTCATTAGGAATTCCAATTCAAAACTTGTAAAAACATTACATTTATTTAGAAAAAAACTCCATGACACGGGATATAAAAATATTCATTTGAAGAAAAGCTTCTGTCTAGAAAATATTTACATTATACACAAAAAAATAACAAAGTGCAACATCAATAAACTGCTGTTACGACTTTAAAACTGTACATTTTAGAGGTTGCAGGAAAAATTAAATCAATGCTCAAAGTTATTCTTTAACGTACACTATAAACAGATAATGTACATGTACTAGAATCTATTTACATGTTAGCTCCAAAAGATGCTGCTCAGCTATTCAAACAAGTATTTAAAATATCTATTACTTTAAATCTAGTTAGGTCCAAGGTCAGGTTTACAGGAAAACAAATCAATTTCTTTTCCCTCTTCTTTGCCAAACTGTTTCAATTCACTTTTCATCCAAACAAGCTGCTGGCCACGCCTTCCAACTCAACGTTTAAGCTCACATGTGAAAATGGCTGCAAATAGATGCACAATTATGTCTTATTACCTTTGAAAAGCAGAAGTAGAGCCTCCTGCACAACCAACAAGAATCCAGCAAGTGGTTTCTGGATGGTAAATCAACAACAAAACACTTGTCTTTCCAGCAGCCATTGTACAGTCAAACAGCCAAACAAGCTGGAGCTTGGCTGGGGTTGCTAGGTAATGGGCAGAGTTCCTCTGGGGTTGCTAGGTAACCAGCAGAGTTCCACTGGGGTTGCTAGGTAACGAGCAGAGTTCTGCTGGTGTTGCTAGGTAATGTGAGGGGCAGTAAAGACCCAAATGTAAGTACAAAAACATGGTCACTGCAGAAACACAAAATATCAAAACTTAAGAGTAAATTTTCTGCAAACAATGGGAGCTCATTTTAAGTCAATAATTTCTTAATATTGATGAAAAAGTTCTAGTTCCACTGCCAGATTATTTCATTTACAGCAAAACGTTTTTCCCATAATATAAGTGAAATAATGTGCCAATGGAACTAATACGCTTTCATCAATATTAAAGAATTATTTACTTAAAACAAGCTCCTATAACTTGCAGAAAATTTACTTATAAGTTATTTTTCTTATTTCAAGTTGCACTAGAAACTAGACAAGAGTACTTAGCAAGATTTTCTATTTTTTCTGTGCAAACTGTGAATTTTGCAGAATAGCTCCTATTTAAGAGAATGTTTTTGAACTAAAGTTGCTTAAATTGTGAATAAAAATGAGCACCTAGATGCTTTAATAGATGCCAGAGCTTCTTGAAGCTTTCAAAAGAGTGCAGAGTTCATCAAGGTGTATAAATCAACATTCGTTCAGGTCAGTCACAGTTTCCTCTGATCATTTTCATGTCTATCTTCATTTACATTGAACCTTTTGATGGTTTTCAGCAGTCAGCCTATCAGATCAGTCGTCCGATTCTCCGCAGACCAATCAGGGCCTGTGTGCCCAGAGAGCCGGGTTTGTGTAAGGCGCGTAGGGACAGTTGTTGTGACACACGCAGGAGTGGATCATCATGACGGCTCTCTGCAGGAGTCTTCCTGTAGGGCAGCGGAAGGTCACCTGAGCGGTGGAGGTTTGGTGCGGCGTGCAGCATCGAGAGTCGCTGCACTGGCCACAGTACTGCAGCTGGTAGGCTTGAGTGCTGAAGCAGCCATGATGCACAAGTCGGATGGGACCTGGTGACCTGTAGCTGGCTTTGCACCAACCCTTCTGTCCCCTCTGGGAAATCAAAAATATAGGTAAATTAGAAAGCTTTTTGCAGATTAAAGTTTCTACAAATTTTGCTGGACGACAAGTTGTCCCACAAGTTATTGCGATAAATGATAATATTGTTGCTTTGAGGCCATTTTTGAGAAATATGTCAATGGTAAAATAATGCAAAAACACATTTTTAAGTATCAATAAACTTTAAATTCTAATGAAGATTTAACACTGGAACTGGAAGACATTTTAAATATCCAAAATAAATAAAACAACAGAAACAGCAAACAAAATGAATTATGAAGGAAAACATCATTTTCCTTCAAAAAAAGGGATAAATCATGTTCTGTCATCCAGTTTTTGGCTTCAATCACTGTCTAAGTCTGGATTTACTTCTGGTTTCTTCTGGTGCTGCTTTGTGACGCATGTCTCATGTTTATGAACTAAAAGTCAAATTAAATGCAACATAACCATTCAGACCATCAACACTTGCAATGTTATCAGTTTTACGATGTAGGAAGTGGCACAAATCTGATTTCTTTTAAGAAAGAAAAGATCAGAATTGGTCCATGAAAAAGTTGGATTTGAGTCACATTTGCTTGCTGTGTGAACAGTTCCTTCCTAATTTAGAGCAGGATTGCTATAAATGGAGATGAAGATAATGGTGCTTCTAACGCTAAGAAAATACATGCAAATACTACGCTTATCCATCACATTATGCAGGGAAGCTCAAAATGGATCCCAAAAGTATTCTGAAACACAAACAAACAGCTAATTGTCATTAAGTACTGCAGTACCTTCGGTGCCAAGAGAAACAAGAGGCAAAGTGACAACATGAACCTTAATCTCATTGCAGAAACTTGGACAATCGGAGGAAATCTACGTCCATAGAAGATCTTTGGTTAGCTCTGCATAACCTACCAGCTGAGTTGCACAATAAAATTGTATGGATGATGCTGTTTTGAATGCAAAAGGCGGCCATAACAAACACTAATTTGATTTAAATTTCTTTTCAGTTCATGCACTACATTCTGTTAGCCTTTGGAAATACAACATTTGTAAACAAATGCCCAGTTAGGGAATTTAGTAAACATAGTAACTCCTTGCTGCATCTATAATTTAGCTAAAAATGGAGAAAGATAATGATTATGATAAAGACTGTGTGGTTCAGAGGCAAACACTGAAACCTTGTGGTGAGTAAAAAACGTCTGTGGTAAGAGAGGAA
Organism: Xiphophorus maculatus; assembly: GCF_002775205.1. NCBI lineage: Eukaryota > Metazoa > Chordata > Actinopteri > Cyprinodontiformes > Poeciliidae > Xiphophorus > Xiphophorus maculatus. Next base: position 28,477,248 of record NC_036443.1, read on the forward strand.
AATATGTTTTCTGTTTTGGAGGAAAAAGTTTGCCTACTGCTGCGTGGCAAATCCCAACTGCTTTCCATCTCTTCGCATAAGCAGCAGGAGATGTAATTAAACTTTTAGCACTGTCTAATTTTACTTACAGGCAGCAGCTTAAATATAAACAACACCACAGTCTCTGGTAAGCTAATGTAATTATCTGAATGACTGAAAATTGAAGACTGAACATATTTCTATTTCTAGTTGCATATTTATGAACTGCTGCACAGCAAAACATATTTAATGACATAAAAGTTTCGATTTTGCTTATGCAATTCAAAAATACAATAAAAACAAGTTATTTTAGATTCTGTTCTTTTATTTATTTTTTTAATAATCACACTTCCTAATGCTAATTGTTCAGAAATATCTGAAACATTTTGTAGAGTTGTAGAGCTCACCCTGGGTTTCCTTGGCGCAGGCTGAACGGCCCCGCAGGGCCGCACTTTGCACAGTCGGGTCTCCATTTGCAGCTTGCAGGCAGGATTTTGGTTTGAGACCCGAGTGGAGACGCCGGCCCCGCAGCTCTGGGAGCAGGCGCTCCACTGGGTGGCCCGCTCCACGCAGCTGGAGGCTGGCAGGACCAGCTGTTTCAGGACAGGAGCTCCTGCCATCGTTGACCCCGACCTGCCTGGATTCATGGCTGGAAGAGAAACAGACACAAACAATGAGTTGGAGAAATCTGCAGGATGAAGTTTTTGGTCAGCAAGGCGCCAAGACAATAAACTTTGGGATAAATAGTAAGATATTAGAATAAGAGGCTGATATAGACTAAAATTTTCTTAAAAATGTCAAGTTGGGATGTTTTCACAGTGGCAACACCATGGGGGGGCAATGGGAGGCCGTGCCCCCCACAGAGAATCATGATTATTTACAAAAAAAGAGGCATACAGAGTCTTCACTTCAATAAAGTTAAAATGTAAAATCCAATAAATAAATAAATATATAAATATATATTTTTTAATATCTAAAATATACTGTATGTAATATATGTAACATATTTTATATATTATATATATTTATTTAAAAAATATATCAGATATATAATATATACAAGATTATATATATAATATTTTTTATATATTTTGTATATTAGACAGTCAGAGAGAGGGATAGCTAGCTAGCTAGATAGATAGATAGATAGATAGATAGATAGATAGATAGATAGATAGATAGATAGATAGATAGATAGATAGATAGATAGATAGATAGATAGATAGATAGATAGATAGATAGATAGATAGATAGATAGATAGATAGATAGATAGATAGATAGATAGATAGATAGATAGATAGATAGATAGATAGATAGATAGATAGATAGATAGATAGATAGATAGATAGATAGATAGATAGATAGATAGATAGATAGATACACTTATTTTTTAATAGTCTTGTATGAATTGTTCTAACACAATACTTTCACTTTTAGTTGTTTTTTTTTATGATTTTTGACATGTACCTGTACGAACCTCCCTCTGCTCCAAGCCACCCAGGAGAAAAGCAGCTGCAGGAAATATTCCAGGATATAATGTAATGCTTCATAAGAACGCAGCTGTGGATGTTTTTGTGAAAGTAGGAAACTTTGACTGGTGGAGAGACGTTTTTAAATCTAAACCATGTGTCTCATAGCTGGACTCTGGGAGTTTCATTTTGGTCAGACTTTGTGATTTAATGCAAAAGTTAACTGGTGAAAGTGAAACTTTAAACATGTATTGTCTGTTTGCCTTCATTCATTCTTCTAAGTTTAAAGAGCCACGTTTTAACTGCTCTCAATGTGTTTAATTATTGTACTATAAAAAAACTGCATTCCTTTTCAAAACTGACTCAAAATCATGTTTTTCAAGCACAACAATAACAAAATGTTCCTTTGTTGTTTCCATAATGAAGTGTTGCTCACTGCAGTGGTGAGACTGGCTTCTTTTTCCCAACACCAGCCTCATGCACAAACACTCACTCCCCTTTTTTTAACAGAGTAACGTAATCTTCACGTGTTTAAACCTTCCCCAGCTGCGGTTTTTGTTATGAAACGAGGAAACATGGTGAGTGACAAAATGAAATGTTTTGAACCCCCCAAAAAGAGGAAAAATGTGTTTTATATTTGGCCTTTTGGAATTTTCCTTTGGCTGGACACACCCTGGTCTAAAGCGAAAACGCTCCAGTAAAAACTTCCAGACATCGACGGAGCTCATAAAGCGGATTGAACGATTATTTTACACATTTGCTAACTGATCGACAGAAATGAAGCCACACGGACCCAAACACTGGAAACTATGCTGTCAGTTTCCAGAATAAAAGCTTTGTGATTTTATTAAACACAAAACCACAGCCAGCAGACGGCTTATGTTAGCTTAAAGTCTGGAAATGGGGCAGGAAAATCCTTCCTGCTGGACGACTAAAGCTCATTAATTAACACATTTCAAGTGTTTAATCTTACTAAGTGTCAAAATCGGTTCTTTGTCAACATATTCAACTTTCCTGTTTCTTTCTCCACATCTTAAAAATAATCTAAACAGATGCTAATCATAGCATGAAGCATGCTCTGGCAAGTTGAAACCCTGAGCCTGAGTATTTTATTAGGTGATAGACCAAAATAAAATTGTGCATAATTGTGAAAGTATAAAGTGTGGCTTGGATTTGTATTCACCAAACAAAAATGAAAAAGAGAGAATTATTTAAAAAAATTACTTAATTGAAAGAAAGAAGAAAAAAGAATGACATATAGTACAAAAAAGAGAAAAGAAAGAATAAAAAGGAGGATTTAATGACTTGAAAGGAAAAAGACAGAAAGATGGCAAAGAACAAAAGAAAGAAGGAAATTATTTCAGACACAAAGAAAGGAAGAAAGAAGACAAAGAAAACAGGAAAAGAAACAAAAACAGAAATAAGGAGAAAAAGAAACAGAAAGAAAGATACAGAAGGAGAAAAATCTCCTAAAAGAAATCTTTTATCTTTTCTACATCTTCGTTCCTCTTTCTTTATTAATTCTTTTTACAACGAATCTCTGACACTTTTTTCTAATAAACTGACTGGATTTTATTTATGGAGATCAGAGTAAATGGAACAGAACTTATTTTCTTTCATTTTCTCTTCTCTTGACATTTACACGCCCCTTTGTGTCAGTCAAACACATAAAATCCCAAAAATTTAATGTTGTTTTTTTTTAAATAAGCTGAATTTGAATAATTCTGCAACCTCTTTGAATTTCCAGAATGGTTTGTTTTCGGTTTATTCTAAATGTTCTTCTGGATTTGATCCAATGTGTGTTCATCCATCCCATCCAGGTGTCTCTTACCTGTAATGGCGTCTTGAATCACGGTGTTTTCCAGGTTTTCACACACCCATTCCCTGCAGCACTTTCCCGGTAAACGGACGAACTGCGGGCTGGGACAGTCCGGAGTGGGAAGGCGACCCGTCAGCGGACAGGCCGACACGCAGCTCACTCCTCCGCCTCGGCAGTGGCAGTAAGAGTCGCAGGATGGCTGGAACGACTGGCCGTTGAGGTACGTGATGCCGTTCACCTTGCAGCTCAGATCCTCATCACCTGCAGAAAAAACATCAGGAAAGGGGATCTATTATCAAAATTCACTTTTAGCATGATTTTCTACTTACATTTGGGTCTCACCTGCTTCCAAAAACAGCCGAGGTGCTTAAAAAAACACCCAGCTGGTTTTTTGGCACAAAGTTAATGAGCTGTTCCAAATACAGCTACCTGTCTATGGAAAAGTCTTTTGTTGTTTACTTACCATCCAGAAACCACTTGGTGCATTTCTGTTGTGCAGAAGGCTCCACTTCTACTTTTCAAAGATGTACGGTTTGCATTTTTTACAGCCGTGCGTATCAACATCTGATGAAATTACGCTTTGCATGGCTTGGTTGGTTTGCTTCAAACCATTAAATGGAAACATGCCTAATTCGCATATTGTTTTTTGTAACATCATTAAAAAATTGCTCAAACTTTGCATCCCAATTGCCTGGAAACATGACCAGCAATAATCAGACAGCTGATGCTTATGAAAAACGAGGCCCTTTATCTTTCACCAGTAGCTGCATTTACTATAAAGTTGAGCAAATTGCATCACAAAAATACATTTGCTTAATGGAAACACACCAATTTTGGAAAAGAAAGAAAGAAAAGAAACAAAAAAAACACACACACACTATGTGTTTTGCGCTAGAATGATGTGCAATATTAGTTTATTTTGCAAAACTGCAATAGAAAAATTTTTTTATATGAATCAACAACCTGATGTTACTGGCAGGAAGTGAAATGAAGATGATGGCGTAGCATATTTTTAATGACTTATCTAGTGAACACACATATCCATGTGTAATTTTAATTGTGTTAATTGCGTGTTTTTTCAACATTAGCGAAATATCGACAGAATTTTGCACCAGTCACGTAATCAGCAACCCTTACTACTGACGGAGAAGACGAAGAAGATGACAGGAAGTGGTGGGAGGATAATAGCGCAGCATTTTTAATGACTTATGTAGTTAACAAACCTGTTCACATGTAATCCTAATTGTGTTCCTTATTTAATCGAAATACCTCAATTGCGAAATTGTGTTTTTCGACATTAGCAGAATAGCAGCAACGTTTTGCTAATGGAAACGCAGCTAGTGCAAACCATTACCCTCAAAGGACAGACATTAAACAAAAAGTGCCAACAGGAGCCATGGAAATAGAAATAAAAACATTTAGTCTTCCTGGAATATCACTGCCACCCCTCACTTGTTTCCTCCCGGCTGCACAGACTCTAAACATTCGCTGTCTGTGTTGCTCACTCATGCAGATTTGGTCTGTCATTCCTCCCAAGTGTGTCTTTCACTCACCCACACACTCTCCAGGGTCCCCAGGGAAGCTGGCGCTGAAGTCACACTGCAGTCCTTTCTGCCTGTCGCAGGGCAGCATCTCTGAGCACGACTCGCCTCGCTGCCGAGCGCACACCTGGCAGCACCTGCAGCCGTCCGGCACCACAGGGACGCCCGCAGCGCACTGAGGGGCAGAAGCAGGGCAAAGGCAGGGCCTGTTGCAGAGCTGGCACAGAACCTGACAGAAAAACACGAAAAATGGTGAGGAGGCCCGAGAATGAAACATGCAAAGGATGAAAACGGACAGAAAGCTGCTCCAAAGGAAAAAAATAGAGAAATATTCAGGGGCTGCATCACAGTTGGAGCAAACATTTAAGGGTTCTACAACATTCTATTAAAGCAATTGTGTGTAAAGATAAAAATGGAGTAAATTTTCACCACAAAAAACCTAACCCCAAAATTTTAGATTAAAATCTGAACTTTTTTTTTTTTTTTTTTTTTACAAAAACAAAGACATTTATGAGCTGTATGGTGGAATATTTGCGAGAATAAAGGTAAAAAAAAATTTTTTATTAATCTTAGAAATTTTCTAGAAGTAAGAAGGAAATTTTTGACCTCCAGAAGTAGAAAAATGTGCATAAGAAAAACCCAGTTTTTTTTCTTGGAAATTTTTAATTTTTGGAGTTAAGAAAGTATTTTTTCTAAAACAAAATCCTCAGGTTAATCTCAAATGTTCTGAATCTTTTGTTGTAAGCTTACTCCTCTTTTTTTCTGCAGGTCTTAGGATACCATTGCATGGTGCAGTTCAATAAATCCTGGAAAAAAGATTAAGATCCAAGATCTTACAAACAAAAAGTAAAGGTAAATAAATTTTTACAATGAAAAGTAATACATACATTCAAAATACATGATGGGTATTTCAGGTGTATGTTATTCTTCTGTCTTTTTTTTTTCTTTTGGCTTTTGGTCCATTCCTAAAGCCTGACCTGAAAAGTCAGAGGTTTCTCAACAGCATTGGTCCCAAAATCCAATATGGCTGCCCTGCTTTTATAAAACATAATTATTCCTGTAGCAAAGTAATACTTTACACCCTGTTCATGTTAGAAAATACTTTGTTTTCAGCTTTTAATAAGAATTAGTCTGATTTCTGACTTTGATTAACTAATTGTGTGTGGAAGAAGTTCAACTTTGACTCTCCAGTAGATTTTTCTGTCATATTTCCACTTGTTTAAAACGTTTAAAATATTATTCTGAGTTAATGTGGACAGGTTTTGGAAAGGCACATTTATCTGCACAGAGTTATGTAATGTTTTAATGTAAAAACAGATTCTGTTGTCTTTCCCATTCTGGAGAGTATTAAAAAATATATCAGATTTCTATCCCAATCCTTGATTAAAATCCCAAAAGATTCTGATCAACAATTTAATCTGAACAAATATTTTTTACCATGTGATTTTTTTAATCTACATGATAAATTCATTCAAATCGAGTCTAAATATACTATTTTTGAATCTTTGTGGATGATGTAATCTAACAGCTGATAAAAAAAAATAATGAGGACATTTTTAATACTGGAAGTCAAAGATTAAAGTTTATTGAAAAATATTTTTGTCATGTTTAGTAGGCAGATTTTTTATGCTTTTTATTTACCTCATAATAAAGTAAAAGCATTTACAATGTTTCCATGCTAAAGATCGGCTAAAAGTTTAAATTTAAAGTTAGGGTGTTGTTGATTTTGTTTGAAAATCAAATGCTCATCCATGATGAAAATAATCAGCAGATATATAAATTCTAAATTAATTTTTAATAATATTTAGACTCAATTTGAGTGAAAAACTGACCGGACTCTTAAAATAAGCATCAATCAAATTAATAAATGAATCGAATCTCCACCTCAGTTATTTTCCTGCATTTTCAAGTTTATAATTTAAAAGAAAAATCACAGAACTTTGACCTTATTGTTTTAATCTGGACCCTTTTTCCACTTCCTGACCGTTGATTTTAAGTTATAAGTGGATGAGTGTGAGCAGGCCTCACCTGTGTGGCCACACAAAGCAGCGCAGCCAGAGTAATCACACAGCGATCCAGTCGGTCCATTGTGATCCTGGTGCCGCTCGGTGTTTCCTGCTGTGTGATGGATGGGAGCCGTTTGCTAAGAGCTCGTTCTCATGCCTGCTGACTTTTATAAAGTCTGGCCTCTGATGTCACTGCTGTGTAAACAGCCTCTGGTCCGGCACCAGAAATGTTTCACATTCCTCCACCCTGCTGCCCATTTCCACCTCCACACACGCACACACACACCCGCAGACACGCCTCCACCCTGAGTTTTTTCCTTTCCTCATGCGCTTGGAGATTTCCGAGCTTCACTGGAGGAAAAAATACACCAGCTAACTGGTCTCTTAAGTAACAACCAGGCTTTTATGGCGACAGATGTGACTCAAGTTGAATCTATGTTCCAGATGTTTTCACAAGAAGTCGACGTGTCATTTTTGATAAGTGACAGATGTGTGGAACCGTTAAAGGGGCAGCATTATGTGTTTTCAAGGCACATTATGTCATTTTATAGCATAATTAAGTAACTAAATTCTGTTGTTTTAAAGATATATATTGCTGAGACAAAATGCTATTTACAGATAAGAGACTGCTTCAAATTAACTCTGACTTTACTTTGTATAGGTATATGTTTGAGTGAAATAAACATTGTTCTTTTATTCTATGAACTACTGACAACATGTCTCTGAAATTCCAAGCAAAAGCTTAGTATTTATTTGCAGAAAATGAGAAATGGTCGAAATAACAAAAAAGATGCAGCGCTTTCAGAGCACAAGTAATGCAAAGAAAACAACAATTTAGAAACAACAATGCTAATGTTTTAACTCAGGAAGAGTTCAGAAATCAACGTTTGGTGGAATAACCAAGAGGTGTTCAATGGGATTCAATGCAGCGGTCTCTTAATTTTTTCCAGAACTGTGTATCAAATACAATTTGAAAGAAATTTGCCTTTGTGATTTAACATCTTGAAAATGGATGTTAATTCCTGTCTTCAGGAAGTCATCACATCCTCTGTTAACCCTTTAACAAACTACTAAACATAGCATTTACTGGAAAAATACACCTTACAGGATGAGAAATGCTAAAACAGACACATAGATAAAGGCAGTTTGGGCCATAAATGCTACCAACTGCTCAACCGTGCAACTCTAAATAAAAACCAGAACTAATTTAAAGTTTTGGGTGTAGAGTTGTAATAAAAACAAAAAAGGTCTAAATGTTGTGTTTCACGTTGCGTCTTACTACATATTTAAGCTCCATTGCTTAATTTGTATCCAGCCACAGGATGTCTAGACGAACAGCAGAAAGAATGCAGCTTCTAAATCGATCCATCCATTATGAGGCAGGATTTGAAAGTAACACTAGATTCCTGAATGTCAGGATCAGCCATGTTTCCCAACGCTGGGCGGGCTGGAAACCAATCCTGCGAGTTATAAATAGACGTGAACAGACAGTGATATAGATGAACGTGTTAGCGTAGCGGCAGGATGGACTCCAGGTGGCCGGGAACCAGAGATGTACTGTAAAAACTCAAATTCAGCTTTCACATTCCTGGACTCTGCCGCATGTTTTCTGTCCACTCTGTGAATGACTGAGGCTGGAAGGATTGCATTGTAATGGATAATAGCTGTTAAGCAGTTTATTTCAAAGAACTGAGATAAAAAATGAGACGTTTTCTTTAGTGAATTAGTAATGATGCCGTTCTTCAGAATGAAAAACCAGCAACGAGTCAAATGGAAATTAGATCCACTGGATCTAATCAAGACAGAAACACAAGATAACACGAAAAAAACAGACGGGGTCATTTCTACGACAGCGTGTACTGATAAAAAATGTTAAAATATTATGATAATAAAGTCATAATTATGAGAATAACGTCAAAAGTTTGAGAACAAAGTCCTAAAGTACTACAAGAATAACTTGTATGAGAATAAATTTATTAAATTGCAAGAATAAAGTCATAATAATGAGAATAGAGTCAATATTTTGAGATTAAAGTCATGTTATTACTTTAAACATAATAAAGTAATATTATGACTCTACTGACATAATACTATGACCTAATTCTTGTAACATTATGACTTTATTACCGTCATTTTATTTTTAAAGTTTTCTTTGTGTGGCCCATTGGGTTGACTTTATTAAAGAAACATGGACATCGCCTGATTCTGAGTTGGTGGAAACATTATTTGAACCTATAAAAGAAGATGTTTTGAATTCCTTGCTGATTTACAAATGCAAAAACATAAGAAATATATCCTTTTGCTTGTAAATGTTACAGATTCAGTTAAAATCCCGGTGCTGAAAGCAGAACTAACCCTTCAAAATTCATGAGCCCAAATGTCTAACACATGTTTGGACACAAATCTGTCTGAAAACACCAACATATTGAACTTTAAAATGTTGGAGGACATTGTGTTGCTTCACAGTGAAATCAGACACTAACCAGGATTTCAACAAGGATGAAAATATAATATAACTTTTGATAATTTCAAAGGTTGGAGGCCAATTTGTTCATTTGACAGCTGAAACTGAATCCAAACAGCTCCAGACTGAAGTGTCAGCAAAAGATCTGAACAGATTTTCATCAGATTTTCTTCAATTTACCGTCTTAACAGGGCGCATACTGCCAAATACCTGTCAGGTTTGATCCAGTAGTCTTTTTTTTTTTTGCTCATCTGGAGCAATTTTTAACGGATTGAGGAGAACTATCCTTTAAAGCTGCAGTATGAGACTTTTATAAAACTTTTTTTACATATTTGTTAAAACTGACACCTTGTCGGGACATTTTGTTATCAGACAAGCGCTCTGTGAAAAAATGTATCTCCTCCAACTCCTCCGTGAGCTATTACTGCCGAAATGCACAACTCCAGACCAAAAACAACCATTCATAGTCTGGAGGCGGGTCTTAGCGTTGTCAATCAACCTTGTGTATACACTAATAGATGTGCTAACAGTGGAGAAGAAAACCATTTATCTGCCATCACACTGAACATGATTTGAGTGTCTTGTTAACATACAAAGTCTATGTGGACAGGCGTTGAGGGCGCGTTGCTGCGTGTTTCACGCATCTAGCGCTGCACGGTTGAAGTGTTTTGAGCCTTCTCAAAAGACTTGCGACAACCAATTGGAGAGACTCCGCCATATGACGTAGTGGCCTGTAGTTATGTCCTGCCAGCAGATGCAGGAACCGATGCATGTTAGCAGGTCATCAAACTGGGCTCGGGTGAGACAAATCGACCCTCGTCAGTGCCCAGCTAGCTTGTAAAACTCACCAAACTTACAACACCTCCGAATTATCTGGTACATTCAAACATGCATCCGACAGCCACATTCTGTTGATTCCAGTAAATAAAACCTAGGCACTCAATATTTCATCCGCCATTGTTCAAAGTAACCGGGAGAAGAAAAAAAGCTAAGAGGCTCCAACATGCGACGGCCGTTACCAGCTGAAACTGAACACAAAATGTTCAGCAAAGTCATCTGAGCCTCCATTATGATTGCAGAAGTTTTCACTACATATTTTTGGTGCCACTGTGTCAATGTCATCCGCCAATGTACAAAGAAACCGGCAACGGAAAACAACGGCTCGTCCCTGCAGGCGTCTAGAGCGATTTTGATGCATTTGACATGCAAAACGCGTTTGATGTGAACGCAGCATAAGCCCCGCCTCCTGGCTCTGATTGGTTGTTTTAAGTTAGCACTGGGAGCGCTAGGAGAAACCAGAGAAGACTGATCTTTTGACAGATTATCTGCCTCATAACATACCGTCACGGCATTGTGCCAGTTTCACAAAGTATGTAAAAGATATATTTTTTGTAAAAGTTAAATACTTCAGCTTTAATACAGAAATGTCGGATATGGAGCCCATTTGAAGCAGATGGAAGTTTTTTTTGTTTAATGAGTGTCAACTCTTCTAAAACTGCCAAATGTTACAACCAATTATTTTTAATAACAAGGTTTTTCTTTCTGTTTAGTTTTATAGTAAATAGGACCACATCTGTCTGCTGACCTTCACTCAGAAATCTGCTTTTTTTTTTATTAAACTTGGCTAAATATAAAGAAAAAGTGACTTAAATCCTTCTCTTGAAAATGGATTAAATGTTTTTCTTTCTTTTAGTCGAGCCCAAAAGAATTAGCTAACCGGATAATAATGTGCAAAACCTTTTAAAGTTTTAAAGCTACAATAAAAATGTCCTTTCCCATAAAAAACAAACCTATTTAATGATTTAATTAGAATACTGGGTAATTTATTGTTGCTTTTGAAAATAAAATAAATAGGTTTTTGCCAGTTTAAGCTGCAGTGTGAATTTCATTTATTTATTTTTAGAGAAAAAAATATAATAAATATATTCACTGGTTTCCAGTGTATGGAAACCAGTGAATATATTCCACTCTCTATCTATAGGCAATAAAAAGACATGACTACAACATCGTTAGTTACATAAAAATGTAAGAAAAGTAAACAAAAAAATTATAATTTGAACAATGGAACAAAAACAAACTGTAAGTTTCCCTGAAATGCTGGTAGCTGCTGTGAGTCAAATTATAGGAAAAACTGTGAAGGTTCAGAAATAATACAAAAATCATTTAACTAACAGCAAAAGGCTTTTCATACAACCAGCAATGTTGACATTTCTTCATCTTTCGTCTGCAACCTTACGCTGCTCCGTTTGTGGAAAACAAGCCCAGTTCACTTTGTTCTTAGTCTGAAAATGTGTTTTTGTCTGCTGACCATTTCTGACCTCGGCAAACACAAAGTTTGACTGTTCCAGTGCGCAGCTCTGACCGGTGCCAGGAGTGACTCAGAATAAGCAGCCGCCACAACTCAAATCTTCTTCCAGGACAACATTTGACACACGCTGAATAAAATGCAGAGTAGCTCCCGACGCACGTGCTGCTGGTTGCTGTCTGAGGTTTTTAGCTCCACGTGTTGCTGAAAGTTTCCCGTCACAAAAACGTAATCCTTCCCTGCTGGATGAGTCAGGTAGGAAGAAAAATAATGTGAGATGTTTACTTATGATTTTCATGGTCATGCTGGCTTATGCTTCCAGTAAAGCAGAGGGATGATCCATCATTTTCTGGTCGTTACTGATCAGTTCCGTCTGAAAACGGGTTTGGAGGAAATTGAATTCTCATTTTCATCCAAGTTATTAGAGCATAAATCTGAATTTAGACCTGATGTAGTTGCTCAAAACGACCACACTGTCTTAAAAAATAAAAGCAGCTAAATGCTAAAAAAAAAAAAAAAAAAAAAAAAAAGTGCCCAGCTGGTTTTTGGCAAGAAGTTCATCTTTTTTCTTTTTTTTTTTTTTTTTTACTTAAAAATAACTCTTCCCATTACCTAACAACTCCAGCAAAAGTCTGTCTGTTACCTAGCAACCCCAGCAGAACACTGCCCGTTACCTAGCAACCCCAACAGAACTCTGCCCGTTACCTAGCAACCCCAGTGGAACTCTGCCCGTTACGTAGCAACCCCAGGCAAGTTCCAGCAAGTTTGATCAGCTTGTTTTACTTTTGAATTAGCCACTTCAGCTTTTCAAAGATGTACGGTAGTATAACTGCTCATCTGTTTGCAGCCATTTTCATGTGAAAGTGTAAAAGTTGACTTGGGGGCGTGGCCAGCAGCAGTTTATTGAACAGCTCATTCTGAAAGGAGCTCATAATAGGCAGAAGTAAGCAGACTAAAAATTCATCATATAAGAATGATTTTCTGCATTATTATGATTTTAAATCTCACAATTATGACTGTGAATCTCATAGTTATGACTTTGAAAGTGAAAATCTTGACTTTATGTCTAATAATTATGGATAAATGTCATAATTATGCCTTTCAGTTTCATAATTATGGCTTTCTATCTCATAATTATGACTTTAAAGGACAAAATTGTCATGATTTGCGGTATGTAGTGGTGAGGTAGATGCGGTGGACCCAGGTCATAGTGAGTAATGGTTGTTTAATGACGAAGGTACAGAAAATCCCAAAGTCCAGACAGTATAGGTGAGCAAAAGGCAAGGAGCTCAATCCCTGGTAGCAACTGGTATTTGGCAAAGATGATGACACGACATTAGACCTGACAAGAAAACGCAGACACAGGTGGGATTAAATACACAGGGGAGTAATCAAGGAAACAGGAGACCGCTGGGAGCAATCAAGGGGTAGACAGAACAACACGGAGACTCAACTGAACACAGAAACCGACATAAACACACAGAAAAACCAAATCTTCACAAAAGAGTTTTTATCTCACAATTATGACTTTACATCCCATAATCGACTTTTTGTCTCATAATTAAGACTAAATCTCATAATTATGACTTTCTATCACATAATTATAACCGTAAATCTCAAAATTATGATTTAATCAAACTTATGACTTTATATCTTGTAATTATGGCTAAATGTTATAATTATGCCTTTGTATTTCATAATTATGGCTCTAAAGTCCAAAATAATTACTTTTATCTCACAATTATGACTTCAAATCTCATAATTATGACTTTGAAAGTCAAAATCTTGACTTTCTGTTGGGCATAATTTTTTGTCTTTCATGGCAGAAATGGGCTTCCATATATAAGTGATCAATACATGGCCAAAATCTAGAAGTGAGCCCTGATTTAAAGCAGCCTGGCCTTTCAGCCAGAGACTAAATACAGCAATCACAGAAATGCCACAAGCTGAAAGTCTAAAAATGTTCTGGCGCAGCCATGACAAACCACAAAGTGGAAACTGTAACAGCAAGGAATTTGGAGATTTGATTTGGAACGATAACATGACTAATGTGTCAAGATGCGGTCCAGATGTGAGCCGCCGGTGGGAAACACACTCACACACACAGACCTAACATGGAGGCTTCCAAATGGGATTTTTCATACAGCTGCCAAAATGTTTTCCATAAAAATTACACCTGGATTCCAGTCATTCCTGCCCGACGTGTGAAAGTCCCACGGTGTTGCCAGGGAAACACCCGGAGCGGACGGTACGGACACCATCCTGTCCAAAGGTTGCCTCTTGACCTTCACAGGTGAAAGATTGCTTCCTGTGTCAACAGATCCTATTCACTCCTAGTGACAGCTGCAGAGATGAACACATTGGTGAAGGTGGAGAGACAAATGTCGGAGGTCAAAAACTCCCAAAATCAAGCAAATAAAGTAGCCCAATTTTTATTTTTATTTTTTTGAAATAGATACTTCGAAGATGTCCAAAACTTGAAAGGGACTTTAACAGCGGTGTATTAGGGCCATTTTAGATAAGAAAAAAATTCACAGAGTAAATTTCCACCAAAAAACTCAGAATTTTAGTCTCCAGCTTCACTTTACCCAGACAACAACTCGAAGACTCAAAGGCAGTTCGCACTGCAGCCCGTAGTGATTTAATTCCGATTTTTTTGTCAAATCTGATTTTTTATTTTTTTGCCGTGATCATTCACACTTCCAAAAATATGCGACCTGTATGTGTTCTCCGGTGTGAACTGCAAACGACCTGAAAGTGCCCCGCATGCACAGTAGAGGGCGCAATAACGACACATAGGGAGCATGCTCAGTTTTTTGCCAACTGCAACAAAAAAAAAAGAAGTGCTCAGTGTTTGCAGAAGTAAGCACGGATGCTAACGTTGGAGCACGATTTTGAAGTTGTTGTCCGATGGGAGCCAGCACATTAACAACTTATTCCTTATCATAGTCCGACATGGTTGTTATTTTTCTTCCTGCTCTGACACATCAGGACGCAGAATAGTGACGTTTGTCGAGTATCAATGACTTTCCAGTCGACCTGGATGTTAAGTCACATTTGAATCGATACGTATCAGATACCCTAGTGGCCTGGGGCGCACTCGAAAAAAATCTGACCTGTGTTGTTTAGTCTGTCATGAAAAGATCAGATAAAAGTTGCATTATGCAAAAAGAAATCTGAATTGGGTCACTTCAGGATGCAGTGTGAATGCAGCTTCCTCAGCTTCTTTTATTTTTGGGAATTAGTTTTGCAGCATTAACGCTTCAGTCCTCACTGCTGGCCTGGGCTGAACTCATAAAGCTAACTCAGATATTTTTCTGTCTCTCTGGGCTTCATCCTGGCCTCACAGGCTTCTGAAGTGTTTGTGGAGAGCTTATTGAAGCGGCAGAGAGTGAAAATATTCTTGTTGACACACCTAAACCAATAGCGAATCCATTTTTGGCTCCACTTACTAAAAATAAAACCAAACAAATAAACAAGAAACAACCGGTCAATTCAAGAGCAAAAGTCAAGCTGTGCAGAGTAAACAGTGAGAGTGTTTTCAGCGGAGACAGGTGCCAACTTCACTTTCAGGAAAGACAAAATGCACAGACACCGCAGAGATCTGAGGCAAAGGAAGGTCACTTTAATCACAAACACGGCTCAAAATGAAAAACACTCAAGAACAAATGAACAAGAAGCCTGCAAAATACAGCTTCAGTAAATTATTCATCAGATTTCATCCCACATGCATCACCGGCATATTCAAAGATCTTCCAGCAACAACAAAAACAGTGATTTGATTTTACAGAAAATTGAGTTTGAACGAGTGCAGATGTGAGATAAACAATGTGAGAAACGCCAGAGTTCTGCAGAACTGAATTACGGGTGGAAAAACGCTGCAGCGGTTGAATGCGTGGGAAAGTCAGAAAGCAGTTGTGCTTTCAGTGTAGCTTTTGTGAGACAGAATGAAAGATGATATTATCCATCCACAAAGCTTGGAGGGCGACTTTTGTCTGGTTCAGAGTTCTGTGAGAGAAAAAAGGAGAAAAAGAAACTTTTAATTTGTTTAACTAAGAGGAGGTTCACATTGGAGGCTGTAATCAAACTGTCTTCTATCTGGTTTCACGAATAAAATAGCATTATTTTCTGTAAGAATACTAATTTATGTAAAAAATGAAATTTAGGTTTAGACATTGCACCCACTGGCGGTAAACTTTAATATAACATGAAAGTTTTAATATGTTTCAGTTTTAGGGTTCAGGATGTTTTTGTTCCTGGTTTAATGTTGTGTTTAAACCTCACATGCTGTTTACTTTCTAAAACTACAAATTGCCAGTGGACATTGGACAATATTATCTGTAGATGCAAATAAAAGAGAACTTAAGCAGCATCTTGTATTTATTTTGACTTCTATTTCACTTAAACCAAACATATTTCATGTATTATCACACCAATATTTTTTATTGTTTTATTATTTAAGTCTCTGCTTATCCCCTGGTAAACCTTTTCCGACCGTACGTTTTCCTTCCAGTCAACTTTCCACCAGTGTAATAGAAGACAACATTCCTCCTTCCTTGCTGTTAAAATGGATGAAGGCAAATTTACATTACTATTCCATTATCAATATATTATTATACAATATTATTGTTTATTTGAATTTATAATGACATGCCTAATCACTGTGTGTAATAAATCTATATAGAATACCAATTTCTTCTTTTTAAACAGAGCCACCAAAACAAATACACTTTTCAATGATATTCTAACTTATTTACTTGTTTCTATAAAATCAGAAGCCAACAAATGGATCAAGTTCAAACACGAAAAACTAAAATAAACTGGTATGAAACATGTCAGAGAAGCATGTAAAAGTTATCATAAAGTAAACATTGAATAGTCACCCAAATTTTATCACCTAGATGATAAATTTCTTTACTTTTTTTTCTTCAAAATGGCTTAGAAACATGTCTGAAAGAAGTAAGAAAACAACTACAAATAGTGACGTCACAAAACACAACAGAATAATAAAAATAATAATTCATTTTATCTATAAAGCCCTGGATAAGTACATTTAAAGCTCAGATTTATAAATGTATTACTTAATAATAACTTTATAATAAATGTATAAATCTCAAAGGGCTCATACAGTTTATGTCACTGCTAAGATCTTCGGCCTTGACAAAATGGGTGGATATTTGGCGCCACCTGCTGGAGGAACGTAACATAATTTATCCAGCATTTTTCCTGTTAGGTTTTAATCAGCACTTCCTTCAGAAATCTAAACCCCTAAGTTAGTTTATTAGAGGAACTGTTCTCAAATTAGTTTTTATTTGCTGGTTGCTGTGAAGTGCAGGGAAAAAGGAAGTAGTTATGTTATTTTTAAAATATAAAAAGAATGTAAATTACTGGTTTTCTTACTTTTCTGAAATTGTAATTATTATTTTAAATGTTGCGAATATTTTGCACCTCTATGTATTTGTCAATCGTGCTGAGACTTCCTTCATTTTCGCATGCAACACTTCCTCCGTAAACGTGATCCTATCTTGTTTTGGCGAGTGAAAATGACACCGCATGTCTTCTGTTTGGTAGAGCCTCAGCTGTTTGCTCACTAATGAGCAACTAATGGATGTTTGTGCAGCGGATAAACAATCAGCCGGGGAGAAAATGTGTATTTTCTCCATTACTAATGTGCCAATGTGAGCATCTCTTGTAAATAAACAGGTTTAGCTTTAGCATTGAGTCAGTGGTGCAATAAACACAGGAGTCTGGGAGTTTTCCAACGGGTTGCTTCATTTCTTATATTCCTGTAAATCCTTGAACAATTTATTTCTCTGTATTAGTTTCTGCTTTTGCATAAAAAAGAACAGAAAAAGCAAACAACTTCACAAGATATGTTGTGTTTGTTTTAGCTTTGAAGTTTACTAAAAACTCTCCAAACGTGTTTTTTATTCTTAAAATATATTTATATCTTTTTTTATATAAAATTTTTAATGAGTTGTGTTTGTTTTAGCTTTGACCTTTGCTAAAAACTCTCCAAACGTGTGTTTTTAAATATATTTTTAATTTTATCTTTTAAATTAAAGTGTGTTTTTTTGGAAGAATTGTTAAAATAAATACATTAATGACTAAATAAATTAAAACTATCCAACTTTCTGCAATGCTAGGTTGTATCTAGACGTCTGACAATGGCTCAGGAACCAAAACTGTCGACCTCAGAAGTAAAACCCAGACGTTGCAAAAATAGAAAATAAAAAAATAACGTTAAAGGTTTTGGTTAGGACTGGATTGGAGCAGCTGCTTTGTGAAACCACCAACAGCCCACAGAGCTCCAGAGGATCCCAGAAGCCTCTGCTAAAAGCAGAGCACAGACTTTTATTTTTTCACTCTAAGCATAGTTTTCATAACTTTACTGAGCAAAAACATGAGAAAAAAGAAAGTATCCGGACAAAATTTCTAGATATTGCTAACAAAATTTAGTTGTTCCTTCGTTTTTGTTCTGTTTTTATAAAACCCACATAAACCTGATGAGAAAAAACAGAAATTGTGTTTGGCAAAGCGAATATAGAACATTTTTTACCATGCAATGCCGTGGCATAAAAAATGAGGTTTTGAAATGAGGTTTCAGGGATGTTGCCGTTCTGCAGTTTTGATGTGTGTGTTGATAAAACAATGCAGAAATCTTCCTGGACTGCTGGAACATTTTAATGAAAAAGGGAGGAAAAGTCTGAAGCTGAGAGTTTCTGTTTATCCTCAGAAGTGACTTCAGTGGAATTTGATCCAAGAAAACCTACTGTGGGTGATAAATTTATACGTTTGGAGCTGGATTTTTAAACAAAGTAAGCCCAGAAGAGATTATTACTGACCTTAGATTCACATTTAATATGGAAGTGGAATGAGGAAGGACAGCCAGATATGCTGATGTGGTCAGTTTTACAGCTGCATCGGTCATTAAAGCTGCTGCACAGGCAGATTTGATTTATTTTAGTGCAATTTTAACATTTTTCTTAACAATAGATATTTTTGCATGACTCTACAGAGCAAATAGAATAATAAAAAAACAAAACCAGGCAAAATATTTTTTTCCAAATCAGTTTCCGTCAATAAGAAACTGCAGGTCTGTGTCTGGTGGATTTTTGGTTAAAATGTCTTTGTTTTTCATTCAGTGGGTAAAAAATCCAGAAATGTAACTCAAGTAAGAGTAGAAATACTTCATAATAAAATTACTCAAGTAAAAGTAAGAAATTATTCAAGTATGAGCCAATGAGTACTTTGTAAAAAGTCTAGTCAAGCAGCACTACTTCAAAATGTTTTTACTCATGTAAAAGTACAAAATTAGTCATCCAAGAAAAATTACTCAAGTAAAGTCAAAAAGTATTTGGTAAAAAGTCTCAAGTACTGAGTAACTTATCAAATGATTAATCATATAATATCTTAATATTTCATCATTAGATGTACCAAAGTATAAAGTGAAGTGGAACTTTTTGGCATTTTAAGGATCAAATTGACAATAATTCATGTAAGTAACAAAAAATAACAAAATCAGGCACAAGAAATTGTTTCTTTCAATAAAAAAATAACAAAAACTGCAGGTGTGTGTCTGTGTGGTGAATATTTGGTTCAGTAGGAGAATCCAGAAATGTTAATCAAGTAACATTTCTTGAGTAGTGATACTTTAAGCTAAAAAAGTAAAAAGTGCAGCGTAACAAAAATACTCCTAAAAGTACTTTTTTTTTTCCAAATTGAGGAAACGTAGCCGCTTTCCAACTCTGGACCAAAGTTATAAAATCTTTTACTGCGAATAAAAGCGTTGGGACCAGTTTGCTGACCTGGTTCATTTGATTAATTGGCCTTACTGTAAAGCTCTCATCACATGGGTGGAAAGCTGCTGCCATGCCGGGCCGCTAATCCTTCCGAACCCAACCTAAATGTGACGAAGCTGCGTGCAGCCTGTTGCTTCGCCCTGCACAACATCTTCCCCGGCCCGTCGCTGCCGTTATCTGCAGAGCGCACTGTGCTGAGTGTGTGCGTGTGTGCTTTTTTTTTTTTTTTTTTTTTTTTTTTTTTTTTTTTTTTTTTGCAGCGAGCAGAATAAAGGCGTGTCTCTGAGTCATGCATATAATAGCGCGACGAGCCGCGATAGGCTTCGGCTCTCCGCTTCTCCTCAGCTCAGTGCGCACCAGCAAACCCACCGGCTGCCGCGGGCTCCCGACCATGGCCGAGCGCTGCCCACACTCAGAGGTGTTCAACAAGCCCAAGGTACGTAAGCGAGCCGGAGACCACGGCGGCTCAGAGCGTCGTTTACGGGCTGGCTTCACGGTACAGTAAGTACAGTGAGGCTGAAAGTACAGGGAGTACAAGCGAGAGAACATCCGCAGCGGAAAGGTGTTTCTGAGCCAATTAGGAAGGAGGAACATCAAAAACTATGCTTTGGTTGGCATGGAAACCTGTTTTAAACGAGGAAGTTGGATCGTCTTGCTTCTTTTACCGGTTTGTTGGTGTTACTAACCACAGGTGTTACTAATCATCAAGCGTTAGACGGGACAACACAGAGAAACCAAAATAAACTCAGCAAAACTCAAATCCCTTCACATTTTGGTGGTTATTAGATACATTTACTAAAAATATACTTCTTACTTTTACTCATCGCTACTGAGTAAAATTTCTGTCTTTTTTACCCACTGAATGAATAACAAACATGTTTTAGCCAAAAAAAAAAACAAAAACAACAATAACTACACACATACAGTTTTTGTTGAATTTTCCTAATATTTTTATTGAAAGAAACTAATTTGGAAAACTTTTCTTTAACTTTTTTTTTTACTTATAATAATTATTGTCATTAAAATACAAAAAAATTCACATAACTACATTTTTGTCCATGTAATTTTTAAATATTAAATGATTGATCATTTTACTCCGTACTTGTGTAGACTTTTTACTTTTACTTTAGTAAAAATTTTCAAGCTTTTTTGGGTTGTTGACACATTTACTCACTAATAAGGTTAAAATAAATAGCTTTAACTGGCACTAGGAAAATGCTTTCCATTTAAATGTTTATTGTCACATCTTCTTAATCACTTGTGCCCTTTGAATCGGAGTCCTAACTGAACATGTAGCTGTTCTGACAGCTGATAAGCTGACAACAAAAGCCTGAGTCAGAGTGAAAGATGGGTGGAGGATGTGGGCAAATGACGGAGATCAGCTGTGCATGTCTGCAGAAGCAGAGTGCTGGCAGAGATAACCTCATTACATATTAATATGCTGCTGCAGAGCTGATGGTGGCGCCGGAGTCACTGTGCACTGCAGCAACGGTCACAGGTTCAACATGCAAACTTATTGTGCTGATTGTGTTTTTGGAGCGTTACATCACCTTCATGAGGTTAATGAGTTCAATCAATCATCTACGTCCTGAAAACTAACATCTCAGTTTCACTTATTTTAGTTTGGCGCTACAATATTTACTATATAAGCTCAGCATTTAACTTACAAATGAAATATTATAGATTGTAGGCTAACTAATTTGCTACCAAGCTAAATATATAGAGTGAAATATTTGGCTTACATACTAAATATAATCCAAGCTAAAATGCGTGAAACTGAGCTATTTAGCTTAGTAGCTAAATACTGTAATTAGGAACTCAAAGAGCTCAAGATTGGAGCCAAATTTGTAGCTTTCCAGTTGCAGGTAAATATTTAATTTGTAACCTCCTTGATAACTAAATATTTAGTCTGGAGCTATAGCTTACTAACTAAATTTACTAACTAAAGTTTGGAGCAAAGTATTTAATTTGGAGCTAAATATTTAGCTTGTAGGTTAAATATTTAGCTTACAAACTAAATCTTATAGTTTGTAAGCTAACTATAATTAGGTTAGCAACCAAATATTTAGCCTGCTAGCTAAATTTTTGGTTTGAAGCTAAATATGTAGCCCTTAGCTACATATTTAGATTGGAGCTAAACCTTTAGTTTGTAAGCTAAATATTTAGCTTTCTAACTAAATATTTAGTTTGGAGCTATAGCTTACTACTAAATAATTATTTTGGCGGTAAATACTTGTTCTGTATGCTAAATATTTAGCTTGCTAACTACATATTTAGTTTGTAGTAAAATATGTACCTTAGCTTGCTATTTTTAATTTGTAAGCTAAATATTTAGCTTACAAACTACCGTATTTTCCGCACTATCAGGCGCATAGAATAGACGCTACAGTAGAGGCTGGGGTTACGTTATGCATCCATTAGATGGAACTGTGATAAAGGAAATGTCAACAAAATAGTCAGGTCAGTCAAACTTTATTAATAGATTACAAACCAGCGTTCTGAAAACTCCGTTCATTCCCAAAATGAACAGCTGTTGCTTCCTCCACTTCCGCACCATTGATTGTTCATGTTAAATTCTCTTGCTGCTGCTCTATTCCCGTGTTCTACTGTTTGCCTTGAGCTTAAACTGCGTCATAAGCGTGTCTCTTAATAGGAGCTATTTTGGGGTCTTTACACAAAACCCAGCGTGCACCGCGCGCTTCTTCTTCTACGGGGGAAAATGAAGTCGGCGGCTGCTTACCGTAGTTCGAGACCTATTGTGGCTCAATATTGGTCCATATATAAGGCGCACCGGATTATAAGGCGCACTGTCGGCTTTTGAAAAAAATTGAAGGTTTTTAGGTGCGCCTTATAGTGCGGAAAATACGGTAAGTCTTATAATTTGTAAGCTAACTATAACTAGCTTACAGGCTTTATATTAGCTTGGAGCTAATATTAACTTGGCAGCTAAATACATGACATGCAGTAAAATCTTCTGTTTGTAAGCTAAATATTTAGCTTACTAACTAAATATTTAGTTCAGAGTTAGACTAAATATTTGATTTGCTTTGGAGCTAACTTTTTAGTTTGTAAACTAAATATTTAGCACCAAGCTAAATATTTAGATTAGAGTTAAATATTTATTTTATTTCTCAAATAATTAGTTTGAAACTGTGACATTTAAGAAAGTTTGTAAGTTTGACTGTGTCTCCAATTTCTTTATTACCCACAAAGTTTCTCAAAATCCACACAGTACTCAGGTACAACTTAAAAAGCTGCCATATGTCAAAAACAAACTCAGAAGAAGTCTGATCATCTGATTTGTGTCTTATGTAACGTCAAAATCATCTCTGTGTTTGGAAATGCTTAATTTTCAGCAAACAAAGAATGAGGCAATGCTACATCGCTGCTAACTTTGTTGTGACTCTTGTATAATTTGTCTGAAACAATCGGAGCGGCTCTTAAAGTTCTAATGTAATCAAAAGAACTCTAATTAAACTATTTGTATGCACCAACTATTCCCAAATTCATCATGATACATCTAACGGATTTAATTATGGAGGGCGTTCAGTCTGAGCCGTTCTCTTTTAGCTTCTTTCTTTGCGGTCAGTTGACAAATTCAGATCATGTCCCAGTGGATGAGTAAACATGTTCTGCACAATTTGTGCAACATTTTATTGGGTTTATCCATCACTTCTGTGACATGAGTGAAAATCAAAAACAATTTCACACAGCAGAATGAAATGGTGCAGCTGTTGCATCATTTCCTCCCTGCGAATGACTTCACACCCAAACTTACAGTCTAGCATGAATTGTTAGGACCAAAAGACTAAAAACTGTCATTGCATTAAATGATCCACAAATATGATTTCTGGGAAATTTCTGCACAAAAGTGTTTTTTCACTCTATATCACGTGAGAACCACAGACTTTTAGTTGTTTATTAAATTTTTATGTGACAGACCAACACAGATCCTCTTAGTGATGAAAAGATACAAACTCTTCCCATGGTAAAACACGGTGGTGGTAGCATCATGCTCTGGTGTTGATTGTGGTCCATAATGAGAAAAGGTTCTAGAGAAATTAATACTTTTATAAGCAGCTTATTTTTGTCCAAGTTATTCAGTTTTCTTAAAACAAAGTTTTTTAAAAAAAGGTGAGTTTCTGTTAGTTTATGGCACAGCTGGATCACATTAAAATGTTTTTAACAAAAAATAGATGTGAATAAAAAAGCAGCATGAGGGAGGGTCATAAATCTGAATCTCCTCAGCTCATCTGAGCTTCCTCTTTGGCTTCATACTCTGATATAAAACTTTTCTCTTGCAAAACTGCAGATATTTTCAGTGTCACGAGATTAATTTAAAATGACCGCAGCGTGCTGCAGGGTGAGCTGAAAGAAGAGCCACATGATTTCCTGAAGTAGATATCGAGTGGAGAAGCATTTCATCATCTGTAGACAGCTCTGAAGCTTCAACATTTAAAAAACTTTTATGAAAAATGATTGTTAATAAAAAGAAAAGCTAGAAAACACACATGAATCAGAGATTAGATCGATTAATTTGTGCAGATGGAGGTCTTATTATAGAACTGAAACAGTTTTTCTCAACAAATAGGTAACAAACAGAGCCGGCCAAAGGTATATGAGAGTTAAGCTAGCATGATAAAAAGTATAAATTAAAAAATATATTGAAACTATACAAAATTTTGTATTATTTTAGTAGTTTGTACACAAACAATAGGTTGATCTCTTCCTGCTGTCACTGTTGGGGAAATATAACATATCAAACTTGTTAACTTATTTACTGTAAATTTAGTGTTTACTTTCAAATAATTAAAATGATGTGATGCACTTAAATGCCACTCTGCATTTCAAAATCCAAATAATTGATACTTTAGTTAAAATCAGCAGCCATAATAACATATAATGTAAGCTATAATAATGTGGTTTAATATACTCTACTTAAAAATGATGCTAATGAAAGTAGCTGTGTCACACAGAGTGTTAGAAATGATACATGTTGGCATTGGGGCCCCCAAATTAAAATGTACCCAGAGTCCCATAAATGCTTGGGGCAGCCCTGGTAACAAATAACCAGTTGTAATGTTTGAGTGTTATTAAAGCAACATATTTGGTATTTAAAGCTAAAAAATTTGCCCATCATCTTCAGTTAAACTGAGGATGTGTCGTTAAGGTAATGAGACCAAGAGGATATCTCAGTCTCAAGCACTTCCTGGTGGGACCCAAGATGTTTCCCAGGTCATAGGTGACCTTTGACCTGGGAAACGACCTATCTGGGTTTGTCCCAGTCTCTCCTCTTCCAGATTACAGTTCATTGTAGATGGACAAAAAGGAGGAGTAAATTTCTGCCAAAAAACTCAGAAATTTAGAAATTAATCTTGGACATTTTCTGTAAAAAAAAGTTGGAGTTTCAAAAAAGAAAAAAATCTACTTTTGAATCTGAAAAATGTTCTTGTTTTCTGAAACAATTCTGAGATTAATCTCAAAGTTTCAGAGTTTTTCCTCACAAATTTCAAATATTCATGCTCAGAAATCTTAAGTGTTTTCTAGAAAATTTCTGAGATTAATTTCAAAATTTCCAAATGTTTTCCAGCAAATATTCAACATTCGGAGCTCAGAGAAAATTTTTGAGGTGAATGTCAAATTTTCAGATTTTTTTTCTAGCAAATTTTCAACTTTTGAAACTCAGACATTTCCTTGTGTTTCCTGTAAATTTTCTGAGCTTAATCTCAACATTTCTGGGGTTTTCCTAGCAAATATGTGACATTTGGAGCTCAGAAATCTTTCAAACAAACTTTGCTTGCAGAATGATTTTGTGCAAAGAAAAATAATAAATGTAATGAACATGTGTTGTATAGCCCATAGAGCTATGCTAACCTGCTAAAGGAACCTTTACAGGATTTTAGGAACTGTTGAACCGTGGCTTTCACTGAGGTAAGACGGCAGAACTGGTTTTTATATCAACAGCTTCAGGAAACTAAAAACGGGAACTGCCTCAAAGTAAAAGCTTTGACAGACAGAAACTACTTATGTGTTTTACATATAAGGGCAGAAAAAGTGCAAAAATGTTGACTAGACAGATTTTAAAACTCGTTCTCTTGACCTCAGAGGCAACTCAGACAAGGATATTCCCTAAACATTATAAACATAACCATAAGTTCAACACACTCATAATGTAATAACATTTTCCATTACAAATACAAATGACCACCTGAACCTTTCATTGCAAGGCAACAGTGCAAATATCTTGATATAAGACAAAACTAGCTTACAGGTAACATTTAAGCAAGATATGAACTTGTTTAGAGTCGATAATTCGTTAATATTGATGAAACAGTACTATACGTTGGCAAATTATTTAACTTTTAAACATGTTTTGTTATAAGTGAAATAATCTGTCCATGGAGCAAGTAGGTTGTCATCAATATTATGGAATTATTTACTTAAAACAAGCTCCTATATTTTGCTGAAAAGTTACCTGTAAGTTAGTTTTGTCTTATTTCAGCTGTACTAAGGCATCTGAACTACCAAAATTACTTCATAAGATTTTGTGTTTTTGTAGGGTAGCTATTATTAAAATGTGTGGGAATAAAAAGTCTGATATGCAGAATGCTGTTGTTTACATTTCATCAGTCTCTGCCAGGTCATCTTTGGGGAAAATAGTGTGAAATATCTTCATAAGTTGGTAATTGTTTGTTCACATCCAAGGAAAACAACACATGCTTTGTTTCACTGCAGCTTTTTTATTATTTCTGCCTGATTCTTGTTTCTTAAAACTAAAAATCATGTAACCCAGCTGAGTCTCCAGTCCAAAGCAACACAAACCAAGCTGTTAAGCAGCAAGGAGTCCGATTTGAATCATCTGAAGTTTTTCCTGGCCTGCTCTTAAGCTTTAGCTCATGACGAGCCTCGTGTTGCTCTTTCTTAACCGGAGCAACTTATCTAACTCGTTGAGGGACGAGTCTAGATTCTTCCATTTCATCTGCTGGCATAAATCACAGCTTTCAGCAACAGAGGGGGAGCCAGGGCGGCTGTTCCTGTTTGCCCCCTGTGGCACCCCCGGCCCTGTTCGCCACTGGTTGCCCCACCATGTGCTCTGTATGCACAATGAGCTGCAGCCAAAGCACAACCTCAGCTACACTGCTCTGTTTGGTCCAGGAAGATGTGGCAACATTCCTGTGTGTGTGAGAAATTAACATTGATTGATTGATTGATTGTCTTCTTCATCCACAGATTGAGCTGCATGTTCATCTTGATGGAGCCATCAGAGTGCAGACCATTCTAGATGTTGCCAAGTAGGTGGATTTGCTTTTATTTATTTTTCCTTGAATGCTAACATGTTAATGCTCTTTCTTCTGAGTTTTTATTTAATTTATTTATTTATTTATTTATCTATTTATTTAACAGATAAATACATTTGGTAATGGTTGCCTTGTGCAGGTGCTTGCCTACAAAACACTCCAACATCCCAAACCCCCCTCAAAATCTTAGCAAGTATTTTTTGTCTAGTTTCTAACAC
Organism: Xiphophorus maculatus; assembly: GCF_002775205.1. NCBI lineage: Eukaryota > Metazoa > Chordata > Actinopteri > Cyprinodontiformes > Poeciliidae > Xiphophorus > Xiphophorus maculatus. The sequence goes on from NC_036443.1 coordinate 28,504,189, forward strand.
AAATATCTTATTACAACTTAACATAAGACAAAAGTAACTTTTTATTAAGAGGTAACAGCTTGGTTTAAGTTAATAAGTCCTTATAATTTGATGAAAAAGGTGCTGGCTCCACTAGCACACTGCAAAAACATAAAGTCTTACCAAGTATTTTTATTTGGGTTCTGGTGCCAGTATTTTAGTACACTTAAAATAAATAAAAAGTACCTTACATGTAACTTTTTAGAAGATATAGGAGCTGGTTTTAAGTATGTAATTCCTTAATATTGATGAAATATTACTACTTGCACTGGTAGATTATTTCACTTATAACGTGGGGAAAATGTCTTGTTAGAAGTGTAATAATCTGCCATTTAAATTAGAAATGAAAACAATAAGAAATTATTTGCTTAAAAAAGCTTTTATATCTTATAAAGTTACTTTCAAGTATTTTTATTTAATTTCATGTGTGCTAAGATTTTTGTGCCAGAAATACCTGGGGAGATTTTGTGTTTTTCTATCCTAATTGTGTGGTTGATTTTATTGAATCAGGGTTTCTGCTGGCATCAAAGTAGAGAGGTTGCGTAATGAAATATGAACCTGTGTTTGTGTGACCTTTGACCTTCCGGATTATGTACAACTGAACGTGAGCATGTGAGTTCTGAGTATACAGCAATCAAGTGAGTTGATTGCCGTGTCGCTGATGAGTAACACAAACGATTATCACAACATAGCACAAGAATTTACGCCATTAAGTCGTAACATTCTGAACTTTGACAAGTGAAGTAAATTTATGATTTTGGTATCTCAGGTCAAAAGTGAACATTTCCAGTTTTCAGTGTTGATGTGTTAGAAGCAACTTAAGGATTTAATTGAGTTTCACAGGGAACAAAATTGCAACATTTGTTACATTTTCAGCTGCTGCTGTTTGCTTTCAGACTGCACTGTGTCAAACAAACCAAACTGTTGAAAATCTGTTCCCCTCCTCACCTGTGGGGGCGCTCTTTTGTATTTAGTAAACAATCATGAGCCATTTCTCGTGCTAGCGTTTGTTTTGGTTGTTTTTACCCAGGATGCCCTGCGCTGTAGTCCACTTCCTGCTTTTGGAACCGTCTCCAGTCTGTTTGCTGTTCACAGAAACCGAGGTTTCTGAGCGGACCAAAGTTTGTTTTTTGGTCCCAATCAGAGTTTGATTGCACATTCACACCTCCCCAAACGAACTGGACTTTCTAGAAAAATGGACTACAGTTCGATTAAAGCAGATCGGACATGGCTGGTGTGGATGATGCACCAACCAACAAAACTGGTCATTTGTTTTACTGGATTTACCAGTATTTATTTTGGCACTGGTATTTCATACTCCATTGAAACCAAATGGGATCTGGTCCACCACAGCGATATGTAGTTGTAGCCAAAAGGGTGTTGGTGTTGGTCCAAATCGTGGCTGTAGGTCCTGAGGTGAAAAGGATCTTTCAGTCTAAAGAAAGCATCTTGAGAAGCTAGGGAAAATAGCTTTCCATCGGCCATGAAAAGATTCTGGCAACCAGTCAGACATTACAGAAAGGGGAAGCTGTCAACGCCGTTTGCAGCAACTCTGATCTCATGGAATCCATTCTGGTGGTGAAAGGATATCAATCGAAGAGCTTCAAAACCCAACCGACTGCATCTTGTAACACAAGGAGTTCAATCCAACTTTTTCTCCATTTACAGCCAGAAATGAAAATCATTCCCAGAGAGAGCTAAAAGTTCAGCTATCTTTGAGAGGCGAAAAAATGAGAAGGGGCTTCTGCTTCTTGGTTGGAGGCCTTCCAGATTTATCCCAGCGGGTTTGTTTTCAGAGGGAGGAGGTCTAGCTAGGGGAAGAGCGAGTTATGGTGGAAAGGTTGTATCTGACAGCTAGATTTGGAAAGCCCAAATATCCCACAGAAGAGAAAAGTGGTGAGAAAAGGAGGTCTGGTGATCTCTGCTCAGACTTCTTCCTCCAAATCCCAATGGGAAGCGCTCCAAAAAGCAGAACAACGGTTGAAAATCCATATTAGTGAATTCTTTCTGTAGGGAATGGTTTCTAATTTTATATAGTTTCTAAACTTAAACAGTACAGCTATATACATTTCATCATGGAAAAAAAGAAAACTGAATGGTTGCCTCGTTTTAAGTTAAGCAAAAATTTACATTCTGCGTGTTTTTAAATAACCCAAGTGCTTCAAAAATAAACACCCAGCCAATTTTTTGGCTATAAGTTAATGTTTTTTGTTAAGTCACATTCAGCGGTCACTGAACCGTTACCTGGCAACACCAGCACAGCACATCCCCGTTACCTAGCAACCCATGTTGAGCTCCAGCGTATCTGGTCAGCTGCAGAGTAGCAAAAAATTGTACTAAAGTCAAAGTAGTAGTACTTTAACATATTTTTACACAAGTAAAAGTAAAAAGTATCCGTCTAAGAAACTACCCAAGTAAGAATATAAAAGTATTTGGTCAAAAGTCTAAACAACAAGTACTGAGTAACTGTTCAAATTATCAATCATATAATATTTTAAAATTTCAAAATCAGAGAAAGCAAAATATAGAGTTAATTGGAAATTTAGCTATTTTAAGGACCAAAATGACAATAATGGTAACAAAATCAGGCAAAAGAAAATGTTTCTAAATTGATTTCTTTCAATAAAAAGATTTAAAGTTTGAGAAAAACTGCAGGTGTGAGTCTGTTTCTGGTGAATTTTTGTTTGTTTTTCATTCAGTGGGTAGAGAACTCAGAAATTTTATTCAAGTAGAAGCAGCAATACTTCATAATAAAATTACTCAAGTATAAAAAGTAATAAAAAAAAAAAGTCACTTGAGTAAATGGTACCTCAGTATCGGTATCGGAAATAAGAAAAAGTGAATTGGTCCACCAGCAAAATAAAGTACTTGTTTTCATTTTTACACTATCTTTTAACAATGTCTTCCATTTTTCCGTCTTTTGTCCATCCAGGAGACGAGGCATCTCTCTTCCTGCAACCACAGCTGAGGAGCTGAAGGAGAAGATCATCATTCACGAGCCTGCCACTCTCACAAAGTTTTTGGAAAAATTCGAGGAGTACATGCACGTGATTGCGTAAGTATCGACACAGCAGTTTCTTAAATTGCATAACTGTAGAGGGAGTTTCCTTACAGGAAGTGCAAAGTGTGACAGCGGGGTCAGAGTTCACCTTGAGAGCTGAAGTCCAGTCTTTTGTAACTGTAGTTATGTTGCATCCAAAGTCTTTAAAGAAGGCTAGGTGTGATAGATGGAATTGGTATGTAAAGCACAGGAAGATTATGCAATGTAACTCTGCCCCACAGCAGGGGGCGTCACTTTTAAAGTCCAGACATGTAGAACAGGAACACGGCATTACTGAGATCAAGTGTTGGCAACCAACCAGAAAAAGGACAGTAAACTTATTCAGGAGAGCTTTTCATGTGTCACTCTGCCTTATTTTTCATCCTGAACTCTGAAGAACAGACTAAATACAGTCCAACGCCGCCGGTGTTGCACCACATTCTGTCACCACCGTACACTGTGACCGTAGGAGGCGCTGTTGCAGTTTTACAGTTTTTTGCCATACTTAAGCTAAAGGAAAAATAAAGAAAAAATGCTGAACAGAGGAAAAAGTGACATCTTACCACGGTGTTTACAGAATATGATCTGATCAGATATTGTGAACACACTGTAGCTTATAGTAAAATATAAGTTACGATTGACCGTTTGCACGTGACGTCTCGCTCTTCAGAAATCTGCACGCTCCGCCATGATGGACGGCGAGACGACCTACACGCTCCAGAATAGGTTGTTTGTTATAAACAAACACCTGTAACCTAATATTGCTTTTATTTAGTTGATTTCACTTTTAAAATGGTCATAGAGTGCTGCGCGGTCGGCTGCACAAACAGGCAAGGATAGAAACCAAACTTGTCACTTTAATGAGGAAAAATACGGCGGCGATGGAGAGCAGCTGTCACTCACAATGACTGGCAGCCCTCTGTGTAATCGTGGATTTGCTGATTTTTACAAAGTTAGAATACTAGCGTTCATATACTTAATAAGTCAGTATGATTAGAAAGATATCAAATATCGCATTATGGAGAAGGTACGCATCTAACCATTGGTAACCATGGAGACAATGCCGCGCCATCATGTAGCCTAGCATGCATGGAAACAACTGGTTAGCATCTTGTCTTTTGTACGTTTTCAAGGCAGCTGCGGTGTAAGGAGAATCACTGTTTATGACGTAGTGATGAAAATCATGTGGCGTGAATTCAGGAAAAATCGGTAATTTGACCAACACTTCAGGGGGAGGAGGTTCGGGTCGGTTTCTAAGCTAGCTATTTCCAGCTTTTGTAAATTCCGCCGTCTGAGTCCCAACCAGGTGTGTTACGTTCACAGACAAATTATCTCAACTCGAATAAGTAGAAGCCATGAATAAATTGGAAAAAACAACTTTGGAAAACAATTTCAGAAGCTCTGTTGCTCTGTTCAATACTCCTGGTATTCTGACAGAACACCGTCCATCATGGCGCCTCCATTGATTAAGTGAAATTGTTGCATAGGGTCAATATTTTAATTCTCTGTTTACAGAGCATTATGAAGTATTCTGTGACGATTTATATTTCCATAGTTGCAATATTAGTAGTAAGTTGTTGATTGTTGGACTTTTTCTTTATCTCTCGAGGAATGGCAAAGTGGTTTTAAACTGCGACAACACCTGCTATGGTTACAGAATGTGGTTTGTAACCAGAATATGGTCTGTAACCAGTGTGCAGCTGTTCACACTGGTTGCAGTGGGTTGGACTGCAGTGTGCAGCCGTACCTTTCTTCTGTGCAGCTCGAACATCAGGGAACTTGCTGGCTGGGTTTAGCTCTTGCAGGGCAGTAGTATGGCTCTGTGTAACAGGAGGATGCTGCAGAACAAAGGTCATTCAGGTGGGCAGCATTCACTGTAAACACTGGAAGCGTTTTGTTCTGTGACACGTAGCAAAATGAGGCCTGTATGACAATAGACGTGCGACAGAGAAGAATTTCTGAAGGATAAAAACCTCATAACCACATTGTCATTGGACAACAAATTTTGTTGAGCAACAAATTGTTCCAGAACTTATTGTGATAAATGGTCATATTGTTGTTTTGAGACAATTATCAAGTAATATAATAGTAAAAATGGCATAATAATGCAAGAACGCGTTCTCAAAGATCAATAAACGCTGCTCTACTATTTTTACACTATCTTTTACTAAAGTCTACTAAACTATTTGCACTAGAAATTAGACTAAAAATACTTGAAGTTTTGTGTTTTGCCGTTTCTGCTCCAGTGCTGATCAGCATTGTTACTCTAGTGCTTACAGGCATGTACACATTTTATATGTGCTTTATAGTTAACTAATAAGTTAAAATTCTGTCAGTTTGAACAAAACAAGTTCACCAGAAACCGTTTGATACAATCGCACCAGCTGCACTTGGACTATCCCAGATCAGCTCTCTTTTGATCTCAGTATTTTGCAGTTTGTGATCTTATCACACATCTGCAGAAAAAACTTAATTCCTGTCAGGTTGTGGTTTTCAAGATCACCAAATTAAACATGTAGTAAGAAAACAAACAGGAAGTACAGCAATATCTCGTAACAACTCGCATAAAGACGATGCAATAAAAAGATGAGAACATGAAGAAAAGCTAAAGTAATTTGAATGTAGAAATGAATTTTTCCTTGTAAATAAAAATCAAGCTGATAAATGGGTCAAACGTACGTAGAAGAATCCATGTTTGACCCATTTATCCCATTTGTTATTCTTGATCAGAACAAACAAGAGTAACAAGCTGAGACAGCCAACATTTTTTGGCTGCCATGTTTTACACTCCCTGCTCAGGTGGCGTCACAGAAACTATAAAGATTATAAAATAACATCATGAACCAGTTCTTCTGCATCTTTGAAGAAATGATTCTCCTAAATGTAGATGTTATAGAAGTGAACAAAGGTTGCGATTGAGGTTTGCTTGACACATGATACACAGAAATGCCCTGATCGAAACCAACTCCAAGATTCCTGACATAAATGTATAATTGGCTTGTGAAAAAACAAGTTTAACTTCAACCTGAATTTAAAAACAAGGCAGTCTACAGTGCAGTACAAAGGTCAGTTTTTTTATTGTTATTTTGCTTCTGCAGGCTTTCTGAAAGTTTTTCAGGAACGTCTTAATCCTTATCACCAATCTGTAAAGAGATTTGGATTGGTTTGTCACTTTTGCACAGCACTACAGATAAAGTACAGCACCTCTGCTAATATGACTGCTAGAAAAGAGGTTTAAAAAACCTGAAATAAATTCATCTTTGACTACAGTAAACATGTAGAAAAATCCAACTCTCTTTTAATATCTGTAATGTTTTAAAATAAAATCCGAGTAGGTCAGAGTTGTTGACATCCATTTAAATTGATATAAAATTAAAAATATGTTTTTACCTTTTATACTTTAATCAGGTCAGTCTGACTGTATAAAATAAATGTGATGTTACACAGAGATCAATTTTGAATCGATCTTCATAAATCATTAAAGTCATGTTTAAAAAGTTTCAATTAACAAACAGGTTTTTCCTTCTTAGTAAATAAATTAATAAGTGTTGATTTTTTTTAATGCTGTTGGAAAGAATAAAATTAAATAAATGTATTTAGGAAGAAATTACAGATTAGTGCCACTAAAATAAAAAAATTTTAAAAATCAGACTTTTTTTCTCTGAAGATTAAAGTCAGAAATCTGAGATTGAAATTTGAATTTTGTGATTTATGTAGAGCGTTGATGGTAAGTCTTTTTTTCAGTGGCACTAATCCTCTTCCTGTATCCAATTGCTCTTTGTACCGCCTTGTTGCTGAAATTTGCTATACAAATTAACTTGATTGATCGATTAATTGATTGATATTCAACACTACCTCCCGTAACTTTTAGCTGAGATGTCAAGTTGAACAAATAACATTTAACAGTTCATGATAAGCAAAAATACTACTGATGAAAAGCTGAAAACTCAGCCATAAAAAGTGTTACGGTACACAGCATGATTTTTATCACATCAGCATTTCTGTTGCTCATTGTTTATTTTGCCACTGCAAAAAACAAATTACGGATTGTTAATGAATCAAAGCGTTTCATTGCTTTTTCCGTTTCAGCGGCGACAAAGACGCCATAAAGAGGATCGCTTACGAGTTTGTTGAGGACAAAGCCAAGGAGGGAGTCATTTACGTTGAGGTCAGGTACAGCCCACATTTCCTCGCCAACTGTGATGTTGGCAAACCCATTCCTTGGAACCAGACAGAGTGAGTGTTTTTTATTCATTTATTTCATTATTTTCTGGCTGTGGTGGGGTGCGTTACATTTGTTTTGTGTTTTTGTGGACAGAGGAGACTTGAGCCCGGATGAGGTGGTGCGTCTGGTTAACGAGGGCCTCAGAGAGGGGGAGAGGGCCTTCAATATCAAAGCCAGGTCCATTCTATGCTGCATGCGCCACATGCCAAGTAATGACCTGTTCATGCTCGTGTCTGCCAAAACACGCTTGTGAGATAAGGGTCCTGTGTGCTAATGTCTTGTGTCATCAAAGCTCTGCCTCAGCTATTCTTTCAAAGAGACTCGATTGATTTTATGGTTTAGAAATTTTTTAAAAATCTTTTCCAGAACAAAATGTGCTTTTAATTAGAACTCCAAGAAATGTCCAATGCCTATTAGTTAGGGCGGAGATAACTGGGGAGCATAATAGTTTAAAAAGAAGGAATGAAAATAGTTGCTAGCATGGGATTTTTTTCCTGACATAATTTGCTGCATTACTAAGAGAAAATAAAAGTAAAGTAAAACAAAAAAAAGTCTGAATAATTTGACACATTTAAGTGTATTTTCTAACTTACAAAGTGATGAAAGGAGGATTAAATCTATTCTTAAATAAAGCGAAAGATAAAATATCTGAAAAAATAGAACAAAATCCTGCAGCTTTAGTCAAAAAAGAAGCATTTTCCAACCCATGGAAGCTTATTCCTCTGATTTGGTGTTGCAGCAATTTCAGCACCAGCTGGTGTTACTGTGTTAACATGAAGCAGCGCTGACGGTAACATGAACTGCAGTAACATGAGCTGCTCTGTTCCAGCAACTGTTTCCATGCAAACCAACAGCCAAATTAACTTCACATGCCAAATAAATGTGAATATGTTCTAAATAAACCCAACAGGAAACATTATGCAGATATTCTAGGTGGAAATAAGATTATGTTTTGTTTTATAAATATGTTATAATTAGAAAATGTGGACGAGTCACAGATTATTCTGGTTTTATTCCGTTTTTATAGCAGTAAATGTATGATTGAAAGCAGACAAACAACAAATTAGTTGAATATTTTTGAGATCCCCTCTGGCAGAACTACAAGAGCGTTCGTGTCTCTCATGTCTCTGCAGTAAATATGAGACGGCGGCACATAGACCTTGCACCAGCAAAATCTGATTTTGACTTTTCTAAGTTAAGCTCAAGAATCCAGCTGCTGGCCGAGCTTCAAATTTCCTGCACAGACCTGAGAAGAATCCATCTCAAAACCTAAAGCAAATCATAAAAAACTAGTCATAGTGTTCAATTCTGCAGCCTGCGTGTCGATTCATGTTTTTCTAGGCTCAGGATTTCCTTGGATTTATTCAGATGTCTCATTTCTTTTGCACACTGCACACATTGTGTTCAGTTAGCAGGCCTAAAATGTGTCGTAATGGAAGTTTGAACTCGTTCCAGGCTGGTCCATTGAAGTGGTGGAGCTGTGTAAGAAGTATCGGAATGATGGCGTGGTGGCCATCGACCTGGCAGGTGATGAGTCGATGAACCTCGAAGCAAACCCAGAACACAGGACGGCCTACGAGGTGAGCACGGAAAACCATAAAGATATTAAAAACACTCCAGACTTCAGCCAAAAACATGGAAAAACAGCAGAATTAGATGATAAACATCTTTCTGAACGTCTTAAGTTAAAAGTGAGTTTCCACTTTTACTACAATTCTTTCAAGAATAACTTTTTCTGGACATGTCTCGGCATACACTATAAAAACACAATACCTTACTGCGTATTTTTGGTCTAGTTTTTAGAGCGAATATTTTAGTACTCTTGAAATTAGATAAACCTAACTTTCAACTAACTTTACAGCAACATATAAGAACTTGTGTTAAGTCAATAATTCCTTAAAAATTTTTTTTTTTTAAATGCTGGTCTCACTGGCACACTGCAAAAACAATTTAACTTAACTATTTTTGGTCTAGTTTTTAGTGAAAATATCTTGAAATAAGATAAAACTAACTTACAAGTAATTTTTCAGCAAGATATAGTTGCTTGTTGTAAGTAAATTATTCCTTAATATTTATGAGAAAGCTCTGGTTCCATTGTCAGATTATTTCACTTTATAATGTGGGGAAAAATATCTTGTTCAATCTCCAGTTTGTCCAGTTTTTTGCTTTTCTGTCCTTGTTCTTCCAGTTCAATAGATTTAGGTTTTCATTCATGCCAACATTTCTTTCTGCGCTGAAGCATGAAGACGTTTGTTTACCTGTGAAAAGCTTTGGATCGAATACAAGTGACGCATTTTACATGAACCGCCCACACTGATCTCATCTACAGACATCTGTACTGATGAATGAAATGGAAACTTTATTCAGCGAGGAGAAAGAGCAGAGTCCTCTCCGAAAGCAAGTTTTATCATCTACGGTTTATGATCGCAGATATAAATGTGCCGACTAAGCAGAAGTGGGCAGAGTATCCAAAGATTGTACTCAAGTAAGAGCAGCATTACTGCAACAATTTTTTACTCAAGTAAAAGTAAAAAGTAGCTGTCCAAGAAATTACTCAAGAGTAAAAAAGTAAAACGTTTACTAAAGAACTGAGTAACTGATCAAATTATCAACCATTTTATATTTTAAAATTACATCATCAGATGAACCAAAATATAAAGTTCAGTGGAAATTTTGGCATTTAAGGACCAAGATGACAATAATACAAGCAGCAAAAAATAACAAAATCATTTTTTGCAAATCAGTTTCTTCCAATTAAAACTTATGAAACTATAACAAATACTATAGGTGTGTCTATGGCTGGTGAATTTTTGTTCAAATATGTTTGATTTTCATTGAGTGGGTAGAGAATCCAGAAAAATACTCAAGAAATAGTAAAAATGTTACTTAAGTAAATGTAATTGAGTTAATGTAACTAGTTGCTACTATAAGCACAAAATGCTGACAATCCTGAAATAAAACCAGACGACATAAACATGGGGAGTGTTTTATGTCTTCAGGTTTATGTGAAGTTTCGTTGTGATTTTCTTTTTTTAAAGTGAGCTGGAAAAGTTGCACAACGTTGCTCCAGTGAGAACAAAACAAAGCGTTGCAGATGTGAAAGCCAGATGTTTGGCCGCGCCGCTTTGTTTCTCATGTGTTCCTTGATGGATGTCGTTCCCAGGAGGCCGTTCGATGTGGGATTCACCGCACGGTTCACGCAGGAGAGGTGGGCCCGGCGTCGGTGGTGAAGGAGGTGAGCCGCTCGACAGTAACGGCTCCGAGGTTTGGCCGTCACGTCTGACATCTTAACCGTCCTTAAATGTGCATAAACGAAACCCCGAAGCCACGACAATAGAGATGAGGGCAAAGAGCCGAGCACAACAAGCAGAGCAGAGTTTTGTCGACTAATTGGAGGTCAGTGGAAGAACAAACTGGGAAGAACGATAGAAGCGATCGACTGAATGGGTTTTGTTTCAACAACGAGGAAGCTGGTCAACAATACCGGGAGCCGATTCTGAAGCTGCAGAAGAAGTTTAAACTGTCCTGACGTGTGAATATCTTAACAAAGAAGCAACATAGAGGCAATGAAGAAAGGGGAAAATTTCCAAACCAAACCTCACCTGCTGTGAGGTGGTGAAGATAAAACTGGGAGTAAATGAAACGTACAGCTGAAACCAGATCTTCTGTTTTTCTACATGACAGAATAATCAGAGGGACTTTTTTAATCACTTTCTTCAAATTCAGACATTAATGCCTTTAGATAATTAAGGGAAAACTCTGATGATCATGTCATGCCTTTACAACCTTCCTTTAAAGGGGAAGCTAGTATCAGAATTTCACTTTTGCAGGGGTTAAACTTGTCAGAGATTTTGTTGTTTCTTAACTTTTTTTGCGTGTCTGTTTGGTGTTTCAGGCTGTTGAAGTGTTGAAGGCCGAACGAGTCGGACACGGCTACAACACGCTTCAGGACCCGGCCCTGTACAGAAAACTGCTAGAGCAAAACATGCACTTTGAGGTAAACAACCAACTTCACAAGCCTTTCCATCAAAACAAAGTCCTTATTTTATTCTCTTGTGTTTATGATTCCATATTATGGCCATGCTAAGAAAAAATTAAACAAAATTGCAAGAATAAAGTCATAATATTTTGAGAATAATGTCATAATATTATCACCATATTCTCAAATTATTTTGTGTTTATTCTCATAATTTTATTGTATTTTTTCTTTGCGTGGCCCAAATCTCGTATCGTATCTCAATCTCGTTGTAATCTGTTGATGACAATGACAAATAAATCTTATCTTATCTACTTTATATTATGTAAGTATCCTGAAAGTATTTCCTCTTGATTATTAAGTTTTCGTGGTGAACTTTCCATGGAAGTGGAGATATTGCGCCCTCTAGTGGAGACATGAGTTGAATGAAATGTTCTCCTTGCAGATGTGTCCTGTTTCCAGTAAGCTGACAGGTGCCTGCAACTCAGACTTTACCAAACACCCCATCATAACGTGAGTTTTTTCCCCTCACATTGAAATATAGATTAAAACAAAAACGTTCATGAAACCGGGATTTATTTTGCTTCTGCAGGTTTAGAAAGGACAAGGCCAACTTCTCCCTGAACACAGACGACCCTCTGATCTTCAACTCCAACCTGCTACTCGACTACAGCGTTGTGCACCAGCACATGGGATTCACGGAGGAGGAATTCAAACGGCTGGTGAGATCAAATGCAGTTTAATAATAGCACCAGATCACAGGGAGAAGCCATTTAAATGAGGCTAGAAAGGAGAACACGGCGTCTATTTGCCTTTTATCGCTGATTATTTGAACGAGAACAAAGCCGTACTCTGAAAAATATTCCATCTTAGTTCTGTTTAACATTTCAAGTCCTTTTATGCAGCATAAACTCTTAATAACACTAAGAAAAACAACAAAGCAGGTTTGCATGAAACATGGCCTTGCATAAGACCGTAGAGGAAAAAAACTGGCATTTGGATTTGCACAATCGAGTCACTTCAAAGCCTGAACAGCTCAACCTTAAAGTAACAGATCACCAGCTCCATTAAAGGTCAGTGATTATATTAAATACCAACATGTAAATAAATTAACATCAGCAGACTTTTTCCTGACTGTTACTGATTATATTTGCTCTGCAGTTCTGTAAAGTGGCCAAAACAATTCAAGGGTTTTGCAGATATTTATTTCTGCACAAGTCCTTTAAGGTCTAAACTTTGACTGACCGCCTGAATTAATTTATTTTTTGTTGTAGATTTACAGCATTTTAGTTTGTTTTATTTTAACCAGAGATATATCAAGTGATTAGATTTATTGTAAAATCTCTTCTTTGCATAGTCTGAAGAGTAAAAATTATAGTTACTTAATAAAAACATGAAGATTGATTTCTTTAAAGAAGTAATTATCACAATTTTTAGTAGTTATATAGTCTAGAAATAGATCTAGGACTTTTACAATATCACCACCTGCTAGTTTTATCCTTGTAGTGTTTATAAAAAAAATTAATTGAAACAGTTGAAATGTTAAATAGCTGCAGCGATTAGCACAAGAAAAATTGCAATCACAAAATTTTAAGTATATTTGTAATGTGGCTGTAACAGAACCTCAACTGCTAAAGAAAAAACATGCAGAATATGAACCACTTAGACTGCAAAGTGTATGGAAAGCTAGAAGTGCCACAGTCTTAAAAAAAAAAGGATAGTTGAGACCAAAACACAAGACGGAAGATCAGTTTCGGTAGAAAGAGAAAGGAAAGAGAAAAATGATAAATCCAGCAAATGAAAATGATTGAGTTTGTTTTAGTTTATCATGCGATTAATTGATTTATTGTTTATTGTGACAGACCTAACTGCAGCTTAGTCACTAGATGGCATCGCGATGTCATCTAGTTTTTTTTTTTAAACTTTTCTCTTGATGTAAATATTTAAAATATTTTCATTTAACTAGAACAGAAAAACACTCATTTGTAGCTCTTATATAAAAAATTCTGCTATTACAATAAATTACATACTGAGGCCAGTAGAGTCAGAAAATGAGCTTTTCAGACAAACCCTGCTGTTTCTATTGACCTGCTCACACTGACTTATAATCACTTAATCAATGCATTTGATTAGAAAAAGAGCTGAAGAAGCTGAAATCCATTTCCTCTCATCATCCTGAGCCAAGCAGGAGGGAACTCTCAGTGCTTACTGAATGGGAACTTTTGTCGTTTTGTCTCGTAGAGCATCAACTCTGCAAAGTCGAGCTTCCTCCCAGAGGAGGAGAAAGAGGAGCTTCTCTGCAAACTGTACGAAGCGTACGGGATGATACGGAGCACCTCCCTCTAAAGCACCATCTGACCTCTTAACCAGCTCCCAACGACACAAAGAAATGTGGTTTCACTGCTGTGAAGCCTGGAGAACATCAGACAAGCAGGTTACTACTTCCCTTCCCCTCATCATCCGGTTTCATCTCAAGAAGTTCTTACATACCTCCACAGTTTTTATCCACATGAGGCTACATTCCTCTGGAAGGTGCAGAAACATCCGAGGGTTGTCGTTTCATCATCTCATCTTGAGTTTACATGTTTTTGTTATGAAGACGAGCTTTAAAATGCAGAGTTATTCGCTATTCACAAACATATGCAGCCTATAGACGCCGGCTTGTTTCCTGTTGTTTACATCCCATAGAGGTAAATTGCAGCGCTAAAAGATGATGGGAAAACGAATTGATTTAAGAGCAGAATATGAGAAAACACATGCGCACAAGCAGTCGATGTGCTTTTTGTTCTCCCACCCGGGACCAGATGCATGAAACATTCATGAAAATATAGATGAATACAGTTTTCTAACTATTAGTCAGTGGGAGATGTAATGCAGACACATTAACTTTATTCCCACTTCCATCTTTAATTCTGGGAGGATGCGAATCACTAACATGAATAATGTTGTTGCACTAATGAATAAAAACAACTGGTGCCAAACTGGAAGAAAGTAAAGCAAATTATTCTTCAGAGGGAAAAATAAAAAAATGGTTCAATTAATAACAATCTATGTCTCCTGCTTTTTCTGCATCAGATGAATAAACGGTTTATTCAATCTGTCATCCAGTTTTACTAGGAGACTATTAGGAATTATGAAAAACTAACAGCAGCACCAGAGGACAAAACAACAAACTTCAGATATTTATTCTTCCTTTTAAGACGCTTTAGCAAAATGCTGGAAGACGAGTCTGAGTGAAACACACGAGACTTAAAATTAAAATATGTGCTTAAAACTAATAAGAAAAATATTATTTGCAATTTATGGTTGTTAATCTTTTTCTTTTAAGATTTTTTTTTATCCAGTTTCATCATGTTTTTAGTTAATTTTAGTTTTTTTTTATTTTGTTCAGTTTCTCATTCACAAAAGAAAAGATGCTCGTTTCTTTTTCCCACACGTTTCTGCATCTGGCCCCTGGAGAAACAGCAGGTGAAAGAGCTCCATACCAAAAGTGCAGTCTTATATGTGTCCACTAGGTGGCATCGCGATGTCACCAAGCGGAAAAAACACAGCATCTCTAATGTGTTTTTTTTTTTTACTTTTCTTTTGATGTAAATATTTAAAAATATTTTCATTTAACTAGAACAGAAAAGCACTTATTTGTCAGCACTCATTTGTAGCTCTTATATAAAAAAAATCTGCTATTACAATAAAAGCCATTTAAAAGACAGTTTTGTTCTACTTTTGAAATCTTTTCACATCTGATTGCTAAAATTCACACTACTTCAGAAAAGAATTGTATGGTGGTGTATTAGAGCCATTATAGACATAAAAAAAGGTACATTTCTACTAAAAAACTCAAAAATTGGGAATATTCTTGGCAATTTTATAGAAGAAAAAAATTTCTGAGCTTCAAAATTTGAAATGTTTTACAACATTTTCTAGAAAAAACATTTCTGAGCTTGAAAAGTAAACAAATTGCTTGAGAAAACTAAAAAAATCTGAAATCTTCTAGAAAAAACAACTATATATACTGTATATATATGTATATAAATTTCAGAATTTTTTCAAAACATTTTGGTGATTTGAGTTTGAAAAGTACAAAAAAATTCTAGAAAAAAATGCCTTAACTTTAAATATCAAACATTTTTGACTTTAGAAACTCAACATTTCTCCATTTTTTTTCTAGCAAATTTCTCTGTTTTTGTGGTGGAAATTTACTTAATTGTTTTGTTGACCTACAATATCCCTAACACACCGTTGTACAAACGTCCGTTTCTTTATTGTGCTTAGCAATAAATGAACACGGCAGCCATGCTGGATGGAAATGTCAACACCATCCTCATGTACACAACAAGCTGCGTTCAGGAATATTTATGGATCTAATTAACACGGCCTTTTACTGCTCCCAGATCTGCAGCCTTCAGTAACCCACAACCCGGACGGATTCCTAGTGGAAGAACGTAATTATCTCTGAGAAGCACACAAATGTTACAGTAATTCATCAGTGTTTTATTACACAAAGAATAGTTCTATCACAAAGTTATCACTTAACATTTAGCAATAAATATTAAGTCTTTACTTGACAGTAAAATGAAGACGATACTAGAAAAAAAATGGAACAAGAGAGTCACAAACGCACACAGACGTGAAAAGAGAACGACAAACGGATGATAATGAATCCATGACACAGTTCCATTCTAGGCCGGAGCGTTGCCTTTAGTTATAAATAATTTTGTTTAGCTCAGTTCTTCTCCTCAGGCATTAATCCAAAGTTTCTGTGCTTCCTCATCCTGTCAGGAAATACAAATGACTTACAGAGTATAAAGCAAAGGATCCCATTTTCCACTTCCACTCAGTTCTCTTAGCCATGTTTCTGGACCTCGTCCGGTAAAAAAGAAGAAAGAAGTGGGCGACATTTGGGACGAGGGAAGCTCCAAACAGGCCGGCAGTGAGTGAAAGTGTCCTCAGCTCCAGAAAGGACGGCTAACGTTCCACCTCTTCGTTTCCCTCTCTGCGTTTCTCCACGCCGCTTCTGTCTCCTGCTGCCTTTAGGACGGGCCCCCGCCGCTCTGGGCGTCTTGGCTTGTGGAGCCCTCAGCCTCCGGAGCTGGGGAGGCCCCCGGGTCTCCTGCGGAGAGAAAAATGATATCGGGACACATTCAGGGGAAAAAATGACTATTCTGTTAAACAAAAAAAATTCCTACAGCGACTAGGGCTGAAACGATTAATCAAATTAATCATGATTAATCGATTATTGTAATAATCGTCAACTAATTTAGTAATCGATTGATTGTTGACCGGAGTATACAGATTGAAGAAAAGGTCACTTACTCAAAGAACAACGTACTCAAAGCATTAATTAAGCCAAAACTGTACAAAATATCTGATTAATCATGATTAATCATAATTAATCAATTATTGAAATAATTGCCAACTAATTTAGTAATCGATTAATTGTTATTGGAGTATACAGGCTAAAAAAGGTCACTTACTCAAATAACAACATACTCAAAGCAGTAATTAATCCAAAACTGTACAAAATGTGATTAATCAAATTAATCATGAGTAATGGATTATTGAAATAATCGTCAACTAATTTATTAATCAATTGTTAAGTGGAGTATACAGACTGAAAAGGTAATGTACTGAAAGAACAATATACTCAAAGCAGTAATTAATCTAAAACTGTACAAAATATATGACTAATCAAATTAATCATGCAGAATATGCCAATTTCTTTATTTGATTAATCAATTAATCATCAGAAAAATTGATTAAACGTCAGAATAATATATTATTTAGGTAGTGTTAGAGCCTTAGCAGTGACATAATGTCAGCCTGACACGAGTTTGTTTCCCAAGACGTCCTTCTCTCACCAGAGTAGGTCTTATCTCTGCAGGTCATGGGTCACTGTTTTACAACTAAAGAGGAAGTCATTTCCCGGTAATACAATGAAAAAGTGCATCAGAGTGGAAAGATTTGAGTAATATGAAAGGGAACCAGACACCATTATGAAGAATAATTGAGGGCTGTGTCTGCTGCTGCTGTTCCGGCTCATTTAACACAGAAATCCCACAGCTGAGAAACCAAACACCTGCGTGAGCTACTAGTTATTGGTGCCTACAGCTCCAGGATCAGCTGCTCACCTGCACACTTTTTATTATTAGGACACAAAAGAACTGTAATGATCATGAAGAAAATGACGGTTTTAAATTTGGGACTGGCACAAACTAAAAGCCTATGTCTAATGGTGGACAATTAATGTTTAGGCCAAAGCTGGCCACAGCAGGAAGTGGTACTTTTTGGATTTAAATAGGACTCTTAGAGTCAAATTAATTCAAATTCAGGTTTACATTATTGCAGGGATATGAAGAACCACCAAGAAGAAAAATATTAGACAAAAAAAAGGATATATTTCCATAGCCAGAAGATTAAGATACACTCATTTGAGGCTAATGAGTGCAGAGCTATTATTATTATTTTATTTTTTTTGCTAACTTTTAAAATGTTTAGCACACTTAGCTTCCTCTAAATTTATTTACTTATAATTTACATGGCTGTTTTGTAAACTTTCACTTAAATAAAGTTAATCATTTGTGTTAAAAGTATTAACACAAATACTTTTTAAAGGATAAAATCCTTTACAGAATCCAGCTGTAAAGGATTCTTCAATCAACGAAATATTAATATTCAGAAGTGGGTGAAGACCTCTTCCTTGCCTCACGTCCTCCATTCTAAAAACAGAAAATTATGTTTATTTCATTCCCAGAATGCATCAGTTTAAAATCCATTGATCAACCATGATCAATTAAGGAAAATCAGCAGCAAAGCTAGTAATAATCAGCAAGTATAAAACTGAAACCATAAGTTTCTGAAGCACAAACAGCATATAGGTAGGTGTGCAGTAACAAATTTCACCCTGTTGGGGGCGTAATACTATATATTAAAAACATGTTGAGTCATTAACACATGGTGGGTATCAACATGGCTGAATTTAGCACTTTAGCATTAGCTTGTGCTAAATACAATGTAGGTATTAGCAAAACTAATGGTTATGATTAGCAGGACTTGCTTTTCAGCTAGCAGTGCACACCACTGATTATTCCTGATTTGTAGTCATTTAAGTACGAATGTTTTGGGTCAGGTGAAGAACTTTACCATTCACACATCCATGTTGGTTTTAAAATGATCAATAATTAAGATTTTTGAATGATTCTGACCACAACAATATTAAACATTAAAGGCTGAGCAAGTAATTTAATGAACTTTATCAATTCTGAGAGAATAGTGAACTAATATCCACATCTAAATTAGTACAAAAATTTCTCTTAACATTCTAAGGAATATTTACAAAAATATTTAAATGAGTGTTATATAAATGAACACATTTGTTGATTAGTGATTCACTGGTGCACCCAATTATTGTTTAAAAATCCATAGCAAGTGTATGTAGCATCATCATTCCACCTTGGAAAAAAACAAATGAATTATTAATTCATACTGCAGAGTTTGTGAAAACGCCTTCAATTCTTGATTTTATACTTTATTATAGTGATATAGATACACAACAATCTGCCTGATGATCTCACTGAAAACACAGAACTTAAATAATCTTTCACTTTCTGCAGAAAAAAAGGCCTTTAGACGTAAAACCTGTCAACATCCTGGACACTGCTGGTCAAACAGACACAAATACTCCATCTTTACTCTGTTGCAAAACACTGCAGGCACATAATTATGCTGCAGTCTGGTGCCGACGCTCAACATTTCTGAGTTCTACCCATAATTTAATTTTATGAAAGAGTGTGTGCCTTGTGATTAACGTGGAAAAGCCCATAATAAGAACTCTGTTCTTTATTTTTTTTTAAATAAATGTGATTTTCCAGAACTACTCCTGCAGGGGATTTAAAAACTGTACATGCTGCAGTTAAAATGGAAGGAAGCCTTTTCAGATGTAAAAAAAGATAAATTATTGCTACAGGTACAATAAAAAAACCAAAAAACGTAGCCACTAATATGCACAATTAAATTTAACCGTAAGAAAAATTAGCAAAAATTGAGAGCAGTGTGCAAAAAATTGGCCCATTTTTAAAGAAAAAGAAACTGTCTTGCAGACATTCTTGGTTTTGCAGGAGTCAGGTTTGGAGATGTTGACTATTTTAGAACATAAGTTATTATGCCATTACCATGATATTACTTGAAAATGGTCTCAAAAACACCAACATTATTGTTTGTCCCAATAACGTCTGGGATAATCTGTCATCCAGTAAAATGTGACACAGTGACAGGCCTGATAAAATGCCACTATATATGGTGCTACCTGTTTAAAGGTGATTGCATAACATTAAGTTCTAGTATCTTCCAGATTTTCCCATTTCTATTTTGATTTAAACTCAGACCCTGTGAAAAAACGGTTTACTTTCCATTTCCAGCTTCATCTCCTCAGCTGTAAGTAAAACCGTCCTTCCTGGCGTTGGACGCACATCTCCGGTTCCACCCACCTGCAGCCTTCAGATCCATCTCTGCCATGTCTTTGGTGAGCTCACTCGTGCTCGCCGTGGCCGCCCCCTCCCCTGTGATGTCGGGCACGGCGTTCCGGCGGCCTGTGCGGTCACAGTTGATGAAATCCGAGTACGACGTTTCCACGTCCATCATCTGTCCATGACCAGCGCTCTCATTACACCTGAGGGAGGGAGGGAGAGAGAGTCAGGCTGCGGCAGAGCGCTCAAAAGAAACACTCTTCTACTTGTCTGCTGCTGCTTCTTAAACCAGGGGTGTCCAAAGTGTGGTCTGGGGGCCATTTGTGGCCCTCTGGAGGACTCTGTGTGGCCCCCCGACCTCAATTTAAATTCAAAATTACTTTATTGATCCCAAAGGGAAATAAAATGTTGTTTTAACTCATATTAATTCAAACTTTTCAAAGAGTTATTGTAGATAATGATGGCTGTTGGCAGGAATAAAATCTCTTGTAGCTGTCTGTATTACAGCAAATTTGAAGAAGCCTCTGACTGAAGATGGATGGTCAGGATGGCCATCCATTTCTTGATTTTATTATGATAAAAACATCTTAAAAAATATGTGGTAAAAAAAACAAAAAACAAGTTTTTCTGCCTCTACCTAAAAAAGTCTGAAACTGTGGGCTGGTTAGCATCTCCAGTGATTTTCATTTTTACTTTAGTTTATTATTGGCACAAAACGTTTTGTCTTAAAATACTTTTTGCGGCCCCATAGGTGGATTTTGATTATGGCAAAACGTTTGGACAGAGGAGAAAACGAGTTACTGGAGAGAAAGTACAATATTTAGGAAGCAACTTTGGATCTTTAGGATGAAAAGAGAAAAGCAGATGAGAAAGAATCGATAAGAAAAAAGGAGAGAACATCTTAATCATTGTTCTTCCTCTTTCTGAACCGAGACTAATGGAAGCACTGACATCTTTCCTAAATGCTTGACCTAATTACATGAGGATAAAGGGCCTTCACTTGTTCAGTCCAACCCTTCTCAGAGTCCATTTGTCTCTCCTGAAGGTACTTACACAGCGTTTAAAAAGGAGGAGTGGATAAACTCCTGTCAATATGGAAATCCGGAGTAGGAGCGCTCTGACAGCCAGCTGAGGTGGGGCCAGAGGGAAATATAAATAAAATAAACCCCATTAGCAATTCACTCCTCGTCTGTTTCCTGTTGTCGCTCCATTTTCAAATGGCTCTTAGATCAGGCCAAGCCAGGAAACCGTTTCCTCGAAGAAAAAGGACGAGGAAGAACCTGCTGCAGGGAGTTAAATAGACGGAGAAAAGCAGCAACAGAAAGAAAAGGTTAGAAAAAGGGGGCAGAAGCTCTCAGACTGGAGACGTCGTCACCACTGCTAAAGGTTTCCCTGGAGAGATCTACGTATGTGAGGCGTAATTACAGAAACAGCTGAGCGACGAGAGCCAAATCACATGAAGAAGAAAAGGAGCCGCCAGAGACGATGACATCACGCTGACCTGGGGTCGCACCCTTCACTGAGTTTACTTATAATTCCCTTGACATTATAAGTGAGCAATTTAACATTTCAGAAATGAGTTTGCTTAATTTGAACACACCACTTTAGAAAAAACTCAAGTCTTTTGGTAAAAGTAGGAATTGAAATTGGCTTATTTCGCAAAACTGTAATGGAAACATTTTGTTTTTCGCATCACTTGAGTCACATGATCAACAACCGGTGTTGCCATCGGAGCAAACCCCAAAGAAGAAGACGACAGAAAACAACTCAATGCTTACACTCGCATGTGAAAATTGCTGCAAACAGCAACCGTACATCTTTGAAAAGCAGAAGCAGAGCCTCCTGCACAACCAACAAGAATGTAGCACGGGGTTTCTTAATGGTAAATAAACAACAAAACACTTGTCTTTTCCAGCAGCCATTGTACAGCACATACAGCTTTAAAACCAGCTGACCAAACGTGCTCTGCTTGGGTTGCTAGGTACGGGATGGGCTTCGCTGGTGTTGCTAGGTAACGGGCAGTGCCTGCTGATTTGTGGCGTTACAGGGTTTTTTTTAAATGGAACATTTTCCAGAAACCCAAAAAACATTTACTGATTGCCAGAAACTGTCTGGGTTCTCTTTTTAGAAGCAGTAGAAACCCAAATAGAAGTACAAAAATGTGCAAAATCTAAATTTTGCACAATACGTCCCCTTTAAGTATTTTTGAAGAACAGTGTTTGAGCATTTTCTCCACTGCTGGTCGCATGTTTCAGCTTCTATTCACCACGAAACTGGAAAAAACTTACAGAAAGTCTCGGAGTTCCTTTAAATCTAGACTAAAGGCCATCTGTTTTGCTTTTCAACCATAATAAATGAAGCAATGACCAACATTTTGATGTCCAACAATGATCTTTTATGACTTTGCATTATGTTTTTATGGCATAAAGCACTTTGAACTGCCTTGTTGCTGAAATGTGCTATACTAATAAACTTGATTGACTTATTCATGTACAGTATATATGTCTGGTCTGTTAAAATAAAGCAAGCCATCAGTCTGTGGGACGCCAGCAGCTGATGCCGAGTGAGGAACTGAAGTCCTGTATGTAAGAGTGAAACCTCTGGAAATGTCACCGTACTCTGAACTGATGGCGTTTCCTCCCAACTGCTCCTACAATCCACCATTTGTTTCCAGCCGCAGATGGTGGTATGATCCACGGATAACACTGTGGTCTTAAAAAGCAAGTGGCTCAATCTTTACTGAGCCAAAAAACAGCAGGAGGTTCTCACTGAAAGACTCTTCCAGAACCTGAGGGGTGAAACAGATAAAACCACCACCGTTATCCACCGGAGAACAGAACGGGACAATTTTTGTCTTGATTGGATCAGATCAGCAGGGAAAACACAAAAAACGGCACTATTTCAGCCATTTTTTTACAAAACAACCAGATGTGAAATTTAAAAATCCTTAATTCTCTATTTAAGTCAACCAGTCAAAGTCAGAAAATACAGATGAGACAGCAAAAGACATCAGAAAAAAAACAAAAATTATGTCAGAATCTTATATTAACCTACATGTTTCCTTTTCTGAGTAAGATTTAATATAAATTCAATAACTTTGTGTCTTTTATTATACATATAACATTTCCCAGATGCCGTTTTGATCACTTTTCAAAATAGGAAAGACAAGAGAACGTGCCATAAGTCAGAAAATTACTTCAAGAAAGTAGCTGCTCACCTAAACATGCCTATATCTACAGTCGGAGCAACAATTAAAAGTTTATAGCAACTTCAACTGTGACAAACACAGACGAACCAAACTCCAACTTAATTTTGGCACCAACCGTAGTGAACAGGGTGGAAAAAGGTAAAAAAACAGAGAGAAATCTAAAGAGCTCTTTGTGAGATTTGTTATAATTGAAGCCAACAGACTGTTTGGGAAGAATGCCAGGAAAAAAGGCTTTTTCTACTCACCAAATTTAACATGACTGCAGGGCAAATAAAACTGTGAACATCGGGGAATAAACGGTTTTTCTTTCAGATGGTTTGCATCTCATCAAACCAGTGGAACACAAAGTTTTAGGCGGACCAGAGTTCGCTATTTTGGTATTATACAGTCACACCACCCCAAGCAAACTGGTCTTTCTAGGCAAACAAAATAGAGTTTGATTAAACCGGACTAAACAGAGCTAACTGATGGAAAGAAATGAATGGAAACGACATCTTTGTTTTGCAAAGAAATGTCTCTCCAAGCAGTAAATGACTTTCTCTAGCAGCAGCTGTTGTCAGGGACTGGGAAAGCTTTAAGGAAAAAAAAAAAGTAAGTAAGGTTTAATTCACGGCTCAGGAAGCTGTCGCTACAGACCAAAAAGGCCTAAAAGTTGTTTCTGGCTAGCATTCAATCAATTCCTCTGCACAAACCAGCCTATAAAATCCAAGTTGGAGTTAAGAGTTTAAATGCCAAGTGTAATTGGGCTTCTTCTTGGTCAATGAAAGCCTTCAAGACTCAGAGAAACACAAATAATATCCACAATGTTGACATTTTGATTCCATTTCCTGCTACATAAAATCGTCAATTTGAAATCCCACTAGAACAGTGATTTCTCCATCAACAGTAATGTTTCGCAGAGAGGTTTATGACAACGCCTCGCTGAACTGGTTTGTCTCCACTCGCCTGGTTGTTAAGTGGATTATGGGACTCCCGTCTAATTGCCATTTGTTTGTCTAATTAGTTGCCTGCACATGTGGATCGATTCCAACTCCAAGATCATTAACATGGTTTCCATGATGATGATGGTGGTGGTGGAGATGATGATGTTTCTTCAGCATGCAGTTACTCTTGGTCTCAGCTGCGGTGGCAGGACATTAATGGTGTTGTGTTGCAGAGGAAAAAACAGATTTTATTCCCAGTAATCATGAAGGGAACTGTGATGATGAAGTTGTTATTGTGTCTCCATCTTCACCTGGTTGTTATTGTCGTTTTGGTCCACCTGCTGCTGTTTAAACAATGTCATAGAAAACAAAAATAAATGCTCATGACATGTCAAACTCAAGGCGCAGGGGCCAAATCTGGCTCGCCCTAGCTCTTTATGTGGCCCTCTGGACTCTAACGGTGTCGAACTCAATTTCATTTTGGGCCAAATGAAGATCATGAATGTTCTTAAAGGGCCGGTAAATGAGCTTTGGCCAGAATGTATTGCTAAACTCATCAAAAAACTGTTAAAACATAAATAAATTCTTAAAATTAAGCTATTTCACTCCCTCCAGGATTTTGCAACTGTTTTGGGATTTTTTGCAAAATTTAAAAAAAATTTAAAAAGTGTTTGTGGTAATAATTTTGAAATATTTGCACTTATGTATGATAGGAAATATAACTTTTTATTATTCGCTGTATCATTAAGGATTATAAATCATGTAAGGTATAAGTATGAAATACTGCCGCCTGCAGGTGGGAGTAAGCAGTCACTTGGATCCAATATTTTTTTACCGTTTTTGCCCAGAAATCTTCAATAAGCTCAATTATGTATTAGTGAGAAAAAATACAGGGATCTAAATACTGTTCATTTTTACATGAATTTCCACAATAATTCACAAGAAATTGGAGGGACCAATTTAGAGTCTAGAGGGCCACATAAAAAGCTGTGTTGGGCCAGATTTGGCCCCCGCGCCTTGGGTTTGACACATGTGCTCTAAAGGAACACATACAGTAAATACAACTGTCAATATAGCATTGTGCTTAGATTTTGCTTTATTGATCAAATCAAAGCAGTTTTTATCTGTTTATCGTGAAAATTTACACAAAAATCAACAAATCCCTGCACTTTTTCACACAATGTATAAATGTGAGTTTATTGAAGATTTTTGGCAAAATGGTGAAAAATATTGGATCCAAGTGACTGTTTACTCCCACCTGCAGGTGGCAGTATTTCTTACTTCTACCACTCACTCATCAGGTTTACTTGATTTATAATCCATAATGATACGGCGAATAATTAAAAGTCCTATTTCCCATCATACATAAGTGCAAATATTTCTAGATTATTACCACAACACCTTTATTTATTTACTTTTTTTGCAATAAATCCCCAAAACAGTCACAAAATCCTGGAGGGAATGAAAGGATGTTCAATATTATTTAATTTTAAGAATTGATTTATATGTTAACAGTTTGTTTATGGATCTTACCAATACATTCTGGTACAACCGGCCCTTTAAGAACATTCATTTTTAAAGTTTAAAGGAATTATAAACAAAACAACCAGATTTTATCCAATCAAATCCACACCATTGCTTTCTTGCATTCAAACATCATAAATGTAGAAACAATATCCTCTCTTTAAAGGTTTAATAAGCTGAGCCTTTCACATTTATGTCTGCCTACATTTAATTTACCATATCCAATTATGTGAAAAGCCCCCGGGAGTTTACAAGGAGAGACACGACAGCTGCAACTAGAAACCCCACCACCAGACAAATGTCACCGGTGTGGTTTTCACAGACAATAATAACCCAATCCTCAAAGGTAAACTCAATGCAGCTCAGCTTATTGGCTGATCTCCGCTCAGCCTCCCTCTTTTACACATCTCTCCTTCCTGACCTCAAAAACCTTTAAAAATCTGTTAATCCCTGTAATTTGGAATTAAGAAGTCATCCTGATCATTTTTGGCTGCAAGAGAGTGAGAGAGAGCAATACTTTAAGCACATAAGAAGTCTGAGCAGAGAGGTTTTCTCTCCTAATCCTTTTGAATACCTGGAGAGATGCTATTTTTAGCTGTGCTAGCCAGGCTAACTGCTAATGTAGCATGCTAAAGACCTCAAAACATAGCAAAATCTTGTTTTATCGTGAAATCTCTTACAAAGCACTTTATGTTGACACCATTTTGTTCTTTTCAAAATCGACCGTATTCAGTTTCAACAGAAGCTACATACATACATCAGAAATTGATCACAAAATTCTGTATCGCCAGAAATGCTGGCAGCAGAATCAGAAACCCAAATAGGGTTTCTGACCCTATTTGGGTGACAAGAAACCCTTTCTTGTCATGGTAAAGAAGCACAACAAAAGTAAAGTTCAGCAATAGCCTGTAGGGAGAAAACAAAAACAGACAGAGAAGGGAACAGAGATGCTTCAGGCCACAGCCATTCAATAGATGAAAATAACAATATTTGGAGGATATGATCAGGAAGAAAGAACAAATCTCAAACTGTGTCCAAATAGACATAATGTGGGGGTTGCAAGAAAAACCTCTGCACATATAAAGCAACATATAAACAAGATAAGCAGGACTAATAATTGTTTTCTGGCTTTAAATTTCAGCACTTGGTTCATGTTACAGTTTATGTTTTCATTTTTTGTGTGCGACTGAAAAATGGAACTGGTATTTTCCTTGGTGGGAACTTCATACTGTCCTGTCCCTGTTAAACACTGAAGGAAAGTGGAGCAGCGACACCATTCAGAAAGCTTTCTGACGCGATACATTTGAACCGAGACGTCGACCAACACTTGCAAGGTGACAATAAACAGCGGAGCTTGTGGCGCAGAGATAACCAGGAACATAAAGCCTTTGGGTTCACTGTGGGAACATGAGTCAGAGCACCTTCACCCATTAGAGACTCAGGTTCACTTTTGTCCCACTGGAGCCTTTTAAGCCTGATTTGTGTGTAATAAACTTGTATTATCTGCAATAAGCCGCGCTGCGGCCGGCTTCTTTGCCGATTCGGCTCTCCATTAGAGCCGTCCGCCCAACCGATTTTAGGTCCGTCGACTATTTTTGCAGCGATTATTGAAGAGGCAGGAATTATCCACGTGGATGAGAGTCACCTGCAGCTGAAATTTTCCACTCCACCTTCATTTGATTTATAATATGTAGCTGACGAGGCGTTTGTTTCTTTAAAGGCGAAAAGCACAAACATTTGTCAATCTCTAAAATTAAACTTTTAGTTTGATGTTTTAAGTATTTAAATGAACATTGGAGATACACCGATTAGGCTGAAGACTTTTATCATCCAGTTTTTGGTATAAAAAAAAAGAGGAGAAAAACAATAAATCATGCAAATGGAAATTCTTGAACTTGTTTTAATTTTTCATGTGATTAATTGAGTTATTGCAATAGGAATAGAACCGATCCACTTTTTTTTACTTCCAGCACCAATATCTGAGGTTTGGTATTGGGTGAGACCAATCAGATTCAGAAAAACAGAACCGAATTGACTAAAAACACAGACGTAAATATAATGAATTACAAACTTATTTGATGACTTTAAATACACAATAACTTCAACATGACTTTAATTTGTTCTGTCAGTGTAATTAGGAGCATAACAGTAAATGTAAAGTAAATAAAGAACTGAAACTAACTAAAACAATATGTGAAACGTGTAAAAAAAACTTTCAAAAGTTTTTTAAAGTACAATTAGGAATATTAAATATAATGTAAAATAAATAAAACACGATCGCTCAGAGCTCAAAACATAGAATTAGACTGACTAGATCAAGCCTTATGGATCGGGTACATTGTCACCTATACTAGATCTAGAATATTTCCAATATCAGGCTTGATACAGATTATTAATATTAATATTTAATATTTGGTCCAGACCAAAGCCGAGACCAGTCGCATTAGAGGGAACTGAGGTTGAGGTCGTGGACTCCTACAAATACGTCGGGCTGTGGCTGGACAGTAAACTGGATTGGTCAAAACACACTAGCCACCTGTATGGGAAAGTGCAGAGCAGGATGTACTTCCTGAGGAGACTGCGGTCCTTTAACATCTGCAGCAAACTGCTCTGGATGTTCTACCAGTCTGTGATTGCCAGTGTCCTTGTCAAGTGTCCTATAATTTCATGGCTTCCTACACTTGAAAAGGAGGACTTGAAGACTTCAGGAATTCACTCAATCTTTTTTATTTTCACCAATGAGTGAGAACCAATGAACAGAACAAGTGAAAAACCTACAAAACACATACAAAATATTTTAACATACATTTTTAGACATTTGGGTCAAAGTTAATAATTTATCTTAATGACTAATTCCATTTTTAACCTTAAACATACATTTCTCTTACAATTTTAACCATAAATTCACAGTATTAAATTATTAAATTTCATGTCTGGTTGAATTTGAATCAAACAAATCCACACATTTTAGAATTACATTTTTTTTTCTTTTCCTTAGGACATGAGGTTTTTTCCATTAAATATTAGTTGCTGTGAGTTTAACATACATTTAGTGGAACCAAACTATAAAACTAGCAATGCAAACTGTTACTTCAATAAATTCTTCATTTCATTTCTCAAATGCAAAACTACAGTCAAATTACATTCAATTAAGCCCAGTTAGTGGCTTACCGGTAGTCCTTATAAGTCCTTTTCCATGAAATGCTGCTTTGGAGGCTGTGTTTGCCTTCCTCAGCTCTGTTGCAAAACCAGTAAAGTGGTTAGTGGATTCCTTATATACCTGAGTTGAGGGTGCTGCTGATTGGGCCAGATTTTTTTCACCTGCTGAGAAGTGCTGCAGAGTGGCACACTAATGTGTGTATGTGTGTGCACACACAAATGTCTCTTCATGCACCCACATCTGAACTAATGAGCAGATCTGCACAACAGTCCTCTTCTACACCGTGGTGTGCTGGGGAGGCAGCATATCCAAGAAGGACACGTCCAGACTGGACAAACTGACCAGGCGTGCCGGCTCTGTGGTCAGCATGAAGCTGGACTCTCTGGTGACGGTGGCAGAGGCGAGGACACTGAACAAACTGCTGGACATCATGAACGATAGCAGCCACCCTCTACACGCCGTCATCAGCAGCCAGAGGAGCCTGTTCAGTGACAGACTGCTGCTTCCCAAGTGCCGGACCAATAGATTTAAGAACTCTTTTGTCCCCCATGCCTTCAGACTGTACAATTCCTCATTGGGGGGTGGGGGGAGGTGACACAGGACAGAGGGTAGAAGGAGTAGTGACCCCTTGTATTTTTCTCCATACTTATCAGGTCAAACCACATAGTGCAATACGATATCACTGGTCAATCTATCCGCCAAATTCTTATATTTTTTTTGTGTTGTATTTATATTTATTTATATTCTTATATTCTTTATTCCTATTCCCTGTTTCTTGCATAATTCAAGGTTTTTCTTGCATAATTTAAGGTTTTGGTTACTCACATTTAGTGTGTACCTTAGTATTTAATTTGTAATTTTGTATTCTTTTGCATTTTTGCTTACTGTGTGTTATCTTTGTTTTTTTGCCTGGGAGCTGCTGGTAACTTCAATTTCCTGAGGGAGTCTTCCCAAAGGATCAATAAAGTCTAAGTCTAAGTCTAAGTCTAATACTGGATCTGTGCATCTCTAATGAACATCACACATTTCTCCTTGTGATATTTCATACAGAATTTACTGTAGCACAATTTACATTGTAAAAATGTCAACAACTCTTTGAAATGACACAATAAAGTGTGCAGAACCACATTCTTACCAAAGAGAACGCAGTCGCCTCTTCAGCTCCCAGGCAGACCCAAACTACTTCAGACAAATTCATGCAAATCCATTCCTCCTGCAGAGCCAAGTGTTACAGACACTCGTGTTCGCTGCCTCTCAGACCTCCGTCAGAAGACGCAGCGACAGTTTGGTCGACAGCTAGCTGTATTTCCTCACAGGGATTAGCATTGTTGTCTCTCTCCGGCCTTCATGAATAAATAAGAACCCAGACTGCTCAGCTGCGCCTTGTATACTTGCCCCACATCCTTCCTCTTCTTCTGGGATCCAGGCTGGGTGTAAAGACCTAATTTCCCCTGACAAATTGCACCTTTGCACACAGCTGGTTTTTCCTCTGAAGTGGTAGGCATTTTTAGGCAGGAACAGTGAAAACGTCTAAAAATAAAATAATAAAAAGGATCTTTTTCCTCTAAAACCGTTGAGCATAAAATTTCTCTCTTCTGTCAGACATACAGGATTATAGGTGATACCAGCTGATGTGATTTGTAATTTTTCCTCCTCTTCTGACTCTGCAGAAATCCTGAAAGTACTTTC
The DNA here is from genome assembly GCF_002775205.1 of Xiphophorus maculatus. Lineage (NCBI taxonomy): Eukaryota > Metazoa > Chordata > Actinopteri > Cyprinodontiformes > Poeciliidae > Xiphophorus > Xiphophorus maculatus. The sequence continues at coordinate 28,534,414 of NC_036443.1, forward strand.
ACATAATTGACATCCTAAACGAACACACTTGGCTCTCACACACCGAGGCATTATGAAGCATCCGAGGAACACGAGATGAGAAGCCTGACCAATACCATTAGCATCAGCTAAAGTGGGGTAAGCTCATTAATTACAAAAGCAGCAACCAAAAACTCTTCAGAAACATTTGACCACAAAAAAACAAGCCTCCTGTTGGATAATTACTGTATGCCTGGTTATCTTTCACCTAGCAACAAGATATTCAACCCAAATTGAAGCAATAAGTAGCTTCTTATGACTTAAACAGCCACGTTGAAAAACATCCCATAATTGTGGAGAAAATAATAGGTCTGCGTAAGAAGGGTAAAATCATGGCATCAAGCAGAGAAAGCAAAATCTAACATAACCAGTCAGTAGAAAACCCTTCATCACAGAAATCAAGGTGTGTTTTGGGCAGACGAAGCAGCAAAGCATTTTTTCATAAGCCATGCTCTCTACACAACACTAATAATCTACCAGCTTTAATGGTCAACAATGTTATGAACATTAAGGAACGTCCGGTTTTAATGACTTTATATAGCTGGACTGTGCACATACGCAACTGGAGAAACATGGAGAGCAGTAATAATATCCGAGCCTTTGGGAGGGGAAAGAAGATCAAGCGGAAGGCGAAGCTTTATTTCCCATCTCTGCTAAGACGCAATTTGCTCGTTTAAAATCTGAACAACAGGCAGTGAGCTGGAGTTTCTGTTTTGTAGATTTGGTTGAGTAAAACAATACATAGTTTCCACAAGTCTGACCTGTGAGGGTATCTTAGTATCACACAAAGCTGAGTAGAGAACTCAGAAATTGTGACATATTGTAATGTACCTATATTGTTTATAAGTTAGAAAGGAATGAGTTGAGAGCTAGTTGTAAGCTTGTGGCTTCTTTATTGTCGTAGCAACTCCATAGCAACTGCCTGGCTGGTTACCGGTTCGCTTACAGCAGCACCAGATTTAGCTGATTTTAGCTCAACCGCTAACAGATAGTTAAGTTAGCTCACTCACTCATTCATTCTTTTGTTAACTAACAACTCACTCATTCTTTGGTTACCTAGCAACAACCTGTTGAGTAACTGGTGCAGCAGCAGTTTCAGATTTTGCCACAGTGTCTCATAACTGCTTAAAAATAAAAAAACAATCAAATACTTTGGATAAAACTGGAAAAGTAATGCCACTTTTGCTAGTATTTCATATATTTAAAACAAAAAACTATAATTATCATTATCAACTGACAAACGCTTAGATTTTCCCAGCTATATTGTCCAGCCCTACGTTAATCACCATAAAGCTTACATCATAAATATTAGGGCAGCACAACGTATCAAAAAATTTGAAGTTACTCAATATTGCTCTTTTTAATGTCAATAATGCAAAAAACTGCAATAGACAGTAGCTAATTTAGCATTTACAGCATATACAGGCTCGTTATGCCAGCAAAATAATTGGTAATACTTGTTTAAAGCAACAGAAAAATGTTTTAGAAAGACGATGAGTAACAACAATTAAGCTGCGTTATTGTTTAAATGTCACATTGCCAGAGTAAAACTTTGTTGTCATAAAAATAACAAATCCTCACTTTCTGGGATCTGTGTGTGCAATGAATCCAAAGCAGAATAACATTACCATCGAAAAATATTCGTTAAATTACTGCAAGTTATATCACTACCAACATTATCTGAGGTTTTTCTTATATCATTCTGTCCTTATGAACATCACTTTCATCAAAGGAGTCATAATATAAACGATCAGTATCCGTTTAAAGGACAATCCATGTTATGTTCTATGCAGCCAGTAGATTTCCTCTTTAACTGGCCGGCCTGAGAGCTGCTTGGCTGTAACTGGGCCTGAGCTCAGCTACACTGGTTGCCAGGAGACCTCCCAGTAATCAAAACGTTCCAGGAAGTGGAGCTAATCTTGACTGCTGCCTCACACTGAAAGCTGTATTCTCATCCGATGCCAATAAAAATAAAACCAGTAAACACCGCAATCACAGAAGTGTATATGACTGTTTATTTGAAACGACAAACAGCAACCAGCTGCACCAGAAACACAAGTCTGACTCAGTACTGCTTTGCATTTTTAAATGGGACCTATTATGCTTCCTTGACCATGTTAGGATAAGTCCATCACAATCATTCTTAGATAATTACATTTTAATCTGATCAGTTCTGCCTGTTTCAAGCTGTTTTAGGGCATCTTTTCACTTTAAATCCAAATAAGCTGCTGCTGACCACGCCCCCAACTCAACGTTTACACTCGCACATGAAAATGACTCCAAACAGATGTGCAATTATACAACTACACAGCTTTGAAAAGCAGAACTGGTGCCTCCTGCACAACAAACAAGAAAGCAGCAAATAGTTTCTGGATGGTTAAGTCAACAACAAAACACCTGCCTTTTCCAGCAGCCAATGTACAGCAGTAAAACTAGCTGACCAAATGTGCTGGTGCTCTGTTTGGGTTGCTGGATAATGGGCTGGGTTTTGTTGAGGTTGCTACATCAGGTAACCTCACCAAAGGTTGCCTGATGCGCAGTGCCTGCTGATTTATGACATTACATTCAGGAGGTTTTCACTGCAAAAACACAAAATCTTACCAAGTAGTTTTGGTCTAGTTTGTAGTGCAAATATCTTATTACACATGAAATAAGACAAACTAACTTAAAAGTAACTTTTTAGCAAGGTATGTTTTAAGTAAATAATTCCTTAATATTGATGAAAAACTACTTGCTCTATTGCCAGATAAATTAATTTATAACATGGGAAAAATGTCTTGTTATATTTTAAACAATCTGCATCAATATTAAGGAATTCTTTACTTAAAAGAAGCTTCCATTTCTTGCTAAAAAGTTACTTGTAAGTCAGTTTAGTCTTATTCCAGGTTTGCTAAAATATTTGCTCTAGGAACTAGACAAAAAAAATACTTGGTAAGATTTTGTGTTTTTGCAGTGAAACGGTACATTTTCCAGTCACCAAAAAACAAGTGGGTGCTTTTTTAAGCACTTGAGTTGTTTTAGAGGCAGTAGAAATGTTTAAAAAAGTTGAAAAATGTCCAAAATGTGAATACTGCACAACAGGTCCCTCTTTAAAAACTACGTTTGTTTTAAGTTGATAAGAGTGTATCAAACACTGGAGCCTAAAATAACCCAGCCACAAAAACAAACAAACACACTTAGTTTCTGTTAAGCAGATAAAACGCCTCTTCCGTTCAACAGATGACCGGATCACGTAGTAAACACTAAAGAGACAGACAGACAATGCTCCTACTGCAAAAAGCTGGCAACAGCTGGGCCGATCAATGGCAGCTGACGTTAGCTTCACATGATACAGAAACACACACGGGTAGACGGAAAGGTCAAGTTACAGGAGGAAATGTGTGTGAGAGTGTGTGTGTGTGTGTGTGTGTGCCAGACTCCAAATAAGTTGTGATCAATTCAGGCAGCAGACAAGCAGACATATGAGACCGAACCAAACAACGGGCAACAGGGAATTCCTCGTTCACTCCGTGTGTGTGTGGGTGTGTGGGTGTGTGTTTGTGACAGGTGTGATTGATTCTCATTAACCACCCGTGATTCACGGCTGAGTCACAAACAGGTGCTGGACTCAAAGACACACATTCCAACTCCCATTTCTACTTCAAACTTGAACAACTAGTGTGTGTTTGGTGTTTCTACAGAAACATAGAAGTCTGCATCAAACAGAGAATCAAACAACTTCAAAGTTTGAGCAATAAAAGAGACAAACGATCACAGAGTCACAGTTAATCTTTCGTTTTCTTATGAATCTGACATAATTTATGCTGGTTGTAAACACTCTCTTTACAAGAGGCAGAAGAAGGAAGTGGAGAGGCTGTAAGCGAACATCCTAGTGGAAAATATTCAGACTCTGCTTTATGTCCGGAGTTAAGAGAGCGCTAGACTGGGAGGAGGAAGGACTGTTCCCTTTACTGCAGCGGTTTTGTCAAGCAGGCCGAGAAAATAAAAAATATAAAATCACAACTTTTTGTTCTGATTTTGAAGGTTGTTTTTCTTTTTTGCCAACTCAACAACAAACTAAATGTGCAGAAGTTTAACCAAGCAACCAAAATATTTTTTTAAGTAAAGGAATGTTATCTAAGATTTATTTTGCCAAGTTTAGTAAATTGGATAAAAGCTTATTTGGGAGTAAAGTTGGCTTTTCAGTGAACGGTTACAAATAGGCAAATACTTTGTGTTGAACTTGGGATTTTATATTGTAAAAAGATTGTCGGTAATAATTCAATAAAAACAAACATCACCATCTACTTCAAACACCAGTGATGGTTGAGCTAAATTTGTATTATTCTTGAACTGCAGTTGGCGGCCACAGAAATTCAGTAAAAGGTCCACAAATAGCCCTCGGGCCTCACTTTGGGTACCCCTTGTTATTGTTATACTGCTTGGTAATGAGATAACAGGGAATAATCTGTTAATGGCATGTAATTATAAAACGTATTACACGTTATAGAAGCAGCTTTGATAGAATAACTAAAAAAAACTATTTAAAAATATATATTCCCTCAAAAAAACGACTTTAGACTTCCAATAGACTTTAGCTGCTAAGCTAGCTGCATGGAATCAACTAACTCACTCACTCCTTGGTTACCTAGCAACGGCCTGTTGAGGAGCAGTTTAAGGTTTCGCCTCATTGTAACTGCTTAAAAATAAAAAGCAATGAGGAGTAAAAACTGGATCAAACAGGAAAGGTCACACCAGCAGTTAGAATTTCAGAGATTTAAAACAGAAAATTTGAATTTTTAATATTGATATCGACTGAATTTTATTTTGTATTGTTTAATCACAGTAAAATGCGGATAACAAATATTAGGGCTGCACAATGTATGGGCCTGTTGCAATAAATCAATTAATCGCATGACAAAATTAAAACAAGCTCAATAATCTCCATTAAGGGCATTAAGTAACTACAACTAAGCAGTTTCATTGTCAAAATGTTGAATTTGATATGACACGTTTTTCAGCCAAGTCGTCCAGCCGTACCGCTGCACTTACGAAGGCAAACAGACAAAAATAACAAAAACCTGATCCTAAGCATTTGCCTTAATTATCCCAATTAGCTGTTTATTCAGGGTATCTCAGCCTCTGTCATGCTTTCTCCATCTCTGCAACACAGAGGCTTTCTGGATCGCTGCAGCGCCAGTCTGTGTTTTTCCTCCCACGGTCCAATCCATCTCGTCTCATTCTGCTGCAGCGTTCCCATTTACGTCCGCACATTTAGCGACACGAGACCTCGGCAGGAAGCAGGTGCTTTGTTTGCGTGCCTTGTTTATGCCCTCATCTTTTCCCAGGCTATCTGCTCACACGCTGGAGGCCAGCAAAGACACAATGAGGCAAGGACAAGCTGGAGATGAGGACGAGGAGGGGAGAAGACGAGAAGAGAGGATGGGGAAAGGTCAGAAAGCACATGAGGACAAGGAAGTGATGGGAGGGAATAAAAAGAAGAGTTGAGGATGAGGGCGGCAGAGGAGGAATGCATGTTTATTGTGCTTGCTAAATATGGACATATTCCTTCACAGGCTCCAGTGTTTGCATTACTTTTTTAAGCGCTCCATAAACAAAATTCCCTCCTTCAGCATCGGAGCAGCACTCAGTTATTAAGGCAGCTTGGAGCAGAACATGTAATTAGATTGTGGCCTACCGCTCTCGGCTACAACCTGCTTCTGTAGCCGCTTTTTGTTTTTCAATCTCCAACCACGACTCCAATGTAAAAAAAAAAACAAACTTCTGCTGCGTTTCCGCAGAGCAAATCCTCCGTCGCATTTTTCTCCCACAAGTCAGTAAAGGATGGAGGCGTCAAGTGACATGAAGCACATGTGACCCCCACTCACAAGCAAATCAAAACAAAAAAGAAAAAAGGAGAAGAAGCGAAAAGTATGCAAGATCAATATTCATGACAAACTGGAACAGGCTCCAAACTGGGCAGGAAGTGTCCAGTTGAGGAATTAAAGTGGCAAAACATCAAAATTATCCAATAAATTCAAGCTAAAAGCAGCTGTAAGTGTAAATATGCAAACTGGATACATTTAAACATGATGTATTAAGTGTTTTAAGCACTTAAAAAGAGTGCTACTTAAGCTGATTGAGACCAATTAGCAATATTATGTCAAATCAGTGGATGAAGCGCTAAAACCGTTAGAAAACAGTTGATTACAGAGGCTTTGACATAATTAGTGTTGTGTAAATGTGTTTTTCTCCACAAACAATAGGTTCTAACCAAAGGTTCGATGATGAGATTCCCATAGAATTAATTATACACCAATAGCCAGTCCAAGGAGAAAACATTGCTAACTCAACCTGATTTTTAAAGTTGAATGTATTTAGAGTGTAATCAAATTAAACTTTAAGGAATAAATGGAAAAAAAAATTTCAACAATTACTCAGTTTGAAAACAATGCATTTACTGGGAAACACAGAGGCCAAATAAATAAAATCATAGTTCGTTAACAAGAACATTAGTTTTGTGATTAGTTAGAGCCAAATAAACGTTATTTTTGCTGCTAAAATGAATAAATTGCAATTTATCACTGAAATTGAATGTGCAGTGTAAAGCAGCATAATCTAAAAGCAAATGTTCATCAACGAGTTTAAATTGGCCAGTTAAATTTTTTTTTAATTTATATGTGTAAAAATTAAAAAGTCCAACTTTTTAGCATCTTTTACAGACGATACTAGTTGCCAAACTATTAATATAATTCAGGATGGGTCAGGGCAGCCATGTTTACACCAAATACTGACCTTAACTTCAAAATTTTGCAGATGAAACAGGGACTCAGAGTAGACAACACTTTAAAAATCTGTCACTAAGCTACGTTTCCATTACAAATGTGGGCAAAACTTTGTTGAAATTCCACTAATGTTGGGAAAAAAATGACAATTTTGCAATTGGACATGCAATTAAAATTCATATGTGAATAGCTTTGTTCTTGCGATTATTTGTTAAAAACATGGCGCACCATCTTCCTACCACTACTTCCTGTGATCTTCTTTGGTGTTTCTGCCAGTAGTAAGATCCGGTTGTTTATCTTGTGACTTCTGTGGTGTAAATTTGTTCAAATTTGGTGCATTTAAAGCAAATTTAAATCCTTAACGATCTATGATATCCAAACTGATTTGTGTAAACATCGTTTTAATTCAATCAACTGAAAATGCATAAAAACATATTTGACAACAAAATTGCTGCAGTTTTTTTTTTTTTTTAAAGATCACAGCATTGACTCACATCCTTCAATATTAGGATTTTCTACTGAACTCAAAACAAAGTGAATCAAAAAATCCATATTTACAGACAAAAAATGTTTTTCAAAATCCAAACTGGGCCTCTGATCATAACTGATAAAGAGAAAGCTGATGAAATCACTGGTTGACTGACAGAAGCATTTTAAATCAAACTGGCAGTGAAGCAGACATAATGAAACTCTGATCTGCTGTCAAACGACGGAGAACCATTTTGTCCATTTTTTCTTTTTATCTGTCCCGGATGTTTCCGTCTCGCTGCGTTCACAGCTCACCGACTTCACCTCTTTGATCGCGACACGTGGAGCTTTAAATGTGCCGATCCATCTAAAATAATTAAAGCTCATTTTCATTTTTCATAAGGAGAGACGGCCATCAAATCATCTTTTCAATAACCTGTTGGGCTAAAATGGGACAAGCCGGTTCACTTTGATGACAATCCATTCATAATAGAGAAGTCTTGATTAAAATTTTCCTTGCACAACACATTTAAAATGACATTGTGTGAATTCATTTAATCAACCTATAAAGTCTGCTAGATTGATGCAGAAAAACGGGAAAATTTGTTGCTATTTGGTGAACCCATCCAGCAATCCTGCAGCCTATCCCAGCTTAAAATACTGTTTATGGTGCCAAGTCTAGGCAGGAGTGGGAAACCAAAGCTTGAAATTCCCTTCAGGCTATGACGCACACAATCCCTCTGGCGTAATATATGTTTTCATCTTTAGCAGGAAGAAAAGGGGATTGTGGTGTGTTTAATTTTAGTTTATTATCAGACAGTTTGACAGAGTAAAAACAATGTAGATTTGCAGCAGAGTAGATTCCTAACTCCATATATGGTTCAGGGCACTGTGACCCTGCTGGACCTTCAGGGAGCGCTGTATTTGGGATTGAGTTTGCCAAAGAAACAGCCTGCTGATCCCAAATTGGTCAAAGCTGATGGAATTTTTCTTAGGGGGACCTTTTACGCAAAATTCACATTTTAAATGTTTTTGTACTTCCATTTGGGTTTCTACTGCTTCTTAAAAATCAACCCAAGCGCTTAAAAAAAGCCTACCAAGCTATTTTCTGGCAATATATTAATGTTTGTCCTCCGTTACCTAGCAACCCTATCCTTACCCAGCCCATTACCTACCAACCTAACCGGAACTAAAGCATCTTTGGTCAGCTGGTTTTACCGCTTTACAACCCCTGGCAAAAAGTATGGACTCACCAGTCTTGGATGAGCACTCATTCAGACATTTCATGCTGTAAAACAAACTCAGATCAAAAACATGATACAATATTAAGGTCGTTCCAAAGTGCAACTTGTTGGCTTTCAGGAACACTCAAAGAAATGAAGAGAAACTATTGTGGGAGTCAGTGAATGATACTTTTATTGACCAAGCACAGGGAAATAAATATGGAATCACTCAATTCTGAGGAAAAAAGTATGTAATCACTCAAATTGGAGGTAGAAAAAAAAGGACACACCCAGTCTATTTCCTTTCCCTAAATGGACACCTGCCCCAGATTAGATGTGCCCGTTAGTGTGCAGTTCAAAACACCTGCAGTCATGACACCTTGGAGGGCTGCTGGACGAAGTGGAGTGGTGAGAACCATGGCTCCAACAAGAGAAATGTCCCTTGAAACAAAAGAGAGGATTGTGAAACTTCTTGAGGAAGGTAACCCTTCACGCATGGTTGCTAAAGATGTGGGCTGTTCACAGTCAGCTGTATCCAAGATATGGACCAAATACAAACAGCATGGAATGGTTGTTAAAGCCAAGCGTACTGGTAGACCAAGAAAGACATCAAAGCGTCAAGACAAACAACTTAAGGCCATTTGTCTTGAAAACCGAAAAAGTACAACTAAACAGATGAAGCATAAATGGGAGGAAGTTGGAGTCAATGTATGTGACCGAACCGTAAGAAATCGCCTAAAGGAGATGGGATTTCAATACAGGAAAGCTAAACGAAAACCAGCATTGACACCTAAACATAAAAGAACGAGACTCCAATGGGCTAAGGAGAGGCAATCATGGACTGTGGATGACTGGATGAAAGTTGTCTTCAGTGATGAGTCAAGAATCTGCATTGGACAAGGTGATGATGCTGGAACTTTTGTTTGGTGCCGTTCCAGTGAGATTTATGAAGAGGCCTGCCTGAAGAAAACAACCAAATTTCCACAGTCCTTGATGATATGGGGCTGCATGTCAGGCAAAGGCACTGGGGAGATGACTGTGGTTAATTCTTCTATCAATGCACAAGTTTACATTGACATTTTGGACAGTTTTCTCATCCCTTCAATTGAACAGATGTTTGGTGATGATGAAATAATTTTCCAAGATGACAATGCATCGTGCCATCGGGCAAAAACAGTGAAGGCATTCCTTGAAGAAAGACACATTCAGTCGATGTCATGGCCTGCAAATAGTCCAGATCTCAACCCAATTGAAAACCTGTGGTGGAGATTGAAAAAAATGATCCACAAGAAGGGTCCAACCAGCAAAGCTGATCTGGCAACTGCTATCAAAGAGAGTTGGCACCAAATTGATGCAGAATACTGTTTGTCACTCATCAAGTCCATGCCTCACAGACTGAAAGCTGTTATAAAAGCCAAAGGTGGTGCAACTAAATACTAGTGATGTATTTTGAATGGTCTTTTGTTTATGCGTTTTTCATGATTCCATACTTTTTTCCTCAGAATTGAGTGATTCCATATTTATTTCCCTGTGTTTGGTCAATAAAAGTATCATTCACTGACTTCCACAATGTTTTCTCTTCATTTCTTTGAGTGTTCCTGAAGGCCAACAAGTTGCACTTTGGAACGACCTTAATATTGTATCATGTTTTTGATCTGAGTTTGTTTTACAGCATGAAATGTCTGAATGAGTGCTCATCCAAGACTGGTGAGTCCATACTTTTTGCCAGGGGTTGTATGCGCAGAACAATGGCTGCTGGAAAAGACAAGAGTTTTGCTGTTGACCACTTACTGTGTTCTTTTTAGTTGTGCAGGAGGCTCCACTTCTGCTTTTCAAAAATGTACAGTTGTAAAATTGCGCATCCGTTTGCTACAACGTCTTACAAGGGCCATTGTAGATGCAAAAAAAAAAAAAATTTCAGCCAAAAAACTCAGAAGTATTTTTTAAAATAATTTCTGATATTAGCTTAATCTCAGAAATTCTCTAGAAAATTAAGGAAATCTTTCACCTTAAAAAAGTCACATTTTTCATTTTATGAGCTAAATACTCCAAAGAAATTTTAGCTAGCTTGGGAAGCTGAAACACTTTGGCGCAATGCTACATGACACGCTATTGGCTCGAGTTTGCAAAGCGGCCAATCCAGGAGCGGCATTTATATTGGTTGTTAGCGTCTGAGCTAAGTGCTAAGTCAGGTTCCACTGTGTGGAATTATTATTATTGCACTTTTAGGTATTGTCTGCGTTTGAACTATTAAAATAGGTAGTGTGTTTGCAGATTTTAGCTATTCGCGGTGGTTTCTAAACTCTTTCAATAACGGGGTTCCACTCTATATCTCATCTTTCACCTCATTGATGCATTGTACCACTTTGACTTAGCAATCATTACTCAAGTTTAAAAAAAATAAAATAAAAAAATCAATGACTGGATGATCATTATCACAATAATTCATCTAGGACGATGTTGCATCGACGAGACTTGCACCTTTTCATTTTTTCCCCCTGAGGGGAAATGTGTGGTTCTCTGGCAGATAAATGCACTTTGTGTTCACCAGGTAGCCTCTAACTGCTTCTGTCAGCTGTTTGGCAAGGAGCAGGTAGAGAGCTGAGAGATTTTCTGAGGTTTTCTGGTGGAAACAGCTGCAGCTGCCAGACACTGTGTTAGAAGAGCAGTGAAAATGAGTCATAGCAGTTCTAATATAAGAGGACAGCTGTGTTGAGGCTTGCCATGAAGCTTTAATAAGCTAAGGGAAGCTGTGAATTTGAGAAGTTATTATATGTGGGACTCATTATTACATACAATGTATTTTACATTGGTTTCACCTGGTCAGATCCAGAAAAGGCACCACTTTAAAAATTGCTTCTTTTAAAGATTTAATGCTTTAATTCATAAAGGTGACCTATTACGCTTCCTTGAACAGGTTAGGATTGTTTTATGCGCTATTCAAAACATATTTATTACATTATCTGTAGAAAATCATTCTCAGAATATAAGATTTTCTGCCTATTTTCAGCTCCTTTCTGAATGAGCCGTTTTAGGGCTTCTGTCACTTTAAATCCAGATAAGCTGCTGTTGGCCACGCCCCCAACTCAACGTTTGCGCTGGCACATTAAAATGGCTGAAAGCTATTAGGGCCTTTGTAAATAAGACGATAAATTATCCCAGAATATTGCAATAAACTTTAATCTTGTTTTGAGACCATTTTCGAGAAATATAATATGCATGATAATGCAAGAATACATTCTCAAAGATCAAACTTTAAAATCTAATGAATATTTAACACTGGAAAGGGAAGGCATTTTAAAAATCCAAAAATAAACAAACAAAACAGAAAAAAACAAACAAAGTGAACCATGATATCTGTGAACAGAATTGTCCTGAAGACACCTCATCCAGTTTTTGGTAGAGAGAGAGAAAAAAGAGGAAACCAATAAATTATTTAAATTGAAGTTGCCCAGGTCCATCTAAATCTTTTTTGAACTGTTGACTGCTCAGATCGGCTCCGGTGGCCCAACATGCCCTCCTGCTGGCTAAGCTGCTGTAGTGCCAATCATAGATTGTGTTCATCTACCTTTTGAGTGATTTTTTCAGCAAGGGATGGAGCCCAACTCACATAATGTGTGGGACTGAAGCAGGTCACAGCAGTCATTGCTCTGCTCTTTGGGAGATTTCCTGAAAGCTCAGAGCTCAAGGTATGAGCAGAGAGTACAAATTCAATTCAGATCAATCAGATTCATTCCAATACTGACACATTTTGATCCAATCACATTGATAATAAGTCGATCCTAATTATAAAGCAACACGATTCATTTCAGTTGGTATAATGACAAAGGAAGCCAAGTCGACTTTGCAGCATAATCCTAAAAACAAACATGTGGCAACATGTAAATTTATCTGGATTGCACATTTCAGAAAGAACATTCTGTCACAGTCAGACTTTATCCTGTTGTCCTTTTAGATAACTTCAGGGGAAACCAAAAAAACAAATTGATATTACAACCTGCAGTTCAGTGAGTGTCAAGAAACGAGAGTCAGTTTAAATCTGAGGTTTTTGACAGGAAAAAGGTGGAACAATTCGGCCTCTCTCCATAAGCAATAACTCAGTTAACAGAAGGATAAATTAAAATGAGCTAAATAATTTTCATTGCATGACTTAACGTTTTTCTCTTTCTACCAAAAACTGCATGAAGAAAGTCTTCAGTCTGGTGCTTTGGTGTCAATTAACTATTTTATGAAGGACAATTTTGTTTACAGAGACTGTATAGTTCATTTTATTTATTGTTTCTGTTTGTTTACTTTGGATATTTAAAACGTCTTTCAGTTCCAGTGATAAATGTTCATTACACTGCAAAAACACAACATTTTACCAAATATTCCTGGTTTAATTTATGTTGCAAATATCTTAGTCCACTTGAAATACGACAAAACTAACTTACATGTAACTTTTTTCTGCCAGACTTAATTTCACTTACAACAATTATTTAATTTATCTGCCAATTAAACAAGTACTTTTTCATCAATATTGAGGATTTATTTACTTAAAACAAGACTATGTCTTGCTGAAAAGTTGCTTTTAATTATTTTTGTCTTATTTCAAGTGTGCCAAGATATTTACACCAGAAAATAAACCAAAATTACTCAGTAAGATTTTGTGTATTTGCAGTGTAGAACTTAAAGTTTATTGATCTTTGAGAATGTGTTGTTGCATTATTATGCCATTATTACCATTATATTACTTGAAAATGGTCTCAAATCAACCATATTATCAATTATCGCAATAAATTCTGGGACAATTTGTCATCCAGCAAAATTTGTTATTGTGACAGGCTACAGGCAAGTTATTTTACATAACAACAAATCACACGTATTAGGTAACGCAACAAAATTTACGCAAATTCTACTCAAAGGTTGCAGAAATAATCACATATTAGCATGACTTGATGTCATGCTATGCTATGCAGACGCACTGTCTGCAACGAGGAAAGTTTACTCACCTCAACATGAAAAACTAAAGGCAAACTTAGGAAAAACTTAAAGTCCCAGAGGATATATTTCTGATGAGTTCAGCTTCTATTTATTTCATGAATTAGGTGCATTATAATCTGTAGGGCTGTGACGATTAATCGCATTAATCGTGATTAATCGATTGTTGAACCAATTTATAAACTGATTAATTGTTAATTGGAGGATACAGACTAAGAAAAAAGGTCATTTGTTGAAAGAACACTCTAAAAGCAGCAATTAAGCCAAAACTTTACATAAAACACATAAATTTTAGATTTAAGACACAAAAATGTCTGAATCCCCCTTTAAACCAGCAATATGTTTTAGCTTCATCTGCAACTTGATGGATTTTCTAGGAAAAACATTCATGAAAGGGTTGAATTATACAGCCAAAATGTAGAACATGAGGCAGATTCTTGGTCTGCAGCAGAACAGATTGACTGGATTTTTCCATCTGTCACATGAGACAGTTAAGGTCGGGGCGATGGCGCTCATTTTCTCCTTATGGGGAAGTTGGAAAGCTAAAATCTGAGACTCTCAGAGGCTCCACTAATAAAAAAAAAAAGCAGAACATGTCGTTGGAGAGAGGTTAAGACAGTTGAACTGACAAATCCCCCAAGAGCAAAGTATGTACACATCAGAGCAATGATTATACAGAGCGAAGCGGACGGAAATAGACCGAGAGGAGCAAAAGCACAAAGCATTAAAACTCTGCTTCACCATTGTGTGTGCACATAATGTTTAACTCTTAAATACGCTCTTTGGGTTGTGAAGGAAATCTACAAGGCATTTGAGCTAATTTTTGAGAATGGATGGCTATATTTAGCTAAAGAATGTCATGTTCTGTCCACAACGCAGGAAAAAAAAAATGTGGCTGCTAAGATTTCCATTTAAGGTCAGAATAACCAGCAATAAACCAACAAGACACAGTGGGGAGCAGTGACAGGAAAACAACCTGATGTCCAGTAATGAACCAACAAACCCACATTAAACTGTCGTCTCAGTTTGTGGTTCTGGTTTCTAGCGTTTTACAGATCGAGTAAAATGGGTTTCAGCGCTGCAGATGATCGCAACAGCACCGTTGTGACCCGATTACTCAGCATCTAACAGCTTTCTGAGAAAAAAAATGTAAAATGGCATCACAGTTTAAGGGGATGCGTAACGAAAAGAACCCGAGGACAAGATTTCATGACTGTGAAATCATCAGCGTGTGTAATCTCATTGGGAGAGGCTGAGCCGTTCCTCCTGCCTGGATGCCTGCCGCGTTTTGCATCGACTGAAGGAGGCTCTGCAGGGCTCAGTCCAAGGTCAGCAGGGCATGAGCGTCTCTTTGGTGGCAGGGTTGTATCTGGCCATCCTCCAGCACCCTTAGCTATTTTGACAGACAACAGGCTATGTTTGGTAACGACCAAAGAGATGAGGTGAAGTGGCGCGGAGCTGCTCCACAGAAAAGCACATCTGACCTCAGAGAGAACAAACTGTGCCAAATTTAATCTTAAATTCATCAGGTGACCTAATCCCCTCTGACATGTAATCTTTCTGCTAAGCAAAAAGGTAATATCTGCCCTGAACTGGAAATAAATTGACCTAGGGATATAAAAATAGAGTGAAATAAAAATGGGTTTAAACGTAAATATTTTCAGATAAGTAGATTTTTTTTTTTTTTTTTTTTACTGGATTATTTTTACTATTTAGAAGGTCTTCTCACTTCGGCTATTCAATTTATTTATGTAATAAGCCCATAAATTAATAAGTAATAGCATAATCTAGTAACTGTTCCGTTACTCCTACTCGTAAGTAGTTGCTCATTAACAGATTTATATTTAATTTTAAAATATTTTTAAAAACTAAACATGGTAGCAGAGTTGTAATAATACTGGAATTTTAAACTCTGCAATAATAATAAGAAATACTGAGGCACCCTTAACAAGCATAAGGTTATTTTAAATAAAAAAATAGAAAAGTACACCCAATAAAGCAACAATATTTTTATTCGCGACTAATTAGCAGCAGTTATTCAGCATGTTTGCTAATAATACTGTAGTTCAAGACGTAACTTTTAGTTTTTAACAATTATCTGAATTCTCAGACTGAAAATTCACAAAGTGACTTTAGCAATAATAATAATCATAATGATAGTTTGAAATATTAGTTCAAACTGTTACAGATTAAACTTGTAAGCTCTAAAAGCCAATTTCTGAACAAATTCTAAAAATTAGATTGGATTCATCTTCTTGCACTGAAAACAGTTTGATTGATTTTATCCAAAGAAAAGAAAAAGAAAAACAGATTAATATGGAATTACCGTATTTTCCAGACTATAAGACCCACTTTAATTTGATCAAAAAGCGGCAGTACGCCTTATAATCCGGATATATTGTTATATGTTGTTCTGGAGTAAAACAGCCACTTTTAGTGAATTAATATGGATTAATTCTGGTTGTGCTTCTGAACCTTAACGCGATTTTGTGAGTGTTCATCACGGCGCTCTGTCAAAAAGTTTTAGTTACATTACGGCTACTAATCAGGAGCATTGCAGAGTAATACATACTGTGCTTTGTGCTTTGACTGACTGACTTATCTGACTGTTTTGTTTCGCTTAATGTGGATATATATATATATATATATATATATATATATATATATATATAAAAGATCGAAAATAGATCATTCCTTAACAGTGCGCCTTATAACTCAGTGTGCTCTATAGAGCAGAAAATACGGTAAAAGGATTGCACAGTAGCACTCTTTGGAATGGGATTTTAAAACTAAAAGTTTCATAACTCTTAAAAATATTCTATTTTTAAAGTTTTTTCCAGCTACATGGATCATAGTTCTGCCCCTCCTCCACTTGTTGCTGGGCACTGCAGGTCAGAGGGCTACTACATTTTCTCCTCCAAGCAACAAATATCAACTCAGCCGTTTGGAAACAGTCCCTGTTCAATAAACCCAACCAGTCACGGGTTCCCGAAGCGTCGCTGTCATTCTTATTAAAACATAATAATGTCTATAAACTACAGTTGTCACTCCATGAATACCATGACTGTTAATTAGCAGACAGCAAGCTGTCTAATTAGCAGACATAGCCCAACAAATTACCGATGCTAAATTTAGTTGTTTCGTACTAAAAGGTCTAGCAATCCAAAAGTGCAATAAATAAATGGTATTGATGCTACACCTGGAATAATCATCTTCTCATTTGGCATACAAAAAGCTGCTATTGCAGGAAAAATAAAATCATGTTTTACTTTGTGTTCAATTTTTTGTGTAAACAGTGATATACAGGTATTTTTACTCACAAGTATGCATAATTGGATCTGCAGTCATTTATATTTAGGAACCTGAACAATCCAGTTTAATAGCCTTAATTTATTAAAACCAAAATACAGTGACTTCACTGAAGGCTGTTATTATGAGGTGACCTTCAGGGAAGTCTTAGTTGTACTCATTTATCATGATCAATTTCTCACCAAGATAATGATTTTCACTTATTGTTGTCACAGTTGATAAAAATTGTCTGTTTTGTTGAGATTTTTTTTTCACTGTTTGCTCAATGAAAGCATCAATAAATATCAATAAATTTGAAAATATGACTAAATGCAGTCACAATTTAATGATATCTCGCTTGTTTTTCAACAGCACTATTTGTGTTTGTAGGGCTATGCATTGTTACCTAAAAAGAGGCAATAAAAAGTTTTTGTTTTCACTTTTATTGTGATAAAAATAAAAGTATCATATGGTATTGTGATAAAATATCACCCATTGTATTTACTCTATAAAGATAAAATGACCAAAATAACTAAAATGCTGGTAGGCATTAATATTAACCCTAAGACAGACTTAAAACTACTTCCACCAATTTGCACTTTTTAGTATTTTAAAAGCAGCATTCGGAGTATTAAATATTGATAAATAATAAATAAAATGATAAATTGTATTAGGATTTAAAAATGCCCTCAGAGAGTTTATATTTTCAGATTTTTATTTTTATTTGGCAGTGAAGTGAATGAGTTGTTGACTCATTAAAACATGTATTTTGTTTGGGAAGTCCCCTCATTAGGAGGAAAACTTTACATTAAATCAGTTTCAGGCCTGCTCATTAACCCAGTTTGGCTTCTTCATGTTGTATTTTTAATCGTTGGCCTAGAAACAGTAGTTCCTTTTGTCTTTCACACACACAGGGGAGAAAAAAAAGAAAACTATGCCAAATACGTACACGTATGTAGAGTTTTAAAACATTTCGTTAAGCCTTTGCCTGTTAGGACAAGCTGCATCTCCGTTTCCCAGCACCTGTGTGACAGATAACCGATTGTTCTGGTGTAGGACAACAGAGCAAAGCCGTGTTATTTCTGCCTCGTCACGAACATATTTAGGTAGCTCAGTGCGCTTGACTCTCTGGGAGTTCTTCTTTGTCTCAGTCAACAGTGAAACAAGCCACCACAGGCCGGCAAGGAGCCAGTGTTTATTTCCACCAGTACATGCCCAGTAACACTGGCACTTGCCCACTATCACACACACACCCTCTCACAAAGTGGGGGGTCCTGCTGCGCCTTAATCACATCCACCATCCAGTTCCTGAACTGTTGTCCTCTGATAACGGCAAACATCTACGAGTAAAAGTTATGGAAGAACAGATTTCTGCTTTATCGTGGCAAAGTTTAATTTACAAAACAGGAATGATTGATTATTGTGTAAGAAGATAAATACAAAGATAGATGGATGGAGGGAATCACGGTTGGATGTGTTTTGGATGGATGGACGGATGGACAGACGGATGTGTTTGGATGAAAGTGTTTGGGCGGATGTGTTTGGTTGGATGTGTGGTTGGACGGATGTGTGGTTGGACGGATGTGTTTGGTTGGATGTGTGGTTGGACGCAGAGCTCTGATAACAGCAGCCTTCCCCCATGCCGAAGCCTCCCAGCCCAAACCTTCCCCGGAGCTCCGCGCTTTAGAGGAGCCGTGAACTCCACCACCTGGCCGCGGCACGCAGCGCGTTGCCACGGGTCATCTGGAGTCAGGAAACCCAAGTTGGTGTGGGTTTACGGGATAGGGGGAGGGGTGAATGGACGGCAGCGTGGTGCATTGACGGAAAAGAATGAGGCTAGTTGATGAGAAAAGGAAGAGGAGGCTTTCAAAGCGCTCATGTGTAGGAGGAGCAGGCATGCCAGGCTTTTTAAAACGGAACCCACACAAAACGCAAGCGCTCACATTAATGTCCACTCATCACCACATCCACTCGATCACCTTCGACAGAAACGCGTAAATATGATGAGGAAAGATGAGGTAGCTGAGCCCAGGCTGACCCAGAGGAGAGGCTGGCCGTTTGTATGCAGCGTGCGTTTCAGCTGTTATTGTCTCCGGCTGGCTGGAGGCTCGGGCTGGCTCGGAAAATGCCTTAGTAAAATCAAAGTGGACGCGCTTGATTCGTGACTCCGCAGCTCCCTGCGGATGAATGCCCACTTCTCACATAAACACATACACATTTCATGTTTTCCTCGCTGCACTCACCTTGGTCGGGTCGCCTCCTGTTATCCACTTGTTACAATGGAAATTTAACACCATGGATCTCCAGTTAAGTTTCCTGGCAGTCGGACAGAATCACAATATCTCCCCCCGAAGAGAAGGGCCGAAACCCGGGAGCGCGGCGGTTCGGAACCTCCGGTGGCGGAGGAGGAAGAAACCGTCTGGGGATATTTTTTTTCCCCTCTCTCTCTCTCAGGAAAGCATCGGTGAGAAACGAGAAAAGCTTGCGCCTTCAAACAGCTGTTTTTCCAAAATGGAGTTTAGTCTTGTGTGAGCCAATCAGAGCGAGGCTGTGGGGGCTCCCGCTCCTCCTGTGGGCTGGAGCCAAATCCACGCCACGCAACGATGAAACGCATTTCGTTTATTCTGGTGGAGACAAGAGGAGAGGAGGGGGAGCCTTTGTTATATCCTTTATGTCACTAATGCTTTTTTCAGGCAGACATCAAAACAACATGAAACTCCGAGCAGGGAACCCCGTCAGGATCCGCAGTCTGGAAAAGTGGGAATTAGAAATATCACGATTGGATATTTATTCAAAAACAAACTGTAATTTTACGACGGGATACTTTCACAAGTAGAACATTTTTTAGAAAAACACTCAGAAATGTTGAGATTAATCTCATAACTTTTCTACAAAAAACAAGGAAACTTCTGAGCTCCAAAAGCAAAAAAAGAAAAGAAAAGAAAAAACTCTGAAATATTTAGATTAATCCCAGAAAGATTCTACAAAAAACAAGAACATTTCTGAGTTTCAAATGACAAAAACGTGGAAGAAAAAACTAGTATTTTTTTTTAGAAATATTCTACAAAAAACAAGAAAACTGCTGAGCTCCAAAAGTGAAAAATCCATTTTAAAAAACCTCTGAAATTTTTAGATTAATCAAAAAAAATTCTACACACCACAAGGAAATTTCTGAACTCCAAAAGTCTAAAGATTGCTAGAAATAAATCTGAAATTTGAAGATAAATCTTAGAAATTTTTGAGACATAAACATGGAAATTCCTGAGCCATAGAACATATTTCCTGTTCCATTGTCTAAAAATTGCATCCATCCATCAATCTGTACAACCAAGTCATCAAGCTTTTTTTCCATCCATCCATACAGTCGCCAACACTCAAACAAGTGATAAACATTGCATTTTGTCAATTGCCATCATCAAGCCACATTTAAATAAGTTAATCAGTGTTCAACCTAAATCTCCCAGGAGTGTGAACAATTTTAGGCTTAAGTGCATCTATCTGATGATGTATTAATAGACAAAACATCTTGGTGAATAATATTGGAGTCAGAGAGTGGGAAAATGCTGAGTCACTGCTTACACTGCCTCTTTTCATCAGTCAAACTGAAATGCAAACAACAATCTCAGCGTTGAACAAACAGTCCCGGTGCAAATACTTTTAAAAATTCTTGAACCGTGGCAGAACCTTCTGATGGGATCTCGTTTTTCTGTACCTTTCTGTGTTGGCACCTTGAACTGAAACTTTCAGGTTTGGAAGGTAAATTTACAACATAAATGCAGAACAAAAAACAGAAGTCATATGAGAAGAGAAAAAACTCGTTTTTGATATATAAACTGTACAAAGAGTTGATAGAGGGATATAAATATTCCATCAATAGATCTCTAAACACCATAAAAGTCAAACTGTTACAGGAAACCATGCGTGTTATCAGAAAACCAATTCAGGGCAATAAAATCTAATATGCTTCGAGCTATTTAGTCTTTTATTGGTGTTTCACTGGTAAAGTGGAACAGAAATATGAATCTACAAACCAAGCCTTCATTTACTTGTTCTTGCAAATTTTAATTACAAAGCTATTGCTAGCTATACTAATGCTAACTAGCCTGAGCATTCTTGACAGGCTCTGGAATCCAAAATAAGATGCAGCATATAAAAGTTATGCACTGCAGTCTTACAAGCAAAACTTGCTTTTTCTTAGCATGAAACCATACTGCTGTTCATAAATGCTCCTTTCTGATTTAAGTCTACACTCCATTACTATTTCCCTCTGCAGCTGCACTTGTACTGAAAATTGGAATTACGAAAATAATTCCGGGGGGAAAAAAACTCACATTTTTTGATAAAAAAGAATTTGCATGCTAGGATAAGGAGTTTTTTTGGCCGTCTCAAAATTACTGAACTTCGCAAAACTTTAATGAAAACACTTTTCGCATCACACAAGTCATGTGATCAACAACCGAATTTTACTACTGGGAGAAATGATGAAGACGACAACAGGAAGTGAGGGGAGGATGACTCGTGAATAAACTTATTCACATGTAATTTGTAACTGCATTTCTTATTTAATGGAAACACCGCACAAGTGAAATTGTGTTTTTCGACATAGCTGAAGATTGACAAAGTTTTGTGCACGTTTGTAACGGTTATGACTCATTAGCTTTACCACTTTTGACACGTTCATTAAAAACCGGCACCAAGCTTCACAGGTCCAGTTGCTGTAAAATTAGCCCAAATTATTAGCTTTTCTAAACTGTGACTGACACTGACTGGAAGTGCTCAATTATTTTGCATCTAAATCTTTATTAATGATGCCTGGTTGTTTGTCTCCATGTTTTCCCTGATACGGGTTGGCAACCTCTCCATGGTGAACCCTGCTTCTTGTCCTTTGACTGCTGGGATATTCTCCAGCTCACCCCTTGCAACAATAAACAAGATTATGAGGCTGCAGAAGCTAGAAACAAAAGGATGGATGAATGAGCTCCACTTCATCTGTCCTAGTGATATCGTTCCAAGGTTCTGTAACATGTTTAGGTGCAACTTTGCAAGTCTAAGCAATGCTGTCACATCCTTTTTAGAGAGAAAAATGCTTTACACTGGCAATTCTTCCAGCAGAGACGTTTTTGCTAATTGCACTGTCATAAAATGTAACATTTAACATTTGAAACCAGGCCTTTAGAGGCTGAGAGGGCGGTTTTGGTGTCTTGTATTCTCTTTGAGCATCGCACAGTCTGTCCTTAGAGTAAACCTACTTGGACATCCAGTCCCAGAAGACGAGAAAACCTCTTCTGGCACTGACTTTGTGATTTCTTCAGAGACCCAAGGAACCAGTTTGGGAAACTCAGCTGAGGACACATGCAGCTATCTTGTGAAAATACCAACAGCTTCCCTTGGGGCTGCAGCATACCTCATCATTTGCCAACAACAGCACAAACAAGACACAAATAGCACTTTCTGTATAATAGCTTTACTGTCTTAACCGTTAACAATAAATACCCTGCAATACAATACAGCTCAGTCACAGAGATGCTGGAAATATAAAAAAATAAAAGACTGAAGAGAAGCACTCAGCAGATGCAAGATGAACAATGCAATATTATTGCACTTTTATGTACAATTTGGCAAATCAGATCTCAATAGTCATGTGATTTAACGGATTAAGACTGCATGATAAGACAAATAAACCTAAAATATATATAAGGCAGATTACCAAACTGAGAAACATAATGAAGCCCAAAGACTAAACTCTAAAACCTAAACATCCAACTGAACTAGCAGCCACTTATGTTTAATTTCAAACACTCTGGACGATAACACACATATTGCTTTGGTGCACACAAGTGTAACATAAAAAAAACAATTTAAGGCAACGTTTTCAATGGCTACACATAAAAAAACCACATTCAGCTTTGTGGTTATAAAATGAAAAGTAACACTGACAGACAGGAGATAAAAAATAAAATTCATCGACCAGTTTTTGCTTGTCTGACAAAAACGGAAAATACTTTACTTTTTCTTAGTCAATGAATGCAACAGAACTTTAAACTCCAACCATTTTTGGTTTATAAACGCACCAATTAAGAGGACTTTTTAGAGATTCCTAACAATATGACAAAGATTTGTCTTAGTCTTATTGTCTTAGTCAAAGTGTTTATAGTCCTTACAGAAAACAAAAAAACTGACTCGGTCAAAATGAAAAAGAAAATATCAAGTCAGAATTAGCCAGAAAAAACCTGATTGATGCTTTTCGAAGAAATTTCAATTAGTTGTAGAATTTCTAATCACCTGAATATAATTAGATAAGAAATATGGAATTTTAGGAAGCAGACCTCCAAAAAATGGCCGTGAATATGTTTTTAATTTCACTTATTATTTAGAGTCAGCTGCCGGTAAATATACTCCATCTAGAGTGAGTTTTAGTTACAGAGAAAAATCTAATTAGCAGTTTAATTGAGTTTCCTGGTGTTTTCCATCAGTGAGTTGGTTCAATCTTGATTATATTTATATTTTAATATAAATGCACACCTTTTCTTTATATAAATGGTAAAGTAAAGCCAAATCTGTGTTTTGGCTCTGGATTTTGAAAGGACAGGTTAATTTCTTGCATTGCAAAAACATTGTTCTCATTTCTAGTGCAAATGTCTTAATAAAATAAATAAAATAAGTTTTCATCAAGATATAGAAGCTTGTTTTAAGTCAAAATTTCCTTAAAATTGATGAAAAATTGATTGTTGCGTTAGCAGATTATTTCACTCAAAATATGGGAACAATGTTTTGTTATAAGTGAAGTAATCTGCCAGTGGAACTAATATTTTTTAATCTATATTAAGAAATGATTGACTTAAAACAAGCTCCATTAGCTTGATGAAAAGTTACTTATAAGTTAGTTTACTGATGTATTTGCACTAAAAACTAGAACAAAATTACTTGGTAGAATTGTGTGTTTTTGTGATCATAAAATAAACAAGTACCATCTAAGCACATAACTATCAGAGAAGCTAATAAAATGAAGAGTGAACACACCGAATGAGCTGCCTTGGAGCAATGCCTGAATGCTGGACTTCTTCTAAAATTGAGCAAATTCTAAATAGTGTAGTGCTGTTTAGTTAGTAAAATAAATCATGTGGAGTATTGGCAACTTGCCCTATAAAAGTTTCCGCTCATGTTTCAGATGAAACAGAAGAAGTCCTGTGGCTGTGTGAGCGTCAGTAGCAGTAGTAAAGTTGAGAGCGCAACGCCCTGAAGCCGTCCTCCTCCCGGCCTCCTGCCTGCTCCCCTTCACACAGCATGGAGTCTGGGAGCACCACGCCCTCTAGTGGATCCGGCTGGCAGAACTCCACCACAAACTCCTCCTCGCAGTCCAGCAGCAGCCTCGACCAGGCGCTCATGTCCAGCCGGCCGGCGGTGCCACCGTATTCCTCTGGCAGAACCGATGGCAGGATGTTCCGGTGCAGAGAGCGCAGGTCCGAGCCGTGCAGGACGTACTGTCCAGAGGGACAGAGGAGACCATTACACCGACTCTAATCAATATTTCATCTCATAAAAGCAGCAGCTGTAGGTTGTTTTCACACTAACATAGAGGGTTCTATCCAGTGAAACCCTCTACACCTATTTATATATCTATAGAGAACAGAAAAAGATAATTCAAGGACAACAGTTACCCTCTCTGCCATTTTCTCCTTCAGGAAAGGCTTGATTATAGCGAAGATGCCTTTGAAAATCCGGGGCTCGTTAATTATGTTAACGGCCTTGATTCTGATGGGAAAGCCATCCTGTTGATTAAAAGACCACAATCAGAACCCGTTCAAAACATCTTTTGTCAAAATTAAACACATCGTATTCTACAATATCTCACCTGGAGGATGCTCACAATTTTTTTGGCAAGAAAGGGACCTGGATTGGAGGCTTGCGACATTCCCACCCCAGTGTAGTCGGCTAGGATGACCAACCCGTTCACCTGCGTTTCCTCCGGCTGGATCAGCTTCTCCAGAGTCAGATAAAGGGCCCGCACGTTGTCCACAAACGGATAGTCGTTTGGCTTCCATTTTCCTGGGAGAAAATCCATATTGAGAAATTTTGATGACATAAAGGTTGTGGATTACAAATATTATTAAGGGTGCATTCACAAAAGCCCTGTTTATTCTGCTTTAATCCGACTCCAGTTCGTTTGTTTAGTAGGTCTGGTTTGTTTGGGGAGGTGTGAAACAGTCAAACTCTGATTTGGACCAAAAAAAAAACTCTGGTCTGCCTAAAAACTTCAATCTAAGTTCATTTGAATTCTGGTGGGCTTTTAATGCAGTGTGAATACAAGCGGACCAGAGACCGCTCCAAAAGCAGGAAGCTAACCATAGCACAGGGTATTTTGGTAAATATATTGCTCTCTGTGGGTCAGTGAAGGTGTTGTGACCCAGAGAGAGGAAAAGCAGAATATAAGAGGTGTAAAGTCGTTTTACGCCTGATTATTGCCGTTATTTTCCCCTTGCTGTGGCGCAATACACCCACTGTGATTTTTAAACCTTTAATAAAACTGGACTCTTCATATAACAATCATCAAATAGGATGAAATATTTTATAAAGCATAGAAGCCATGGTTTGTTCAATTTTAACAAACTAATTTTAACATCGGAAAGTATGTAAAATTAAATTACTGACCAATCTAAAAGAGAAAATTGCTTGGTTCTTTCTTGCTTGTTGACAGTACTATCAGAAACAAAACTATTTACATATTTATATCCAGAGACAATACATTTGTATTTGCTAAAACATTAGCAATTTTCTCAGCTTTAATTTAAGCCGTATTTTATAGAAATCGGGTAAGAAAAAAAGACGCTACGACCATTTTTGTGACATATTTGCGCTCATCCCACATTGGAATAGTACGGTTTTGCGGACATGACGCAATGACTCCCAGTAATGGCGCCTGCAGGAGCGCGAAGCTAGCGCTAGCGGCTAATAGGCGATGTCCAAACCAGTCATGTATATCAATGGAGAAATCCTACAACTGCTAATATCTGACTCTACTCTATTTTTTGTTGACATTTTGTGAAGAAGGAAGTTGCGCTGGTCTTCTTCAGAGGTTTTGTATTGATACCTTCAGTAGTTCTTGGTGCAGCGGCCCCACAGGCGAAGAGGGGGACAGTTTTTTCAATTAGTTTGAGTTGTTTGGCACAATACAGTGTGATTGGTTCCCAGTAGAACCAAGTCTACTGGACTATCAGGGAGGACTGAGGTAGATCTGATCTGTTATGGAGTTGTTTATTAGTTGCAGGACTGCTGATATCTTCATTGAGGCAAATAAAGAGACGGACCTGGCCGGAGGAAAAGGATGTATCTGCCGTTGGGATCGGGCCTCGGCAGGACCGTGAGGAAGCCCAGGTCCAGCACATGTTTGACCGTGGATGGCTTCAGGTCCTGGAAGACCTCCGGCCAGGTTTTACGGCCCGCGTGATAATTCAGCAGCAGCTGCAGAGCGCGGTCGTAGTCGAACTTCCTGGCCCGCAGGAAGCGCAGGAGGAAGGCGTCGTCCAGTCGGGTTCTGAGATTGGGATGTTCCTGCAAAGAAAATAAATTCAGTAAATAAAAAGTGCATAGTTGAGAGGCATTGCAAAAATAATTCCTACTTCTTGATATTTAAAAAAAATCTGGACTCATAACAGCCACAGATTTTAATGAATTTCATAAGAATTTTTTTATGAGAAACCAAGAAAAAGCATAATACATTGTTACATTTTCAAAATATCAACTCTGAGGCCTTGCACACACGTAGCTGGGTCTTTATAAAACAAATATCTCCACCACATATTTTATAAAAAATAACATTGTAAACGATATTAGAACAATTTCATCCAAATGAACCCACAAAATTCAAGATTTTGCTGAACGATAAATTGTTCAGCAAATAACATTAATGATAATTGTTATCATTAACGTTTATCGCAATGACATAAACGTAAATGATAATGAATTTGAGACATTTTTTAAGTAACATATAATTTAAGTTAGGACTCTCAAACACCAATAAACCACAAATTAGTAAAGAACTCCACACTGAAGCTGGAAAATATTTTATATTTAAATAAAATAAACACAACAACCCAAATCAATAAATAAAAATTACTTACAACTGAAACCATGAATAAAATTACGAATTATAATGTTGCTGTAAACAAAATTGCCCTTCAAAAAACATGAACCATCAGAATGGAAATTATTGATCTCATTTTAAAATGTCATACGATTAACTGCTTATTGCGACAAGCTTAATTGTTGTTTTAAACATGCCAAACAAAGCTAAAACCTGCTGAAAGTGCACTTTGTTTTTATAAATAATAATTTTTAGTGATGTTAAATTGAGTTTTCATGTGGATGAAGGGCCAAAACACCCAAAGAAGTTGTTTATTTTAGGATGTTCTTAATAGTAAACATGAAGATATCATTTTAATTCTAAGTCTATAAATAGGAAGCAGAAGCACAGAGAAAAAGTCAACCACACTCTTGCTATTTAACAGCTTTTTAAATCAGCTTTAGCAGAAGTAACATGAAATAAATTGGCAGATATGTTTATATTGGATTAACGAGTTTGAACAAAGCTTTACTTTAAGGGAAATAGTCTCCCTTTAGACCCTGAGATCAAAAGGGTTTTTACTTCACCTACTTACAAGAAAAAGACTTAAATCAGATTATTAAATAAAATATTCTGGTTCTGAACTAAAGATTGCAAAACAAGCCCAAATAATCACACCTGAATAATAGAAACAATGAATCTGTGCTGATTCGTTTTTGTAATAGTTGACTTGTTTACAGTATTTATTATCATTAAAGCTTAAAGTAAGAAAACCTTAAGAATCATGTCTCTCAGTGCTTGGACATCTCGTAGGCGCCACTCGGGCTTCTCCTGGAGCTCTTCCCGTGCTTTGGCCACCAGTTCAGGGGTCAAGGTGCAGGAATACATGGGTGGAGGTGGGCCAGGGAACCAGCTGTGTCCTGCAGATGTTGCACGGTCCGCCTGGGGAGGACTGAGGCTGATGGACTCATGCTGATCGGCCATGGACTGACTGAGAGAATCTGAAAAAAAGAGACATAAAGGAAGCATCTGTGAAAACACAAAGACATAAGCAGTACTACTTCCAGCTAAGTAGCATACTTCCACTGGTTAAATAGTAAAGCAGATATTTTTAAGTCAATCCAGCTAAATTAACAGCGAAAACTGGTAATTTATTTCTAATATAATAAAGACAAGCAGCACTTTGTCATTTATTTATCACAAGACACTATGTTCGGCATAAAAATTAAAATATGGTGCGTTCAGGAGCATCGATGTTTGCATATAAACCACTTTATCTCTACTAATTTATAAACTGCGCAGATCACTAAACTGTTTCAAGCCTTTCACGCAACGATATGATCGAAATATTATATTTGTTGTCATAACCCAGAACGGACGGAACCTATGCGGCGGAACCTGGTTCGGGCAAAAAGAAATATGCATACTGACCCAAAATTAGCCAAATAATGACCTCCTGCAGGAGACAGTGGTCTACCTAACAAGCTCCGCTGGGAAAAAATATAAACATTAACAGGAGGGAGGTAAAGACTTTTAAAAAACCAGCAACTAAGTCAAAAATCACAACTGACCTGTCGGTACAAAATCCTTATTTTCCGGGTTTTGTAAACGGGGTTCTCCCATTGGTCCGTTTGCATCACGTGACGTTCTGCTAAAGCGCAGCGTCTGTTGCTCTGATGTGTTCAGGATCTGTCGGAAACAAACTCACATAGACATTTTTATGCTTTATGCTCATTTAAAAGCATATCTCATTGCATTTAGAAGTTAATTATACTAAAGCAACATCCTATCGTCTTCTACCTGCAGATTATAGAGATAAGGGGGGCTAAATATGTAAATAAAGAGCAATATGTGTGTGTCCTTATGACTATCACTGCTCATTATTATTTATTATTGTTGTATGTTGTAGTGCTTTTAGCATGGGTTTTATTAGAGTTTGAGATTTTTGTTTTTTGCAGTTGGGCAGGTGTTTAAACCGGAAGATGTCAAATCTGGCAGCATGGCGCCATTTAATGAGCGTGAGGCGCATGCGCCATGCTGGATAGAAATTTTGGCGCAGTTTCGACGTGAGCTTTTTTAAACCAAGGCCTCATGGAAACATGAAACGTTCTGATATTCATCCATTCTGGACCCCGGATTAAAACAATGTCCTTTTCTGATCACCCAAGAGCCAGAATCCGTCTGGCCTAAGTGACTGAATACTTTTGCGGACATACCTGAAATGTCTCCGTGATTGGTTGGCGCCCACCTGTTGAGAATCAGCTAGAGTGGGCGAATAGGCCGCGGAGCGAGCGCCATGTTTGAATCGCTGCGTTTGTAATTCGGTAAGTTATTTTTCGGAAACCTTATTCGCAGTTTTGACCCTGATGAAGTTATTGAAGCCATTTTTTGTGCTTAAACAGAGCAGCAGAAGAGGAGCGACCTGAGCATGGGGTATGGCGTCTCAGCGACGGGTTGCTTGGCTGCTGGCTTCCCTGAAATAACTGAGGAGTAAAAACTATGTCTGGAACTAGCGGCAGATCGATTGTGGATATTTAGGTGATCTACAATCAAGCTGAACTTCCCTACAAGCAGCCTGGGGGATCCGCCCGACCCATCAAAGGTAGGTTAGCTCAAGCAACTGTTCCAAAGGCGGGTCCAGAAGACATCTCAGGGTAGGAGCTGTTGCGGATTTTGCTGCTACGCTGCTGATGCAAATGCTGTTGTTGAAGGCCAAAGCTAGGCCTCTTGGTGTGCTGGTTTGATTTGATTCTCCGCTGAGAGTCAACGAGCTGAGGAGGAATCTGCTGTTGTAATCCTTCTGTTTTGAAGTTGTTGTGCTGTTTGAACCAATTGCTGTGG
The DNA here is from genome assembly GCF_002775205.1 of Xiphophorus maculatus. Lineage (NCBI taxonomy): Eukaryota > Metazoa > Chordata > Actinopteri > Cyprinodontiformes > Poeciliidae > Xiphophorus > Xiphophorus maculatus. The sequence continues at coordinate 28,564,056 of NC_036443.1, forward strand.
TCTTGTGACCTGTGGAGGTTTAGGATTAACTAGCATATTGGAATCTAAAGTTCATGGTTGAAAGTAAGTTGTGAAGCAAAAGAAAGATGGCTGCCAAGGATTTGGCAAATACAGTTTGGAGAATGCAGGAAGGGATTCAGCTTAATAAATATCACTACAATAAACACACATAATATTCATGCATATTATTAGTGATGATTTAATATGGCTATGTTGACATTAATATAGCTAAATTAAGATGATTATCTTTTTACAGTGAATATTAACAAATATGTTTGGGTCTCTTTTATATTTCAACATGCATACCTTTTTTATTTTTTTGTGTCTACTTAATATTTAGTTTGAAATGTACTCTAAATATTCCAAATATAGGGACCATACTTTAATAATTCAATAACTCAAACAAATTTAATTTACGTTCAAGAATTTGCGTCGAAACAAAGCGCAGAATTTCATTTTGCGATTTCATTTCTTCTCAACAAGTTGGAAGTTGGTCTTTTTGGAAAGTCTTCCTGTTAAAGGGAAGTTTATTTTTCTTCGGAAGGTTGTTTTCTTTGGAAAGTCTTCCTGTTAAAGGTGAGTTTTTCTGTTTTCAAAGTCTTCCTGTTTAAGGAATGTTTTTCTGTTTGGAAGCTTATTTTCTTTTGGAAAGTCTTCATGTTAAAGTGGAGTTTATTTTCCATGGGAAGTCTGCCTGTTAAAGGGAAATTTTTCCTTTCCACTGTCACCACATGGATCCTCATTATGAAGAATGGTTTTAGCTTACTTACTTTAATCAATTTAAATAATTCATGAAGTGTTAATTTTCTTTTTAATAATGTTTCTTTTTTTTTTAAAGGTTTTGTTGGCTCTAGTGGCCTTTATTTGAAAGTAGTTAGACAGGAAACAGGGTAATCAGAGAGGGGGAAGACATGCGGCAAACGTCGCCAGGCCGGGAATCAAACCTACAACCACCACTACAAGGACTAAGGCCTCAATGTGGGTCATGCTTTGCCCCTGCACCACCACACCACCCCCTTAATAGTGTTTCTGTTGAAATGAAGTTTTGTTCTCTTGAACTGGTCTCCCTCTCCTGTTAACTTTTCCCTTCCATGAACATAGAAAGTTCTCCTGGTCAGTTGACCTGTTGCTGTGTCTCTGCTTTGTCTTCTCTCAGCTCCAGTTGGTCGTGGCAGATGGCTGCTGGAACTGAGCCTGGTTCTGGTTCTTCTGGAGCTTTCTTCCTGTTAGAGGGGAGTTCGTCCTCTCCACTCTCACTACATACATGGCCCCATATGAGTGATTGCTGTAAAATCAATGACTCATTTAAAGTGATTTGCTGTCGCCCCCTGCTGGTCCAGGAGGAGTGAATGCTGCAAGTCAATGACTCCATGCAATCTGCTGAGTTTCCCATTGTTCAAACTTTTTCAACAACTTTAATAATTAACTGAGTTTATTGTTCTATCAACTAATAGCAATTGGGATATATGTGATTGCACTAAAATTATTTCAAAGTGCATTGAGACAACATTTGTTGTGAATTGGTGTTATATAAAATTTAACACTTAAACCAACAATTGTGCTCCACCAATAACCAATATAAAAAATCTAACAAATACTCTCAACAACCAATATAAAAAAGCATTCAAAACCACCAATAATCAATATAAAAAAACATTCAAAACCAACAATAATCAATATAAAAAAACATTCAAAACCAACAAAAACCAATATAAAAAACCATTCAAAAACTCCCAACAACCAATACAAAAACATTAAAAACCTCCAAAAACTAATACAAAAAACATTAAAAAAAACCCAACAACCAATACAACCTCCTCCCCCCCCCCCCCCCCCCCAAAAAAACAAGTCAAATTAAAAGGTAAAATAACATTTATTCATTTAATTTGTGTTTATAGCATTAATTCAGGACAATGTTGTTGTCGAGACATTTCACAAAGCCATTTCAATTTAGTTATAGATTCCAGTTGATCCTATTTGTCATTGTTAGGTTCAGTTTATTATTAAAGTAGTTTAAAAAGTTTGTACCAAAGGAAGTCCAGCAGATTGCATGGAGTCATTGACTTACAGCATTCACTCCTCCTGGACCAACAGGGTGTAACAGCAAATTGCTTGAGTTGAGTCGTTGACTTTACACCAGTCCCTCATACAGACCATGCATGTAGCAACAGTGGAAAGGAAGAACTCCCCTCTAACAGGAAGAAACATTCAGCAGAACCAGAACTGGGCTCAGTATCAGCAGCCATCTGTCACGAACGACTGGAGCCGAGAGAAGACTGGGAAGAGACACCAACGGTGAAACGATCCAGGAGAACTTTGTATGTTTATGGAAGTGAAAAGTTAGCAGCAAGACAGGGAGACCGGTTAAGTGATGGCAGCATCAAGTCGGCCAATGCCCTCCTCCAGGAAGGAACCACAGCCAATCAGAACGCCAGAACAGGTATAGCTTCTATGGAGAGAAAAATAACAGAGAAAACAAAAAGTTAACAGTTTATACCAATACTATCCATTGATGTAAATAGGTTCTGTATTCGTAATCATTGTCCAGTTTGACCGTAAATGTAATAAAACTTTCTAATTCAGATTATACATTGTGAGACTGCAGGAATTGGAACAGGAAGTCAACAGAACCAAGCTGATTGAAGGCAGCCATTTTAGATCACTTAGAACTGTCAGGTCTTCCTCTAACATGAGCGCCATATTCAGGCGTCTCTCCAGATCAGTTGAACTGTTTCTGGCTTTATTTTTCCCCTCTGTGGGCTGCCACCTTATCGTGGTGGAGGGGTTCGAGTGTCCCAGAGATCCTAGGAGCCGTCAAAGGCTTCACGTCTCTGGTTGGGTCGGGTCCGGCGGGGCAAACGGCTCCTAGGTGTGGGATCAGACCAAGAGCAGCCCAAAGACCGCTTAGAAATATAGACAGAGTTCCCACTTTGAGCTAGAGATATAGTCAGAAGTCAGGGTTTCCTCCAGTGTTTTATCAGCCTGGCAGGCCATCAGGCTTTATTTGCCCTGTCAGGTTTTAGAAGCAGGTTGGAACAGAAATGTCTTCATTAAATTATCCAGCATCTCTGATTATTAATTATGTTCAAAAAAACTCTTGAATTTTACAACTTGTTAACATATAGGACAAAAAATGTGAAATGACATTTCATTTGCATGCTATCTACAGCAAAGTGAAAGTCGTTTTTAGTTTTCATGTTTATTTTATACCTTTACTGTATTTTGGAGATATAAAATCAGAACAACAGCCTCAGCAGGTTAGCTTTTTATTTCTCATTGGCATGTATAAACTTATCTTTGAAGTTGGTGTTGGTGCTATGTGTAATGATTTTACAACACTTTATCTGTTTATCAGTGACCAAGCGAGACTGCCACGTTGGAAGCCATTTCCCCCCCTCAGTAAACGCTTTGTTTATGACCTTGGCAAATAAAAATAATCAGCAGGGAATGCGATGTAAAAATAGACGATAAGATTTATTCAGTCATTTTCACATTGTAAGGTAAACCTTTCCTGGTTTGTAAGGCAGTACAGGTTACAAGGCACATTTCATCAGCTAAACCATGACAAAAACTAAACAAAAATACAATATATATATATATATATATATATTTACTTTTTTTCTGTTTTTTGTAAAACCAACACATCATAGGGAAACTGTGTGCCAAGCTTGGTCATCTCGGGTCTAAATTTACAAAATCCTCTTTCGATTTCTCATGTGAATATGCATGTAGCAGTGCATAAATAAAACAAATGTGTTTAAAGAAACCTGAAAGGGCTTTCCTTTAGCTTCTTGGTTCATATTTATCACCAATAAACAGAACCATGCTACATTAAATGTATGGAAATGTAAGGCTTGTTGTAACATTCATAAAATACTCACATGATCACGTTGCTGCATAAAAAATTTGCCTCGCTGCACTGCGAAATCACAATCTTACCAAGTTTTTTTTTTTAGTTCAAATATCTTGGTACACTTGAAATAAGACAAAACTAACTAAACATATTGAAAGGAACTTGTTTTGATTCAGTAATTATTGAATATTGATGTAATGTACTGGCTCCACTAGCAGATTATTTCACTTATAACACGGGAAACATGTCCTGTTGTAAATGAAATAATCGGGTAGTAGAAGTAATTTTGCTGAAAAGTTACTTCTAAGTTATTTTGTCTCATTTCACGTGTGCTAAGATATTTGTACTAAAAACTAGACCAAAAAGTACTTTGCAAGATTTTGTATTTTTGCAGTGAACTCTCATGATTACTGTTTGGAAAATCATTCACAGCAAAAACACCAAATCTCTCAAAGTATTTCTGATTTGTTTTCTAGTGCAAATATCTTAGCTTTGTTTTATTTCAAGTATACTAACTTGAACTTAACTTTTCAGCAAGATATAAAAGCTTGTTTTAAATAAATAATTCCTTAATATTGATGAAAATTCAGTTTCACTTTCATATTTCACTTGAAAAATTTATTTTCGTAAGTGAAAAAAACCTGCTAGTACTTTTTCATCAATACGTAGGAATTGACTTAAACTCCTAAAGGATTACTTGTAAGTTTTTAAGTATAATAAAAATGTTTGCACTAAAAATAGTCAAAAAAAAATACTTGGCAAGAGTTGGTGTTCTTGCGCAATGTTACCCGATAACGAGGTATGTTTGCAGCACTGGAAAATTACAATGCAGGTAGATTTATCTGAGCCGTGGAGCTCAACCACAGCTGCGTTTTATATAAAAATATGTCCCTGAAGGCTATTTATAAGGATCTTGAAATTACATTATATTCATTTAACAACTTTGAATTTGACAGCATGTTAATGCAGACTGTGTATAAACTTTTCACAATATAAAAAACCAGAAAGAAGGAGGATTCAGGCTTTTGTTATATGGCCTCTTGCTTCGTGATGGTCGGCTGAGGGATGGAGGTCGGCTGCTTGGGCACCGTTGCTATGACGCCCTGAGGCATTTTGTAATGTTCTGATCCAGAGGCGGTGGGCGGGGACGGGATCGGGGTTTCAGGAGTGGCTGGAAAGTGAAATGCGAAAGAGACGGTTAGAGGCAGAACTGCATGGAAAGTGGAAATTTCTCAGCGCATTAAACATGCTAAGAAAGGATGGAATAAACCAGATTAGTTTCCGTGGAGAATTTAAAGGATTAGCCTGGTTTTCTTCCTGCTCCACAAGAAGCTGAATGACGAAAAAGTGCCAATGTGTCTGAATTTTAATTATTTCTATAGTTATATATTATAATAGTTCTATATTACTAACATAGAACTTCCACAGCCAAGCAAAATTGTGCAAAAATCCTTAAATGCTCGTTTCAGAGCAGATTGCTTAATATGGAAGAGGATTACAGCCACTAATCTGACTTTAATCCCATAATTCTGACTTTTTCCCTCAGAATTTTGACTTTAATCTTTTAAATCTTAAAGTCACAGTTTAGACGATTTAAGTCAGAATTGTGAGTTTAGACAATTCTGAGATTAAAATGAAAATTCTGAGAAAAAGTAAATTATTTTTTCCCTTGTGGCCCTAATCTTCTTCCATAGCTACAAAAGCAATCATGCAACTTAAAATAGTTTACATTTCAACACAGTGCAACTGTAGTAAGTATTGCATAAATAAGAAATGAGATAAATATACATTTTCTCATTCTATATATTTTTTTTAAAGTAAAAATCTCAACTTTGGCATTCAACAACAGCAGCAAATATATCTCCAGTAGCTTTACAAATCTAAACACTGAGATTTTTGAATATTCTTCATTGTAAAATAGTTTAATTTGACCCATCAGAGACTGAACTTGGCAACCCCTTTGTATTGTAGTTCTGCTTTTACATTTAAAGTAATTGTCATGCACTGGAAGGTAACATTTATATTAAAGTTGTAATATAAATTGAAAGTGCATACTTCGGTAGAGGTTACAATTCCTGAGTTAATTGTCATGAACTTACAGATTTGACCGTTGTGGATTGGCGTCGGCATGTTGCTGGTTACTATGACGTTGCTACTGAGATGCTCCTGGACCAGATGAGGGTGCAGAGAGTGCGGCGCATGTGGAGCTTCGTTAGCCGAACCTTAGAAAATTAGATTTATAGTCATTATACAGCAAGTAGTCCAATGAAATTAACAGGACAGCTCTTCTTAGGGCATTTATTAACAAAGTAACAAAACACATAAGATCACAGTGTGATCTGGGGAGGGGAAAGAAACTGCATTATTGATAAATCGTTAAAATAAAGAATATACAATTAACAGGAAAAAGACATTTTGCTTCAAAACTCAGAGAATTAGGTTTGCCTTATACAACAACATGTTAGGGCCATTGTAGACGGTAGCAGGAGAGGGTGGTAAATTAACTGATATTAATCAAAATTGTTCCAAAAAATCTTGGACATTTCTGAGTTTGAAAGGTCAAACATTCCCTAGAAAAAAACTTGGAGACTGAGGTTAATCTGAGAAATTTTCTAAAAAAATCAAATCTGAGCTTGATTGTAAAATTTTCTACAAGAAATCAGAAAATTTTAGATTAATTTCAGAAATTTTGTAAAAGAAATTTCTGAGTTTCAAACATTTGATAGAATAATCAGAAATTTTGAGATTACGGTAATCTTTGAAACTTTCTTGGAAAAACAAGAAAATTTTTGAGCTTGAAAAGTCAAAACATTGTTGGAAAAAAGTCAAATTTTGTGATCTTAAAAATTTTCTAGAAAATAGTTTCTGAGTTTCAGAAGTCAGACATTTTAGACATTTCAAGATCAGAAATTAGTGAGAGTGCGGGGGTTCTAAAAAAACTTCTGAGATTTTTGGTGGAAATTTACTCCTCCCATATTTTCCTCATCTGCAACAAGCCTAATGCGCTGTTGCAGTTTTGAAGCTTTTTTCTTTAAAGACCTTTAAATAGCTCTTACCTCCAAGAAGCATTTCTTGCAGCAGATTGTCGATCTTGGCCATGCCGAAGAGTTTTACAAACTGGATCTGCTCGATCATCTGCCAGGTGATGCTCTGTAGCGTCGGCAGCAGCAGGAGCAGCTCCCCGAAGCGACCTCGGGAGTCGTACTGCCGGTCGTTGATGTAGTCCTCCAGGCTGACCTGGACCTGGTACCGCATCCGCTTGATCTTACCCGGGTCACTCAAGCCTTTTGCATCTGAGGACAAAGAAAAAAACAAAAAACAGGAAGTTTTGAGCTGCATCTCTGTGCAGATGAATGCTGAGTTCATGCATAAATACCCAAAATCTTATCAAGTATTTTTCTTTGAATGTAATTTCTAGGGCAAATATTTTCTATTTAAATAGAATAAATCTAATTTACAATCAATGTTTCAGCAAGATATAGGAACTTAGGTTAAAAATTTTTTTGACAAAGTATTAGTTCTCCTTAGATCATTTCACTTATAACAAGAGATGTTATAAGTGAAATAATTTGCAAGTGGAACAAGTAATTTTTAATTAGTTGAGGAATTAACTCAAAACAAGTTCCTATATATTGCTGCAAAGTTACTTATAAATTAGTTTTGTCCTATTTCAAGTGTATAAAGATATTTACACTTGAAACTAGACCAAAAATACTTTATATGATTTTGTGTTTTTGCATTATATCTTGTCTAGTTCCTAATGAAAATGTCTAATGCTTAAAATAGGACAAAACTAACTTACAAGTAATGTTTCAACAAGATGTCGGAGCTTGTTTTGAGTTAATTCCTCAATATTGATTAAAAATTACTACACTTACAATATAGGAAAACTGTCTCGTTAAAGTGTAATAAACTGCCAGTGTAACTTGTATCTTTTTCATCGTTATTAAGAAATTATTTACCTAAACATAGAAATAGGAGCTTGTTTTAACTCAATAAGTTTCCAATATTGGTAATATTCTAGTTCCACTGGCAGATTATTACAAGACATTTTTCAGGTTTTATCTGAAATAGTCTGTCAATGCAACAAATACTTTTTCATCAACATTCAAGAATTACTAAATTAAAGCATGCTCCTATATTTTTCTGAAAAGGTACTTTAAGTTTTGTTGTATTTTAAGTGCACTAAGATATTTGCACTAAAACACGAACAAAAGTATTTGGTAAGACTTTGTGTTTTTGCAGTGTGCCTGTTTGAATTCAAAGAGGATTTTGAAAATCCAGACAGACCTGGGTCGAAGAAAACGATGGCCTTTAGGCAGGCGTATTCGTTGTCGTCTATCTGGAGCTCTTGAAAGGGAAGCACCAGCTCATCCAGGATCCTCACTGCTACCCTTCCCACCTCCAACTCTGGACAGTTTCTGGGAATAATGTGATCGTTTCCTGCAAATAAAGCGCATTTTTAGCAAATTCCAGAACCTACTGAGGATGCAACACTATGACTTCTGCCTATTTTACCTAATAAAAGGATGTCTTTGTAGAGCATGGACCTCTTGGCTGCACCAAGCAACAGATGCTCTCCTGCATGAGCTCGCAGCAGCGCCACCTAGAATAAAGTCAAGTTAAATCAGTTAACGGTGTTTCTGGAAGTTTTAGGAATGCATCCGTTCCTGAAGGTCTCTCACATGAGCGCAAAAAAACAACAAAAAAACGGACCCATCCTCTCGCCATCCACCCTCCATCAGCAAATCAGTTACTAAGACCCGGTGATCACACTGTTAATGATTGTGGACGTTTTTGGAGGAGGGATGTGACTTTAAAAACCAAAGTCATCATATTCTAACTGGGGATTAAAACACATTAACTATTCTGGTTGAAAAGTTGAAGAGTTTTGTCGAGAGGAGGTTTGCTTTTTCTTAGAGATTTGTCTTGTACTCCTTTTTTCCCACACTGCTAAAACACAAAATCATTTCTGGTCTAGATTCTCCTGCAAATATCTTAGACTTCAAATTAAACGTTGTTTAATTTTAATTGTTTTGAGTAAATAATTTCTTAGGTTTATCAACCAGTTGGCTCACATCTACAGGTGCTTTATATTGGCTTGTAATCTGTTCTTCCTCCATAAAATCCAAGTTGCAAAATAAAAATCTTACCAATTATTATTGTCTAGTGTCCAGAGCAAGTATCTTGGTACACTTTAAATAAAACTAAACTAACTTGGAAGAAGCTTTTCAGCAAGACATAGGAGTTAGTAATTCCTTAATATTGATTTAAAAAAGACTCATTCCATTATCTCATTTATAATATGGGACAAATGTCTCGTTATAAGTGAAACAATCTGCCTGTGGAAATGGCACTTTTCAAAATCAATATTAAGGAATTATTTACTGAAAATAATCTGTGGCATCTTGCTGAAAAGTTGTTACTTAGATATTTACAATTGAATGCAAGTGCCGTTGTAAATGGAGTAAATTTTTGCCAAAACACTGAAATTTTTCTAGATTATTTTTTAGAAAAAAAAACAAGACAATTGGAGTTTTTTTGTACCAAACTTAACTTTTTGGTCTCAAACTTTCAAATCTTGATAAAATCTGAAATTACTCAAATATTTTTTTAGCTAATTTTTCAACTTTGCTAAAGAATAAATAAAATCTAGAAGAAAAACTCAAATTCTGAACTTGATCTCACATTTTTTGACTTGTGGAGCTCTGAAATTTCCATGTTTTTCTAGAAAATTTCTGAGATAAACCTTTACGTTTCTTGGTGGAAATGTACTACTCCCTTTTTTTCCCATCTTCAATGGTCCTAATATGCCCTCGTAGATATTCGCACTAGGAACTAGACCCAAAGTACTTGCTAAGACTTCATGCTTTTGCAGTGCACCAACTGGGGTTTTATTGAGGAAGAAGTGATTACAGCCAATGGAAAAGTCTCCCATGTTGTAGATGTGAGCCAACTGGTTGATAAGTGACCAGACTGGCTGAACTCTGCTTGTGAATGAGCCTCACCTGGTCGTCCAGGGGAAGGTCGCAGAAAGCTGGGATGTACTTGGCCCACTCCACCAGAACCAGCAGCTGCTGCTTCATGGACTCACAGACGTCCGTGATGGTGGCGATCTTTTTGGTCCTTATGTCGCCGTTCAGTATAGGTGCAGGCGACGTGATCTGCACAGAGACGCACAGATTCGTCACCATTGATCAGTAACAGTCAGGTGTTGGATTTATGCTGGGAGTTACCTGTCTTGATAGAACGTCTGCCTGAATGAGTGCGTTGATGGACGGTAGACTGCTGTCTTCGTAGCTGGACCGCCTGGTGCTGATTCGGTCTCTCTCGTTCTGTACAGCTAAAGGAAAACAGACTTGTACGGTTAAAATAGAACAGAGTGCTTTGGGTTTGTAGCTGCACTGCAAAAGAACACAAAATCTAAGTATTTTTATCTAGTTTCTAGGGCAAATATTGGTACTGTTACGGCTCTGTTGCAGGTGCTTTTGTCTGTCTTTGTGCTCCTCCAGGTGTTGCTGGTCAGTTCATTTGGAGCACAGAGTATTTTAGCCTGGCTGTCTCCACTTTCTGGGTCGCCTTCGGCGTCCACTCTGCCGCTTGATGCTTGTGGTTCTCTGCTGTCGGCCTCAGCTCCCCTCCTTTTGCACATTTGAGTTTGTCTTTGTTTTTGCACTTCAACACTTCCATATGCACTCATACACCACATCCAAGCATTTGCATTACACCACTGATACTGGCATCCACAATCCATTGTTGTTTTTTGTTAATAAATATTGTTTTTATGCACTTTAACCACTGCATGGTCTCCCGTTTAACTTATAGGACCATGTTGTATTTAGGCTGCAACCAACAATTATTTTAGAAATCTATTATTCTGACGATGAATCGGATTACGTAGCATTCCTTTAGTCCAGGGGTGGGCACTCCTGGTCCTCGAGGGCCGGTGTCCTGCAACTCTTAGATGTCTCCCTGGTCCAACACACCTGAATCCAACAGCTGAATCTCCTCCTAAGTGCAGTCAAGTTCTCCAGAGTCCTGTTAACGACCTCATTATTTGACTCAGGTGTGTTGAAGTAGAGATGCATCTAAAAGTTGCAGGACACCGGCCCTCGAGGACCAGGAGTGCCCACCCCTGCTTTAGTCAATCTGAACTGGGTGAAGCTAAAATAAAATGCCACTGGAGGAGTTTTGGTTAAAACCTATTTTTTGTGGTGTTTTATCTTAAATGCAAAATGTATAGTATACATTTTGTACAGTTTTGGCTTAATTACGGCTCAAATGGACTTTTATAGAGTGTATATTCCAGTTAATTGATCAATTAAGTAATTAGTTGACAATTATTTCAATAATAGATTTTTCAGGCCTAGCTGCATTATTTTGAAGACTTAATGAATTTTGGAAGCCTGACCATACGTCAAGATTTTAAAATTAACTCTGACAGTAACCAGAAAAAAGCTAGAGATAATACCGAAGTGATGTTTCCTCATAATCTTTCCAGTTTGGAGTCTCACTGCAGACACAGGCTTAAGGAGCTTTTTGTTAAGACGGATAGCAAAAATTGAAATGGGTAAAAATAAAAGTGTCATCAATTGCTCCTAAGTCAGAGTTGTACACCAAACAAGTAAAAAAAAATCTGCCAAACTTGACGCCTATGTTTATCAGCAGAAGTTAATTGGACATTCCGACTTTTCAGGTTATAACTGAAAGAAACCAACATTTAGCCATTTCTAAATATGCAACAAACTGTGCTGTAGTTTTGAAAATTGTGTAATGTGAAGTTCCTACAGAAACATACAGCTGGCTTTCTTGTGTCTAATTACTGTTATTATAATATACTCTGTAAAAACAGAATCTTACCAAATATTCTTTGTCTAGTTTCTAGTGCAAACATCTTGGTAGATTTGAAATAAGACAAAACTAACTTAATAGTAACTTTTCAGCAAAATGTAGGAGCATTTTTAGGTCAATTTATTTATCTTGATTAAAAAGTACTAGTTCCACAGGCAATGTTATCAATAACAAGTAATGTTTTCGATGTTAAGCGAAATAATTTTTACAGTTAAAGTAGTACTTTATCAATATTGAGAAATTATTGACTTGAAACAATATTCTTGCTGAAAAGTTACTTGTAAGTTAATTTTGTCTTATTTAAAGTGTACGAAGATATTTGTACTAGAGAGTAGACAAGAATACTTGGTAAGATTCTGTGTTTTTGCAGTGTACAGCTGAGAGAGATGCATCTTAAAACAGAGCCCTGAGGGACTCTGAATGGAAAGACTAAAAAAAAACTAGAAGTTTCTGGGATTTTCACCAGATCATGATGGCTGTGGCTCATCTAAAAGTTGTTGGTTTAATTACAGAATCGTATTGGTGAAGTAATGTGGCTCAAAGTGCCTTGAGGAGTCAGGATTAGATCAATTCACTCTATTTAGTGGAGCTCAGTATTAAAGCCAGAGGTAATGTACAATAAAACTGGGACTGTCAATTCTCTCGTTTGTCTTTTCACACCTTGAGCAGTGCAGTTTCAGTGGTGGGCGTTTTTTAAAGTCTTGACTGAAAATGAAAGAAAATACAATGTGCTTCACAAAAAACACAAAATCTTACCAGGTATTTTCAGTCTAGTTTCTAGTGCAAATAGCACATTTGAAATAAGATAAAACTACCTTTGCAAGTAACTTTTCAACAAAATATGGCAACTTGTTTAAAAGTCAATAATTCCTTAATATTGACAAATAAGTACTGGTTACATTGGCAGGTCATTTGACTTATGACACATGGGCAAAAGTCAATAAAGTGTTGACTTAAAACAAGCACCTATATCTTGTTGAAAAGTTGCTTATAAGTTAGTTTTGTCTTTTTGAAGATATTTGCACTAGAAACTAGACTACTAGGAAATGCTTGGTAAGATTGTGTGTTTTTGCTGGGTAATCTGGAATTGGTCAATATGTGGTCTTGTTTAATCACAAGCTCCTGCTTAAAACTGATTTTCCTTTTTTTTCACTCGGGTTGAGATAAAACTGACAGAAAAAAACGGAAGTGTTGATTTGTTTGTTTTTTTTCCTCTAAGGCTGAATGTGGAGACACTGCAAAGAAAAATGAGTCTTCGGTGGTTATTATGTTTATCAGTATATGACCATTATTGCCTGGAAATGTTTGCTCAGCATAAGCTGGTCGGAGACACCGCTGTTCTGCAGAGTGAACATTAACAAAGCCGTACTCTCTTGGGTGTTGCAACACCCAGAGACAAGTCGGATCAATTCTGCAGAGACGGCTCTGATTTGCTGATTCTGATGGAAATTTTGCTTTTGATTTGCTTCTGTTTAGTCAGACGCAAGATTTAGTCATCTGCAGGATGTTTTTAAATGGTCATACCTTCCTTCTTCATGCCAGCTCTGAAGCATTTCTTCAGTCTGCAGTATCTGCATTGGTTTCTCTTGTCTTTGTCTACAATGCACTGCCTATTAAACCTGAAAAACAGATATTTGTTTGGGTTTTGCTAGTGATGCCAGAGTTTCAAACGCAACATTAATGTTTCACCATTCTCACCTGCATGAGTACATGTGGTTCTTGCGGACGCTGCGCCTGAAGAAGCCCTTGCAGCCATCGCAGCTGGACGCCCCGTAGTGCTTCCCCGTCGCTCTGTCACCACATATGGCGCACAAGCTGCCTGCTGCCAAGTGGCCCGTGGTGTTCATGTTGGCGCTTTCAGCTGGCGAGGAATCTTAAGACAGACAGAAAACTTGCGTCATTAGCTTTTGGACGTATGCTGTAACAAGGTGACCTGATGCCAAAAGCCTGTGGAAATATGTTCGCTGCAAAAACACCAAATCTTACCAAGTATTTTTTGTGCAGTTTCTGGTGCAGTGCACTTGAAAACTAGCCGAAAATTAACTTTTTTAGCACGATGTAGGAGCTTGTTTTAGGTAAGTAATTTGTTATAATTCCTTAAAAGTTCATTAAGGAATTATGTTTCATCAATATTAAAGAGTTATTGACGTAAAACAAGCGCCCATTTCTAGTTTTCTCTTATTTCAAGTGTACCAAGATGTTTACGCCAGAAACTAGACCAAAAATACTTGGTAGGATATTGTCTTGTTTGCATTGTTTGATCACCAGTGTTCCTTGAAAGGCATGAAAGGCCAGACAAAAAAAAAAAACCCATTGGCTCCACTGTTTCTAATCAAAAACAACAATCCAGAGCGCCTGGGAGTCTTTTACCTTCCTGAGTGATTCAGTTAGTCAACAGAAGATAATTGATGTTGGTTTGATTTCCTCTGAGAAGATAATCACTGGAGACAGTTTTCTCTTTAGCTACAGTAACAGTCATGGGGCGAAATCAATCAATGAGAAGCTATGTTGAAATCTTTGGTGTAGAGAAAAACATTTTCATAAAAAGTTGCCCTATTGGTTTCAGTTTCTTGTCTTTAACTCTCTTTGGGAATTTTGGAATCAGTATCCAAGCCTGTTGTCATGGGAGACTGCCTGTACAAATAGGTCCGTGTCAGTTTAAGGACGAATCGAAGAACTTCATCCCTTTCTCTCCAGCTTGAACAGTGTGGGAACAGACGGTTTGTAACAAGAGAAGGGCGATCATGATACTCCGGTTACTGCTTCATCTGAGGGTGAATATCAATCCGACGTTACGGGAGTCACACCGAGTCACGGTGCAAGCTGGAACAGGTCAAAGCCGCTCGCACAGCCCTGACCTCCGTGTGCTTTAGGAGTATGACGATCTCATAAAAGCAAAGCTCTTAATGTTTTACTATCGCACCCCGAGGTGATAAAAGAGAGCCGCTGCAACAGGGTCATCCCATGCGAGCGAAGGGGGCAGATGGACAAATGACCCCGCATTATCACCTCCTGCCAAAACTCTCCTCTGAACAAAGTTTTAAATCAGTAAAAGTTTCAAAGTTCAATGCCAGAGCCGCATATATGAGACTCACCTGCACCCAAAGGGAGCACTTGCATGTTTTCGAACTCCAGCGTGGTGTAGGCCGGGTCCAGAGCCTCGCTGTAGTCTGCCATGTCCATGTCTACCACCGGTTTGGGTAAAGGAAGTCTCAACTACCTGACAGTGGGGCAGAAAGACTTGTCCAAGAAGCTAATGCCCCCCCTCCTCCTTTCTTTTCTCACACCTCTAATTTTGCTCCCTCCCTTGGTGGCTTTAGGCCTAGCCCCGCCTAGAAACAGAACCGGTCTTAGTCCTGGCTTGGCGTGATGAAGACCCACCGCTGTCAGAACGGAGAGCAGTGACTGAGAGCAGTCCTGCTGTACTGCCAACCATCGGAGAGGTGGAGTGACTCCTCGGTTGATGGTTAACTAAACGCTCCAGAGGTGAATCACAGGGTTGCCTCTTCTTTTCCTTTTTTTAAGCAGAGATAGCACAACTTCAATATCGGCCACCTCTGCATAATTTTCCTTCAGAAGCGGGATAAACAATCTCTTTACGGTGCAAAATCTTACCAAGTATTTTTGTCTCGATTCTAGTGCAGATATAGTTTGTTTTATTTCAGGAGCAGTGACTTGCAATTTGCTTTTCACTGCAAAACACAAAATCTCACCAAGTATTTTTGGTCGAGTTTCTAGAGCAAATATCTTGGTACACTTGAAATAAGACAAAACTAACTTTTCAGTATATGTAGTTTTGTTTTGAGTCAATATTTCCTTAACACTGTGTGATAACGTACTAGTTATTGGCAGATTATTTCATTATTAAAACATTTTTCCCATATCATTAGTACAATTATCTGCCAATGGAACTGGACATTTTCATCAATATTAAGGAATTATTTACTGAAAACAAGCTCCTATATCTAGCTGAAATTTTACTTATGTTAGTTTTGTCTTAATTCAAGATATTTTCACTAGAAACTAAACTAAATGTACTTAAGGATTTGTGTTTTTGCAGTGTGGGAGCAGTAATTTGGGATTTGCTTAAAATTAAGCATAGTTATGTTTTCTAAGTAAGATACTGATATATACTGTCACATGTATTTAATTAGGCCGTTGTAAACGAATATTTTATTAATTGAGTAATCTATCGATTATTCTTACAATTAATCAAGTAATCGGATAAAAACATTTATAAAATAAAATATTGGTAAATCTTGCATAACAGCAGAGTTACTATCGGATATCAATATCAGTCCAATTTTTCGTATTTGAGCATCCCTAAAAGTTAGTTTTTTGGAGTTTGTAAAATTAACCTGTAACAATAATAGCTCCACTTTCTAAGTTATACTGAAAAAAAGTTATACAAAGATCTTAAATTATATTAAATTTAATAATAAAGAGGCAGGCTCACAAATAGGCGTAGAAAAAAAAAATGTCTAAAATTCAGCTTGTAGTTTATGTATTCATCTTCAGTCAGTTTAATAGATGAATTCTGCTCCATACCTGTCGAGCTTTAGGTTTGAGAATACGGGAAACGTCGCCTGGAGTGGGGGGGCTTGGAGAGGCGGTGGGGGGCAGGCGTATGAATGAACAAACGTAAGATGGAGGTGCAGAGGAGGAAATAGACCAGGGGACAGACGAATGTAAGTCTGGGGGGCGAAGACGAACGAACAAACGTAATGTCAGAAACCCATCTACCATCTATGTACCACCACCCGTTTGTTCAGACCAGGATGATATGAAATTTATTGTGTGGTTCGTCCGTAAAGTTACACTTACACTGTAAGCATCAGCTACTCAGCTGCCCGCCGTGTTCAGTCTATCCGCTCACCTGTATAAATACTCCTGCATCGCTCTTCCAGTCGTTCGCTCTGAACCAGCAGCTCCTGGAGGAGAAAGGCTGCCATACTCCAGGCATCGTGCCAGCCATTTTAAAGATCCTATTGGTCCCCCAAAAACGATGAAAACTCGGGCATTATCATCCATCAATAAAATCCCCACGGGCCAAACTTGAAAACTGGACGTTATGCAGCTAAGACTTAGCTTTCGCCACAACTCAGGCAGAAGTGAGCCTCAAATCATTCGAGGAATCGTTTCAGCCCTAGTGTCAATCAATTTAAAGATTTAATCAGGTTAACTATACTTTAGCACAGTGATTAATCACCATGCTCAACTCTGTTATCTTGAAATGCAAAAATGCGCCTCGTCTTAAAAATGCTACAGAAAATGTTTTACTTTTTCAAACCAAACATCTCAGTTTAAAATGTTTGTGCTTTGATGGAAAGATATTGCAATGATGAATTGAGTACATACTATCTTAGTTTTATATCTTGTAAGACAAACCTTACAAGTAATTTTTCAGCAATAAATAGGAGCATTTTTTTTAGAAATATAATTTCTTAATATTGAGGAAAAAATACAAGTTTCTTTGGCAGATTATTTCACTCATAAAGATATTTTTCCCATGTTATAAGATAAATAATCTGCCAGTGAAACTAACAAAATAGTTGAAATGCAATAAGAGACGCAAATAAGAAAATTAATCAAATCCTTAAAGATAAAAAATAAACATCTTATTGCATAAAAATGTAATAACATAGCAGTTATTTAGTGTAGAGTTGATCATTTGTAGCAAAAGATGCATCTGCAGCTAAAATAAATACTGTCAATTATAATCAGGTAATTGTTTCTTGGATTAATAATTTTATAGCAAAAAACAAACATTGCAACACCTGCAACTTTGATACAGATTCAGTTTAGCTAGAAACCCTATTAGGTTTTTGTTCATTCAATTTGAACTTTTTATGAAAATAAAAAGTTCAAATTGAGCATTTCACCCTGCTCACCCTTTGAGCAGGGTGAAATGCTCAAAATTAGCATTTCACCCTGCTATTTGAACAAAAAAACCACAAAATCTTCCCTCATTTCTGTGGATTTCTTGATTAGTTTTGAGATTTAAAAAAGGCGCTTAGTAGGAGACTTTTTATTTTTATTTTTTACAGAATTTGAACCAGGTGAAACTAAAAATGCCACTTGAGGAGTTTTGGGTAGAACATGTTTACATCTGAAATGCAAAATATTTATATTTTTTACAGTTTTGGTTCCTATAAGAGAAATTTACTTCATTTTATTTGAAAATGCTTTTTAGCTCTTACCAGATGATAAAAAAAAATGCAATATTACTCTTATTTCTGACTAATTAAGTGGATTTATTGTAATTATTTTGGACTGCAACTAAATAAAAGGGCCTCAGTCCTGAGTTCAGTCTGCCATAATTAACTGGGGTAATTACTCTCCTTGCAGCAAAGTGACGCCTTTGTGTAAAAGCTTTCTTTGTTTGTAAAAGTACAAGTTACACGTGAGCTTGATCCAAATGACCTGAATTTTTTGTAAATGCAGCTGATTCTCTGTGAAACATGCAGTCCTGACTGATTAACAGATTTATGAAATTCCCCCCAGAATGCTGAAAAAAAGTAACATTTATGTCACATTTATCCAAGGACAGGGTAAAATAAATCCTCTAACTGAAACTAATCAAGGAAACGACAAAAACAAAGTTTATTTGTGTGTTTTATTTTTTTGTTTAAATAGCAAATTTAAAAGTATATTTTGAGGAAGAATTCACAAAAAGTCAAAATTGAATGAATAATAAGGCAAACTGGTTTTTAGCAAAACTGAATCAAAGTTACATGTGCTGGTTTTTAAATTTAAGAATAATTTATTTTATTTTAAATGAGCTAGTTTAGTTCAGATTTTGGTTCCATTCATCTATGGGTGAAATTTTCATTCAGTTAAAGAAAATTCAATGAGGCTTATTCACTAATTTATAATCAGTTTGTTGAAATCCTATGGAGATATAAGAAGCTAATTTACATCAATTTAATTTCGAGAAAACAAGAGAAAACACTGCAGTCACAATGGTTGAAATTATATCCAAAAATATTTACTCAAAATCTCTCAAAACTCTTTACATCTCAGTTGAAATGCCAGAATTTTGCAATGTAAAAGGAATACAATATTAAAAATGGATTTAAAAAAATGTTCACCCTTAATTTTACATATTATATTCTTTAGTGTATATAATACACTGTCCTGAGTTGTTACCAGTAAACAAAGGTATCAGTCAGAAAAGAGGTAGAAAACAATTGCAGAGAATTTTTGCATCCTTTGGTAACATAAGCTTTTTCTTATAAAGAAAAAATCCAATAATTTTTGCTTTTATGATAGAGGAAAATGTGGACATTAAAGAACATTATATTTTAGATGAAGCATGGTGGAGGTGGCAGCATGTTGTGGGGTTATTATTATTATTCAAATTTATGCATTTCTTTTTTATGGAGATTAAGTAGTGAACCGTTTTTACGCCCATTTGATGTCCATACCCTCTCATTCTTGCAGCAAGACACACAAAGCAAACAGCCATACATTCTTTAGAGAGACCAGCAGAGCGAACGGGAGAACATGCAAATGCCAAGTCAGGATTTGACAACCGCAACCTTCTTGCTTCAAAGCAAAAGTGATACCATCATGGAGCATGGTGCAAAATTTTCTTCAGAAACGAACGAACGTAAGAGGAGAGGAGGAAATAGACCAGGGGACAGACCAACTTAAGGTCGGTGGGGAAAGACGACCGGTAGACCAGGGGACGAACGTAAGAACGGGGGGAGCAATACGGGATATTTACAGCACCTTCATTCATCACACTCAGAAACTCATCTACCAGCCATGTACCGCCAATATGATTTCCGCCACCCATTTGTTCAGACCGGTATGATATGAAATTTATTGTGCGGTTCGTCCGTAAAGTTACATTCTCAGCCGCCCGCCATGTTCAGTCTATCCGCTCACCTGTATAAATACTCCTGCAGGGCTCTTCCCGCCGTTCGCTCTGAACCAGCAGCTCCCAGAAGAGAAAAGCTGCCGTACTCCAGGCATCGCGTCAGTCATTTTAAGGATGCTTATTGGTCCCCCAAAAATGATGAAAACCCGGGCATTATCATCAATCAATAAAATCCCCACAGGCCAAACTTGAAAACTGGACGTTATTCCGCTAACACTTAGCATTCGTCAACAACTCAGAGGCGGAAGTCAGAGCTCCGCGCAACGCAAATAATGTTCCGGCCGGAACACGGTGCGCTAAATAATAAAACATAAATTAACGAAGCTTCGAGGGAGGTAAATTTTCCTCGAGGAATTTTAATAGTCGAGGTACTCGAATCATTCGAGGAATCGCTTCAACCCTACTTGAGATCAAAATCAAAATTCAGATTTTGCTGGTTTTTTTTCCACTGATCCTTTAGTAGAAAGTTGAAGATTATTTTCTAGCATCACTTTGGATTCGAGCATATTTGAATTGTTAGAAACATACATCACATAAAGTGACACTTGATACCTACTGTAGCTGCAATTGTGGTTAAAAAAAACCCCTCATAAAATCAGTAAGTGAATATCAAGGAACCAGAGTTGGCAGACTTTTCCTGGAAAACATGATGTGAAAGGCTTCTTGCATGACTTTTTCCACACAGTACCATAAATCGGATTGTTTTGCAAAGTGGCCGCCTCTTCCATGTCTCAAAGTAAACAGTAGTCTTGTATTTGAAGAGAAAGTGCCAGCACACACCAACAGGTCAACGATCGTAGGTTTACCCAGACCTGTGAGGCTGTTTAAGCCCCATATAGGATGACTTGTTAACCATGCCCTTAAATTACACTGAAAACTCATAAATATATATTTTTTTCCTGCCTGCAAGCAAACATAGTTACATTCCTTGAGGGCTGTTCGTGATTCTGACATGATTTGATTAAATATTGACAAACGCCACCCTTAGAGTGAAATCCACTCGAGATGAAAATGGGATTTGGCTTGGAAGAAACTCCCCTTTTTCTCCTTTGTGCCATCACTGATTTAGATTAAAGACCTTTACAGAAAAAAGAGCATGAAGCAATGGAAACACCCAAGATTAAAAACAGATTATTAGCCTGGTCACCGTGCGTTGGCTGCAGCTCGATCAGAGCGTACTGTTTCGCTTGCGTGTACAGAGGTCATCGGTTACAACACCGCTCCGCGTTCGATCCGCGCTGCTCTTCTGCTCTGGTCATATTTGTTCAAGAAGTGCGCTGATTATTTCAAAGCAGGGAGCGCGTGATGGCGGGGAGGGAGATGCAGGAATCACTGTGCTGCTATGAATGAGTCACTCACTGCAAATCTTATCTTCCGAGTCATTAAAGTGCTTTTATCACTGCTCCCATCTTAAAGTTCAGCAAAGTCCTCAAGGAACAGTCATATACTGAACTATAAAGTATAATCTGTAAGGTTACAGCTTTCTGAATCGTAAACTGACAAACTGTTCTCATTGGTTTGATAAAGCAGCTCAAAAAAAATCTGTGACTTGTCTGAATGTTGGTTTGGAGGTTTTTGTTTCAACATGTTTCAACAATGAAACAAAAACCTGATTTCTAAATTCTAAAAATGTGTGCAATAGACAGGCTTTTTTCTTTGTAGTTTTGTTTTATTTTGCTGACTTTTTGTCTAATTCAGTTAGTTTTAATTAGTTTTTAGAGTGTGTTTACTTTTTATTTGAATATTTACTTTTAGGTTGTCAGACTGGGTGCAAGAGACAAGCAAAAAAATAAATAAATAGCATTAAAAAATAAAACAGACAAAAAGAGGGTAAAAATTATAATAAAAAAATTATTTCCAGGTTCCTTGGTCTTTTACTTTTACTTTAGATTTTATTAGTTATAATTGCAGTTTTAGTTTGTTCATTCTTTGGTTGATTTTTAGGTGCAGAATTCAAAAAGCATTGCAGTGTAATTATATATATCAATCAATCAAATTTTATTTTTGTAGCACATTTCACCAGCAAGGCAGTTCAAAGTGTTTTACATCATAAAAACACAAAAATCAACAATTGAATCATTAAATTTTCCCAAGTCATTACAAACAAAATGTTGGTCAGTGTTTCATTTATTACGGTACAAAAGCAGCTCTAAATGGATGGTGTAAGTCTAGGTTTAAAGGTTTACATCGATTGGATAACTCAGTTATTGTTGAACAACAACTGACTTTCTCTCAACTTTTCCTGCCGCCATTATGCAGACTAACGTAAGCACCACCAATTTCATTTGTCGACAGCTGACGTAAACTACTTGTATTTGGGCGAAAACAAAATCAATTTCACATCAGTTTGAAAGGCCAATAAATAGAATCATTAACACAAAAACGCAGGATATTACATCTATAACTTCAGCATTTTTTTGTTTTATAAATGTACAAAATAGTTCCAGTTACCGGTAGTTGTATTTTCTCCATTAATTATCATTTTTGTCAGTTATCGAAAGCTTTTCTCAATTTGTTTTTGTTTTTATGTTTTAGTCGGCTATAAAAACCTTGAATTGCAGGTTTTTATTGAGATAAAAACGTGTTTTAGTGCATATATTGCACAGATATCTTCTAAACACCCTCAATCTTTCCTTCAGCAACAGGCCACTGACAAAGTCTATAAAGCAATATCAGCTAATAAGTAGATAAGGAAAGGTCAGAGAAACATTTATCAAAAAGCAGGAAGACCTTCAACAAAGGATCTTTAATGTGCTATGGTTTTTAATGGTGTCTGTAACTGGCATCTAAATAATTTTTTCATTCATTTTCGAAGAACGAGGATCTTAACAGGGTTCCAGTGTGAAGTTGCTAACAATTTGGAAATCTGGACAATTGTCATGAGCTCTGAGCTTCAAATTCAATATGGCTGCAGCACATAAACAAGGGAAATTTGTAATAATACGCTCTTTAAGGGGTTATGTCTTTTTATTAGTTAATGATCAAGGAAGAGGGCCAGGGTCACAATTTCCATTTGCTAGCTTGCTAAAGATGGCATTAGCTATAGCATTGGAACTTCTCTGCAGTATATTTATATACAAAAATGACATAAAATAAATTGTTTACAAAATATTATAAGCTGTAAAGAGTAATTAGTTAACAGGTAGGCGTTTCAAACTAGTTATATTCATTTCATTCATATTTACTTTTTTGTTTTGAAGGTACAAAACCGCTACAAGTTCCACAACTCCAGTCCATGAGAGTTTATAGGAGTTTGTGTCCTACAACTTCCTGATGTGTCTCTGATCCAACACACAGGAATCAAATGACTGAATTACCTCCTCACTTCTACAGAGTCCTGCTAATGATCTGATTATTTGACAAGGCACATGCGATTTATTCGCCTGATCAGGACACCCGCACCACCAGAGGGCCCCCAAGAGCAAAAACCAAGCACAATTAAAAGAAAAGAATTAAACTAAATCGTGCAAACTAAATGGTATTACACATGGAAAGACAGTAGTTTAACACAACTAACATAATTTGTACACAAATAGTTTAATTTCTTCCTGCTGCTGCCACTGTTAAGAAAATACACACGATATTAAACGTGCTAACTTGTTTGCTGTAAATGTATTTATCAGCTGATGTTATTTTTAAATATTTAAAGTAGTGTGGCACCCTTAAATATCACTCTATATTTTAAAATATATTTTTGTTATTACTGTTAGGTTAAAACCAATTTCCATTTTAACACTAGTACTATGTAAGCTAATTAAAAATTAGGCTAATTAAAGGTATGTTACACATTTAGTGTAACTTAGGAATGATGAAGTGTCTGTTGTTGACCTGTTGGTATGAGGGGGCCTTAAAAGAAAATCTGCTTGGGGCCCCAAAAAGGTTTGGGCCGGCCCTGGACTCAGGAGTGACGAAGCAGAGATTCATCCTAAAAGTTGCAGATTGACAATCCTTGAGGATTGTCTTAAAGTATTTTTGTTTGTTTTTGTAGCAAAGCATTTTTACATCACGCAATAAAAACTGTTTTCTCTGCATAGTTTATTTTTATACTTTCTGTTGCTCATTACATTTTCAGATGATGGGAGAATAAAATGTGGCATCAGGTTTTCTTCGCTTCTGTGGTTTGAGATGATATTAAATGGTTGCCTTGGAGAAATATGAAGGGCCAGACACAGCTGCTGTATAATCAGTCACCCAAACTCCTGACCCGGGGCTAAAAGTCAAAGGATCGCTGAGACCTGATGTAACACTTGTATGATTCTCCCCTTTGAAACTTCAAACTCCAGTTTGTGAGCAAAGTCCTGTCTATCTTCTGAATAGGAATCTCCGACCACTGACCAAACTCCATTTGTAACCACTGCCTATTTGTACCTTCTCCTCAATGACTAGTTTTCACTTCGCCCAAGTCCGATCTCAAAGGCAAGCGGCCGGGGAAGAAGCAAAACGGTACAAATGAACAAGGCAGCAGTTGGAGGGAGAAAAAGACGACCGCTGTGGCCTGGAAGGGGACGAGGAATATACTCTGTCTTATTTTGGGGATTGTTTCTGAGAGATCTGCAACACGGTGGAAATGTGAGGCGCATTGAGGAGCGTGTTGACGATGATAAGAGTGAAACAGGGAGACAATATGCTGCCTGCAGCAGATTTGAGGCCGGCAGAAAGAGGGAGATGGAGGAGATAGGTGAGTGGAGCGTCATGGCAAAGACCTTGTCAACAGATAACTATCTGCAAATAAGCCAGCTTATGCAAGCCCCTGTGGCTCGGCGGTGGATAGCAATTCATTTGTGCCAGTGGAAGATTGTCTGATGTGCTGTGATTTACACTAATGGATATTATTTTGAAACAGATTATTTCCTTTTATGTTCTGCAGCTTTACTTTTACATAATTCAATGTAAAAGAAAAAAGACACATTATTTGGGTTTGTTTTTTATGCAAAATCTTTATTTTGCATAAAAGTTAGGTTGAAAAAATTGTTTTATAGCAGTTTTCTTTTATTTCTTCAACTAATTTTGAACTAGATTTATAAAAATGATTGAAGCAGTTTAAAATAATTGATTAACATCCCAACATGTTTTTGTCATTTTTTTTTTTTTTACTTATTTGTGAAAGAGTAATGGGAAAAAAAAGTCATGCCTATTTAAATGTGAATATTTTCACAGCATAACCTGCTTCAATCTTAAAAATACACTTATTTAAATAAATTAATAAAAATGATTTATTCAAATTTTAAATGTAAATTAAACTTATAAAGTAAGAATCTGTGTCCATATCAGTGCATTTCTGAACACTAACTGATAATAAACGATTTTTTAATCACTCAGTCCTTTAAGTATCTCTCTAAGTTAGGTTCAACCTTGAAACATATTTTCTGAGTGTAAAACTCACTCCAACCTGTTTGGTCTTGTTTCATATCCAGTCACAGTAAGGAAAACAAAAAACAAAACCCCAAGTAGACTCTGTGCAGCAAATAAGTAAACAATTGCATCAATAAACACGAAAAGCCATGCTTGACGTAAATCAATCACAGTGTCTGATAAAGCTCGATAATCATTAACTCTGTTTTGCTGAGAATTCATTTTGACTGGTGTGCTAATCCCCCCTGTCAGCAGCTCCGCTCTGAGTAGCTTTTTATCTGTATGGCTCCTTCAGCAGTTCAATGGACGTCTTAACCTCCTCAGCTTGAAAAACAAGACATGTCAACGACTTTTAGTGCGATATATAGACATCAAACCTGATTATCAACTGTACAGAAACATGTTTTCTGTATTAAAGGGGGTTTAAACGGGTCGACGTTTTCATACATTTGTAGCGCATCAGGAATATTTGAACTACAAGCTGACGCTGCTACGTCATGCAACTCGGCTAAATGCTAGTGTTACTAATGTGAAACTTAAGGAGCTTGTCGAGTGTCTATATTTCAAATCAGAATCGCATAAGGTACATTTAGCGTCCCAAACGGACTTCGTTTGGACCGTTTCTCTTTCCAGTTCTGATACGGCTCCACCGCCATGTTGGTTTCTGTATCAACCGGGTCGGACGCCCTCTGCTGGTCGGCGGCCAAACTACAACACTAAAACAAAGTAATGGACACTATTCGTTAAAGCTGTACTATGCTGTACCTTTAATTAAATAATATATAAATAATATGTTTTTTTAAACATATTTGTTAAAATTTACAATATGGAGGACAATTCCCTCATATTAACATGTGTCAGCATTTTATGACAGATAATCTGAGAAAAGCTTAATCTCCTCCACCTCCTCATTGAGCTACTATTGCTGTCTGAAGAAATGCACCACTCCACACCAAAACCAGCCACTCAGAGCCTCAGAGGCTCTAAACGTACAACAACTTATTTACAATGCTGCCAATCAACCTCATGTAATCACTGCTAAGTGCTAACAACTTAACGTTACAGGAAAATCGTTTACCTGGCGTCATTGCCGACCATGCTAACTAGGCTAACAGGCTTTGCTAGCTGTAGCATACCTGAGAGCAATGGTGGAAAGAGCAGGAGCATGAGGATGATTGACAGCACTAAGACCCTCCTCCTTTCTCTGATTAGTTGATTCTAGTTAGCACTGGAAGAAAGCAGAAAGCTTTATTTTTTTTTTCCGCCACAGATTCTGTTACAGGGATGGTTGTAGCAGAATCTACTGATAATAAACTGTTAATATTTCAATAAATGGCTGCTTTGCATGTCATTTACTTCTTAAAGTTATATAACATTGAAAATCTCTTCATATTTATGTAATTCTGCAGTATACAGATAAAAATAACTTTGATAAAATCAATCTTGAAATTATGTAGGCAACACAAGGATGATGTTAAAACTCTTAAGAATTCCATTCATAGCTGAACTAAAGAACTATTTTACTGTTTTTTAATGAAAAATATCAAGACTGAACTTGAACTGGACAATTCTACGCTGATTTTTGATCCATTTTAAATTAAAATGACCTTTTTGTTTTCTTTTTGCATCAGTGTCATCTTAAATTGACAAACCTCAATATGTAGGCTGGTCAAATCTGTATTGAATTTTTGTGTGTTTTTGTGGAGCCCCGAAGTGGAAAAAAAAAAAAAAAATGGCAAAATTAGTATCTCTTTTTTGTTATTCTTGTATATATTATATATATTTATAAACAACTGTGAAAACATGGCCACAAATTACTTCTTTGATGCTTTTGTCTCAAACTATCACATGTAAAACACATTTTTTAAAAGATAAAGTTAAGCAAATTTTGATAGAAGTTTGAAAAGAATGTACTTTATATTACACTATATTATGACATCACTGTGAATAATCTTTTAGATTTACATTTACAACGCTGAAGTTCACTGTTAATTTCTCAGTAAATGTTCAGTTTTTCCTGCTGCTGCGCGCTGCTGCCATCGTGTGGACGAAAAGCAACATTCCACCTTAATTCATCGGGGTCAAGTTCAGCACGTCTTCCAATCTTTTCACTGCAAAAACACAAAATCTTACCAACTATTTTTAGTCTAGTTTCCAGTGCAAATATCTTAGTAAATTTGAAATAACTTACAATTAACTTTTCAACAAGATATAGGAGCTTTAATTAAAACAAAAATCAATAATATTGATGAAAATATACTTGCAGATTCATTCACTTATAACATGTAAAAAAATTCTTGTAGTAAGTGAAATAATCTGCCACTGGAAATATTACTTTTTTTTACCTACAACAACCTCCTCTTGCTAAAAAAGTTCCTTGAAAGTTAATTTTGTCTCATTTCAAGTGTAGTGAGATATTTGCACTAAGAAACTAGACCAAAAATATGTGGTAAAATTTTGTGTCTTAAAAATCCAAGTTGGTTTTCATGCAAATTATTCATAAACCAGAATCAAAACTGGACATAATGTAGTGTAGAAAAGGGATTTCTAGTTTTATGATCTCTGATCCAGAGAACAAAAAAGGCTTGTGCGAACTCGACAGTCCACAGAAAGACAGCAAACACTGGCTCAGCAATAACAAAAATGGAGCAAAAATATATCAGGAATAAATTTTTAAAATGCGTTTCAATTTCTGGAATCTGCTTTAAGACCACGTCACTTTCTGCTTGCTGTTTAAAGATCCAAACTGGGGTCCTGACCTCAATATTTGGGACTCACCTGAGAATCAAGACATTCTCCTTTCTCTCAAAACAACACTGCAAAAACACAAAACCTTTCATTCAGAGTCCCTCAGGGCTCTGTTTTAAGACATATCTTATCTCAGCTGTACACTGCAAATACAGTAAATCTTAAAACATATTTTTGTCTAGTTTCTGGTGCAAATATCTTAGTACATTTGAAGTAAGACAAAACTAATGTGGGGGAAGGTAGGTGTATAAGATATATTTTGCTGAAAATTCACTTGGAAGTTAGTTTTGGCTCAGTTCAACTCTACTAAGATGTTTGCTCTAGAAACTAAAAAATATTTGGTAAAATTTGGTGTTTTTGCAGTGAATCCTTATTCTTTCTGCAGAAACAAATCCGCCTGCCTTCAGCAGCTTTTCCGTCTCCACAGAGCTTTCTGTTCTCTGTTCACCAAGCTGTCTCCTCCCTTACCTGGGTCGTTGAAACGCAGCGTCCCATCCTGACAGTACATCCCTGTGAAGGCCGAGCTCTGACAGCGAGCCGGCGCGCTGATCGACGGCCCATGAGCCTCGGTGGCTCTCTCGGGCCCAGCCAGGCTGAGGCAGTGCCGCCGCTGCTGCTGGGGCCCTGCGGCTGACTGTGAGGCCACACGGGGATTATCCCCTAATGCCTGTCACAATGAGATTTGATTGGAGTCCTGAACACCCAGATTAATAGTTTAACGATGTAAAAATACCTCAGAATGAGCAGCGAGGAGCTAATGTTTAGTGTAGGTTTGATAAATGTTTTTGTTTTCAGATGTTGCCTCTTTGCATCATTATTACTTGTTTTGAGAGAACAAGTTATGCCTTGTTCTTAAAGATTAGATCAGATCTTCATAGTGAAGAGATGTTAGCATTACAGGCTAACATCAAGGGTATCCTGGATTTGACTTCTCTCCACATGAAGATTTCAATTCTCTCAGGGTACTCCAGCTTCATTATGCAAACCAAGTACATAGAAAGATCAATGCACTTTGTTAAAATGTAAAAAAACACAAATTTTTGATGCTTTTTGGTATTAGCATCACTCACATTACATGTTGATTGGCACAAGAATGAAAAACAATGTTTTTAAAATTTTGTCACACTCTGAACTCAGTTTTGTATATCGTCTCCTTTTCTGAGTTTGATTTGCAGCCTCACTCCTGCTGATAAGTATTATACCGTCAGAAAGTCACAGAGTGTTTATGCTCTGCAAAAACATCACATCTTACCAAGTGGTTTTGGTCTAATTTCTAGTAGAAACATTTTAGTTCACTTGAAATAAGTGAACAAGTAACATTTTCAGCAAGATAAAAAATCTTGTTTTAGTCAAAAATCTTGAATATCAATTAAATACAAAAAGACAAGTCCTACTGGCAGGTTATTACACTTATAACAAGACGTTTTCCCCCATATTAAAGGTGAAACTTGTATTTTTCTTAATCTGTTAAAGAATTATTTTACTTTAAACAAGCTCTTATATGTTGCTGAAATGTATTTGTATGCTAGCTCTTAACCTTTAACCAAACTCAGCACATTTTACAATGTTGAATAGTTTTATTTCTGGTTAGTATGTTTGATTATTATAAAGTGAGAAAAAGTTTGAAATGTGTGGAGCATGTCTAGTCTTTTTTTTTTGCTAATGTGCACCAAAACAAAGTTTCTCCTTCTGGGACAATAAAAAACTGAAAAGAATAATCACTAGAAATACAGTGGAGTCAGAAAACAACATAAAAACTAAATTAGATGTTGTGATTTATGCATTTCTGTGACTATTCTCTGTATACTGTAGTTAGAAAATGTCTGACTTATTATTCACTTATGGAAAAAAGCTTAGTTTTACAGTTCTAGTTCTCTTTTTTATACACTTTATATTTTGCTGTTCAGTAATTCTTTCATTTAACTTCTACATAGATGGTGCTAATTTAAAAAAGCCTTAATGTTGAAAGTAGATTTTCTGCTCAGTTTTGCTTCAGTAAATCAGTAGATATACACATATGCTTTTTTCCCCCCAAGGGATTTATAAGAATACTGAATTTTTGTTCACATTATTTAGGCTTCTTTTTCTGTTATACTATAAACAAACCATCCTGTATTATTTTTAGCCTCAGTACTTTCTGATGAATACTCAGAGGCCGCGTTTCAGTTTTGTAGGCAAACAGAAATGAGCCTATCTACCGGCTGTTGTCCTGTTTACACTCCTTACTGGGAGCTTGTCCTTTACTGAGACCGTTGAGCCATTAACGCCATGTGTTTGACACCAACAGTGTTTCTTCTATAAGCTCCCACTTTCTATGTAACGAAAGAGGCTATGGAGGAATGAAATGGCAACAAATCTTTTGAAAAAATGGCTAAAAATTTTAAAAATTACCTGTATTGTCTGATATTAATATCAGATCAGAGGAGTAAATTAAAAACCCAAGATTGCAGTTTTCAGATGATCATGTCAATTATTAAGGAGAAAAAAGCTAGCCTAGCTTAGCTCTTTGTTAAAATTTATATATTAAATTGTGTTAAATCATGAATTAATTTTGATTATGCACATTTCTGGAAAGCTGAGTTGAATTTATTCAACCACATTCAGAATGACTGACCTATAGAATAAACATTAAGTATTATTTTACTGTTGTAGACAAAAAACAAAACATAGCAAATAATGATTTTACACAAAATTATTCTAAAGCAATCCTAAACTGTTTTTAACAAATGATAAACACAGAAAAGCAACAAAGATGTGATAAATGATTCAATGTTCAGCCTTTAACAGCAGCGTTAAAGTCTGCTAATCTAACAAACGGTGTAACTTAATGTAAAGAAGTTTTGCAGAAATTGATTATTTTTTGTTTTACAGTTTTTCTCAGTTGCTTTACTGCATTTCATCACAATTCACATTCACACAACAGCTGGCGCATTTCTCAAAAACAATTAGTACAAACTGCTAAACCAGCAAAAGTGAGTCACTTTCTCAAAATAGATTCAAAAGCAGATATTTCTATCAATCAGTGTCAGTATAATCAAAATAAAAAGTCCTGATTCCATATTTATGAACAGATGTTTTTGTCATGTTTTCATTATGATCTTTCATTTCTGAGTGCTTTCTATTAAAAAAAAGTGAGATATTGGTGACACTACTTAAAAATGCTTTAGACAACACAATAAACAATTTGCTCAGTCATTTGAAATGTACTGTTAAAACAAAAACAAAACACTGAAAATATATTTTTACTGCAAATGTTCTTTGCTGTTACTGTGTTTACATCATCGTGCAACAAACATAAGAAAATAAAACTGTATAAGTAAAAGCTAAAGGTCACCTGAGAGAGAAAATGTTCAATTTGGGAGATGAATAAATGCATAAACCTGGTAAATATCGACAACTAGTTCAACATTTTTGTTTTGGAACAACTCAAGCAATGAAATGAGGACAACTAGTTTACATGACTGTTCAGCATTTATACGCATGGTGTGTTATAAAACAGCTGAGAATTATTATGAGAATTTTAATTCGGATCATAAAATCAGCAAATCAAACTCAGTATGGTTAAAAAGTAAAAAAAACTAAATGAATGTGTTGGAATGGCCCTGTCAAAGTCTAGACTCAGGTCTGATTGAAATGCTGAGTCATGACTTTAAACAGGTTGTTGAAACCTAAAATACCTGAACAGTTATTAGGATTTGGGGCCGACTGCTTTCCCACACTGGGTCAGTTGGGTTTGGATTCCTTTTTCCCCTTATGCAGGAAATAATCCTGCAATAACTGCTTTTAATATTCACCCAGATTAACTTTTCAAAATACAAAAATGAGTTTGATGATATGAAATGAATGAATGCGGCAAAAAAAGAAGCAAAATCACAAGAAATCTGCAATCTTGAGTACTTTTTCACAAGAAAAAGTAAATTCAGTCCTGTTTTTAAACTGATAAAGTGTTTTCTTTCTTTATAAAGTTAAATAAAATCTGTGTTTCGACTTGTTGGGTGAAAGAAATTCCAGTGAGTCTGAGCCAAAAGGAGCTTACAGCCCACAGCTGCCAAGGAATGCATTTGTAATATAAACGTCCTGGTTTTGGAGGATTTGACCAGCATTCAGTAAACTGTAAACAAATCCTTCCAGAAAGTGTTGCTGCTGCACTCTAAAACATTTCATTTTAGTTAATATGACACAACTAATTTCTAAACAACAAATTTTCTCACCGTTCAGATCAGCGTCTCTTCCTTTTTCATACATTTATCAAATAAATTCAGCTGTTTTAACCATTTCTTACTCAGTGAGACCAAGTGTAATAAATAAGATCTGTTTCTGTGAGAGAGAATTAAAACTGGACTTAGCATTTTGGCTGTTTGAAAAATCAATATTTGTTTGTTTACTGGCCAAAATAAACTGGAGTCTCTGGGTTAGTGGTCTTTGTGTTTTCCTTTGCAATGCGAGTTTCTCTTGGAGGTCCCTGAATCCTAACTACTTCTTCATCCCAACAGCAAACAAGCAAATTTTACTGTTTTTTAAAAAGGATTCATATAAATCAAGTAACCCTGATATGATGCTTTCATGTTTGGGTGAATAAAACAGATTGACTGTGGCAGAAACAAAGTTTTTAAAGGGGACATGTTATAAAAAAATGACTTTTTGCACATTTTGTACAAAATCCAGGCAGGTTTTGGCAATAAGTTTATGCTTTTTGGGGTCTGGAAAATGAGCCGTTACAAAAACATTCCGAATGTAACGTCACAAATCAGCAGGCACTGCGCTGTTACCTAGCAACCCCAGCGAAGCCCAGCCCTTTCCCTAGCAACCCAAACTGAGCTCCAGGAAATTTGGTGAGGTGGTTTTACTGCTGTACAACGGCTGCTGAAAAAGACAAGAGTTTTTTTGGTGATTCACCATCCAGAAGAAACTTGCTGCATTTATGTTGGTTGTGCAGGAGGCTCTACTTCTGCTTTTCAAAGATGTATGGTTGTATTATTGCTGTTTGCAGCCATGTTGGTATGTCTGTTTATAATTAAATATGATTAAATATCTCTGTTGTCTGAAATCCTCTTTTCTGATGAAGCTAAAGTTTCCATTTAATCTGGAAATGGACGTTTCCAGACCTGTAGAATAGGTCAGAGACTTCAGTTCAGAAACTGAAGGAAACGTGGAGAGGCACAGAATCCACGATGCTTGAAGAAATAATCTGGTATTGTCAAGAGGAAGACGATGCAATTCAGACGACCTGAAGTCCACTATCAAAGCAATCTGGGCTTCCATTACATCTCAGCATTTCCACAGGCTGATTGCCTCCATGACACGCCGCATTGATGCAGTAATTCATGCAAAAGGAGCCCCAACCAAGTACAGAGGGCATAGAAATGAACACACTTCTCATCATTCTTAAATTTTCTTTTAAAAATGTAATATTGAAATTTTCTAAGAAACTTTGTTTTTTCATGATCTGGAAGACGTAATCATCAAAACTACCGGAAATACGGCTTTGAAATATTTCACTCTGTGGATCTAGATGATATATTCACTGAGTTCCACTTTCTAAAATGAGTTCCAAAATAATTTTGAACTTTTATTTAATTATTTGTAGCTGTACATGTATATCTTCTGATCCATCGTCTCTTTCAGTTTTTTATTTGCCTGATTTAACACTCAAAGACACAGAGCGGCAACATGAATTTTTGTTTGCTGCCTCTGAAACAATTCTCCCATCACACGTTTTAATGTTTCTTGTTTCTAACACATATTTTATTTTCTTCATAAATATCTGATTTTAATATCTGATGATGTTCTGTTATTTCTGGCTGCCACTAATTATGCCAAATATCTGCCAGCATTAACTTTGCAGCCACACAGTAAGATTATGTAACTGTGATAAAAGTTATGCAGTTCTGATCCAGCAGTGTTGCATAATTTCAAACTGCAGTATTCAATACTTGAGTATTGAGTACTGCATATAGTTCAGTAAGTTGGTCTTAAAATCTAAATTCATAACTCTTTAACGATGTTTAAACCTGAACTATTCTATGTTAAACTCACAGATTATTGGAAGTATAATTGAGTAATAATAATAAATAAAAACACAATTTTAAGAAGTGAGAATGCACACAACTGTCTCACCAGGATCATCTTAGGATGATAGAGAAAAATACTGTCTGTATTTTACAAAGAGGTGCAGGAACCTCTTTGTATTTACCAGTAAGTTCTTGCAAATTTTACAAGCCTGGCAGCAGGATTATTACACTATGATCAAGAAAAATATGCAGCAGAGTATGATCAAGATTTCTCGTTAAAATTAGATGTTGCATATTTCCCCACATGCCAGTGAATGTTTGTAAACGGATTTGGAGATTGTAGAGACTATTGGCTCTGTGTTAATGTGAAATAAATACAATTTGGCATCAGTTACAGAATCCCACCTTCAGAAATAAATCAGCTTTCTGTGCCCCCTTTATTTTTGTCCAGGGTTTTATGAAAATGCATCAATTTGCATCTCTACATCCCACTGTAACATGCAAATCAGAGAATGAATGACCACAGGTGGGCAACTAAAACTCTCACCAACTGAAACTACAAACTGGACCTGCTTTCACTGGAACAATGACATCACCGCTGAGAAACAGAGGAAAGGGAGGAAGGATGAGAGCGATCAGGATCTGTTCAAACTTTCTCTTTCTTTCTCTCTGTTTCATCATCTCTGAAAGCCTTCGTGACCGTCTCGCTCTCCCATTGCCTTTCATTTTTAACAACCTCCATCTCTCTGACACACCTCCTGGATTCCAGCCGTGTGAAAAAGCCAGCCACATATGGCGGACATATTTATGAATTTTCTCAGAGCCAAAAAACAGAGGAAAAATGACTGCAACAACGGAAACAATTGAACAATCAAAACAAAGAACACAATTTTGTTCCTTCCCACAAAGCGTGTAAACACAGTGGGTACTCACCAAATAGAGGTTCCATACTCGAACTGACTTGAGTGTTTACATTGACCATGTCGTCATTTATTTCCTCTGGAGCGTAAAAATGTAAAGATCCAGCTTTGTCCTTCTTTTATAGTACAAGATGTAAAAAATGTGTGAGTTTGGCCCAAACGTGCCGTAGTGTGAGAAGGGTGCCGTTAGTGCAAGGTAAGGCCGGCGTTGCTGCTGTTATCTTATTGATTTTCCTAATCTGGGCAAATGTGGGTGGGGAGGTTAAACAGTAACCAGGCTCTTATGGACACCAATCCATATAGCAGCTCTGTAACTATAGCAACATGATGATAGAAACTCAAATAGAAAAGAAAAAAAAAGTTATGATGTGCTTTTTCTCTCTCTCTCTTTGTCTCCGTCATCCAATAAACACTCGTTTCTGCAGAATAAGAGTTAGAAAGAGGGATGGGAGACGATTCGGAGTCTGAAGTCAAACAGCAGAGAAACTGGGTGGGGAAGGACGGAGAGGAGTGGAAGATTTGCAGAGGGTGGCAGCACTCAGAGCGAGTGGTGGGTGATGTTGTTGACTTTGGTTTGACTGATGGGGAAAAGTGATTTACTGCTCAGCTGCTGGAGTTTAAGACCCAAACGGATGAAAGTGAAAGTTAAAAATCTAAAGCAGGGGAGTCTAATAGTTCTGATAAAACGTTAACAAACAAAAATATTGCAGTTTTCTCTGCTTTCAATTGGCACCTTTTCACATTTATGTAATTTGGTTTGGTTTTTAATTAGATTTTAACACCTGTTTTCTAAAGCGTTTGAAAAACTGAAGGAGTTCAAATTATTTGGTTCTTTATGCTAAGCTAACTAAAGATGCTACAAGCTCATAGATAGATAGCAGCTGTTTGACTCGTTCTCAGTTATGAAATAAATACTTTTATTGCTACAAATTTTATTTAAAAATGACTGAGAATAGTAATAGATGGCTGCTAAATAACTGTGTCCATCTTATTTATTTATTTATTTATTTTTTTAGCAAAGTTGAGTCTTGTACACATTTTCAGTTTTTCTAAATTTATCAAGTTTGAACCAACATCTTTAATGAATTTCACAGTGAATTTATATGACAGTCGGTAACAATTTAGTGCAAAATTGTATAAAATTTTAAAAAAGGACGTGTGGCATGAATATTTATTCAGTTCCCTTTATTTTGATAATACTAAATAAAGCTGCTTTTCAAATTCAAATAGAAAAAAACACGGAGTCCACCTGTGAGTAACTTAATCTGTGTATTTACAGCTGCTCCATGAAGGCCTCAGAGGTTTTTTTATTGCATATTAATGAAGAAACACATCAGATATCTCAGGGTTAAAACAATAAAACAATGTTTAAGGCTTTGAATCTGTTTAATCCATCATCTGGAAATTAAACAAATATGTCCCAACCCTTGTTAGCTCTTCGGGAGCTGCAGAGATCAGCTGCTCAGGTGGAAAAATCTTTTAACAGGACAAGTACTAATCATAACTCCACAAATCCAGCAATTATGACAAAAAAAACAAAGCAGCTGCTGGAAAGAAACCATCAGAAGTCACATTTATATTTTACTGCAGTCATGTAGAAGAAAGTGTTGCGGTTGGATGAGACCAAAATGGTTTTTTTAATTCATTTGTCTGGTGGAAAACTAACACTTCACAACGCTCTAAACACACCATCACCATTGTACAACACGGTGGTGGAAGTGTCAAGCTGTGGGGCTGCTTTTACTTTGTAGAAACAGTGAAAATGGATGAAGCTAAAACATCTGATAGGCTTTAAAAGAATTGAAAATGATACAACTTGCAAGAGCTATTGTATTAGAATGGTTTAGACTGGCCTAGTTAAAGTCCAGACCTAAATCAAGGAAATATTCTTCAGCAATAAGTGCAAACTGAGGTTTCAAAATGTACAAAACCACCTTTCCTTTACTTTGTCTTGAATTTTTACCTCAAATCCCAGTGAAAATTGACAAAATGTGAAGATGTGTGTGAGTACGTTTTCAGGGCGCTCTGTTTTTCAGATGTTTCCTGTTTGTGCTCACAAATTACGAGCGTAACTAATACCCTCCTCTTTTCTGACCATAAAAGCTGCATTAGAGTCTTGTTTTATGGCGGAGAAAGTCTCCGATGGGTAAATCAGGAGATGTAATGAGGTGAAATGCAGGCCAGAAAATTTCCTGCAGCAGCAAAGAACAAACACGACTTGCCAACAACATGTTACCTGCCTGCAGGATGCTGTGAATCATCACTGATTTATGACTTAATTAATGGCCAGTCACACACACACAGAAGAATAAATTATATTGTTTTATCGTGGGAGTAACGCGCACAACGAAACGAAAATATTTCACGTGTCAAACTGAAGTTATAATCAGTAGCTCGCCTCAGATTCAGTTTTTATTTGTCAAGAAGCTTTTACTTTTCTAATTAAAACTCGTCATTTGGTTTGTTAAAAATAATATTTGCTCACTGCAGTCAGAAGAATCAACAGCAATGTTTGTGTAAAACATTCATCCGGTGATGCTTTCCCCTCACGCTGTTGCCATGGTTACTGCCTCAACTTGTCATGCTAACGTTAAGCTCAGTAAAAACACATAATTCAAAGTGATGTGCCTCCATCGTTGATCCTTTGTGAAGGTATTGAGTTCTGGTTCTTCTCAGAATTGAATATTAGTTTCTCCCACCAGTTTCCCTCTGAAACGTGAGCTAGCGTTGGTGTGAAAAGTAAACACGCTCTGCTGAATGTTGTAAAGCCGTTGCTGTATTTTCTACTTCCTCTGTCACTGCTGGGGTTTTATGTAACAACACATGATTCATTGTTCAATAGCTTGCAGAACAAATCGTAGTTTAAATGTGTGAACACATCAGCTTTATGTTACTAGGGAGGAATTTAGTCAAATTCTCCTCATAATTCATTAATTATTCATAACTTATTTGTTTTGTTTTACATTTATATATTGATGATGGCTATGGTTTGTACGAATCAAGGTTTTAAGTTTTGCAGGTTTTGATGAGTTTAAATTTTTAGGTTTTACTTCAGATTTTCAATTTTATTTTAGTTTTAACCATTTGCTTGATTTGTTTTTTTTTTTTTTTTTTTTTGAGAAAACTTAGTTTAAATTTAGTTTTACTATTTTCTATAATAAAATTTTCATTCGGGGCAAGACTGAAAAAAAACATTATAGAAAAAGTTGTGGGTAACAAAATCCCAGAAAACAATCACAGTTTTGTATCTGAAGTGCTAAATAAATAAAATATTTAAAATGGAAGAATCCCAGCTCATCTTACTTTAGCAGAATTTGTAACTTAGTTTTGCTTCCCAGGTTCAGCTGTCCAGGCCATAGAGGAGGAGAGAGTCCCCAAAAATTATACTCAAGAAAAAGTAACACTACTTCAACGTATTTTTACTCAAGTAAAAGCAAAGTACAGCTTGGTAAAAATACTCCTAAAAGTACATCCTCTCAAAAAAAAGTCACTTGATTGAGTAACTATTTACTATATGAGTGAATATTTAAGTAGATCTTTATGTCTATAAACTGAATCCAGGATTTTAAAATGTCGATTTTTAAAAGGAAAAGCTGATGGAAATATTGTCCTTTTTGTTCATTTCCAGTGAGGAATTTTTTAATGAATATCATAAAAAGCATTGTGAACTTGTTGCAACCTGTATCGAATGTTCACAAGGCTCATCAGGCAGCCAGAAGAGGAACAGGGCGTTCTGCAGCAGCTGGTGCGCTTCTCACACGGAGACTTAACCTCAATGTCATCAAGTCAGATCCCCTGAAACTGAGAGGCCCAAACTAAACATCAACTAGAAGCATGAATAAAACTATACATGATCTTTTTTTGCAGATTGGGTTAATTTATTTCTCTGCACTCTGAGATATTTCAGCTTGACTGCCGACACCAGACAGTTTTCCTGCAGATGGCCGCCCTCTCACCGTCTGTCTGATGCAGAATGACTGATAAATAAAAATTCTCTCTATTGAGTTGCATCTTGTCTGGAAAGTGAGGAGAGTAACAAATTACACCAAACACCTACTGTACATCTAGCTCTGAAATAAAATATTTATTTCTGTAAGTTGATTTAAATCCATCATGTAGAAAGTGGCAGATGTCTGCACTGACAGTTTTATCAAGTAGAGTTGCAGAACTAAACGAGACTCTTTGTTGGTTTAGTTTGTTGACAATTTTAAAGTTTGCTCAAAAAAGTAGTTTTTATTTTCTTGCATCGTAGTGACTTTGTAACTGTTACGATAATTTCTAGTTATTTCTTTAGTCTAGGTTTTTTCTGCATTTTTAATCTCAAGAACTTAATGGCAAAATCTAATCTGTTCTGCATCTTTACAAGTCACTCACAGCGACAATTTGTAAAGCACAAATATAACGTTAATGTGAAGCCAATTTGATGGTGCTGCTTAGAGGAATTTTAAAATGACAATCAAGCAACAATAAAGTCAGAAGATGAAAAAGAAAGAAAGCATTGTATTTCTGCTTATGGGTTCAATTTGAACAAATATTCTACCACACATAAAACAATCCCTATTATGTTATTGAGGGTCTGAAATGCCCAGAGGTACTAAATGAATGATTAGTTAAATATTTTTTATGCATGACATAATTATCAAAAAAATTACAAAACTGTTTTCATAATTCTTGAGATTAAATGTTAATAATTTTGAATACATAATACATGAGTTAAAAGCAAAGTTTCATACAATTCAAATGGAATTTCTGCATTCAGTATAAAAATTATTTTGCTGTTAATATTAATGCATTTTTGTTGTCCTTATTCAAATGTTGGCCTGTTTGAGAAAAAAATGCACATTTGTTAATGAAACTGCCATGTAGTGTACAAATCTGTACACTAGGTGGCGATGTGCATTTTGGTTTTACGCTGTGTCTTGCAGTGCACCATAACAACCACATACAGAAATACAGATGTTTAATATTAGGGGGGAAAGCATCTTAGACTTTTATTTTGAAAATAATCAATAATATTCCAAAGATTTCCAGGCCTGTCAAGATAGTGAGATTATCTTAGATCCCGACTTGGAGGAGTTGTGAACTTGCAGAAAACTGCGCTAAAGAAGCCAGAAAGAGAGAAATTATGCTACCAATCTTATACAGCAAAACAGAAGAAAAAATATACAGTAAAGGAAGAAATTTGAGAAAATGTAAGGAATAACGGAATAAAGAACGGGAAAACGGTGTGTAAGATGACAGAAACTTCAAGGAGAAAGAGAAAATATATTTTATAAAGACTTAGGTTTGTTCATACAAGTCTGAACAGAAAAGAAAAGCAATGGACTGCATGAGTGAGATCGCAAGAGACAGGTCAACATATTCTTCTGCAAAGGTTCTAAGAGCAAAAAGGGAAGATTAAGTCACTTGAATTACTTTGTTTCGATTCTAGTCACATTTTAAGTAGGACATTTTTTCCCAGTTCTTGTAAAGTCAGAACGTTTTAGTTGAATAAAGGTTTTCCTTTCTGATTTAAACTCCAACTCAGAAGATGGCGGTAATGCACTTTTAAAGCCGTTTGCCATCTGCCAGTAAAATCTATGAAGAAGAAGGAGAAGCGCGATTGGCCGACTTGCAGGTGACGTCAGTCAGACTTCAGCCCTACGTACGCAGTCAGAGCAGAGGCGTCAACATGGCGGCCATGGATGTCATTGTGGAGCGGTTGATGTCAGTATGGAGGATACCGGCGGTCAGACAGAGTTTTCCCTGGTTGTTTTTATTCATGTCTTTGCTGGGGTCCATTCTGAAGGAACTGGACTTGGTTCCGCAGTCCTATTTCAGCAGCAGCAAGAACTTCGTCAACTTGTAAGTCTGGTCCGTGTGAGAATGGCGTCGTTCAGACGTTTAAAACTCCCCACCTGCTGGTGATGAGGATGTTTAAACTGACAGAATATAAGTCATTTTTCCTTACTTTATTTTTCAGTGATGTAGCGTCACTAGGAGGAAAAAGGTCATGAAAACATCCAAGTTTGTGTTCAGATTAAATAGTTTATTATGGTAACGACGCAATAATTTCAAATACAACACCTAGTTTTATGTTAGGAATCTGTAAAAGTTGGTTTTGATTTAGTTTATGCAGAATTTTGAAACGCAAGGACCCTAAACAGTCTTGAAAATGTTTGAATTTTCAGCAGTTTCCAGGTTTGGTGATGTGTACTCTAGATCATTCCCATTTGAACTTTTGCTTAATCTTTCTAATTTTTCTCAATACATTATCTGCGCTTTAAACTTATTTTGTCGGTATTTTTATGTAGCGCCAAAACAAAGTTCTCCATGTGAAAATATATGTGGCAACACATTTCTTTTTTATTCTTAATGTTCCAGATTCTGTATAGGCCTAACAAATCAACTCATAATTTACCTTAAAATTATTTTAAAATAATGTGAATAAGTGTGGGCACCTTTAAATGAAAAATAAAGGTAATCACTTAAAATCCTCTTTGCATTTTTAATTTTCTGTTAATCAATATTTACACAAATACACAACTGCATTAACTAGTTTTATCACATTTCTGTCATCCACATTCCTCTGTATAAATTTGTGAATTTATACTGGTCCAGTAATTTTTTTAAAGTTTTTTTTTCATCCTTGTTTGGAAGATGAGAAATTCAATAACAAAATATTCTCAAGTCTAAATAAAAAATAGTTCCAAGTTTTGCGTTCTTCAAAGAAGCATTTGCTCAAATTTACAAGGAGTTTTGAAAAACTTAAATCTCTTAAGTCTTGTAAGTGAGGAGTTTTGGTTGCTCAGAAACACTTTAAGTAAAATCATGAATTTCTTTTATTAGTCAGAAACAAAGTGAAATATATTACACTTACTCTCCAGTAGAACAAGCTTGCGTCTAGTCTAAATGTTAACATTTTAGAGCTGATTTTAGTCTGTTTTATTCTTCATTTGGATAAAGTTGCAGTTTTTTTCAGTGAATCAATCAAGTTTATTTGCATAGAGCATTTCAGCAACATGTCAGTTCATCATGAAAGCAGAAACACATCATACAGTAAACAAATGTGAAAACTACTGAGAGACATTACATTTTGTCGAGTCCATTTATTATGGTTCGAAAGCAACTAAACAGGCGAATTTTTAGCTTTGATTAAAAGAAATAAGTGTATCGGCTGTTTTGCAGTTTTCTGAAAGTTTGAATGCTGCTTCTCCATGTTTGGTTGTGGGTAAGATAAACAAATAGATGAGTTTCTCTAGTTTTTTCTGGGACTTTGGTGCTTTAATTCTGGAAATGTTCTTCAGGTGGTAGAAGGCCGACTTTGCAATCGTCTTTATGTGATTCTGAAGGTTCTGGAAAAACATAAATGTGTGTAAACTTCAGTGATTTGTTCTGCTTTGCAGGTATTTCGTTAAAGTCTCCTGGGGATGGACGCTGCTGCTGCTCACGCCTTTCCTCCTCTTCTCCAGCTCTGACAACCAGAGCCGCTCCGCCCTGTTCAAACGCCTACTGGCGTTAGCCGTAGCAACAGCCGTGTGGTATGTCTGCACCGGGACCTTCCTCTACATCGAGGACGTGACGGGCTCTTGCTTTGATAGCAAAACTGCTTCCATTGCTAACGAGTTCACCTCTAAAGCCGCCTGTAGGCGTGCCGGCTTCCACTGGCAGGGCCACGACATCTCGGGCCACTCGTTCATCCTCAGTTACTCCTCCCTGCTCATCATGGAGGAAATATCCGCCATGACGGTTCTGAAGAAGGTCAGGCTGCACAGGACGCTGCTCAACCTTCTGTACTTGGCCTTGAACCTGATAGTGGCGACGTGGGTGTGGATGTTCGCCTGCACCTCTGTTTACTTTCACAACCCGCAGGATAAGCTGCTGGGGACCGCGTGCGGACTGCTGGGGTGGTACCTGACGTACCGGTACTGGTACCAGAAGCCTTTCTCACCGGGCCTGCCGCCGCAGCGCCAGGAGAAAGAACAAAAGCAGCGTGCCTGAGGCACACCGCCGATTTTACAAGCTTCGTTAAACCGTAGGTTATTTTTATCCGGGTCCAAGCTGGACGTGAAACTTGAAAACGTGTTAAGTTTTTGCATCCTGACAGGAAGGCTGCTTTGAAAGCACAAAATCTTATCAAGGATTTTGGTCCAGTTTCTAGTGCAAATATCTTAGTACACTGGAAATAACTTACAAGGAACAGGAGCTTGTTTTAAGTCGTTACTTCCTTAATATTTATGAAAAAGTTCTCGTTCCATTTGCAGATAATTTCATTAAAACATGACATTTTTCCCATGTTATAAGAGAAATAATCTACCAAAAGTGTTGACTCTCGGGGTCAGAGGTTAACAGTTTGTACTGAATAAAGATGCAGTTAAAGAAGAACACTTCACTTTGTCAGAAACATCTGCATGTTTTCACTTACTTGGTTTTTAAATTTAATTCACCTGATTTAGGGGAATCGGTTTTGAAATGATTTGAAAATGTGCCAAAAATAAAATGAATGGAAAAATATTTGAGAAGACTAAATTTTAAAAAAAGCATTATTTAAATACAGCGTGGATTAATTTGTAGCACACGCTACTGTTTGTCTGCATTTGTTATAAAAGTGCCATCATTTGAGGTTGTTTACCACTGATGCTGAATATCAAAAGCTACCTTGATAATCCTACAAACAGGATTTTATTTAGCTGCTTTTTCTAAGTTTAATAACATATAGAATGTAATTTTAAAGATTTGTGCAACAAAGTACTTAAACCTCCCCTAGAACTTGGCTTAAAAGTAAGAAAAGTAACAATTTGTGCCTCTAAATGTCTACAATGATGCTGTCCAAAAAAGTATTTCTTTAAAGTGCATGTTATTTATTTTTACTACATTTATTTGTACTTACCTCATGTATTCAGCATGTTTATCCCATTGGCTGCTAGTTTCTAAAACACAAAATAACTGCAGCACAGAAAGAATGGAAGCATTTCTAATAAATCTGCAG
This sequence comes from Xiphophorus maculatus, assembly GCF_002775205.1. Classification (NCBI taxonomy): domain Eukaryota; kingdom Metazoa; phylum Chordata; class Actinopteri; order Cyprinodontiformes; family Poeciliidae; genus Xiphophorus; species Xiphophorus maculatus. The sequence goes on from NC_036443.1 coordinate 28,607,644, forward strand.
CATGTTTTTATTCTGGGAAGCTAAAACTAAAAGTTTCAAATGATATCAGATATTCAAGTTTTACAAATCAACTTTAAATGATTTGTAAAACTTCATGAACAAAAACACTAATAATGTTTTCTGAGAAGAAGAAAAAAGATGCAGCAGCCATATTGATTTTTTTCAATTTCATATTCAGAATATTTAACTTCCGACAACTAATGGGATGCATAAGTGTAAATCCAATTAAAAATATGCATTTTTATATCAAATTATCACGCAGTTTCAATTGTATCTAATAATTATAGTAAACAAAATCTGGTATTAGTGGATTTTAAATATTTTTGATTTTATTAAATAATTTCTGGATCCCACATTTTGTTTTTTCAAATCTTTGGCTTTGGAAATCACGGTGTTAGTCCATGCTTCTCCCTCCTGTTTAATTATTTTTTTGTTTGTGTATTTGTATGAGCTGCCATTATCAGACGCTTTGCCGTAAATAAGTTAGTTAATTTTAATATTTTTATCTTTTCAGAGGGAACCAAGTGTTGATGCACAAAGTTTTAGGGTGCTGGGTATCCGATTGTCATCTGTCTTCTTTAAAATTCATATTTAAGAAAAGAAAACGGGGAACAAAATGTATTTCCTGTACACATTTCTGTTTTTAAGCTTCTGTTAGTGTAACTGTAGTTTCCAGGTGTCAATTTTATTGAAATTAAAAATATAAAATAAATAAAAACCAGTTTCTTTCGATTCCATTATTTATTTGTCATTGATGGCAACTGAATAAATTAAGGCTTATGAACAAACATCATAAAAAGCACCATAAATAAATGCATATTAACACAAATAGAAACATAAAAATAAATAAATAAAAATGAAAACAATATAGTGAGGTGTAATGGCCACAGCTGGGATTTCTGGTCCGAACAGGTTCAACCCGTTAAGAACCTTTACTGCAAATAAAAGCAACCAGTGGTGCTGCGGCGTGTGCTTGCCATGAGGACGGTTGGTCAGGTGAACACAATGATTGGCTGGTTATGACTTTTCACAACGTGTCTCCATCCTCAGCATCATCTCCCGTTTTTATAGTCACTCAAAAAAATCTGAGTGTTAAAATATTACATGACAAACGTCAGCAGGCAGTTTTGTTTACAATAGTTTGTACACATTTGCCACTCATTTTGCACTAAAAAAGCTTCTTCTTTCTGTCAGTTCTAAAATACAAATAAATCAGTTTGTCTAAAACACGGGGTTACCACAACCTGACTGAATGGATGCAGACGTACTGATTTACACTCCCAACTTACATTTCTGTGCCTAAATAGTCCATGAAAACATAAAACAATACACAGTTTGGGAGTGGACTCATACAGAAGTCTGGGGAGTTAAAAAAAATGGAAAAAGTTGCAACTTAAAGTGAAAAGTACAAATATTTGCAAGGCTTGCAAAAAGGGAAACAATCTCCATCTCATTCATAACTTCGGTGTGTTGGCATAGATAAGCAATTTCTACAAGAACAAATCTATCTGGAAACACATTGCATCCGGCAAAAGGGGTTAATACCAAACATACGACAGCCTGTTCGGGACAGCAGATAGAAGAAGAGGAGAAATTTCTGCCAAAAAACTCAGAGATTTTGAGATTAATCTAAGAAATTGTCTGGAAAAAAAGGTGCAGATTTCTGGGCTCCAAAAGCTGAAAATTTGCAAGACAAAATTCTGAAATTTTGAGGTGAATTTGATATACTTTCTAGAAAAACCAAGTAAATTTTTGAGCTCCAAACCTCGAAAATTGGGAGAAGAAATCAGAAATTTTGAGATTAACCTAAGAATTGTTCTAGAAAAAAATATATATTCTGAGCTCCAAAAGTAAAACATTTGTGAGAAGTCTGAAATCCTGAAATTTATTTGAGAAATTTTCTGTAAAAAAACAAGGAAATTTGAGCTCAAAATGTTTAAAATTTGCAAGAAGAAACTCAGAAATTTTGAGAATAATTAATGATTAATCTCACAAATTTGTCTGACATACTTTTGACTTATGGAGTTCAAACATTTCTTTGTTTTCTCTAGAAACCTTTTAATCAAACAAGATATTTCTGAGACAGAAAAGTCTAAGATTTTCACTTTTAGATTAATCTCAGAAATGTTCTGGAAAAGAAACTTAAGTTTCAAAAGTCAAACATTTTTGACTTTTGAACTTTATTTCTTGAACATTTCTTGGATTAATTTCAAAATATCTGAGTTCTTTGATGGAAATTTTCTCCTTTTTTCATTTCCTGGCCTGAATATGGCGTCGTACAAACAGCAGCAATAAAACGTCATTTCACTTGCTTGGTATTGCTGAGGACGACCACTTGGACACTGAACAGTGCAGGTGCTTTAAATGTTACAATTAGCATATTCTACCTCTTATCAACACAAAGTGACCACCCCTTCACAGCATTAAACATTAAACAGGACCCATGCAATGAAACACACACACCCTAAACCTAATTCAACATTTGGTGCCACAGATGCAGAACTTAAATTTCAATAATTGTAAAAGCTAAGTGTAACGTTTAAAACACCCAAAGTTTGTGACAATGACCCGACGTGTGCTGTGTAGCCTGTGCAGTTGAAAATAAACCAATTTAACAATGTCTGAGTGGTATTTTGTGCGCTAACATTAGAGTAATTACATTGATATTTTTGGAAAAAGCACTAATCTGTGGGTTAGAAGAGTTGTCACTATGAGGCTCAGTAAAGCTACAGTCTGTTAGCATCAGATAAAAACTGAAAACTGGATCAGAAATCAGAGGAAGTGTTTGACTGCAGGAAATAATGTGACCTGGTTTAATAACTCAAAAACCTTTTGGAAAACACGGAGACTGCAGTAAAACTGTTTGCAGGTTTTACACAGTGATTGTACGCAGAAGTAGAGAGCAGAAAACTTGATTTGAATAAAACAAAAACATATGTAGACCATTTATCTCCATCTGTGGATTTAACACTGCTAGTTTTTTTTATACAAATGTGTAAAATATTTATTTTGAGGGTTGAACAAATTAAATAAAATACAATGTTAACTTTTTTAATCAGGTCCAATATTTAACATTGGTGAAAAATGTGCAGCAGCCAATTTTCTCTTTGCAAAATATACCCAACAAAAAGCATTTTCAGAGCTCACTTTGACTTTGAAGATAACCGGTAAATTTAGTTATAGTAGTTTGGAAAACAATGTGTACGACTGTATTATTTGGCCTTTATTAGTGAGTTTTAAAAAAATATGTCCAATATTTATTTTGGTGACTTGAGAAATCATCAACACCTCCACAGCTCATTTTGAATTTGTAGATAAACAATAAATATGCCTAGTGTAATAATTTGAAAAAAGAATTAGTGAGATTCAGATAGGTTAGTTTATAAGTTTTAGCCAAAGACAAGCTAGTTTTTATTCTTCTTCTGTGGTCATTATTATAAGCTAACAATAATCATCTCTGTCCTGTGGTGCTATTTTTAAATTTGCAGCAATTGGGAAATTTATATCAATATTTTATTGTATTATTATGACCATATATCGTGTTTAAATTATGTAATTTAGTATTGGTAAGATGAGAAATGACGGTAGAAAACAGCTAACAGCTAAACAGCTATTGATCTTGTACATTCTTTTTCTGATCTTTATGCTAAGCTAACGGTAGCTATCTCCTTTCTGTGGCGAAAACAATTAACAACAAATGTGTGTGGGTCTGTTTTGAAATTTACACCAATTTAAAAAACATTAAAAATAAATACTTTGTTCTCTTCCTAACTTGTTTTTTAAGTCTTTTTTTTCTTTTTTGATACAGGTCTAATAGTTAGCATTGCTGACAGACGAGAAACTGCAGCTAACCTCCCAGTCCAGAGGATAAATCCTGACAAAGAAACATTTCTTTGGCTGATTTTAAGTTTTGTAGATAGATATAAATATTTAGTATTTTTCTTAAAACTGCATCATTTCAAGTAGATATTTATGGTTTTTTCTACTAGCTCCAAAGTTTAGCATTGGAGAAAAATACCAAATAAAACAAGCTAATTGTTCTTTATCTCTTGGTAAAAACACTTCAGAAGAAATAACTCCACAGCTCATTTTGTAAGTTATAAACATTAAATTACGATATTTTATTTCAGGAATTGCATGGATTTAGTTTGGTCAACTCTGTAGGTTTCTGAAAGCCTCGTTTATTTTTCTAGTTTTCATGCTAAACTAATGCTGACAACTATAGCATCATAGTAGCCAGAGTTTGCAACATATAAATTAAATAGTTTTTAAAATTGTGGAATATGGACATTAATATTTTTGTTGTTTTTTTAGAGATATCTGGATATCATTCTTATTTTTATTCTGTTCTGATAAAAGAAGTTAAATTATTGTACGAAAACGGCTAACTTTACTCTGTCCAAGGATAAAAATACCTATGGGATGCATCGTCATTAACAACGCACAACTGTGGTAATTTGAAATATTTTTGAAGGGGTATCGGTGATATTTGTATAATAAATCTTATATATTTCAGAAAGATCAAAACTTTTACCAGTCTTAACGCTAACTAGTGAAAACAATTTCCTCCTATTTAAAAATCATACTCCAACAAAACCTGTAATAAAAAAATCCTTCTGCAGCATTTTGTCTGGCAGTTTCCAGCAGAGCAGCACTTTTCAGAACATATTTATTTATATGCAGTGATTTTATCAGCTGGAAACTCAAGGAAATGGAAGAGTTGGTTATGCTCACCGTTTTAACCAGGTCTCTGTTTTAATGTGGAAATGATGCATGCCTCCAAAAAACTAAAACTAAAATAAATCATAAATAAATAAATGAGATCTTGCATGCACAAAAGCTGCAAGTTTCAGAAATGAACAGTTAACAAAGGCCTTTAAAATGTGCTGTCATTAAATTCATACTATGGAATGTTTTCATATTTCTTTGTGTACCCAGGTAAGTAATAGTGTTCTCTACATAGATTCATTATATTTTCCTGCAGTCATAAAACATTACAGAAAAGTTGAAGCATCACACAAATACACAGACATTTAACACAACAAGAGGGCATTCACTACATGTATTTCTTTTTTAAATACCAGTAGGCAAAGTAGCCCATCCCACCCAGAGAGCCCATGAGAAACGAGGCCCCGAAGAAAGATGGCGGCTTCTTTTTTACCATTCGGAAGGCGTTGGGTAGGACTGCTGACAGGAGAGTCGTGTGGATGTCGCCCAACACCTTTCGAAAAGCGTAGCGTTTTTGGACACGCACAAAAAAGGACTGCAGGTTTGGCCGGCTGCCGTCCTCCCAGTATTTCCTAGAAAGTCCCAAGAACTTGAGCCTGTGCAACAAGGCTCCAAGGCAGATATCCGCTAGCGTAAATTCAGGTCCACAAAGCCACAACTCACACTTTTGACCTGTGAGGTAAAACAGCAACAATAAGATCAACAGTTTTAGGTTGTTTTTTGTTTTATTTTGAGTTATCACTTGAAAACTACCTTGATACTCTAGTTTTCTTTTCTCAAGTTCAGCCTCCACTTGGTCCAGAACCATGGCTAACTCCCCCAGGATTTTCTTCAAGTAGTTCACATTGTCATGGTCCAAGATTTTTGCCTGGAAATCATTAATTAGAGTTAATTAGTATGTTTTAAAATTTTTGTAGAATCGCTTTAATCAGTATAAAGCTCTATTTTGTGCACACACACAAAACATACACAAATTTTCCACTTTTACTTAACTGCTGTTTGTTTTCTATAGTTCACATAAAACTGATACATTTCAGGATGAGTCTTTTATGAATCGGCATTATTTGTGAATTTTTTTCCCAAATGATTATCAAGATATTTTACTTACAGCAGGACCAAATTTGGTTCAAATCAAATTTGTAGTAGTAGTTAGATTATTACAACAGATCAGATCAAAACACTGCAAAAACATAAAATCTTTCCAAGTATTTTTGTTTAGTTCTATGTGCAAATATAGTAGTACAAAAAAACTAACTCCCTCACAGCTTTTAGTGATATATAGGAGCTTATTTTAAGTCAGTGATTCCTTTATATTGATGAAAAATGCTAGTTAATCTGGCAGATTATTCACTTATAAGGTGAAAAATATGTTGTTGTAAATTATTACTTTTTCATCAATATTAAGGAATTATTGACTTAAAACAAACTCCTATATGTTTGCTGAAAAGTTACTTCTAAGTCAGTTTGTCTTATTTCAAACTTAGTAAAATATTCATACTAAAAAAAACTTGGTAAGATTTTATGTTTTTGCAGTGAAACTCAACTGGAATATTTTTAGGGATGTAAATAATTTAATTTACTGCATTTAAGCTTCTCTTCATCCCTCCATTAAGGGACTGAATGAATAAAACTAAATATAAACTGCATTTTATTGTATCTGCCATTGTGTTTTTATATGTGAATGTCTCTTTCTGCTCTATTTTATAGATATAATAGTGTGAACTGCTTGTCAATTCTGTGTTTGCTGAAGACGGAGGCTAAAAATGACAGTAAACTCAACTGAAGAACACTTGGTTTGTTATAAACTCACCATTAGCTTTTTCTGCTTAGACAAATGAGGTTCTGTCAGCTGAGGTTCTTCATGGTCCAGTTTCATCAGCTCAGTCGCAGCATTAGCCAAGTGTCCTGAAATTACACACATCAAGGGTTTTTGCATTATTTTATTGAATACATGAGAAAGTTGTATCAAGTGGTAATATATAATGTCATTTAAAGTATTTTAAACATAAATAATCAGTGGACATATTTGTTCTTATCCATTTGGAGGAAAAAAAGGCCCCCTTTCAAATATTCAGTTAATATTTAGTTCTTTATTTAAAAAAATACAGTAACCCGCAAATACACTCTAATTGCTGATAAACTAAATAAGTTATTTAGGGTTCCATATTTATGTTTCTGTCTGAATTTGGACATTTTTGTGTAAATTTGTCTAGTTCCATGTTATTTTGCCTAAAACCATCTCAGTGCTGCCCCCTTTGGTCAAATGGTGCCTAAGCAGTTAAATTCTCCTACAACTTTGTCAAAATCTAGCAAATTTTATAAAAATTTTTATATATATAAAAAGTCACGATAGGGTTTGGAAAGTCGCTAAATATAACCACAAAGTATATAAGTAAGCAACAGTACTTCTATCGTCCCACCCTGTCCACTCATCCCACACTTGCCACGCCCCTTATTGTATCTTGGCTCCGCCCATTTTGGGAGGTGGGGTTTAGTTACAATTCAACATACTTTTATGACTGAAAAAAAATTGGGTAGCAATGAACATTAATCTTGTTTTACTTATTTAACAAGAAATAATATTAATAAATACATTTTATTTATATGACGCTTTTCTAAAAACTCAGACACTTTACAAGAATCAAGCAAAGTTACAAACAGAGCAGCTAAGTAACTAAAATAAAATTTAAAAAAAATTAAATACATAGCACTTAACATAAAAAACACATGATAAGTAGGGCTGGACTAGATGGCAGAAAAACTATTAACATCAACTGATATGAAACACTCATGATTCAGTTTTTCATCATTATTTATTAGGTTTTTTGTTTTAAATATCTGAAATACTATCAAGCTGTTGGTGTGGCATTTCCTCTTTCATCCACAGTTTTCTTTTCAGTGTTTATTTTTTCTTTTCAAGCAGTTTTGAGACACGGTGGCAAAACGTGAAACTGCAAGTTACTCAACAGGTCGTTGCTAGGTAACCAAAGTTGGGGGGGAGGGATCTTGAAACCCAGTAACTTGTTGCTAGGTAACCAAAGAGTGGGCGGTTCTGGATCAAAGTTCAGTGCATATTCTATGTACTGAATTTTTAATCATATATCTATTGCGACATACAGTTATTGATTTATTGTCCGGCCATAGCCAAAAATAAAACAGCTTTAATTTATTAAAAGCTGTTTTGAAATATCATGAAAACTCTACAACCCAAACTTTCTCCTTTCCTCCTGTAAGAACCACAGAGTTATGCAGATTCATGCCTGGCGTCACTTACTACGTATTTCTGCGGTGGCATACTTTGGGATCATAGAGTCGGTGGTGAGCTCTGGATGGAGGATGCAGCCGTGCGTGTAAGCGTCCATGGGCAGGCCGTCCAGCAGGTGGCGGTACTGCTGCACGCGGTCGTAGAGAGGCGAGTCCGGGTCAGGAATCAGCTGAGCCACCGTCTCTGTAGGAGGGAGACACAAACGCAACAGGAAGGTGGCATTTCTGACGTTCAATGGCTCCAAAAACAAATCGAGATATTTTGCAAAACTCCTCAGCAACTGTTTGCAAAATTATCAAAATGTCTCTGCCGGACAGAGAAAACAATTTTTACGAACTGCAAAAACGAAGCAAAAAACCCACCAAACATTTAGGGCTGGAACGATTAAATGAATTAATCGTGATGAATCGATTATTGAAATAATCATCAACTAATTTAGTAATCAATTAATAGTTAACTGGAGTATAAAGACTGTTAAAAAAGGCACAGTTTGTATTTAAGATTAAAATACAAACTGTATTTGTATATGTATTTGTATTTATAAACAAATACATATTTTTTTAATCTTAAATACAAACTGTGCCTTTTGTATATATATAAAAAGCCACAGTTTGCCTTATATATATATATATATATATAAATTTATTGAAAATGTCACTATCCTCACAGTATGTTATGAAACAGATAATCTGTGAAAAAGAATTGCCTCCTCTACCTTCTCCCAGTGCTAACTAGAAACAACCAATCACAGTTAGTAGGTGGGTCTTAGTGCTGTCAATCACCCTCAGTGTAGTGGTGCTCATTTACACCTCCCCATTGCTTTCTGCCATGGTGCAGCTAGCATACCCTGTCATAAATGGTAAGGCTAGTTAGCATAGCCACATATTACGGCAGGCAAACAGTTTTTCTGTAAAGGTAAGTTGTTTCTCCGCCATTAGGATTAGCATTGACCAGCCTCCTGGGTCTGATTGGTTGTTTTTGACCAGGAGTGATGCGTCTCTTTACTGTTTTGCTTCACAGTTTTAAGAAATCTGAAAAAATAGCTATATATTTTTAGGAAATTTACATACTACAACTTTAAAGTTTGGAGACCATATCCTGTGGTTTGATGAAGCAAAAACTGAAATGTTTCACTTTAATAAAATTTTTAATGATAAGTTGGAAAGCTTAAGCCAGAGAACACCATCAAACCTGTGAGGAGCGACAGTGATCTGCAGCTGAAATGCAGCGTTGACCGTTAATGAGTGAACAGCAGCATTGTTTATCACAGCCAGCCACTTTCAGGGATAGCATCTCTGACCCAACAGAAACGATCAGACAGCTGCTTTCAGCTGGAGAAGCTCCCAAAAGGGGGAGCAGAGCTGCACTTGGCAACGCACCAGAACGCTGAGTAATCAGTCTGTAGATGTGCAGACCATACAGTGGTCCTGAAGGTCTGCTTCTGCACTGTCATGCAAATGTTACAACAATAGAACAAAGAACTTCCCAACCGTGTTATACATAAGATAGAAGAGGCTAAACTTTAGTTTTTGTTTTTTACCATTTGGCTAGAATGTTTTTGCATCCTCAGCAGCTGTGTTTCCATCGACTGTATCATTTGATGGATATAGAAAATAATAAAAAAGACCGTTAAAAACCAAGTTAACATGAATACTAATTTATTGGACGACATAACAAATGTAAGAGAAGAGGGTGTAAAGATAAGTTCATACTTCAAGTTCATAAATCACAATTTGAAAACTACTTTTTCTATTTTATCAAGTTATTCTTGTCTTGTTAAATTTTGTTAGACGATTTGAAACTTTTAAAGGTGATTACAGAAAAAAACTGAAGAAAGATGTAAGTGGGGAAATACTTCTCACAGCACTGTATGTGCAACATAATTTAAATGATAAAAGAGATTATGTATTTATTTTCTCTGAGGCACCTGAGGCCAGCTGTAGCTCTCATTAGGGATCTGAATGCGGAGAAAAAAACATGCCTGAAAGTCATATAACCCAGACTGAATTCTGGGTAAAAGCTTGTCCAGCAGGATGTCTGGTTTTACAACATTAAGGTTTTTTTTTCAATACTTTATAGATTACATAAAGACATCCATATCTCTGGTTTTGCTGTAAATGCTGGGGTTGTGCAGAATTGGTTTAAAATGTAAGAGTCTGGAAGGGAAAGAGGTTTCAGCTGCTGCGTTTTGTTTCAGAGGAAGCAGAAAGTCTGGTCATCTGCTGCTTTCAATAGAGACCATCTGTGTTATATAACGTATCAGCTGAGAATACTAAACCAACACTGGAGTTACTGTGCATCACTATACATGAACTCCTGTGTGTTTTGTTGCAGTGGAATCCAGGCCAACATATATCTATATATATATTCAGTCTGGGATATATATACAGCATATATTACTTTTAAAGCTCACCAATAAACTAAGTATTCAATATTTTAACAAAGTGAAAAAGTAGTGTGATTTTTATAGTAACAATATCTCTTAAATCATCCAAAAAGTAAGGAATCTTATGAAAAGAAAAGAAAAAAAAATTAAAAAGTTTAATTGTTTTACATTTTCTTGCTGTTCTTAAAGGGTACATAATGCACAAAATTCACATTTTGCACTTTTTTGTACTTCCATTTGGATTTCTACTGCTTCTAAAAAGACAACCAGGAGGTTGAAAAACCCACACAGTCTGTTTTTTTTTTGGGGCAATAACTTCATGTTTTTTCGATGTCTGAAAGGTTAGTCGTTTCAAAAACCTCTGGAATGTAACAACACAAATCAGCAGCTACTGCCCGTTACCTAGCAACCCCAGCGGTGCTCTGCCGTTAGCTTGCAACCCTTGAGCTCAGCAACCCATGCTGAGCTCCAGCATGTTTGGTCGGCTGGTTTTATTGCTGTGTGCGTTATACAATGGCTGCTGGAAAAGACAGGTGTTTTGTTGTTGACTTGCCATCCAGAAACCTATTGCTGCATTTGTTTATTTAAGGATCCCCATTAGTCTTCACCATAGCAGAGATTATTCTTTGTGATGTCCAACATTACATAAAATGACATAAAGGTATTCCTCAAAACATAAACAAAATTAAATAAAAAAATTCAAATGAACTGCTTCAATATCTTACAAACATTGTGAATAGATGTAACAAAATACCTTACCACGCTAACTATTTCAGCCATTTTAACACTTTCATACATAAATTACGATCCTTTGTGTCAGGATATTTTCCAATTTTTTGTTTTAGGTAATCAATTGTAATTTTCTCCAAATACAAAGGTGTTATTTGAAAAATACGTTAGTATTATTGTTCTTTAGGGGTTATCTGATGTCACAATATTTTTTTACCTGCAAGAGTCGTCTACAGTAGAAAGGGGGACCGGGCCGGTTGGCATGCTTTTTTGTCTGTTGGCCATTTAACAAAAATAATTTCTTGCATTTGCAGCTGATGGCCAGTAGTTGACAGTGTATTTTATGATGCATTAGTGTCCACTTCAGTGGTCTGTGTGCATTTAAAACATAAAAATCCACAAGAAGCACAAGAAAATAGCTTTTAGATAGCTGTACACTGTAGTGACCACTATGCATGAAAGGGTTAAAATCTAATTAAAAACAAAAATGCAGGAGTCTTCACTTCTGCTTTTCAAAGATGTACGGTTGTATAATTGCGCAACTGCTTGCAGCCATTTTGAGTTAGGCAGAGTGGCCAGCAGCAACTTATTTAGATTTAAAGTGACAACAGGTCTTAAAACAGCTCCTATGTAAAAATGATTTTGTGCAAAAAATATAAGACTTGTCCTAACCTGTTCAAGGCAGCATAACAGGTCACCTTTAATAAAAACAATATCTTTCTTCAACACCATTTAGACAAGGGTAATGAATGGTAAAGGCCCCATATCTTCTGTATAAGTAGCTGTTGCTGCTTTTCACCTTCAGTACTTGTTTATTTTAGTCTCAATGCTTCAAGATACAAAAATTAATCTTCTATTTTCAAAATCACTTCCAGATTCCTCTCTGGGAAACAGTCCAGGTTTTTTTCTAATCTAATAATCCGAGATGGTTTTGGTGACATTGGAGCAAAGACGCAGCAGTGACTTCATACTGACACTCCATATAAGGACGACAGGCGGCCTTGGAATGTCTTCCAGTTGTCCCTGCTAGTCCAAATGAGCAAGGTATGGACAGAACCAGCAGCTGCACTGAAACCATGCACAAACTTCCTGCTGTTTTACTGAAGGTTTTTCAGCTTCTGTGAATCCTTTGATAAAAAAACAACAGCAACAAATGCATAGTCATTATTGTTTCTAATGCAAATTATCAGACAGTTAGCTTTTATTAATTAGTTATTAGTATTTTAGGTGTAGTTTCCACTGCAAATATCTTAGTACACTTGAAATAAGACAAACCTATTTACAAGTAATTTTTTTAACAAGATAGAGGAGCTTGTTTTGAGTAAAGAATTTTTAAACATTGATGAAAAAGTACTAATTCCACTGGCAGATTATTTTTCTTATAAAAAACACAAACATTTATAAAGTATTTAAAAAAAGCAAACAATGAACAAAGTCATTACTGGTTCTTAATGCTTTTTTTCTTATCTGGTAATAAATTGCTTCTCCTGTTGAGTTAATGTCATAGTTGGCTAACACAGACAAGCCCCAAATGATTCATTTTCAAATTGCAAAGAAAAAAATGTATTAAAAGATAGCGATTGTAATTTGAGAGGATCAGAGATAAAAAAAATATATATATACATAAACAAAAAGTAAGAACTAAACAAATCTGTGGAACATTTTGTCTATAGAAACCAACGAAAGTGGAAAATAAGAAAATATAATTTTCCATATTATTATTACAAAGATAATATATGTTTGTTATTTGTTACATACATTGTTTGTCTTGTGTTTAAATATGTATTTATCTAAATAGTTGATTGATGCTTCGTTGTTTATGCGTTGACTATATAACTCACAAACGTTTTTGTTTCCATTTCGTGAAGAAGAAAGTTGCGTTTTTGTTCAGAGGTTTTCATGTCATGTTCTTTTGTAGTTTTTGATGCGGCGCCCCCACAGGCGAGGAGGGGAACAGGTTGCTCGAAATGTTTGATTCATTTGCCAGATTTCAGTGTGAAAGAGAACCAAACAAAATGAAAATGAAATAAATGTTTTAATTTTAATTCCTAATCTAACAGAGTCTACCGGACTATAACTGTGAAAACACCATAAGTCCTTTTAACCATCATCATCAAGGTGCTAATAAATCTGAAGGGAGCTTTGCACATCTTGTAAATAGATAATATTTAAAGTTTTTCTGTTTTGTAGAGGAGTGATTACTGGAAGGTAAAAAGAAAAATCAGATATCAGAGCGCCAGAAGAGCTGAATCTATCAGCGCTATGGAAATAAAAAAATATCTACGTGTCTTTTCCAGCAGCCAATAAACACTTTCTCTACGGTTAGATTCTAAACGTAGAGAACGTGTTTATTTATTTCAGATATTTAAAATGTCTTCTACTTCCAGTGTTAAATATTCATTAGAATTTAAAGTTTTTTGATCCTGTATTATTACTTTACTTGAAAATGTTCTCAAAACAACAATACTATCGTTTATCGCAATAACGACTATGGCAGGCCTAGTACAATCCCTGTGCCATACCTCCCACAAAGTTTTTCTCCATGTAGTCTATAATCTGGTTGTAGTCGCTGATGATGGTGTCTCCGTGGAGGAATACAGGAACCTCCTCCCCCAGGTTCAGTCTCATGAACCAGGGCTCTTTGTGCTCCTGCAGCGGCAAACTCACATCCCTCTCATCACACACCAGACCCTTCTCATGGATCACTAGACGTACCTGAAATTACACAGACATACGTGGCTTAGCTCCAAACAAACAGGATGTCAGTGTAGATGAATCACAACATATGGGTGCTTGTTTGTTTTAGACACACTGCCATGTGACATCATGCACCAAAGAGCTGCTCGCCGACAACGACTACTATTGGTTTTAGCTGTCAAGTTGTCGACATAACTCGCTAAATCTTAAATGAATGCCTGATATATAAAAGAAAAAGTACGCAGTGATGCTAATTGTCAACTTTACATAACTAGTTAACAAGGTTAGGAAAAAGTTTTAATTAAGAAAAAAACAGCGATGAAGAGGGAAGTAGATCAGTTCTGCTAGCTTGACTTTGAAAACCTTCATATAGATGTGCTGTGGAATTTGGTGTCTTTCGGTTCAGTTAACAAAAATTCAATGTCAAGTTGCAGTTTCATACTGCTAAGGTGTCCCATAAGGATGCATACAAATAACAAGGTTACTGTTGCAAGAAGAGCTTGTTATGTAATGATAGATTAGTCACTTTCTGCTAATGATGCCAAGATGTTCAAATGCTTGGAAGGCAAAATATGAGCTCAGCTCAGTGTTGTACAGCGAGAGGTAGCACTGTCTCTGGTGAGAAAATACAATGGTGTCAGACTTTCTTATTCAGTTTGATTTTTTTTTATTAAAACAGATTGGGAACAAATTAATAATTATTGGGTTTTTTTTTTAAGAAAAACATAATTAAATGAGAAAAAACTCAACAAGATCAAATGCGAGGCGATAAGTTGACAATTTTTTGGCTTTAAAACTACAGAAAATTTACCCGAAACAGATCTGGGTCTTTTGCAGCTTTTTTTTCTTTTCTTTTTTTACATTCAACATTTTCATGTACAAAAGCCATCAGCCAGAAGACATTTTGGACCGAGTTCAAGTGACAATTTGTACCTGCTTTTGAGGACGTGAAAGTGTCTTACTCACTTTCTCAGTCAATGACTAAGAACAATATTCCTGATTTACTCAAACCTACTACGAAAGAAGAGGTTTTAATGTTGTCATAGTATGTAGAAAAAGAAGGAAAAAACAATTTATCCATGAGTTGGCAGTTAAACATGGCGGGAACAGATTACAAACTGCTTACATGTTCAGTTAAAACTGTAATATTCTGTTTAAATCAACTTTTTATCCTATTGCAATTGAAGAACTCACTTTTAACTAAACATAATACTAATATCAAACCAAACACTTCCAGTTATGCATATAATATTTAAAACATTTAGTTTGGGCTCCTTAAGAGTAAATATAACAGACCTGCAGGAGGTTTTTCAGAGTTATTGTTGCTTTATTGTTGTTATAAAATGTCATATTTTGCAGAAAATAGAGTATTTTTGGTCCAGTTTTCATTTTTAAATGTCTTAGTACACTTGAAATAAGACAAAACTGATTTACAAGTAATGTTTAAGCAAGATAGAAGAGCTTTTTAAATAAATAATTCCTTAAAATATAAAAGTAGTATCTCCTCTAAGATAAGATAAGATAAGATAAATCTTTATTGTCATTGTCACAAGAACAACGAAATTTAAAAAGAACAATGAAATTTAAAAGGTCTGGCATATTATTTCACTTTTAACAAAATATTATACTTATAAGAAGTGAAATAATCTGGAAGGGAAACTTTAACTTTTTAAATCAACATTAAGAAATTATTGACTTAAATCAATCTCCTATATCTTGCTGAAAATTTACTTGTAAGTTATTTTTGTTTTATTTTAAGTTTTAAGTTATTTGCACCAGAAACTAGATGAAAGATACTTGGTTAGATTTTTATGTTTTGCAGTGTTTTAGGTAAAAAAAACCTTCAAAGCAGATTCATGCAGGAGACAGTTTGGTGCCAGCCACATTTCTAATAGGAGACACAGATGGCTGACACAAATTATGAATTTTGAGAACATCTGTCCTTTTTTTCAGAAGTCTGCTTATTAGATTTAAAAATCAACTTCAGATTAACTCCTTTACAGCTTCACGCGCTGAAATGAAGTAAGACAATTATCTTCTGCAGAAATATTTGTTTTAAAGCAAACTTTTTAAGCGAGGTCAGGTAGTTGGGTAAATCTGTAATCTGATGACTCTGCACAATAATATAAAAACAATAGAAATAGTGAAGCAGCAAAAATTGCAGAACTTATATTTCCATCTGCAATGACCTTTAACATCATGACACTAAAAAATAAAAGCAGAAACTAACTTTTACATGATTGACCTGAGGGATACTGGCATGTGAAACAGCTGAGTCTGACAGTCTCACTGCTGGAGATGTAAATCTCTGACCTGCAGATCCTGATCTTACCGGAGCGCGATCGATCTCTGCAGCTGCACGCTGTTAAATGTGCCGTTATCAAGCTGCATCCATCTCTGACATTTTTATATGTGTTGTGTTCAATAATGGAAATATGACATTATATTCATATATTAAAGCACAGGAGAAGAGATGTTTGCATCATGAATGCAGAAAACACCACAGATCCTCATTATTCAGGAGTTTCCTGAAGCGTCTGTCAAACATGGGGAAAGACGGAGTGTTAGGGCCACACTCAGAAAATAAAAATGATAAAATTATGAGAATGACGTCATGATAGTACGAGGATAAAGTCGTATGAGAATAAAGTTATAGTATAACAAAAATAAAGTCATAATATTACTTTATTCTTGTTATATTATGATTTTAATTTGGTAATATTATAACTTTATTCTCATTATTTCAACTTTTTTCTCGTACGACTTAATTCTCATAACATTATGACTTTATTCTTGTTAATATGATTTATTTTCAAAATATTATAACTTTTTTGTCACATTATTTCAGCTTTATTCTCCTACAACTTTATTCTTGTAAATTATGACTTTTCTGAAAGTATTAAGATTTTATTCTCATCTTATTTCAACTTTTTTATTACCATAACATTATGACTTTATTCTTTTTATTCAGATTTTATTCTCAAAATATTGTGACGGTTTTGTCACATAATTTCAACTTTATTCTCGTAAAATTATGACTATTTTTGTAATATTGTGACTTTATTCTCATGATATTTAAACTTTTTTCTTGTGATGTTATAACTTCATTTTTTTTGTAAAACTACGACTCATTTATAGTATTTCAACTTTATTCTCATATTATGTCAACTTTATTTTTGTAGATTATGACTTTTTTCTGAACATACTATGATTTTATTCTGATCTTATTTCACCTTTATTCTCATATTCTCATATCACGTCTTTATTCTCGCAATTTTATTTATATTTATTCCTTAGTATGGCCCTATGATAAGCCACCGTAAATAATACGCCATATTTTTGTTTCTTGGGTGAACAACAAATCATTTCTGCAGGCCGGTGTGTTTTTATTTTTCACGGAGCCGCAGAAGAAGCCAGTCTGTGTTTACACATGATCTGAGAGCCACTCCAGCTCCAAGATTGAAGCGATAATCATGACAGCGAGCTTTATGTTTACCCTCCGCTGAGTGACGAGCGTTTCAGTCAGCAGCTCAGACCAAAGTCGATCAGATCAGAGCCTGAGAATCAGCTGTTCGGCTGCAGAGCAGAGAAATGCAAACTGTCCCACCAACTCAGGAGAATTCCTGAATCTGTTTGGTCCAGCGGTGAATAACAAGCAGTGACGATGAGTCCCATTAATTCTCATAACATCGCAATTACAGGAAGCAGAAATATATAGCAATAAAAACTCAGGCTAAAGGTTCTTAGGTGAACTCGCAGAGTAAGCATTATGCATTATTAATCAGTATTACACTTATTTAAGCTCCCAGAACCTAATGATCCCATTTAGATGTCATTTTGTCCACATGCAGACCAGAGATGAGTTTCTTAATTAGGACTGAAAATAACAATTGTCTTAGTTAACAATAATTGTAACCATTAATCAAATTTAAATTACAAAATTTGCATTCAACTGGAAGTAATATATAATATATTTAATTAATTAATTTATTTTCCTTTCTCTATCAAAGTGTTTCTTTTTTTGTTTTTTCACCTCTTCTGACTTCAGCTTAATCTGCAAAATTGGCACATTTTGCAGATTTGTTTAGATTTACACATTTTTATACAACATTAGAAATACAATAAAATAATTCAATGTTTTTTGTTTGTTAGTTTTTTTAAACAAGAAAATAAACCTTTCATTGCCTAAAATGCAACAACAGCATTCAGCATTCGTAGTGAACATTTGTAGCAGCTCAAAAAATATTCTAACAGTTTTGAATTAACTCCACATAATTTTGGATTATCCAAATAATAAATATGTAGCAAAAACTGCTTGATAGCAGTTTTTTTGAAACTGGGTGAAATTAAAATACAGCACTTGAGGAGTTTTGGGTAGAACATATTTACAAGCAAATGTGTTTTATCTTAAATGCAAAATGTGCATACTACTACAGTTTTGGCTTAATTATAGCTCTGAACGTGCTGTTCTTTGAGAAAATTGCCTTTTTTTTACTATTACTTCAACAATTGGTTCACTGCGATTAATCCAATTAAACATTTCAGCCCAAATGTGAATTATTTTATTACATCTGCAAAAAGATTTAATGCTTAATGGATTCAGTACATCACTGGAGTTATTCGTCGCCTTCTAGATGTGCTAGTTTTTTCCAAACTGGATTATTTGTGCTGCCACTAGTCTGCATGGAGAAAACAACCTGAGGTTTGATGTGATGTAGTGCTGCCCTTCCCCCACTTGTTGCTGTGAACTGCCACTCAAATGGCTCACGGAACACAACTAAACATTTTCTTTTCCCTGTAAGAAAGTTAACTTTGGCTGTTTGGAAACATTTTTGGTTGCTAAAAACATGAACAGTTACGGTGTGGAAACCAATGGAAAACCACAAATCTCTCTTTATGGTATAACGCAGTTAAGAACAGCAAAAACGTATAATATTCTGCACCATTTAAAAACAACAACAAATAGTCTTTCTGCCAAAATCATGAAAACAGTTTTCCCAAGAGAGCAATTCAAATCAAGAAGCTTATTTTATTTTTATCTAGCAAATATTTAACACCGTAAAAGGCCCTAAATGGTTTTCATTTGTTATTGAATGGATCATTGGATTTATTCATTATCAAAGTAGTTGCTGGTTATTTCTAGGCCAGCTGACGTGAGCAATAATCCCACATAAAGTACTGAAGGACCTCTGACATAAACGCATAATCCACGTGTGAAGATCAGGTTCAGATTGAGGACAGGAATCCCAAAACGATGGAGCAGAGGGTCCAACTTCACCAAACGTGATGAGCAGATCTACATTTTGTTACATTATAAAGCATCAGGATTCAAGAAAACTCAATCCCACAGGTACAATAATGAAACGTATTAGTGGATTATAATTTCTCTTAACAATAAATTGATCATTTCATATTAACTTTACTTTGTTAAATTCACAGCATTATAAAAAAGAAAACAAAATAAAATGCTATTCTGCTGGACCAGTTGATTAGGAACCATTTAGATGTTTGAAAGCTACATTTCACATATACCAGTGTTTTCACACACAAATATAACTCCAGTCTTCTTAAGATTTTAATACCCCAAGGCACATTCTTGGCACATTTTCTGCTTTTATTAATAACAGTGCACCGCTATGCAGATGATACTCTACTTTATTCACAAGGCTCTGAATGGCTTTCCAGCTACTTTCGGTCAACCCCACTGCTTAATATTGGTTCTGAAAGTGAATAAAACTGAATGAATTATATTTTCTAGAAGTCTCTCCCATATTTTGATTAATATAGATTTTTTATAAACTAGGCAGGAAACCTTACTAGTTCTACAAGTGCTCAGGTATTGGGATGGATGAAAGCCTGGCTTTCAAAATGGATATTGAGCTAAATAAAGAAGCTAAATGCTAAACTGAGCTTTTATTTATTTTTTTTAATAAAGGTTTAATTCATAAATAAAGGCTACATTTTTAATGTTCTTAACTGTGGATACATTATTTATAAAAGCCTTTTGCATTTTAGAACCAGTTCGTTGTACAGAATGAATTACTATTTACTTGACATTGTTTGTCATGTCCACTCATTGAAGATGTTTATTTTTGTATTCCTGGAGTTCACGTCTTTTTTTAGTACCAAAACTTTTAATCTTTTTGGGGTTGCTGTGCTTTTTCTGGGAGAGTTTGAAGCTTTTTTTTTAAAACTTCTGATCCTGAAACAGTGAAACAGGCCTTTGCTCTGTATTTTATTGAGTCTCACCTGTTTTATTTTTGCTTATGTATTTTATGTTGGGCAGGTCTCCTTAAAACACATGTGTTAATCTCAAGAGACTTTCTGGTTAAATAAATATACAATAAATAAAACAAATAGCTAAATGGACACAATGAAAATATTGCAAACAACAAAAATTAAATCCCTACTTAATGTGTAGAACAGAGTATCAAAATCATTTTGATTTCAGGTCACATCAGGGTCATGAATGTTATCAGAGGGCAGAATGTATTACTAAAACTAATTTCTCTGCGATTGATTAGTACTTCTTAAAATTTTAACATCTTACATTGATGTAATTTGTTCCTACAATAATGAAAACAGATTTGACTTGACTAAAAAAATTATATTCCAGCACACAATACATCTTAAAGTTCAATTTGACACTCTAGAGTCTGGAGGGCCACATAAATAGTTACTGCGGGCCAGATTTGGCCCATGGGCCTTGAGTTTGACACTAGATTTGAAGAACATGACATCCTCCAGAAACTCAGCTGATTCTGATAAAAAATTTTTGCAAACTTTTGAATTTTTTCCAAACATCATTAGATGTGTTTCCATTACAAATGTACACAAGGCTTTCTGAATATTTCATTGATGTTGGCAAAAACACAATTTCACAAATGCAGTCTTTACATTAAATGATTAATGCACTTAAATTCACACATGAACAAATGAGTTCGCTGCAAAAACATCCTCCAACTACTTCCTGTCTTCTTCTTCGTGGTTTGCGCCAGTGGCAACATCTGGTTGTTGATCATGTGACTTCTTTGATGCGGAAA
Source organism: Xiphophorus maculatus (assembly GCF_002775205.1). Lineage (NCBI taxonomy): Eukaryota > Metazoa > Chordata > Actinopteri > Cyprinodontiformes > Poeciliidae > Xiphophorus > Xiphophorus maculatus. Next base: position 28,628,492 of record NC_036443.1, read on the forward strand.
CCAATTTCACATGTTCTAGCGCTAAAACTTTTTATCGAAAAACGAGATTTTGTTTTTGAAGTTAGGGTCTTTCCACAAAGCGAATTTACTTTTGAAATGTCAAAATTTTGTATTTATATAGTCAATGGAAACGCATTTATTGTTCTCATTTTCATAAAAGCAATTCAGCGTCCTGTAGACAAACGTTTCCTCTGAAGGTAATACAGCGGTATTTATACAGCGAATAAATATTGCTTTATGTGTGATGTTGTTGAAAAGGCCAGTTTTGGAGGCTTCATTGCTGTTGTTATGTATGGATTATGTGTAACCGACTGGCTTAAATGCTGGTTTTAATGCCACAGGCTCATTCAAGGAAGTTCACTAATAATTTATTACCTGTGGTGATCAAAAGGTGGGCTCGAATAAGGCATAAAAACAGCACCATATGGTCTGCTTCACAGGGAAAAGGCCTTTAACTCTGCACAACATTTGCATCAACTAAAACAGAGATACATTCTGCTATCATCATGCATGACAGATGACACGTTTGTGTCTGCTGCATGTCGAGGAAATGAACATCCCGCTGCGGCGGTACTGTGTTGCACACACAGGAGGAGGTAAACAAGCCCAGATGCAGACATGCTTCGGTCATATATAGCAAACAAACATCATGCACAGAGACATGAAGCCATCTCCATTTTCATTTTCTGCTCCAGGTCTTACCTTCTGTGAGGCGAAAGACTGCGTCCAGTGGTACAAAACCAGCCTGTCTTTGTTGAAGGGTTTGGACTCCGCCGTGGGCTCCTCGCACTCCTCTCCGTCCGCCACTTTGCCGTCCTCATCCATGGCTGAGATGGGCCACCAGCTACAGTTGGTGGGGGTAACATGGTTGGAAGACGCCATGACAGAGCGTTTTGTGCGTGTGGAGGAGAGGAGTGGAGCGAGGAGGGACGGAGGGGATGGATGCACACAGAGGGAGGAGAGAAAGAGAGAGAGAGAGAGACAGAAAGAGAGAGAGGTAGAGGTGGAAGGGGTGGGGGAGGGAGAATGTCAGCAGCTCGAGCGCAGCATCACCTGAGCACGCGGCGCCAGCATCAGTCAGCTCCGGTGCTGAAATCCGCCTCACCTCCCGCTACAAACCCGCACAGACTAATCCGTATGCAAACTGCCTCTCAGTAATAGTATGCTGCTGCTGCTGATGATGATGATGAGGAGGAGGAGGAGGAGGATGCTGCTGCTGCACGCGGATAAATCAGAAGGACCGTATTACATCACGCAGTGAGGCACGCACAAACATGCGCGGTGCAGACGCGCGAAGGGAGCAGTCAGGGGAAGGTCATGCGGCTCCTGTAAGGACGTGGAGAATAAACCCAGCGAAACCTTTTATATCGAAGCAGATGGACCAACAGCAGGAGTATCCACACGTTTCATTTCATGCTTTTATGTGTTTTTACTGGGATTTTAAATTAAACACGAGCACAAAGACTGTGAGGTGGAAGGAAAATTATATAGTTTGAAAATCAATCAGTGAAGTTAATAGCATTTATCAGCAACACGTGATAATAAACATATTATACAATCACATTGAAGGTAGATTAACTTCAAAATGAAAGTCAAGATAAGGAAATTGTTTTGGTTTTAACTCAGAAATTAAAGTTCATGACGTTGATGTAACAATGTGTTTTTTTTATTTCATTTATCGTGAGTTTTAACTTAATGCTGAAATTTAAACCAAATAATTATTTCACAATATGCAAGAAAAAAACTGCCCTCACCTAGTTAAAGAGCACACATTTTTCTTATTTCCACTCACACTATGAAGTTAAAATAGCTACTTATTTAACTGTAGAATAATTTAATTCTTGTTTCAAATTGCATGAACAAAATTTCTGATCCAATAATGAATTCATTAAACATCTCGATTAATTCAGCTCAGAAACATTTAGTGTGAACAGGACATTATCCTCAAGCTTTGCTAACTGACAGCTGCATTAAAATAAAAATGTTTCTTAGTAAAACACAAGAGTCAGATCAATGTAATGCTGCTAAGCATTCTGGGAAATAGTTCCCACTTCTGTCTTTTTCTTCTTTCAGTTTTTTAAGTGTTAACCTAAAAACTCTCCAACTCTTGACAAAGTGATTAAAAAGTTAACACAACTTACTGCTGTAAGTTCATCTTTCTCAAACTCACACATTTAGGTTCAAAATATAAAACTTTATACATTTACTTGACTTAAACAGTAGAAGAGACACAACTAAATGCAGCTCAAATGTTTTACAGTGTAACCATTGTGAAAACCAGTAACATTACATTTTGTCAAGTTAAAATCATCAATAAACATCAAATATGAAATATGTTGGTTATTTCCCGTTTGTTATGGTTCAAAAGTAACTGGGATTTTTGCACCAGTTTAGTAATTGTTGTTCCCACCTCTCTCCAAATCTGAATTTCTTTCTGATTTTCCACAGTACATTTCCTTTTTATAAAAACATGCCTTAGTGCAAAACAACCACATAACATAATTATTGATTATTAACATCACTTATTCCTTAGTAAAACTTTTTTTCTTTAAACTGCAACTACAGTTCATTGTTTTTTCTTCAGAACTTTTTAACTTACCTAAATGCTCTGAACGCTACGAAAGGTTTTCACCACAATCATTGCTGTTGTCTGTCAACACACAGCTGTTAATTAATAAGAAATTACTGATAATTAGTTCCCTAAATGTCTTTGAATATATATTAAAACAGACCGCTTTTTCAATTTGACTTAGATTATGTTTTAAAATAAATAACACACAATAATACACTTTTTATGACTGAAAGTTAAATCACTAACTTATGAAATATTGCTATCCTTTATGACTGAAAGCAAGAGTTAAATCAATAACTTATGAAATATTTTTAAATAAATGGCGCCAAAAAATTAGGCACAGCATTCAGATTGAGAGAGTTTATCAGTACTTTTACTGTAGTTTCTTAAAGATCCAGCAGGGGGCGAAATTAACTTATAATAAGTTTTTTTTTTAACGAAAATTCTAGAAAACACGGATGTCAAACAATGCTACTATAATGTTACATTGATTTTAATGCAACTTAGAGATCAAAAATAGTAATTAGTGCATTTTAAAGCGCAAAAACAATTCCGGTACCACAGAATAAACGTGTCTTATCATTAAAATCCCACTTGACTTGATTAAAAATAATTATAGAAGAACGCATGGTTGGATTTATGTGCAGATCTTTGTGCTCAACTTTTCTACCTGCGTAAAAATGGTGTTTAAAAAGTGTGGAGTTGGACAGCAGAGACCTGAAAGGCATGCAGCTACTTCAGTCCCGAAGGGGCAAGACTCTGGCATTGCTCCTTGCAGGCAGCGGAGTTAAGGATTGGGTTGTATTTTAGGAAGGGTGTGTGTGTTTGTGGATTGGTCGCCTTGTTAGGTTTGCTGAAGTGTGTCCAACCGCGGCGGCTGTCAGGAGGCAGCTGGGTGGCAGGGACAGGGGGGGAAATGCCACCTGAGGAAGCCATGTAAGATCTCTGGCTTTTCAACACGCACTTCCACATTTTATTGGCAATTCGCTCTAATAAATCCGCAACACAAAAAAATGAGTTGTTTCCGGAACGATGCTTGATTTAGAATAACAAGTACTCAAATGGAGATCGCAACAGAAGAAACCCAATAAAGTTCATCTCTCAGCTGCATGTCAGGTGAAATCCACGTCAGGAACTTCGGACAGGTAAAAGGAAACGGAAAACCCAGAACCGTCTTTCAGTTCTCAATTTGCGCTTCGGGATGAGTGGAGGTCGCTTCGAGTTTGATGATGGCGGGGCTTACTGCGGAGGCTGGGAGGGGGGCAAAGCCCACGGCCACGGCATCTGCACCGGACCCAAAGGCCAGGGCGAGTACTCGGGCTCCTGGAACTACGGCTTCGAGGTGGTCGGGGTCTACACCTGGCCCAGCGGGAACACCTACGAAGGCTACTGGTCGCAGGGTAAGCGCCACGGACTGGGAGTGGAAACCAAAGGACACTGGATTTACCGAGGGGAATGGACTCACGGCTTCAAAGGGAGGTACGGGGTCCGGGTCAGCGTGGGCAGCGGAGCCAAGTACGAAGGAACCTGGAACAACGGCCTTCAGGATGGATACGGGACGGAAACATACGCAGATGGAGGTGAGAGTCATAAAATAAGACTTAAAAGTTTTCTGAAGTTCTTAAATGTACGGAAGGCCTGAAGTGACTTAAATAAATAAGTCCTGAATTAATAGTTCTTAATAAAATAGTTGGAATAAGAATAACTGATAGATACGGGACAGAAAAATACATAGATACAGGTGAGAGTGATGAAATAAGCATAAAAGTGTCCATCAGTCCCTAAATGTACAGTAAATGTAATGACATAATTCAATAAGTAAATGATCCCTTTATTAAAAGAAAACTTTGAATAAGAATAACAGGCGTCAGGGTAGATAAGGCACGAAAACATACAGAGATGGAGGCGAGAATCATGAACTATACCTTAAAAGTTTCCAGAAGTCCCTAAATAGGTTTATATGCAAGTAACTCCATAATTAATATTTATTAATAGATTACTTTGAACAAGAGCAGGTTTCAGGACAGAAACATACGCAGATGGAGGTGAAAGTCATGAAATATCCCTTAAAGTGTCTCAGTCCAAAATATATGGAAGGCCTAAAGTGACACAAATCAATAAGTACATAAGTCCTTAATTAATATTTATTAACAGAATAATTTGAATAAAATTGGAAATACATACTCTGGATAGTTATGTTTATTTATAACTATGTGATAATTTATAGAATTCACTAAAAAAAATGGATAAATGTGGTAAAGAACCAGAACCCACAGCAGGAATGACGTAGCGTTCTGGCCCGGAAACAGTTTGGTGTCACCTGGAATGAGCTGGAGCGTACCAGTGGTTGGAGAGATTGAAGTCTGGGTTTTCCTACCGGACCTGGTACCAAAGTGACAATTATTTCACATTATTTCATTTTCCTGTTCTACAGTCGATCTTGGTGTTGGAATATCACATATATGTATTTTGCCTTGTGTCTATCATGAGGTCTAATACTAAATTACATAAGACCAAGGCTTTACAACCCTACTGACTCTTTAAAAATGTTTTAAGAAAAAAGTAGGTGTGCAAAAGTAATATTTAATTTAAGATTTTAAAGTAAGGCAGACGTGTTTAGTATCAAAGTATACTCCAATTTGAAAACTGTTACAGTTTCAAAACCAAAACCTTTTTTTCATATTGTTTAACAAGCTGACATTGTACAAACTAGAACTGCAATGTTAATCTCCCAGGTTTCACTGCACACTGCCGGTCAGCTGGCTGCACCAAGACTTCTGTAATGTTTTTCTTGTTCACAGAAAAGAAATATGTCTGGTCACAGAAAACACATATAGATAAATAATACCTCAAAGGAAAGTTTATTTGTACAGAAGTTATAATTAGAAAGCCCAGATAATTAACCAGATTATAGTAGCTTCTCCTGCTCTTCTATAAAGGCAAAATGACAATTTATAAAAGTTAGAAATAACTACCAAATTTAGCAGTTCTTTAGTTTTTATTTGTGCACAAGTTTATCAAATAAACAATAAAAGATTATCAATAACATTATCATAATAACACTAGTCAGTGTTATATAATTTAATAGTAGCAGGACTAACTGTTGCTTTTCTGTAAAAATAAAAGCAATTAAATGAAACATTTTTGTTTTATATTTTTGTCTAAATATGATGATGTTGTAATGGTTTTACTCACGGCATACAGTGAGTAAAACCATATGTTACAACTTAAAATTACAGAAAGTTCCTCACTATTACTGTCCTACTCATATGCATCATGTAAGAGGTATTTTACACTAATTTGCAATAAATTAGTAACAATTTTAACAGATCAATGATTAGGTTCACTTTGTAAATGATGATCTGAACAGTTTCTTAAAGAACTTTTAAACCAGAGTCACTCTTACAGACATTCAAACATATCCAGTAGTTGTCAACTTAGGCATTAATTTGTGAGTTTGTATCAACATGTGACAGTCAGAATCAAGCCCATAACCTTCAGATTATGAGGAAACTACTCTTTCCACTGCCTCGTTTCTGCAGAAACAAAATCGTTTACCTTCACTCTTCATTCTAGTGTAGGAAAATGCACCACTCTTGTTTCTCACTACAGAGGTTTTGATGATGTTTTGCTTTAAATTTTGATTTGTTTCTTTACCAAAGATGAATATCATTCAGATCAGATCAAATCAGCAGCCAAATTATATTTATTATTTAATTGCACAAATATTCTTTCTAGAAACGTGAAAGGAAGTGAGTGTGTAAGAACGAGTCCATTGCCAATGATCTCCTGACGTTTTATGAAGTGAGTGTAACCGGAAGAAAACACCACCCTGCTGCTGTCAGTCAAGCAGAAATCTGAGCATGTTGGGAGTCAACCTCACAAAATGTTTTCATTCATTACTATAAAGACATCAAGAGCAAGACGAAATAGATATTCTATTTTTAAAAAATATAGAAACAAAGATAGCTTATGATGGATAAGCAAAATAATGCAGTCCTGCTGCTGTGCAGGTCAATATGGCGTCTTATTTTGCATCACATTGTTTATTTTGAACTGGTGAAGGTAAATACATGGAAAATGTGTTATCATTACTAAGTTCACATTTCCCTTCAGAAATCCACATTAACTAATGAATAACGGCATGAAGTTAAACAATGAATACTTTCCCAAAAGTTTATATTTATAACACCTTCACAATAACTGTTTTCTTTATGAACACGGCTAATAGACATGTGCATGCTTAAAATTAAAAATATTCTAGCCAAGTAATAGCTTTGACCTTGTTGGATAAAGCAAGATAAAAACATATTGACCCTGCTGGTACAATGAAAGCATTTCCCTGACTCATCAGGTTTCCAGCCTCGTCCACTGGAAGCTGTGGTGGGGGATGTGACGGCACCAGATCTCAGGATTTATTAATAGCACAGGCGCTCAGTGACCTTTTGGCCTTACCGGCACAGGACTAGCTATCTCTAGGATCCACACTCAACAGTTATAACTTGAGTAAAATCTGGTTGCTAACTTGTCATTTGGGTAATTAATGAGTAAAATGATTATTTGTAGATGTTTTGGTATCAGAAATGTACTTCCTGCTTTAGGAACAGCTAAATTTAGCAACTATGTCAGCCTTGAATAAAGCTAACTTTGGTAATTTAGCTTTGACCAGCTGGACAGAGCTAACATTTTATAACCCTTAGGAAATATTAATTGTAATAATTTTGGTGACAGATATTAATAAAAGTTAACTAAAGTCAATTAAATTTGATTCTTGTTTTGTTATAGAAAAATTAAGCAAATCTAAGGAAAGCTAACTTTGCTAAGTTAGATTTCACTAGTTTGGCAGAGCTAACTTTTCATAACCTTTAATCAAACCACTAAGTTAATTAAATGTGCTTCTTGTTTTGGTCTAGAAACATTAACTCACTCGTAAGAAAAGCCAACTATGCTAACTTAGCTGTCACAAAAATTAGCACCTCTGTGCATGCTCCCAGATAGAGCATGCTAACATGCTAACAATACAAATTAATTTGTGATCAAATTAATTTGTGGAAAATATATTGAACAAATATTTTTCAAATATTCCAGCTTCCTCCTACATGTTAATGAGTCCCTTAGGCAAGTCACTTAACCCCAAGTTTTCTACTGATGTGTGTTTTGGTGTATAAATATCTGCACATTTCTAAGTTTGATTAGGTGAATGTGGTTCTAGTGTGAAGTACTTTGAGTTGTCAGTATGACTAGAAAAGTGTTATATATATTCAGTCCATTTATTACACATCTATATAAAACGAACCAAAAATGTTCAACACATGCATAGCATGGTTGGGACTCTATCCGACCTTTCCCCTCCAGTTTGTTTTAAAATAGATCACTGCCATTCAGTGTTTCAGCTATCGCTGTCGAGTGTTGGTCGTCGGTGTAAAGACTCACCCTGCAAAGATAATAAAAAATTCATGACTCTTAAGACTCTGGATCTCTGGTCTTCAAGGATCAGGCCAAATATTCAATTGTTTACAATTGTAAACATTGTTTACAATTAGCAAATATTGTTTGCTGGAAGTTTACAATGCTAGTTGTAATTATTAAATGCTTACAATTAAAGCATTTAATGCTTAAATTAAATGCATTAAATCTAATCAAATTTAATGCATCTTACAATGCATTAAGTGCAAGAAGTCCCTGATCATATTCTCTTTCTGTATCAAGTTCAGATTTCAAATTCAATTTCAAATACCCCTTGTCTGTTATATTGAAAGCTTCTATTATGCAAATTTCAAAATTTTAAATCTTTTTGTCCATTTGGGTTTCAAATGCTTCAGAAAACCACCCCCCAGTTTTTGGTAATAAGTTCATGTTTTGTTGTGTCTGGAAAATGACCCGTTTCCAAAACCTCTGGAATATAACGTCACAAATCAGCAGGCACTGCCCCCCAGCAAAGACCAGCCTGTTACCTAGCAACCCAAGCGGTGCTCCAGCACATTTGGTCAGCTGGTTTAACTGCTGTACAATGTCTGCTGGAAAAGACATGTGCTTTGTTGTTGACTTACCATTTAGAAACCACATGGTGCAATCTTGTTGGTTGTGCAGGAGGCTCCACTTTTGCATTTCAAAGATATATTGTTGTATAATTCTGTTTCTGTTTTCAGCCATTTTCATGTGCGAGTTTAAACCTTCTATTACAAGATGCCCTAAAACATCTCATTCTGAAAAGAGCTAAAAAATAAGCATAACTGAGCAGAGTAAAATTTCATTATTGTAGAATGATTTTGGCATGAATGTACCTTCCCTAAACATATTCTCTAACCTCTGAACTCCTTTCTCTTGCCACTTAAAGCACAGGAATGGAAATTTTCCTATAAGTACTACCATATTGTCCTAGACTGAGGAATATTTTTGCTTAATAGAGCAGATTCCAAGTATCTTACATGCTTTGGTTCATTTTCAGGTACCTACCAGGGTCAGTTCACTGGTGGGATGCGCCATGGCTACGGTGTTCGGCAAAGCGTACCCTATGGCATGGCAGCAGTCGTGCGTTCCCCTCTTCGTACTTCATTAACTTCACTTCGCAGTGAGCACAGCAACGGCACCGTTCTACAGCAGGATGTCCCGGTCATCACCACCACCAATGCTTCGGGAGAAGAGACGCCTGTCGCCACCCCTACCCAGCTGGGACCATCCCGCGGAGGCTTTGCTCTCACCCTCCAGGTGGATCCGGAGGCTGTGAAGCCCAAGAAGAAGGGCCTGTTCCGAAGAGGCTCCCTGCTGGGTAAGCTGAAGAAATCCGAGTCAAGCACATCGCTGTCCAGCCAGAAGAGCAAGATCAGCTTCCTGAGGACAGAGTCCGCTCTGAGTTCCAACGCCAGCGACACAAACTCCACCATCAGTGGGGATGAGAGCCTGGCCGGAGCGGAGGATTTCCCCCCGGTGGAGGCTGACATTGACGCCACCACCACAGAGGTTTACATGGGCGAGTGGAAGAACGACAAGCGCTCAGGATACGGGATAAGCGAGAGATCCAGCGGCCTGAAGTACGAGGGCGAGTGGCTCAACAACCAGAGACACGGGTATGGCTGCACCACGTTTGCCGAGGGAGGGAAGGAGGAGGGCAAGTACATGAACAACATGCTGGTGAAGGCCATGAAGAAGAGGGTGATCCAGCTCAAGGGAACCAAGATCAAGCAGAAGGTGGAGCGGGCGGTTGAGGGAGCGCAGAGGGCGGCAGCCATCGCCAAACAGAAAGCAGAGATCGCTGCTTCTAGGTAAGGAAATACATGTTTCTGGTCCACTTTATGTCAACGTAGTTTTTGTTCTTGTATTATGAGTCCAAAAAGGATTGCTATTCATTTATTCAGCTAAATGGTTTGAGAGGCATTTTGAGGATTTTGAAAATATCTTCAGAAAAACCAGCCACTGACTTCTGGGTGGGCTTGTCACTATAAGTAATTTTGCAGGACAATAAATTGTCCCAAAAAATGGCTACGATAAACAATAATATTATTAATAAACTTTAACTTTTAAAGAACTCTTAAAGCAGCAGAAAGTTAGTCGTTTCAAAAACCTACTGAATGTCAAGCAGCCATTGACGTGGGCTGCACCGTTACCTAGCAACCCCAGTGCATCACCTAGCAACTCAAGCAGAGCACCAGCACGTTTGGTCACCTGGTTTTATTCTTGTACAATGGCTGCTGGAATAGACAAGTTTCCACTTGCTGTATTCTTGTTGGTTGTGCAGGAGGCTCCACTTCTGCTTTTCAAAGATGTATGGTTGTATAATTGCACATCTGTTTGCAGCCATTTTCATGTGTGAGTGAAAATGGCTCACACATTTTGGAGGTCACGCCGTGCTTATTAGCACGCCATGCATCTTATTAGGATTTAAAGGGACCAGAGGCCCTAAAATAGGCAGAACTGAGAACACTGAAATCTGGTTATTTTATGATTTTGTGTAAAAAAGAAATGCAAGGAAGATGTTTTGTACATCCCATAGACCTATCCAACCTGTTAAAGGAAGCATAGTAGGTCACTGGAACTGGAAAACATTTTAATTATCCAAAATAAATAATAATAGTAATAATAAAAAAAACAACCAAAACCAATAAACAAATTGGAAAAAACACACAGAACCAAAACCTAAATAAAACAGATTATATTAAATAAAATTGTCCTTCAAAATGTACTATTTATTGGTTTCAGACAGTGAACACAGGCAAAACTGCCAGTTAGAGCTTTTGTAAACAAATAGTGCAAACTAGAAACAAAAACACTCAATTTAAATAACTCAACTAGCATTTTTTTTGTTGGCTTGCTACTCCTAATGGGACTGTCATGCTTCAAAACCATGTAAGTAACTGATGAAAGAATTCCTTTGTGTCAGTGGAGACCGATGGACCGGAGTGAAGCCATTTGTCCTCCAGTCTCTATTTGAAACAAAAGAAAAACAAAGCATTCAAATGGAAATGATCAAGTTCTTTTTCATTTATAATGCGATTTATTGCTCATTGCAACAGCTTTGCTCTGAATCTTGATATTTATTTCTTTAGCTGACAGGTATTAGGACTCAGTAATGTAACAAAACGAGGTCCGACTCGTGTCATTCTGGTAGTGATGCTGCCAGTTGCAAAACAGAAGAACATAAAACTTGGTGTTTGTACATCAGAGAGTGAGCATGTCTAAAGGGGTTTCTGTGAGGATACTGGCTTCTTTCATCCAAACCGCCGGTCATGTAAGCTGTCTATTTTCAGTCCTCAGGCCTTCTGGGTACATTTACGTTTGTATTTTCTTCATGGAGAAATTAGCGGGCCAGTTACGATAAAAACAATTTGCTGGATGATAAATTGTTCCAGAAGGTATTGCGATAAATCATAATGTTGTTGTTGTGAGACCTTTTTCAATTAATATAATGGTAATGGCATAATTATGCAGCTTTAAATTCTAATGAACATTTAACAGTGGAAATGGAAGACATTTTAAATATCAAAAATAAATAAACAACATCAAATAAAATGAATTAAAAAGTCTCTGTAAATAAAACTATCCTTCAAAAATTGCAATAGTTGGGACCAAAGCACCAGACTGAAGACTTTTATCATCCAGTTTTTGGTTTAAAGAGAGAAAAAGGAGAAACATTGAGCTTGTTTTTATTTATCATGTGACTAATTGATATAATTTTTTTTATTTCATCTTATATTTAAATGAGAGGGCCTAGTTTTCTCTGTAGTGGGAAATATGTAAATTAGCTTTGCAAAACAAAAGTGTTAACAAATAAATCATTATTATGAAATAAATAATTAAAAAAACACATAAAACAATCCTGAAATAAATACATGAATATTGAAATAAAAATACTAAGTAAATAAATAAATAAATAAGTTAAACTGTGATTGAAAAAAATGAGCACACCAAATAAAAATATTTATTTAGTTTTTATTTCATGGTACATTCATTTGTTTGATTGCATATTGATTAAATATTTATCAATAACCATATTTTTAAAATTACTTATTTAGATCCATTCCATAAAATTCTGATGAATACATCGACGTTTCCGTTAATAAATGTGGAGAAAGTTCAACAGTTTTGGGTATTTTCCTAAATGCTCTGAGTTGAAGTGATGGTGGGTGAATTTTAGAGAATTAGCGGTTGCCAAGACGATGCATTTGAAAATATATGGATATTTAGGCGCATTATGCAACAAGTCACTTATTTACTATAATTAACTGGAGGAAAACTGTTGTGGTTATTTCTCTCTTTTTAAAACAACTCATTGGAGTCGTTTGGTTAAACAACAAACCAAACCCAGATTCAAAATGTACTCTGGCATTTTATGGTGACTTTTAAATCTCTTGTGGTTGAAGAAATGCCAGGGTGTTTTCACTTGATCAGTTTACCGTTCACATAGGTCAGATCTGGGCATGGACTCCTGATCGAGCGCCCATCAGTACTGCTTCTGTAATTAAAAATTGATCAGTACATAAATACATAAGGTAGTAAACTTTTCATTATTTACATCAGTGTGTAGCTTTTGGTTTCATTATTTTATACCTGATGTTGTTTTAATGGAACAGAATAAACTTTAAATATCCACTGGAGTGGTTGTTACATTTAATTGCACCTCTTCCCAAATATAAATCCCAGGTCACAAATCAGGGTGATGTTTGGTTCAACATGCAGTTTGTCTTTGACCGTACAAGGTGTTGGTATTTCTGTCCACATTCATTTTCAGAACCCAAAGTAAGCTCAGTGTTTACAGCAGGCGGACACTTCGCTGATGCTCTGCAGACTTTCTGCAGACACAAATCTAAATATCGCACTGCACAGATAGCCACTAAATATGAGTTATTATTTTTCTCTGTGTGTTGGGCGCACCTACAGCATGCACATGAGGATTTATGCAGGCCTGAGTTCGGAATATCTCAGTGGGCTTCGGAAACAACCAGCAATGTTCAAACTGCTGGAAAATAATGGACAGATTTAATCAAATGCATGCATTAATAACAGATTCACTGATTTGGCTATCTGTCTTTGGTCATATCTTAAAGGAATTGGATAATCTCCAGATTGCACCAGTTAGGAATAGAAATGGTTTGTCGCTTCTCATTCAATAATAGTAGATATTAACCTCATAGCTTAAAAGGAAGGTTATTTCCTGGTTTTATTAATTCAGATTACACATGTGAAAACACAAAATCTAACCAAGTACTTTTGTCTATAGTTCATTGTGCAAATATCTCAGTACACTTTAATTAAGACAAAACTAACTTACAAGTAACTTTTCAGCAACATATAGAAATTTACTTTAGAAAAATTCTCTTTCTTTAAGTACAAAACATGCTGTAGTATTTTTCATACTTTCAAAACAGCTTAAAGTTTGTTTTTCTTTATGTACTTTTAATCTGAAGATGGAAAGCTCGTTCTGTATTTGGGACATTCACTGTTGCTATAGTAACGGTTGCCAGGGGGATGATGTGTTGTTAGAAAATGACAGTTGAAAACGAATAAACAACACAACAAGATTAAATGCCCTCCATATCTTCAATGTTTTATGGCATGACAACAACATGATACTGATTTAGTGAATCGTTTGAAAATGAAATAAAACCCGATTTTGATTCGACTTTAGAAGTTAACATGGACCAGGCTAACTACTATTAGCAATACAAGCATTACATTCATTAAAAGACAATGTGAAAAATTTAAAGACATAAGATCACAAAACAAAAAGTTGCTGTTTTTTGTCTTATGTTTTAGATGTAAGGCAGCCATATTGGATTTTGGCGGTAAAGCTCCCAGTTTCCTATGTCAAATTCCAACTTTGGTGAAACTCTGTTATTGCTTCAATGTGAAACTGAAGAATTTTAACTAATAAGTAAAAATGGAATACATAATTAAATTATATCCTTGATAGGATTTTTTCTTTATACGAATTTCTTGCATTTACTTTTAGAACAACGCAACAAACTTTAACTTAAATTTCCTCCCGTAAAACTAATTCTTTACTGCGGCGGTGTGAACGTTTTGGGAAGCAGCGGTATATCACAGTACTTCTGTTACCACAGTTACTAAGTGGTGAGCAGCAATGAGCATTAAGCTTTATTATATAAGCAGTGGAGAGATGACACATCTGTTCCTGGCAGCGGTTTTCTCTTGCTATGATCCTTTGGCAGAGAAGTGGAGGGTTTAAAAATACAAGCAGCAGCGCGGTTCATGGGATGCCACACCGGACCTCTTCAGATCCAGTTGGTTAAAGTGTTTGCTGGTATTCAGACACTCTTTGGACATTGTTCTCTCTCTCTTTTTTTTTGTTGCTTGGGGCTGGCAGATGGGCCTGGGTGCCATGACAGGGTGCAAATGACGCACACCGAGGCCGCGCGGTCACAGACGGGCCTCTGACTAAATATGGACAGGCACACTCTTGCTGTATCACAATCGCAAGGGAATGCAACAGCTGATTATCCCCCTTCCCCCGCTGCTGTCTGACCCCATCTTCCGTGCCTGCACACAGACACACACGTTTGTTTTTTCTGTGTAGAAGCGCAGTGACTCTTCTTTTTGTTTGCACGCTTGCTCAGAGTTCCTCTCTATTGATTGGGACCTGCTGTCGACGGTCTGATCTGTGTGTCCGCCTCTGAGAGCCTCGGCTGCTCTGCAAGGCGGCGACAGTTAAAGACCCGGCTCGCCTTGCGTCAGCAGTGGTGTCAAATGGTTCTGCAGATAAAAATATGGCACAGCTCATAAGCAAGTGCTTCGGTATAAAGGGGTGGCATATACATGTACCGCACCTTGCTTTAGTAGTCGAGCTTGGATTACGCGCTGTTCTGCTGATACAAGCTGTTTGCGCAGTCGTCATTTGTAAACAATGTTCAACATGGAAATTATAGCTATTGTTGAGGAGGAAAAAGTAACTAGCTGAAAGCTCATTTTAGTAAATGAATTTAACTTCACTTCACACAAACTGCAAAAACACCAAATCTTACCAAGTATTTTGGTCTAGTTTCAATTGCAAATATCTTGAAATAAGACAAAAGTAACTTACAAGTAACTTTTTCATCAATATTAGGGATTATTGACTTAAAACAAAGCTTATATATCTTGCTGAAAAGTTACTTGTGAGTTAGTTTTGTCTCATTTCAAGTGTACTAAGATAGAAACTTTTTGCAGTGCAGCTGAACGGTAGCATCCAGAAAGCTCTAGCGCCAGTTTGAGAAAATATCTGTCGCCACCAGCTGGTTTTATTATAGGACGGCTGCTGCTGAAAGGAAGAACAGAAAAAAAGACAAAGCAAAATTAACTTTTGTTCTTTCCTGACAGTAAATCTTTATTTTCCCACATTGTACACTGCAAAAACACAAAAACTTACCAAGCTAGTTTCATTGCAATTATCTGGTAATAAGACAAAACTAACTAACAAGTAAAATTTTCATAAAAATTAGGGACTATTGACTCAAAACAAGCTTCTATATCTTACTGAAAAGTTACTCGTAAGTAAGTTTTGTCTCATTTCAAGTGTACTAAGATATTTGCACTAGACTTGGTAAGACTATGTGTTTTTGCAGCGCAGCTGAACAGTAGCATCCAGAAAAATCTAACAGCACAGGCCAGAGATTGAGAAAATATCTGACACCATCAGCTGGTTTTCAGACAGGATAACTGCTGCAGAAAGTAAAAACAGAAAAAAGACTTTTGTTGTTTCCTGACCAAAAATCTTAGTTATTTTCACTAATGTTTGGTGCAAAAATACCAAACATTACAAAGTATTTTTGGTCTAATTTCTACTGAAATATATATTAGTACACTTGAAATAAAACTAAACTAACTAAACTAAACTAAGTAAATTTGCAGCAAGATATAGGAGCTTGTTTCGTAATACAGACTTGCAGATTATTTCACTTACAACAAGGCATTTTTGAGAAAAGTGAACAAACCTGGCATAGGAACTTATATTTTTGATCAATATTCAAGAATTGTTGGCCTAAAACAAGGTCTTGTATTTTGCTACAAAGTTACTCATATGTTTGTGCTTTTGTAATAAGACAAAACTTAAACAATAGCTCTAGAAACGAAACAAAAATACTTGCTAAGATTCTGTTTTTTTTTGCCGTGTGCATTAAGCATCTGAGATCTCTTACCATCTCAGCATCAAAAAGCATGATACCTGCTAGATCACATCGCCATATGTTGAAAAGAAAGCCTTCAAAGAGCAAATGTGCCTTTGGGCAAGTCACTTCAAATGTAAAGTACTGTATGATTACTGTAAATAAGATCCAAAGGGGTGAATTCACAAAACTATTTGCGCACGCTAAATGTGTGCGAACCGGTGTTTGTACATCTGTCCAATATTCAGACTTCAAGCAACTGAAGATTTAAAATAGTTCAGCTCATCAAGTAACGCCCTTCTGTGCCAACGCTGTTCGCTCACATTTAAATAAGACTTTATGGAGTCTTTAAATGATAAATGTATTGAATTTATCTCATACTTTTCTACTCATACTGACCTCTAAAATTCAGACAGCTGCTCTCACAAACATGCTCACATTTTTGGAAACTTGGAGCTAAGTTCCCTCCCATCAGGAACATTGATGAGTGTTCATGTATTTTTGCATGTGTAAAAGAAGCGCATGTGCATTCAAAGAACTTACTAACACGTAGTAGACTGCATTACTCCATAAATGCCCCTTTACTTTTAACTTATATAAAATGTCATGTAATGATTTGATTTTATAGCCTGTAATTTAAATGTCAGCCTTTTCCTGTCATCAGGAAAACCAAAACAGGATTCCTGCTTTGTGATCACAAAGAATCAAACTAAAAGACTGATGTTGAGTTGAGAACTTTTTATTAATCAACTGCTAGAAACTTATTCAGCCAGATTTAATCCACTGTGTTTTTCTTCATAATTTAAATGTATGAGTCTATTTTAATTACTTTAATAAAACTGTCAGCATGCTGAATTAAGAGTCACATTAACACTTTATCCTGTTCATCTATAATTCCAGTTGGCATTCTTCGCAGACACTTGAGTATATTCATATTAAAATGTTTGCATAAAGGGTTCTTGAAAGCAATAATTGTGAGTATATTTGGCAGAGTAGCTGCACAATCTGGAAAATAAATTTTAAAGACTCTATTCGGCCATGAAATTAACCGACATCGAAGCAAGTTTATATAAACTCTAAGCTGGGAAAAGTTCACAACGTTGGTTTTTGTGCAGGTGGAACCGATTAATTTTACAGTTTAAACAAAATATTGTCTGTTCTAGTCCACTGGATTCAGATAATTTTCAATCCAATCATTGTGACTCTGCTAGCACCAATTGGCTGGACCTTTGTTGAATTAGGTCAGTCAATTTAAAGGGAAAGAATAATTATGCAATATTGTATTTATCATTATTTTGTGGAAATCAGTTTTACTGTTTTTTTGTAATTATTTTGTCAAAAAGCCCTTTTTTTTAGATCACAATTTATTTATAAAAGCAACAGAAAGTGTGAAACATTCAGTTTTATTGGCACTAGACAACCAGCCTTAGCTGTAAAGGACCAGTATTGGTTAATTGTCTCATCACAGAGACACTAAAGTCTTTTTGTTGACATCATGTTAAATATTTTTATTTGTCATTATTTTTGCAGAAATCAGTTTTCACTTTGATATTAAAGTTTTTTGGGGGTTTTTTTTTTACAATTATTTTGTCAAAAAAACAAACAAAAAAGGATTCTTTAAACATGATTGATTTCTAAAAGCAATAAAAATAGTAAAACTCAAGGTGATGAATATGTTTTATAGGCACTGCACAACCTACCTAACTGTATATGTAAGTTATCTGCAATTTTTGGTAACTAAAGTCTTTTTTTCAGCAGCATTCTGCTGTAATTCAGGCTCTTTATTTGATCACTGATTTTGACAGAAAATGTAGTGTTCATTCACATTGGTTGGTTTCCTGGAAGCATTGTCGCCTTCCAGCAAGACAGTCCTGAGTTTGAATCCCAGCCTGGAGTCTTTCTGTTTGGAGTTTGCATATTCTCCAAATGCATTCGTTGGTTCTCTCTGGTTAGTTTGTCTCTCTAAATTGCAAGTGTGTGTGTTCACTTGGTTGCTTGTCCTGTGTGTCTGGTGATTGGCCCAGAGTGTATCCTGCCTCTGACCCAATGACTGCTCGATACAGAAGTAGGTTTAGTTGACTGGATTGGTGGTTTCCTGGCACTGTTGCAGCTTTTAATCAGAGTGCAATGACCTTAAACAAGGTTGTGGTTATTGTGAAAGATGAATGTTAATCTGCTTTATTAAATTCAAAACTATTTAGCTGACAAAAAATGTTTGGAGGAGTGAAGGTGAGGGTTTATGTACACTTTACCGCCTATAAATAATGATGGTGTTAGCATATGTTGCTAACATAATGCAACATATGTTGCATTATGTTAGCAACATATGCTAACATAGTGCATATGTTCGCATATGCATTATGCTAACGTAATGCATAATGCATTATCCACTGAAAGCTAAACAGCTTTCAACCACTGACAGATGGAAAATCCTCAAATTCTTCAACTTCACCTCAAATAAGCATCCAAATGGTTGAAACTTGAACCCAGTTGAGTTTTCTCACTGCATCAAAATTGCTTTCGAAATGGTTAAAGCAGGTTAGCAAACCTATGGAATAAAACAACCCCAACTCTGCTGAAAATTACTGGACCATATTCAAAGCAAGCAAACAAACTCTACCAATTCTCCAGAGAAAAATGTTTTAATTATGCTAGAATCCTGATTACGTGGCCTAAAAATAAGCTGCTGATTAAGATGTAGTCAGGCAAAAACAGGTAATTTATGGCCATTTAAAGCTTTTGCTTTAACTAAAATCAAAATATGTGATATTACAATTGTAAGAAATCCTGTTTAAAAACAGCAGGAAGAGCTACTGGGATCTAAAGTGACTGACAATAAACACAACCTAAAACATGTTTATATTTCATTTGCACATGCCAGTGTAAATGTGTTTTGTTACAAAGGGTTTTCAGAGAGGTGGAGATCACCTAAGTCAACCAGTGGACTTTCTAATTATTCCACTGGGAAGCACCTTCTCCACTGGGTTTATAACTGGACTGGGGAGCTATATTCAGATCGGTATTAAGTTACAGTATGCCAAGTGTCTTCAGACTAATCACATTCAGTTATTCTCCCAGTTACTATGAGACAAACAGCAGCAGCAGCTGCATTGATTATCAGAGATGTCTGTCAGTTCGTAAAGACAGAAATATCTCTCCAGATTGTTGATGGAAAACTTTGAACCTTTACATACAATCTACAGCCGCATGAAAGTTTTCCTCATTATTTCTAAGACATTTAGAAATTTCGGGCCATTCAGAAATGTTAGTTCAAGATCTAATATCATGAGTTGTTGTTTGTTTTTGGATGATTCAGTTTAACACAATGTACAGTTGAAGTCAAAATTGTTAGCCCCCCACCCCCTCCTATGAAATTTACTTTTTTTTTTTATTCGCCAAGTGCTGTTAAACAAGTCAATGATTTTTTTAAATACACTTTTCCAAACATCCTAAGTGTATTTTATTTTGCACATAGAAACCAAACAATTTCACAACCCAGCATGCAACTTTAACTGAAATGCCAGCACCTTGTCAGTGTTTCACGGTCTGACTGAGGATATGAGTGTCGATGCATCTTCGCCTTAAAGATCATTGATAGTCCTGATGACGATTCAGAGCTTCCCAGCAATGATGCTCTCTTTAAGGGTTCCAACTCCTCATCTGTCTCCAAGGTTCTGTGGATCGATGCATCATGAATCTTGGAGTGTCTAAATTATGACTCCAATGGTCTAAGTGCCAATGCCTCATCACTTGCCAAGGATCCAAGCAACAATAGTCAATGACTCTGAGTGTCCAAGCAAGGATGCATCAATACTAAGCATCCAAATGTCCCCGCCTCATCCGTCTCTAAGGCTGTGGGCATCGACACCTCATCCGTCTCTGTGGGTCAGAACAATGAGTGTCTGAGCAGTGGTACCTTACTTATCTCCAAAGGTCCAAACGATCATGTCTCACATCAATTTTCGAATTTTACAATAAGGACTCATTAAGTCTAAGGCATGAGTGTCAATTCCAACTCTCGAGTTTAAGTTTAACATGCAACTTTTGAATGTGTCCGAATTACAATACATCTAAATCAAATTACAGAATTACTTCCTTGTGCATTTAGGTTCTACAGAGTCTTGCTAACAATCTTATTAAGTAATTCAGAGGGGTTGACGAATGCCAGGTCAACCTCTGCTGGGCCTTGCTTTATGTTTCAGATCTTTCTGGGTTTCTAACTTGTAACCAGACACTGGTTAAGGATGTGTTGCCATTTCAAGATCTGATGAACTTCAATAACCAGTGGTCTTTCTGAGCCTCAAACCAATAACAAGACATTATTGGTTTTTAATGCATTAGTTGTTACATTTTTAGTGATTTTCATTTATCTAAAACATCATATTGACGTTACCTAAAGTTTGTAAAAACATAAAGTTATTGAGTTCTCATTTAATCCCAGAACTATGGATAATGATAATGTATCTTTTGAAGCAGACTGTCATTGTAAGTTTTAAACATAGTTTTACATTTTCTTCATTGCTTCATAATTTGAATGTCTGTATTTGGGTGTAGTTAATCAAAATTGCTTTTTTGCTTTATTGTCGAAAGTTAATTAAACATTTTCTACAATAATCTGGACTTTATCTTTTATGCACCGCTGCCTTTTCTCTGGGGGTAAACTGATTGGCTGTAACCATACGGATTTATGTATATACTGTAGATCTTATTAACTTCTTGGTTCATGACCTCAAACGATGGTGTGCACTGATGATGTTCATTATAACAAATAGTACTGTTACACATGACAATTTGCCAACATTGCATTCTGTTGACGCAGTCTAAAAAAGGGAGGTGTGATGGACTGTTGTTGTCAGTGATTCACGACTTGTGTTGCATCTCTTGACTGCAGGACATCCCATGCAAAGGGCAAGTCAGACGGCGCTGAACAGGCCGCCCAGGCCTCCAACAGTGAGTCCAGCATTGCCAGACTGGTTGCCAAAGAGCTGTCGCCTTCTTTCTATCAGCCAGGTCAGTGGACAGCAACTCCTCAGTAACGGCATAATATGATTTTATGTTTTGTCTTAATACAAGCCTCATACTGTGGTTTGCAAAAAGGCATTTTGTCATGTAGCAACTAAAGAATTCAATGTAACTTTATGCAGTAGAAGCATGAAAGGTGTGCTGAGCATTAATTTTGTCCAGCCCCCTTTACTCTGATATCCCTAAATAGAGTCTAGTGTAACTTATTTGTAATCAGAATCACCTGTAATGGTGATTTTTTGGCATACAAACAATGCACATTTTGTTTTTAATGTACAGATTTCTTTTGTACAGATATTTGTGAAATACAAGGAAAAGAAAAAAAATATTTTTTGAAATTTCACATCTAACCTCAAATGTGTGCATTTGAACCATTTCTTGCAGTAGATTCAGCTGGAAGCATTTTGGGTTTCTACTAATGTTGCACACATACACGCTGATTAGTATTTTTTGCTTCCTAATTAAGTGATTTCTGAATGCACTTAACTTTATTAGGTTTATCAAAGTAAAGTAAAATATCGCAGTAAATGCTTACTCCATTCATGTCTAACAAAAAATGCCAATTAATAGATGAATACTAAGCTGTTTAGCTTTTTAATTTAATTTTTAACAGTAGAGCAACAATTCAATATATTGTTCTGGGCTAATATTGTGCAGCTCTAATTATGACAATAGTACAACATTAGAACTGCACAATTTATTGAATTCTAAAATCAGTGAGCAATACTGCAATCACTAGACATTGCTGGTATTTGATATTTGACAAGATATTATATTGCAGATGTCAGACACGTAAACTGCCTCTCACTATTATTTATGGATTGACTCTAATTGTCCTTTTTGCTCATAACTGATGCATATATTTGGTGGTTGAGATCGTAAAGCTAACTGAAGGTGGTGAAGACATTTTGTTATAATAAATAAAGAACGTCTTCAGGAAAAATTGGTGCAAACGTAATTTTTAGCAATAATATAGTTATTAAATACTTTCTTAGCCTTGTGCAAAATCAACATTTTGGTAACCAAAGATGGTGCAGTTTTGTGAGATGCATATATATTACCGTATTTTTCAGAATATAAGGGGCACCGGATTATAAGGCGCAGTATCAGTGAACGGATATATTTTCATATATAAGATGCACCAGATTATAAGGCGCATAAAGCGAAACAAAATACGGTAGTCGGATAGGTCAGACTTTATTCAAATTATTAACGATAACTGTTAATATCACACAAAAAAGTACACTCACTTTTTCAATTATTCATCTTCTACGAACCCATCAAATTGCTCGTCTTCGGTGTCGGAATTTAACAGTTGGGCGATAGCGGCATCAGGCAAGCCCGGATCCCTCTCGTCATCATCCGATTCAGCCTCATTGCTGTTGCTTGGCTGTTCATTGATGATTGAAGCACCGTACGTATCAGGAAAAGTGGTTCGCCGCCCCAAAACAAGTCTGTCTAGACAGCATAGAAAGCTGACTCCACGAGGTTTCTGACCAGCAGCGATTATGCTTCGACAATCAAGGGGAGTGGCTTCGTTGCTTACCAAAGTCGTAATAAAACATACAGTACACTGTTCATACATAAGATGCACTGGAATATAAGGCGCATTGCCGATTTTTTTGCAAATATAGGGATTTTATGTGTGCCTTATAGTCTGAAAAATACTGTACTCTGTCTATGACATGCAAAATTTGCTTCATACTTTGCCTCCTGATCTCAGAGCGTATGCTGTTGAATCTCTCTGCTGAGGCTCCCCACAAGGCGAGCAGAACTGAATGTCTAAAAAAAGGATGGTCTTATTCAGTCCTGGGGATTGTATCAGTTTCAGCACAGGCTTTTTGACACACACATTGACACAAAAGTAAAGAGCCACTTCGGAGGTCCCTGCTTTTCTCTTTCAGCAGTAGGCTTAATAAGACACAAATAGACAAAGACAGAAAAAGGTATCCAGTCTTCTGATGTTACTTACAAGTTCTGAAAATAGAAGGATGCATATTTTAATGCAAATGAACTACTACAAAGGTCAGAGGAAACCTTTTTGGCTTTAAGACGTGTTCTTTTCAGTGATTTTGAACTCAAATGTGTAAATAAAGAGAGTTGATGTCAGTAAAGTAGGAAACATTGCTTTAATAAATTTTTTAACAGTCTAAATTCCTTTCAGCAACTTACATTGTTGCCCATAAAGTTTAAATAATTTTGTTTTTAGACCATTTTACTGATTTGTCTGGAGAAGATTTAGGGCTACACTTTTTACAACATGACAGGACAATTTGGTAGTATATTAAGAAAGCAATGTCCTTAAGTCAACTAAGAGTTGATAGGGTTGATTAGTTGTCAGTAGTGTTACAATGCCTGGATGTTCAGCACAGGGATATAACCAAAAAACAAACATCGGAGGTGGCTACTGAACAGACAAGTTACACAGGAAAGCTCAGAGGAGAATGCGTTTTAGAGTTTAGGATAGTCACATCAATTAATGCCTAAATTAACACCTGCAATACTTTAAATGATAGTATACACAGTAAATTTTACACAGTATCATACTCAAACCTAGATACCGTCGACAAAGCCCTAACCTTCAGAGCTCCTGGATTCAAATCCCGGACGAGCCCCCAATTATGACATGGCTCAAAGGTCACAAAAAAAAGAGAGAAACACCCTATATTGGAGTTCTAAAATATAAATGTATTTAACAAAACCAAAAGTTAATATACATATTATTTATATAAAGTGTGACAGTTAGTAAAATTAGGGGTGTATGGTGTGCATGAATATAGGATGGATGGGAAAGTGTTGTAATGTGCAAGCAAAATAATCTACATTTCAAAAGGTGTTTGCATACCTGTAATAGATATCAGCTGGAGTTGCCCTTCATTTTAAGAATATGATCAGATTTTATTTGTAGATAAATTGAACTGAAACGTTTGACTGTTTTTAATTTTTAGGCCCTGAGTATCTAAAGAAAAGGGTTTTGCTGGAGGCTGTGGAAGACCAGGAGAACCCTGACACTGAAATACATGAGCCCCTGCTAGCAGAAGAGGAGCCTCTGCTAGCTGATGAAGAGCCCCTGCCCACACCACCAGAGAGCCCGATTCTGAATGAACTGGCCAGCCTCATGCCTGGCTCGTCCCCGGCCCGAACTCCCTCCCCGAGTCCGGCCATAATCAACAAGGAGGATCCCAAACTCCTTGGTCCAAAAGGCCGGAATGAAGATAAATCCATGAAAGGAAGTTCCACTAAGGGTAGCCTTAAACCCAGCAGTGCACCAGGTAGTCGTGCCACCACTCCTTCAGTGTCAGCTGCTGCACCTGCCTCGGCTGCACCTGAGGAGGGAGCGGCTTCCAGCAGTCGTCAACCATCACGCTCCCCGAGTCGTCTGAGTAACAAGATCGAGCAGGGCTCTGACTTGGAAATTAAACCACTTCAGAAATTTGACTCTGAGGTAAAACCTGCAGATGTCCCTCCAGTCACTGACGCTCCAGAAATGAATAGCCTCATCTCTCCAGATGAAGAAGAAGAAGAAGCTCCTCTTCCATCTGCCAGTGTGCCTCCCAAAGCTGTGACCCCTGAACCCAAAGCCCCTGAAGTAAAAACCGAAAGAGCTCCGTCTGTCCACGAGCGGCCGCCGTCCACCTCTGAGAAGAAAAGGCCATCCAGGGAGGGAAGCAGGCCTGGCAGCAGAGCAGAGACAAGACCATTACCAAAACGGCAACAGAGTCCAGCTCCGCCTCCAAAACGACAACCAAGTCCTGCTCCCTCTCCAAAACGGCAACAGAGTCCAGCTCCGCCTCCAAAGCGACAACCAAGTCCTGCTCCCTCTCCAAAACGACAACTGAGTCCATCTCCGTCTCCAAAACGACAACCGAGTCCGTCTCCGTCTCCAAAACGACAACCGAGTCCTGCTCCACCTCCAAAAGCTGCTGCTAATCATGAACCTAAAACAGTTTCAAAGCCGGCGGAACCCAAAGCCATAATTGCCAAGCCACTCGTAAAAAGCCTGATGACGAGAAAAATGGCAGAGTCTTCAGATCTGGAGGTGAGATGGTGAAGATACACAACATAAAAGGGACCTGTGATGCAATATTCACATTTTGCATGTTTTGTACTTCCATTTGGGTCTCTACAGCTTCTAAAAACAGCTCAAGCGATTTTAAAAACACTCCGCTGTTTTTTGGCAGTAAGTTAAAGTTTTTTGGTGTCCGAAAAATTATCAGTTTCAAAAGCTTTCCAAATGTAATGTCACAAATCAGCAGGCATTGCACCGTTACCTAGCAACCCCACCAAAGCCCAGCCCGTTAACTAGCAGCCCAAACTGAGTTCCAGCACATTTGGTCAGCTGGTTTTACCGCTTTATGCACTGTACAATGGCTGCTGGAGAAGAAAAGTATTTTGCTGTTGACTTACCATCCAACATTCTTGCTGCATTCTTGCTGGTTGTGCAGGAGGCTCCACCTTTGCTTTTCAAAGATGTGCGCTTGTATAATTGCACATCTGTTTGCAGCCATTTTCCCGTGCGAGTGTAAACATTGAGTTGGGGGAGTTTGGGGTCATTTAAAACACATTTCGATTTCATCATATATCTTTGTGCAACTTCTTCGTATCTTGTTTTGTATTAACTTTATTTCTTAACTTAATATGCAAAAAAAAGTTGATGAGCAAAGTGCACAGCTAGACCTGATGATGCAGCCATTTTCATAAGGATTAGGAATCATTTTGAGCAGATGTATTTTTTCTGCAATCTGTAAGCACTTAGAAACTGCCTCCTATTCAGTGCCGGATTAATTGTAGGGATTCTTTATTTTAGCATAACTCTGCGTCATTTGACTCTGTTCAAAGCTTTATAAGATCTCCAAAAACCAAACCAGCAAGTATACACGTAGCATTTTATGGATAACTCTTGACGTTAATTATTAAGGAATTTGTTTACCAACTGCGTCTACCATACTCTGGTAATTCCTAATCAGCCAGTCAGTAATTAGACATGATGTGAAAACTGGAGAGTAAATATGGCGTTCAGTGGATACACTGTGATCATTGCTCTTCTCCTTCCTTTCCAGGGCCCAAACACCATCATGGTGTGTATGGTGATCCTGCTAAACATCGGCCTGGCCATACTCTTCGTTCACATTTTGTCATGAGACGTTTTCCACCATATCAGGTAATTCATAACCTGGTTTCCATGGAGACATTTAGGTTAAAAAATAGGATTTTGGTAATGACTGAATATATATAATTAATGTCAGATTAAACTGTGAGTCTTAAGGGAGAGGTTGTGTTTTCATTGACAAAATCCTCCATGATTATGCTGCAAAAATTTAGTTTGGAACACATTTAATAACAACATTTAATATTTACAATTTCTACTCTGTTTTATTGTAATTTCCTAACAATACTGTCTGCAATTTTCAGAATTATAATTTTCAGCCATTGTTTACATTCAGACTGACCACATCTGGCTTCTTCTGGCGCAGAATTACGACGCATGTTTCTCGTCATTGACGTAAAAGGTGGATGATACATGACCGTTCAGACTGCAGACACTTTGAAAACTCTTGGATAATTATCCGATTTAGTTCCAAATATGGAAGCGGCCAGTGGATGAGATCAAAAAGTTTGGAAACCCCTGCTTTAGGGGTCTTAACAACTCAATACATCTTGCACCATAATATATGGAGGAACTCCTGATGGACAATTACAAAATATAATCCGGTGGTTTGCATTAGTCCATAAAAAACAATTCTTGACAAGCATCTCCAAGTCAATTAAATGCTAAAACATCTGCAGGACCTTTGGCCACCATACTTGTCCCAGCATATTTTATATACCAATTTCTAGCTGCGTTTCCATTAACCATATAATTAAGCAAATTTTTTTTCTATAAAAAGTTTCTTGCACTAGGATGATGTAGTTTTTCAACCGAAATAGATGTATTTCCCAAAACTGCAATGGAAACACTTTTATCACATCACGAGTCATGTGACTACTGGCGAAAATGATGAAGAAGACGACAGGAAGTAGAAGGAGGAAGATGGTTTGGTTTAATTTTTTTTCAGACAATGTGGAACTGCTTCCACCGGAGCTCTCACAGCAACGCACAGTTCATAAAAAGTTGTGCATCTTTAGATTGTGTTGAATGCAAAGCTCTTCAGTAAATTCGCAGAGTACAGTTTTCCCAAAACGTTGCATACATAGCCTCTCCCAAGTATGAGAAGCTTGTCGCCTGAATAAGATGCAGACGTCTCCACTGATTGTTGATAGATGCTGAGATGATGGCTGAGTTATGAATGTAATCACATCTAACTGTTTATATCTGTCACTGCCACGATATTTATTGATTTATCACGTAAACAAGCTTATTCACGTGTGATTTGGATTTAATTTCTAATTTAATGGAAAGATTTGCTCCATTTGTATTGGAAACAGTTTCTGATCTGCTTAGTTACCAACGAACAATTCCTTCTTTGAGTTTAATTGCGTTCTTCTGCTGCAGGTCGCAGGTGGTGTTGGACTGTGATGGCGCTGCTCCTCCACCTCATGGACCAGAGATCAGAGACACCACTGGCGGCTGGCAGGAGCCTCCTGGAGTCGTCTTCGTCGGTTCTGTGAAGCTCTTCTTCTGCAGAGCTTTGGGGAAAACTGAAGGACAATGAAGAGCGGAAACGTCTGAATATGACTGTTCTGTTAAAGTTGGTGGTTAGATGGTAGAGCAAGTCTTGGAGCTGTGTGGGCCTCCAGAATTCAACTTTGTCACAGAGTGTCACAAGGTTTGCTGTCATTTTGCAATATGGGTTGTCCTACTGCTAATTTGCCTTACACCGAGTGGTCCTCACAACACTGAATCAGTAGATCACACGCTGCCTCGACATGAAGTAATGTTGAAAACTCATCCAGACTGAACTTTCACTCCAGTTTGCCTTGAATTTGCTCGAACACAGCAGCGTCCCTGTGAAGAAAAACTGCGTTTTTCGACGCCTGCAGCGGGTTAAGCGCTGTGTGTTTGTGTCGGTCATCTAACACATATGTTCTCTTTTTACAGGGGTTTACTGTATGTGTGAGTTTTTATTCTGCTGCTTTTTTGTGTAGAAAGAAGATAAAAAGAGATTAAGAAAGGAAAAAATAGAAGAAATAAGGATATTTGAGAGTCCCTGCTGACATTTTTGTCCTGTTTGTTCCTGTGGAGCCATGCACTGCTAATTAGCTAAGGGGAATGATGTCTTCATTCAGATTTGTCCAAAGCAATCACTGTATATTTTAAGAAAGATGCTGAATCTGTGGATTGTTATTCCTGCAGCAGGAGGAGTTTTAAAGTGATCGCTATGTCTCTTGAGATCCTAACTCTGTGTTTCATTCAGCTTTAGAGCCAAATGTTTGTATGCAGGAGGTGATTTTCTGTACTTTTGTACATTTTTTGGGAATGCGCCTTTTCATCTTATACAGAATTCTGCTGTTACCTTTTATTTATAGCTAAAATAATTAAGCCACACCAAATCCTAAATTAATTTACCTCACTGTAGTTAGATTAAAAAACCAGAATGATTCTTAACTCCATGTCTTACGGTGAAAAGACTTATTTTCTCTTTCTTTGTGTGGGGGGTCGGGGCCTTACAGAGAAGAAGTATCTGAAGCTGATCTGCCTTTAAGTTTGATGGTGTTGTTGTTGATGAAGGAAAAAGCCTAAAAGTATTTGCATTAAAATAAAGAAAAAAAAATCTCCCATGATTCTTCCTCTGGTGGTTTTTGTAAGTGAGTGTGCAGGGAAATTTAATGCTATTTGAAGAACTGAGTTAAGTGTGTCACCAGAACCCATTTTTTCCAGGCCAATGTTAAGCTTTGTTTTTGCTTTAGTAAAGCAGGAAGGTCTGTTTTTACCATGTTACTCAGACATGATGAATCCAGTCTGGTATAAACAGTTTGAAGTATTTTTAAACAGCAACTGGCTGCCAGCATGCGACACCCTCTGTTCATCCATGGGGCCACTTTGAATATCACCTTATTTTAGGCTGCAGGTCTGCTATGGAAGACCATTCCTGACACAAAAACTTATTTTTTAGAGTCATAAAATATGTCTTTAAAACTTAGAGTTATGACTTTTTAGCTCGTTGCTAGAACTTTGTAACCTAACACTTTCTCAACACCCTTTTAATTGCATTATAATAACTTTAAAAGCTATTACTTATAAACTGAAAATCCATAATTACAACTACCATTTAATTGCAGTAACTTGAAACTTGTAATTTTAATCTCATAATTATAAAATTGTATATCACAATTATATTTTACCTCCTAAATATGAGTTTGAAACTGTAAAAAACTTTAAATTTTCTCAGTTTTGAAACTTGTAGCTTGAATCTTAAAAATGAATTGTAACTTAAAACTTTTATTTCACAATTATAAATTATTCTTAAAATCATGAGTTCATTTTTGACATTCAAGCTCCAACTTTGTAAAAATTTTATTACTTTTTCTTTTATCTCAAAGCTACTTTAAGTTTTGAGATAAATATTTTTTTTTAATCCTTTTTAAGATAAAAGAGAGAAAAACTTATTATTTCATGATGAGTGTGATGAGTTTGATTTCATAAGCATCACATCAAAACTCATTATTTTGTCTTTTTAGCTCAGAAATATACATTTTTTGTTTCATTATGACAACTTTAAAAGTTCTGAGTTTGAAAGTGAAAACCTTTTATTCCAGAACTATGACTGCAACTAATCATTATAAAAATTATTTCATAGCTGGATCTTTAAAAAGTGCAATTGTAACTAAATCTCTAAATTATAAAACAGCATCTCATAATTATGACCTTTTATATCTATAATCTTAAAAATTATTCTTTTTCATTGATTTGTAATTTGAAATTCAAGAATGGATTGCATGTTATAACTTTTATTTCACAATATAAATTATTCTTATGATTTTGAGTTTACTTTGACCTGCAGACTCATAATGGGACTTTTTACATTTCATTATTACTTAATTATATCAAACTGAGTTGTGTACAAAGCAGATAAGTTCAATCTTATATTAATTACAACAAAACTCTTAATTATGTCTACCTAATGCAGAATTTTTTTTAAATCATATTTTATCTTTAACATGACTGAAAACTTTATATCTCAGATTTGTGACAAACTCATAAGTATAACTATCATTTTATAACTTAAAATTTGACTTTTGTAACTATGACTATATAACCTTGTAATTATGAAACTATATATCATAATTCAGACTTTGCATATCACACTGTAATTAATTTGAAAATAATTTGACCTCAGAATTTTGAAACTCAAATACGAATTTTATGTCATTGTGACTTTTATTTACAATTTTGACCTGTTCTAAATCACTCAAACTCATAAATGAGACGTTTTTCATCGCATATCTATCGGTTTTCTCACCATAATCATAAAATAAATTAAACCGATTTATGTTTGATTTGTTGAAACCAGGAACGCAATTCAAACATTTACTCAACAACACTCCCCTCTAGTGGTCAAAATTAACAACTCATCAGCTCACAGGTTTAAAATAAAACATTTAGTTTTACATACATTTATAAAATCCAATCAAATTTTTGCACCACTAGACAAATTTTATTTTGTAGCAGCAAGAGCGAAAGCTGACCTCTGGAACAGAGTATTATTGCTCAAGTGTTTGTTTACTACTCAAGATTTAAGCTTAAAAGTGGTAAATGATTCTCTATAAGCTGTTTAAATTTAAGGTTTTGTCCAGAATCCGCCAGCGTTCGTGGTAGCAGAAACTCTACTAGAATAATATTGAAATTAAACGAGGAATATAGTGCAGAAGACCATGTAGGTCCATGCATTTAAAAGTCTCTGCTTCTTGCAAATGGTATAACATAGTTTATCATCAAATTCAAACATTTTAAAAATCCTTTCAGAACAATTTCGTTAAACAACAAGAAACAAAAACACGCATGGCATCAGGAAAGATTCCTCAGTTTTCCACCAAAGGACGCAAGGCTCATCTATTTGCTTTACTCTACTGCGCCCAGTGGTGAAATTAAATTGGTGTCTTTAAAGTTAGGAATTAAACTTGTGCTAAATCCTCTCCTTCATATTGAGGTAATATTTACTACAAGCAACATCAATCATCCATATTATGAAATATGCAAATTGGTATAAAATTGTGTATCTTGTACAAACAGTTTACATGGAAAATTTTAAATGAGGACTGTATTACTGCTGGCAGATAAGGATGCAATATGTATTTATCACCACTAGGTGGCAGGTGAAGACAAAAGAAAAACTAGTTATATTTCTGCAGTTCAGATAAAAGCTATGAATAAAAAGCATAGATTGATTTTGATTTGAATACACGGAAAGTCCGATGCATTTTAGTCCCAATGCTGCATTGACCCATTGTTCTGCATCATGACCTACCCATGATGCACTGCTTCTCCCCTCCTGGCTTTGCTCTGTGCCAGCATCAGTGAACATCAGCAGGGACTGTCAGAGCATCCATGGGCTTCACCCGAGCTGCACCACTCGCTCTGAGTAATTATGTAACAGAACCAATTTATTTGTCATAACAAAGTAATTTCCTTTTCAATAGCAGTGACACAGTGCAAAAAGGATGAATATAGTGTCATTAATGATTTAATGCAAAATCCTTCTTCCATAAAATCTGTCTGTTCATTTGGAAATAATGAATGTGGTGTTTCAGATGGAGACTATAACTTTAAGTTTTACTTGTTTATTAATTCAGTCGTTATGATAAAAAAGCAAAAGCAGGGATAAATAAAAGTAAAACTAACACCTTGCATGTTTTCACAGTTTGTTTGCATCATGTTTTAAAATCACAAAAATGTTAAGTAGATTAATCTGTTTTTGTTTAATGATATTTATTTTTTCAAAAATATGCCTAGAAACATCCCTGAAATCTTCTATGTACTCTGAATTTATAAGTTTGTACATTTTTACAGAAATTAAAAGCCTCATGGTTTGTTTTAGAGAGGAGCGACGGTAAGCAGTTAATCACTCCATAAAACATGACCCAGAACCTCGAGAAAAATTTGGGGGCAATCGCAGCTTTAAGATATTTTTTGTTGGTCATGAGGTTTGTGCAGTTCTAAGGAGGGATTTGGTACAAAACCTTTTTAAATCCATCAGTTTTGTTGGCAACTCAAGTTTTAGCTCCCTCTAAAGATTTCAGGATTGAGGTCCGAAGAACGAATAAGCCGTTTCATGACCCTCATGTGATTGTTCTCTAGCTGGGCTTTTGTTGATCTGGTGACATGTTTTTTTGTTGTTATGTTCATGTAGGAAGACAAACTTCTGACCACTACTTGGTGTTGGTGTTAAAGAGTTTAATGTTTTACGGCTGTGTTTATTGGCATTTCTGCATGGTGATGTCATTCTGTGCCTTGAGCAGAAAAACAGTCCCTAATCATGATGCTCCCACCTCTGTGGGGATGTTGATCTTTGGATCAGAATGAACATTTCTTTCATGGAGCGCCACTCCGAGGATGATTAAATTAAATGGTTTTGATTAAAAAAAAAACTTTCACATGTATCTACACCACTGCGGTGGTTTCAGACAGATGTGGTTGTAATTTTACAAAAATAAATAAATCATGGACAACATGAATGTCCTGTAATATTAATCTGGTTTAGGTGGCTTTCTACCTTACAGCTGTTCCAGCTTAGCAGGCAGGTAAGTGGTGACTCGCCTGACGCATTACAGATGTAGGGGATCAATGGATGACTACACACACAATCCAAGCCGGCAGAGATTACAGTGTGTCCTGCAGGATATATTTAGCAGTAAACTACAAGTAAACTGTAGCTAGACACTGTGACTGTCCTGCTAGATTCACCCAGGCCAGCACCGTGTCACTGCAGGGGATCAGCACAGAGAAAATCCACTGAGGTTTCTTAACAAGAGGGCAACAGCCAATCAGAGCTGCTGTCATGCAGAACTGCAGCAACTGCTGTGTGGAAGCTACTGCAGTGCTGAAACAGAGAGGAGCACTGGGAATGTACAAACACTCAAGAAAGTGTGACATTGCTGAAGTGTTTTGTATTAATCTGGTCATTTTAATACTAATAAGACAAAACAGGATATTAATGTTAAATATTTGAAACATAGTCGGTCCAAAGTACAACTGAATTAGGCTGTTGCTGTTGACTTCTCAAATAATATGAATATGACAGCTTGGAATTGCAGTAATGTGTCAAAAAATTAGCCTGCTTTTAAATTTACTCTGAATATTTGAAGTCATAACTTTAAAATGTTTTCAATTTAAAATCCAGATTTTTTTGTGATTTAAAATCATGGAAACTAGTTGTGCTAACTGTTTTGGTCACAATAGTTATCTTCATTTCCATGACCAAAGTATATTCCTACAAAGTAATTTACACCCTGCTTTTGTGGAAATAAAAAAATGTGTTATATTTGTTGCTGCCTCTTGGTCAGGCCTCCATTGAAACAGAAGTGTTTAATCTCAGTGGGGGTTTTATCCTAGTAAAATAAAGATATAAAAGTTTAAAAAAAAAATTTTATTAAAAGGCATGACATTTTGTTTTTGTCAAAAATTATTCTAAATTGTATTATCCTCTTCAAAAATGCTCTCTCTCTCTCTTTGTACTAAATATATATTTATTTATTTAATTATTTATTTATTTTTTAGGTTCCCATACATTTTTGCATCACCTCTGAATTAAAAAATATTGTAGGACTATTGATTACTTCGGTAATATTTTGATGATCCCTTTGTTTTACTCGGTCATCTTTGTAATGTTTACAGCGTGCTCTGGTTCTAAACGTCATTACGTTTTTCCTGGTTGACCAATCAGCTCGCAGAAAGGCGTAAAACGGTCTAGCGCCGGGTAAAAGGGATTTGACAGATGCAAGTCTTGAGCGGATCCCCGCACTTCGCTTCCTCAGTGGGGCCGGAGGAGCCATGGCGGCTGCTGCCTGCGGACTGCACGGCGCTGTGGTAGCAACCTCAGTCAGCGGCAAAAAGACGGTCACTTACCGGGAATACAACAGGAGGAACCGGGAGAACTCCCGCCGAAGACAAGCAGCTCTTTTGTTCCTGACTAACATCTCTCTCGACGGCCGGCCGGTCCGGAGTAATTCAGCGGAGACTGGAAGGAGCTACAACAAAGAGCCCGAGTTTGATGGAGCAAACCCCGGCACCGCAGCAGCGGGAGGTCTCTGTGCGGATCCCCCTCACATGAACAGCCTGTCGGCGTCTGTCAGTTGTGGGGTCGTTAGTCCCGGATCGAAGGCAAGTCTCACAGTACCGCCAATCCTGGTCCTTCCGTCCGATAGCGGGCATATCGATGTGGGGAGCACGGAGGTGCTGCTGGGAAGCCGCCGAGGCTCGGTCCCCTCACCGGGGGACGGTAACCTGCTCTCCCCGTCCCTTTCCAACAACAGCCTGCTACCGTCTCCGCTGGGACCGCGGAAGTCCTCCACGCTGCTGTCGGTCCAGAGCTGCAACTCTGTGTCCTCCGAACCTCGGCACAGGTGAGACAAACGGCGCTGCTGTGTTTTTTAAATGTATATATTTAACTGTAATTTCAGCGACCAGTAACGGTTTAAACCAGTCCCTCATTCAGTCTAGTCAAACTGGATAGATTCTGCGGGACCTTCACTGAAAGCAAAGACTGTTGTGTTTGGAGATGTCATGTTGTAACCTGCCTAAAATCCCACTTTTCTGTTCCCCTGCATTCTATCAAAAATGCTGGAAAGTGTGCATGGAGTAGTTTTGTTCAGAATAAGGTTTTAAGATTATTTCAAATTGAGTCAGAACAACAACAACAACAAAAATCAAGCAGCTTGTTTCTGGGTTTTGCGCCTTTCAAATTCATTCATATCCTTTCATCTTTTATTTGGACGTTACAAACTTCAATTCACTGGTTTTGATATGTAGGTCAAAGTACTTAATATTAGTGACCTGGAAGAAAATATACACTTGAAGTGTTAGACTAGGGGTGGACGATATTGACTTAAAGTTTTATCACAATGTAAACTTTTTGTGATGACGATAAATTCATTTATTGCATCTTTTTTAGACGACGGTATGGTTATTGCCTAATAACCCCATAAACACAATAAATACTCTAAAAAAATGTCCATTTGTAACGTGCTTCTTTAAGACAGGAATCATAAAGAAGTGTGATTTGTATCACTAAACTGTAAACAACAACTTTATTGTCAAATATATTGGCATTTATTGATGCGTTCATTGAAGAAACAGGAGAGAAAATGGTAAAACTGTCAATCAAAACAGTAAAGACAATTTTTTTTTTCTAAACATTATCGGTTGGAACAATAAATAAGTTTTTATCATTAGCAATTAATTGTGATAAATGATAAACGATGTCATAAATTCCAACACCTAAATTTAATACTTCCTAAAGCTACTTTCTGCTGCAATTACAGCTGGAAATTGTTTGAGGAGCTCCCTACATTAACCTCAGATTTGTGGGGTGTGTTCATCAACAGAGATATTGTTTGGGAACCTAACCCTTCCTTAAGCGTCTCCACAACTTCCTCCCTGACTAGTCTGGTGTGCTCCTTGGTCTTCATGATGCTCTTGAGTCTCTAAAAAAATCCTCCGAGGTCTATGTAAAGATAACTGGGTATAGACAACCGAAGGATGGATGATTTTAATTGGACATTTGCAAGGCACTGAAAACAGGGTCAGCTGTAGAAGCGCGCTAGTTGTTTGGTTTGGCAGACAGGAAGTGCAACCAGGAACGGTTGAAAGCCACTAACAGATGGCATGAAGTCAAACCGTTTATTGTGGTGAAGTATCTCTCAGTCAGTGATGCTCAGGTGTTTTTAGCGTGCGTCAATAGCTGCTTTTCCATAACTGCACACTTGCTGGTTATTGTAATGATGTTTCTAACTAACAGTGCTTCCAGTCACATAGTCAATGCTGTCAGAAGAAGCAGATCGTTTTATTTCTGGTTGTTTCATCTCTTTGATTCGATTCCCTCCGTCAGTCCAGCTGGTTGCTTTGGAAGTGAATGAGTTGGAGAGATGCAGCCGCTCCCAGAGGGGGAATGAATGTTGTCAACTGTTCTGGCTTCCTGCTGGGTCCCACTTTAAATGCACTTATTTCCTCACCTCCACGGTTTAATCTGCCTGCTTCCTGAACAAAGTCGCTGTCCATCAGATAAAAGTGTCAGCCTTGCTCTGTTTTGCATCGGTCTGCACAGGGAGGCTGTGTGTGAAGTCCCGCCAGCGATTTTGCCAGCTGGCTCAACACTTTATTAGCCTGCTGACTGAACACACACTCTCTGACACGTGTGGCTGATGAAGTCGCGCGCCTGCATGCGGCCGGCGGGGCTGCTGGTGTGGATGCTCCAGGCTCTGATGCTGTTTAGATTTAGGGCTTGATCATCTGCTTCTGCTGGTTTATAGTCATGTTGTGGGTTAGCATGTGGCTAACCTTAAAGTTCAGGTTAGTGTTTTACCTATATTCATAAATGCTACATTTTAATATATTTATGGTAGGCTTGAGAAATGATAAGATGTACATATATGTACGTATTTGCTCTTTTATTTTTTAAGTGTGTATATGTTTAATATGAGAAACAAAGTCAAATTCCCTGTTTGTGTGCACAAACTCTGTCAATGAATTTGATTCAGTTTAAAAACATTCCTTAGCAAAAAGTAGGGTATTCAAGCATACATGTATTTTATGCTAAAAATGAGGCAGTATACAAAAAGTTTACTTTTTATAAGCTATATTTAAATGCTAACAGGTGACCTATTATGCTTCATTAAACTGGTTAGGATACGTCTATGGCCAATACAAAACATGTTCATTGCATTATTTGCCCAAAATCTTTCTTAGATAATGGGATGAATTTGGCCACGCCCCCTGATTCAGCGTTTACACTAGCATGTGAAAATGGCTGCAAACAAATGTACAATTATACGTATTTGAAAAGCATTAGTAGAGCCTTCTGCACAGCCAACAAGAGTGTAGCAAGTGGTTCCTGAATAGTAAGTCAACAACAAAACACTTGTCTTTTCCTGCAGCCATTGTACAGCGCATACAGTGGTAAAGCCAGCGGACCAAACGTGCTGGAGCTCTGCTTGGGTTGCTAGGTAACGGCTCATTTTCAGACACCATAGAACATTAACTTATTACAAAAAAAGTGCTGGTATTTTCTTTTCTTGCTATTTTTAGTGAGGGTATGGAAGTCATGATGAAAGTAGCATTTTTGTTTCTGTCTACATATTTACTTTTTGATTCAAAGATGTGCGTTCTTTTTTTTAATTTAAATTTTGGTTGTTTTTGGACAATAAAGTATTTCAGTTCTTATTTGGAGACACTATTTGATTACATTTTTAAAGGCAAATTCTCACTTCTGGAAATAGCCTACTATTTTTTTCAGTCAAGAAGGCCTTGATTTCACAGAGCCTCTTTGTATTTTAAATGCACTTATTTAATATTTAAGTAGATATTTGTAAATAACACCATGTTTTTATTCTTTGACAAAGAAACACTTGTCATGGCAATATGATTGTGTTCTATATTGCATAAAAAAGACTGCGGGAGTGCAGTATTTATTAGGATATTATATTTCAAGAGCCATATAGTAATGCTCTCCATGCATGTAATATATAAACAATGACCAAAGCTGATTTGTATTTTAGTAACCGAGGTAAGCATTAAAGGATTTGTGGAGACATTACCATAATGGGAAAAAACTAAATAAAATGTGGATTTGAACCATTTACATATGTTACGTTCTTTTTAAAACAAAGTTTACAAATTATATTGCAGATAGTGAAACATTTCTGTAAATGTCTTTGTACACATTGTTCAACATAAATCCTGATTAGCTGCACTGTGGTTTAACATTCAGGTGCTGATTGGTAAAAAGTCTGTTTCACAACGATGAGATATTGATCAAATATTTCTATCAGTTTGTGGTTTCTCTTTTAAAACCTTCTGACGTTTTGCTGTAATTTTCCTCCAGAAGAATTTGCCCTCCAGCGTTTGTAAGATTTTTCTCCCGTCTGATTGAGAATGCTGTGCAGATAAGACTCAGTTTAGGATGTCCGGTCATGTTCTCAGTAACAACTCTGTGTGCTAACTTTGCAGAATTATTCCAGCTCGGGGTCTGGAGCATTTAGGTCCAACATGAACAGTGACTCTGTGTTCCCATCATGCATTTTGTTCTTTTATTTACACTCTGTTAACCAACTGAAAGATTATTGTCATGTAGAAACAGATATCCTAGTAGGACTTGTATATTTTTGCATTGATGGAATATTTACAACAAATGTAATCACATTTTTATTCGCTATAAACAGTCTGCATATTATCTAAAGTGACTTTAATTCAGTTATTATATAATCTTGCATCTGAATCGTGTCCTGCGGGAAAGGCCCTTTGCCTTCTGTCGCTGCATGTTTGCAAATATCATGGAATACATTGAGACATGAAGCACAGAGTTTTAAAGGTTATATTAGGTTATGAAATACTTAATATCAAAGTAAGCAAATGCATCCTGTCAACCCAGTGGACAAAAATGAAAGGTCGTTATGCAGAAATGTATGATTAGAAAAGAGGGAATCTGCTGCAAAGATGTCAACATTCTTATGCATTACAGTATAATAGCAACTATGCCCAACACAAGACAAACTGAATAGCAGGGATCTGTTCTGATTTTTATAATTTAGAGAAGTTTTGATGAGTGTGACCAAGTGTAAAGAGCATCCTGAGATTAATTTCTTAAATTTACACACCTTCAGCATAAGCTTGTCAGTTACAAAGCAGTGGAGAATGAATTGACAGGTACAAATGGAAAAATTCTCACTCTTTTCATAAAGTGAAACTTATATTTTATAGATTCCTCACACTCATTTATTTTTGGTGCAATATTAGTTTATCTTGCTTTGACATACAGTACAGACCAAAAGTTTGGACACACCTTTTAATTCAATGAGTTTCCTTTATTTTTATGACTATTGACATTGTAGATTCACACTGAAGGCATCAAAACTATGAATAACACATGTGGAAATATGCACTAAACAAAAAAGTGTAAAACAACTGAAAATACCCCTTATATTCTAGTTTCTTCAAAGTAGCAACCTTTTGCTGTGATTACTGCTTTGCACACACTCTGCATTTTCTTGATGAGCTTCTAGAGGTCGTCACCTGAAAAGGTTTTCACTTCATAGGTGTGCCCTGTCAGGTTAATAAGTGGGATTTCTTGCCTTATAAATAGTCATGAAAATAAAGAAAACCCATTGAATTAGAAAGGTGTGTCCAAACTTTTGGTCTGTACTGTATGTGTCGCACCCTAATCTTCACTCAAAATACCTGCAAAAGTTTCCTGATTCTCTAAACAGTCAGTCTGGCTCAGCAGGAGACACAATCATAGGGAAGACTGCTGACTGGACGGATGTCCAGAAGACAGATATTGACAGGGGAAGTCACAACATGTCAGTGCTGAAGAATCTGGGTGTAAAAAAACTGCTATATCCATCCATACTCATAGAAAGTTGAGTGGAAAATTAAAGTGGACACCAGCCTCAGCACCCTTGGGAGAATTCTCAAGTAAAATCCATTCAAGAAAGGTCAAAGGTTATGACTCGGACTAGGAACACTCAGAACCCCAATTTATTGCACTCGGTTTTTACAGGACATTTCAGGATTTTCAAACTTCTCCTTTGCAGTTGTGTTGGGCTTGTATTTTATTACAATTATATTAATTTTACTGTTTTAAAAAAATGAGCAAAAGAAATCAAAAACAAGGTTGGCAACTAAAAATTGTTGAATAATGGTAACTGTATGTACAGAACACCAACATTGGGTTTCAGTGCAGAACACAATGTCTCCACCTTGAATGTGAGTTAATAATTTATTTGATTATTTATCCAGTGAGCAGGAGGAGATGAGGAGAAACATTGAAAGAGACTGGTGCTCTGCCTCTTCGTCTTCACTGTGGCAAATTTCTGCTTTTGATAAAAAAATATAAAAAAATGAAGCAAAATTCTTGCAGCATTGAAGTAGATGTTACACTTTCTGCTCCATTCCGACAAGCATTATTGTTTTTTGTTAAACAACTGCGTTACCTGAATACATTTTATTTGTTAGCTAGCTATGTGGTGGTTGGAAGCAGCCAAAAGTCTCACTTTCCTGCCTAAAATCAATCCATGTTTTACATCTGAGGGTTTAACTACACAGCAGAAACGTGACAGTCAAAATGTTTGCAGACAGATTGCCGTAGCTAGCTAACTTTATAAGTTCCTCCACAGTTAGCGCTTTTTGAACATGAGGTTTGGCTCTAAAAAGGGTAAATAAGAAGGAAGTTATAAATGGTCATTCATTTAGCTCGGACACTGAGAAGAAAAAGATTAGTCTTTCTCAACTTGTTGTTGTGCCTAAAAATGCAACAGTTTGCAAACAATGTTTAGTTATTTGAAAAACTTTATGCTCACAAACAACACCTCGCAGTCACTTCAATGGTTCAATGGTGGTCTGACTATTTAGAGTTGATCTGTTGTCAGCCTTTGGAGCTAGATTTCTACTTGTTTCTTTATCCTGAGGTGAGAAGTGTTTTCAACAGATTGACGTTTTTTGGTGAAGATTTCTTCACCTTTGTGCTTTCATCATTCTCGCCCAGTTTGGACAAAGCTCAGCCTATTTGTTACTGTTTTACCACACATGCTTCTCGTTCCTGAGAGAAAATAGATTTTGTTTGTCAAGGAAACAATGTTTTCCTGTTTTCAGTCTGTTGTTCCAGACAGCACATTATCAGAAACCTGAAGGCTCTTTTTGTATCAGAAATGTTTTTAAATTTTCTGCTTTCAGATTCAGAGGATGAATTACCAGTTATTTTGTGTTTCATACTTTCAAACTTTAGTTTCACTAAAATATGATCACATTTGTCCTTTAAATTAGTGGTATTGTGGTTGTTGGGGGGGAAAAAATGAAGTATTGGACTGTTTTGAACTCTAAAGGTCCTGATCTAAATGAGTAATGACATCCAGTCTGGCCTGATCGGTTCAATGACCTCAGAGTCGGTGAAGTAAAACTAACTCTGCACCGATGAAACAAGCGTATTTCTCCATGAAACCAATGATTTTGAGTTTCCTCTGATGACCTCAGACTGTGAAGTCATAATTGGCTAATATGTAACATTGCGAGGAGGCGGTTAGTGTAGAAAATATCTACCACCACAAAAGGGGAAATGAAAAGAGTGTGGATGGTGAGAATGACGCAGTGTAACGACCTCAATAAAGGAATTAATTACGTAATTTTTAATCAGATAATTACTAATAGTAAGATGGTTTATTTTAATAACTTTTGCATCACATATATTCCATAACCATATGTGGAAGAAAACTGGGACACTATTTGATTAATAATAACTTGGAATCATTGTATAATGGAATAGACGTGATAAATACGCAACTATTTTTTTCTAGCATTAAGTCATCCTTACACTTATTTTTATGTTTTAGTCAAATTAGTAACACTGAGTTTTGGTTTGCGCCACATTTCTTCCTTAAAATGAACTTATCTGACCCCTGAGGATGTTTATTCTTGAAATATTATCCTGATATAACCCGCCTAGAGGAAGTCAGCATCATGACGCACGCATTGGGTTTTAGTCAGCATAACTAAATAAGAGGTGAAAGAGCCAAGACCATTTTAAACAACTTTTTGATTACTAAGGGAAAAAAAACTTGACACAGTGGCAAACAAGACAAAAATCTTTTTTAAACACTAAGAAAATATCGTCACAGTAATTGCATCCAATTTGTTTCATAACCATTTGTACTTCATACTCTGGAATATTTGTCAGATGTGAACTTATGTAAAAAAAAAAAAGAAAAAGTTTTTCTTAAGGATTTTGGACCACATTTGATCAGCTTTTGCTCAAAAACCAAAACTGATAAGATAAGATAAGATAAGATAAATCTTTATTGTCATTGTCACAAGGACAACGAAATTCAAAATGCAATCAAATCCTCTGATGCAATCAGAGGTGAAGGTATTTTATTATTTAAAAAAAAACGGAGATGAATTACGAGTTTATAATCTTTAGTACCTTTTACTGTAACTGAAAGACTTGATAAAGGTAATTTTTCACTAGAATTTGTGCCATTAGAACAATATAAAAATCTAAATTCTACTGTCATTACAAACTCTTTAAATTTAGATTGGTGAAACCTTTAGATTGGGGATTCTTAGATTTTTAAAACACTGTTAAGGTCCTGTAAATCTTATGAGTTGGATGTATAGTTTCATCTCCCTCCCTGTCTTTTTAATCAGTTTTGGCAGAATCCAAATGGACTATTTTACTTTTGTAAAGTAATTCTTTGTATGTTTCTAACAGAATACTTTTGAAATGATTGTATAATGTGTTCATTTTTAAAGTGCAAAGTATTACACAATCCATACTCAATCAAAGGTGACTAATTGTCTGAGTTC
The DNA here is from genome assembly GCF_002775205.1 of Xiphophorus maculatus. Taxonomy (NCBI): domain Eukaryota; kingdom Metazoa; phylum Chordata; class Actinopteri; order Cyprinodontiformes; family Poeciliidae; genus Xiphophorus; species Xiphophorus maculatus. Next base: position 28,671,129 of record NC_036443.1, read on the forward strand.
TCATCCTGTCATTTAGTTGCTGGTAACGGTGAATTATCAGATTAAACACTGGACTGCTCAGTCAGACACAACTTCCCTGAAAACGCACATGTTTACTTTGTTCGTAAGATAAAGGTAGGGTAGCTAGAAACTGACTGACATCATCTGTATGCCTCGGTGTGTGTTCCTGAAAACTGCCAAGCCTCATTTCTCTGCTTTCACACACAAGCACAGGCATGCTTTCTTTCCGAAACCTTCACTCCTTTCTTACACAGCTTTCACTCACATAACGTACAGGTAACACCAGTTACATTAGGGATGACATCGAAATCCTGTATTAATATTGCCATTATGTACTTCAATACCCTTTCAAGAATCCACAAACTAATCACTATCACTGTCACATAACCAAACAAATGCCCCATGGCCAATCTCTGTCCCTCAAGAAATGCAAACATCAAAATAGAAATTACAATCTGTGTTTATTGACATACTTTCTTATCGATTTGATACCGTTATATTAAAAAAAATTATGAACACTGACCAAAACCTATGTTAACGGCAATATATCATACATCACTAAGTGACTTGCTAATACAGAGAACTTGCAGTATTGTTCAGGTTTGAGACCACCTCTGCTCACCAATTGCTAAAATCCGCCAAAGCTTGGACCTCTCTGAAAAGGTTACTAAGTGACTATTTTAATAGTTCAAACATCAAATATACCTAAATGTGCATTAAAACACACAGTGGAAACCGCCTTAGCAGTACTTTAGAAGCTAACATCCTTATTTCAGCCAATCAGCGGCGAGAAAAATAAATTTGAGCTCCTTTATTTACAAACGGCAGGCAGTAGTGTGTCAGATAGCATCATTCTTTAGTATTTCAGCTTCTTGAGCTCCCTTTCTATGTCCAACTCCATTTTGTAACCTGGCAACACGACCCCAACTCACTTAAAGTCACTCCACTATGCTGTGAACTTCTTGATTGTCTAGTTTGAAGATGTCAACAAAATCACATCATCTGCAAATGGGAAAGCAGATAAGAGCCTGGGGCTATTTCAGCAGTTTCTGCATGCACTCTGATAGCGTCAACTCAAGTAACCACTTTCATGTTGGAGTGCTTGACCCAGAAAAAAAAATCACAAGTGATTTTCTTTTTGCCCTTTTTGGTGTCTGAGCTTAACACCAAGTCAAACATAGTTACTGAAATGACATAAAATGGAAGCATCACATTAAACAGCAGACTGTGTTGTTGGCTTGATTGTGCTTAAATATAAAATGGCCCAGGAATGTTAATTCTAGAGTGCAAATTTCTCCTCTGTAGGACGCACAGCCGACATCAAGGGAAAATGAGGCCATGGCTTTTTAAAGTGGAAAGTTAGTTGTTTGTCCAGAATGAGAGTCTGTGAGGAGAAACGTTAGTGGAGCTTTACTGTAGAAAATCTGATTTCATACATCATTTGAAACAAATACCAGTACGTTAAGGGGAGAATATCGCTCCCAGGCTTGGAAGGGCTTTAACATAATGGGTAATCTGTGCTTTACAGAGACAGATTAACATTAAAATGTCTGTGTTGATTTAAGCTGGTGTGCTGCTTTGGTTTGGTGGAGGAAGAAATGGCTGCCAACTCATTAGAAAGCAGCAGTGATCATCTTCGGACGATTTGGATGGCAACTGCACGTGTTTGGCATCATCTTTGGGGCTCAGCTTTTATTTTTTCAGCTCTACTCCAGACTGGCAGCATGATGATGCAGCCTTCAGTGAAGAGCGTCTCTCTTATGTCTCTCTGCTTGTTTTTAGCTGTAAAAGCTAGTTCTAAAAATATGTTTGGGCTGTCACAAACGGGACATCAAAGCTGATATTTTTACAATAAAAACAGAAAAGGGAGACGAAGGCAACAGAAAGCAGTAAAGAACTGAAAATGATTGCAACTTTGATAAGACAATTACAGCTTTTCTTAGACTTCCTGGATGATTCGATGTGTCCTTTGTTGTGCAGTGACAGACAGTCTAACACTCACAGCTCAAAGATCTGAGTTCAAGTTCTTCAGTCGGAAATTAAGCTGTAATTTGAAGTTTTTATTATAAACATCCACTGAGCAGAGTTTTACAAGGGTATAATGAAAAAACACAAGAATGTCATTCCTCCCGCTTAAACAAAACATTATAAATCATTTAAAAAAACTCTTTACTCTCATAGTGTCTTTTTGCTGCTTTATTTTAGGCTATATATCCATTAAAACAGCAGCTATTATTGGTGATAGTGCACAGAACATGCATCAAACTGGGTAAAATCAGTCTGCAGCTCAGACCAATTCATCATCTCAGACCCAAAAACATGACCCCACCGTATCAATAGATTTATATTTAGCTGAACCCATAATGATTCATACCTCTGGCAGATTTAGATCCTCAAACGTTTCTTTAAACTATTGACTTTTGGCATCTTGTTTTATTGTAGTTATGAGCAAAATAGTTTCACGTAGTACTAAAAACTGTCCTTCCCTTTTCTGTTAAGCATTTCATTAAGATTTGAATTTAAATTTCCTGCATCAGTGTTACATGATTCACACAGACGGATGACGATCACGACATCAAAATCAACTGATATTCGTCTGAATTCATATTTTCTGCAGATTTCCCTTCATTTTGAATCCTGCCTTCCCTCTTTCCTTTGTCTTTTCAAAAATTTCCTTTAAAGTTCAGCTCAACCATGCAGAGCCTCATCATTTACTTTCTGACTTGGCTCATATGTTCGCTTTTGATATGACTTGTCAATTATTCAGCTCTTAACATGTTTTCTGTGAGTTTCAGTTAATTGACTGTGGATTTATCATAGAGAAAGGCATCTGAACCTCTATATAAATGTTGAATTTTTCTTCAGAAGTCTAAAATTTTAAGAGCGAGTGTTTCAGGTCTGAGGGAGAACTTAGCTTAAAAACATTTACCGTAAGTTTTCCCCCCAACAAATCAATCACTGTTAGCCAGAATTTGGACAGATGTTTTTGTTAATAGCCAATCTTTTGTGAGCAATATATTTTTGTGATTGGCAATCAAGACACAAATTTGATAAAAATGATTCCCTTAGAAACGTACTGATTTTGTGTTGGTGTTTCAGATGTTTTTAATCCATATTCAGGGATTATCATCACCTTTGTACAGTAAAGGTCACTTCCTGTCAGGATGTTGGTCAACACAGAGTCACAAAGTTCTTCATGTGAACCACAGTCACCATCACCATCAAGTCGAGCATCAGGGGAGTTTTCCCACCGGATTTTTCCATTCCCACAGAGGGGGAAGTTTCCACAACATCCCAGAGACGTGAAGCGGGCTGGTTCTCATGGGAATGGGACGCTGGTCAGACTATTGTGATAATGAGTCTGGAGATCTACGGCTCAGATACTGGGACGGATTTAGAATGACTGGGAGAGCACTGGTGTCTGTGATCTCACTGGGTGACAGAGTAACATGTGCTGTAATGATGAACCCACCACTCTGGCAGCTTGATGATGCTAATTGTGTTTGCAGATTGGTTTGTGCTTCATTAAATCTGATTCTTATTTGCAGCTGCCAGCATTGAGTTAAATGCTGTCATTACTCAGGCTCTGAATATAACTCTGGCCACTATTCAGCAATTTTCTGAAAGTGATGGGTATTTATTTGGGCACAGGCTAAAATTAAATGACTGGATAAACACTGCAGTCATTTAAGGTGAAATTAACTCTCAGACTTGGACAGATTGGGATGTTATGACTGTAATAAGAAGCGTAATTATGATGGCCATCATCATAATTATTGATTAGCTGCAAATGCTGCTGATTTCTGAGCATTCCCACACATTGGAAACATCCAGTAATGCTCCAGGATTTTCCTTTCTGATAGTTCCCACGAACATGTAATGCTGAGAATATTCCATCATGTGAATGAGGTTATAATGCTAAAGTTAGAAATTCTTAAAATGGATTATTTTGGTTAAATAGTGCGGAAAATATACAATCAGAGTGGATATTTTTACTGAAGATATTTTTATTTTTGCCCTGTGGAGACCACTTGATCTACATTTCTGTAAACACTGGAGCTTTGATAAAAATAATTCTGATCATGTTCTGACCGTCCGTGTTTAGTCCACTTTAATCAAACTCGAGTTTATTTGCGTAGAAAGTCTGGTTTGTTTGGGGAGGTGTGAACACTCAATTAAACTCTGATTCGGACCAAAACGGCGAATGCTAGTCCCCCTACAAAGCTATAGGTCTCAGTTCAGTAGAAGTGAACTCTGGTGCATTTCGAATGTATATGTGGACACCAAGTGGACCAGAAACCGCTCCAAAAGCAGGAAGCAGACTGTAGCGCAGAGCATTCTGGGTAAATCAATCAATCAATCAATCAAATTTTATTTGTATAGCACATTTCAGCAGCAAGGCATTTCAAAGTGCTTTCCATCATATCAAACACAGAAACACAAAGTCATCAAGTGGGGGGTTTTCTTGCAACCAAAGCAAACACAGGAATTTAGTGGGGAAAATGGTGGGAAAAGTCCTACATCCTCTAAAATCTGACACGACTCCATTTTGTTTACATTTAGTGAAGAAGAACGTTACGCTCAGAGGTTTGTTGTGTCATTTCCTTCAGAGGTTCTTGGTTCAGCGCCACCAAAGGTGAGGGGGTGAACTGGTTTTTCAAAGCGTTTGGTTTGTTTGACACAGTGCAATGTGGAAGAGAACCAGCTGAAAATGTAACAAAGTTCACAATTTTGTTTCCCAATCTACTAGACTATCGTGTGTGAAAACGCCCTAAGACTCTGTAAAAATAGAGACGAAAACAAAGTAATTACACCCCCGACAGATAGGCCTTCCCTATAAAAGAGAGAACAGAACATGTTAAACTGGATGCTAATGGCACTGCATGAGTCAGCTGGTGAAGCAGGATGTCTTCAGTTCCAGGTCTTATTCCATTTGCTGCATCTCTTCTCTTATCATCTTGCAGCTGATGCACATTCCTTAAATGATAAAGTTTAACTTGCTGCTACATTGTGTTAGAGAGCTTAGTGATGAGGTCATGTCTATTCTTCTGCTTCCAGAACTGCTTGAAAAAACTGTTTCTGTTCCCTCGTCGTCCTTGGATCCTGTTTGCTTCCACCAAGGCTGCTTGCAGTCAGAACCGTGACCCACGTCCTGGTCCCTTTAAATGAAGGACTCAAAATTAACAAATCTTCTCCTGGTCCGTTTACTGAGCATCTGGATTTAAACTGCCTGTTCTTTGGTTTCTGCTAAGAAACTGAAAACTACCAATAAAAAGCTATGAAAGAACTGAGGTTTGACAGCTGTCCATCCATCCATCCATCCATCCATCCATCCATCCATCCATCCATCCATCCATCCATCCATCCATCCATCCATCAATCATCTGAAGCACCAGCCAAAATCCATTCAGTCATTCATCCAAAGCACCAATCCCAAATCATCCATCCATCTCTGGAAAATTTTTACATTTTTAAAACAGCCTGGTTCAAACCTGAGGTCAGTCATTTGGACTTTTGGTTCATATTATGTATGTGCCAAGTATGGACCTGCATAAGAACCATGAGTAGAAATGCAACCGTTTCACAGTATAAACACAAAATGTAAAACCAAAAGTATACCATGATGGAATTGCTTTAAACCTAGTTTCATTCATGAAGGGAGCTGATCATCAGTGTGCAGCAACAGGTGAGGGAGGGGTAGCACTTCCGTACTGCCATGGAGAATTTGGTCTCACCAGCACGACTCTTACATTTCAGTCAAAGTATTAAAACAGTGCGACGGCTTTGAAATTAACTTTTTAAAATCTAGGGTTAAACATCAGCTGATTTTACTGGGGTAAAGGTAACACAACTAACCACAAAAATGCTCTAAAAACAAATGAAAAAAATGAGTCAGTTCATTATTAATCGTCATTGGAATAGAAATATCTGGCTACTGGCTGCCCTGACTCAGGAATATCAGCACCATCCATAGAAAAAGCTGTAAAACTAAAACCTGATTTGACATCATTTTGTTACAAATTAATTTTATGAAGTGTGATGTTGCCACAAATGTAAAACTATTAAGTGGGTTTCGAGTGAGACAGAGTTTCCACATGTTTCTCCCTGAGGAAGATGAATGTTCTGTAATAACATGTCTGGGAGGTGGAGTGACCGGCAGAGGGTAGAGCGTCACATTGAAGTCTTAAATCCAGCGTGACTGATGAGAAACATCTTAGTGCCCAGATGTTCCGGCTGAGTAACAGACACACTCGCAATAAACATGTATTAGTGAGTCAGGCAGTGAGCAGCAGTGATAACAGTGATTTAAAGCCCATGTGCTGTGGAATCAGCAGGTCAGTCCCAGAAAAACAGCAACAGATGCTCCCTCTGTGTGTGTGTGTGTGGCGACGTGTGGGGGCGTGGGTGTGTGTGTGTGTGTGTGTGCATATTCACAGTTGTGTAACCATTGTGCTTCACTCCAAGGCCTTGTGGTTTTAAATCTGTTATTGCTGTGTGTTTTTATGTCTGTATGTGTGTAAAAATGTTTCATTTAAAATGACTTGAGTCTTTTTTTGGTCCTTCACACAACCTGGAAGTGACATAATGATAAAAATAGCATGAGTTGGTTTTAAAGGAAACTTACCAGTAGGCCTGACATGATAACAAATTTTGCTGGATGATAAATGGTTCCAGTAATTATAGCGATAAATGATGATATTGTTGTTTTGAGACCGTTTTCAAGTAAAGTAGCTCTGGAAAAAATAAAGAGATCACTGCACAGAACCCCAATGAACACTTCATGGTTATTCCACCAATATTTATTTCTGAACTCTTCCTCAGTAAAAACATTAGTATTGCTGTTTCTAAATGAATATGACCTTTTTTTTCTTTGCATTATTTGAGGTCTGAAAACACTGCATCTTTTTTGTTATTTTGACCATTTCTTGGTGTCTGCAAATAAATACTAAATTTTTGCTTGGAATTTCGGAGACATGTTGTCAGTAGTTCATAGAAGAAAAGAACAATGTTCATTTTACTCAAACATACAGCTATAAAAAGTAAAATCGGAGAAACTGACATTTTTAAGTGGTCTTTTAATTTTTTCCAGGGCTGTATGTTGATAATTTCTACTCCCTCAGATCTGTGAGGTGTTGCTAAACATGGAGACTGTGGACATGTGGAAAAAGCCTCAATCTCTCTAGTTTATTTGTATCTATTTGTATTTTATTTGTAGTTCATTAACAAGGCAGTTCAAAGTGTGTTAGATAATAAAAACACAACAAAAAAGTCATAAAAACATCATACAATAACCCATTGAGAAACCCACACGGTTAGTGATAAACACAAGAAGAAAATGTCGGACAACAAAGTTAAACTTTTTGCAGTTCCTCCATCACTCTCAGTTCCTCAGAGTAATCCACCATTGTTGTTGTTACATATGATGTGTTTGGGATTGGAGGTCAGGTTAGCAGTTGGGCTAATGCATCAGCATTTCACAAAAGATACTTTTTTCGCTGTCCACATGAGTACGTGAAAGGGAAATATTAACTGGAACATTTATTTTTAAAAAACTAAACTTTTTTGCATGCCCTAAAACGCCGCTTCCATGCAGAAGCTTTGCAAAAATCTTAAAAACTTTCCTGTTTTAGAAGAAAATGTTTCCATAAGGACGAGACCTTAACCTCAGAAGTGGCACCTGATGCCTCTTGTATTTATAAACCTTAAGTTTTTCTCTTTTAATATGTTCTGTCTTGTTTATTTTTATCTGTATTTTTACTCCTACAGATTTTTTACTTATTTATTGTTATTTTTTGTTTTTTGTTTGTACTCTGTCAGTAGAGAGATGTACGATATATCCGCATTAACATCGGTATCAGCTGATGTTAGTTATTTTCGTTTAACACATTGGTTCTGGTACCAGAAATAACACTGGGCTGATATGTATAATTAATGTTTATGTCCATCTTGTTACTGTTTGTGTTCATGTTCACGGAGCGGAAGCGGAGGAGGTTGGTCATGTTAAACTGAAGCAGAGATGCAATGTTAGTAGTATTATCAGTTTTTATGGTGTTGAAAGGATAGGAAAATATAAATATTGATAAATATCTGCTATCAATCACTGTGATCTTAATATTGTGTATCAATATTGGCCCAAATTTTCATATCCACTGATGACGACTCTTATCTTCTTATTTAACATGCATTACATTTACCTGGGCAGGTAATTAACTTACTGCTTCAAATATCATCCATTATCGTGACTAAACGACCACCAAATGAGAAAGTCTGTGCAGATATGAAAACATGTTTATTTTAAAATGATAAATAAATCTTCTGCCATGACTGTTGTTGTCATCAGTGTGTTAGAGCTGTGAAATAGAAATGTTTTGTGTATTTTCTGAAATTTTGCATCCTTGCTGCACCCAAGTGCAGGTGTCATGTGCGCGAGACAAACTAATGCTGATGTCAGTGTTATGTAAGAGCTGTGATGTCATCGCGCTGAGCTCCTTGGCCTGCTTTCATGGTGAGGTCTGTCGTTTTTAAATCAATAAGGTCAACACAGCAGCGCAACCTGACCTTCAACACACACACACACACACCCACACCTACACACACACACACCAGCTCTGTTTCCGCGTCTTAAACGTCAATATTTACTGCACTGTAATTACTTTAAACATTGTTTAATCAAAGTCAAATAAGATGGAGTCTTATAGTGCCTTCTGGTTGGATGTACGGATGATTTTCTGAAGTACAAGTAAACTCTTCATTAATATTTATGTTCTTTCTTTCTGCAGAACTCGGAACCTCTCTGGTGGTTCTCCGAGACCTCGACAAGCAAAGAAGATCCACTTCATTAAAAACATGAAGCAGTACGACACCAGAGGCAGCAGGTGGGAAACAAACAGAAACATGTTATTGTTCTGCACCTTTAACCTATAGATTATAGAAATCCTGCGCAAAAGCAAAGTCTGATCCAGTTTTTCTGTACGTCACAGTTCACTTTTCTGTTCTAGGGCGAGTATAGATAGAAAATAAATATTTATATCGTAGAGCAGTTCTGGATAGATGCAAACTGCATCTCGTTGCTTGTACTTGTGACAGTGCAATGACAATAAAGTTGAATTCTATTCTAAAAAAAAAAAAAAAAAGAGTAAATATGCGCCAAAAAAACAGATATTGACTTTTATCTCAGAAATTTTCTAGAGAAAATTTAGGAATTCATGAGTTTCAAAGTGGAAATTTGCTAGAAGAAACTCAGAAATTTTGAGTTTAATCTCAGGAATTTTCAAGAAAAAACATGGAAATTTCTGAATTTCAAAGGTTTAAAATTTACTAGAAAAAAATCAGAAATTTTCAGATTAATCACAGAAATTTTCTAGGTAAAACAAGGTAATTCAAAAGTAAAAAAAACTTGCTAGAAGAAACTCAAAAAACTTGCAACTTTCAAACTTGATCAAGGACAAGGAGAAACATGTGAAAGCGTATTAGGGCCATTATTAAAAGAAAAAAAAAAAGAACATTTCTGCCAAAAAATTAGGAAATTCTGATATTAATTTCAAACATTTTTTATTAAAAACTTGGAATTTTGAAGTTTCGAGTCTAAAATTTACTAGAGTAAACTCAGCCATTTTGAAATGAATCACATAAATCTTCTAGAAAATGTTTTGTTTCTAAAGTAAAAAAAATAATTGGCTTTTGAAACTCAGAAATTTCAAAGTTTTTCTAGAAAATTTCTGAGAATAATCTCAAAATTTCCACATTTTTTGGCAGAAATGTACTAACTTCTTTCTTTTAATAATGGCCCTAAACGCTTTCATATGTTTCTCTTTGTCCTTGATCAAGTTTGAAAGTATAAGTTTAATTTTAGCCAACATTGTTCCATTGCTGCAGCCAAGTGTACATCCAGGTGTTGCAGCATGCTGAGCCTTCCTGTTCACACCGTTTGAAGTTACTGAAGAACAACAACAATAGAAAGGAAGGTCAGGCCAGCTGGCTGGCGCTCCAGCTCTCTAAATATCTGCGCAGCTTAAACAGAAGTGACACGAAGGCTGCAGCAAACACCAGTAGGAAGCATTTAGCGTGCATGCACAAGTGTTATTGTCAGGACTAATCACTCACTGCTACTCCAAAGAAAATTATGTTGAAACGGCAGAAATTCAGATCTGCTCTTGGGCATCTGGTGTTTGTTTTTAACCCCGCTGAGCTCCACATTCCCAGCAGTGAGTCACTGTTGTCCTTTGTCAGTGGACTGGCACTGATTTAATACTGTAGTTAACCTGTTAGAAAATCTCAGTTATTATGCCTCAAATCTAAAAATGAATCTTGATGTTCAGAGTGCAGAGTACATGCCTTAGGGCTTTTATTGTGAAGGTGTGAAGGTGTAAATTAGATGCTTGTCAAACAGCTTCAGGCTCATGTTCTTGTTTTCCAGTCCTGCTGAGTATAAGCAAGCCTTGGGATAATCTACGCTGCTACTCAGACATACAGACCAGACCATCCTGAATATCAAAACACTGTGAGAAAAGCTGCCTTATAGGCTACCAGAAGCTACAGGAGGCAGAACAGTCGAGTCATTTCCTGTCTCTGTATGGAGAAAGGACAAAAAATATCTTTAAAATTAATTTTTAGTACAGTTAAACTGAAACACACTGCTGCACACATTGCAACTCAGGTTGAAATATTTCTGTCCGAGACGGTGTGTTTAAGAAACATTAAAAAAATTATTTGAAAGGGTTGTGATGAAATGCATGGAATGTCCCTAACTGACAAACTAACAACACTGGTTTCAGGAATTAACACTGTAAAACTTTACAGCCTAATATATCAGTCACTGCTATTCACAGTGGTGAGCACACTTCTGCTAATTCGCTAATAGCGGAGCTGATTTTTTGTTTTCTTTGCTAACTTTGTTAATATTTACCGCACTTAGCTTCCCCTAACCTAAATTTTCTAGATAAATTCTAAATCGATAATTTACCCGACTGATTTTAAAACTTTGAGTTGAATAAAGTTTTACATTTGAGTTGAAGTTTTGGTTATCGATTGTTCAACATATTCATGTTCTTTACTTCAGAAAAACTTTTAAACTTTATTTCAAACAAGAAACATACAAGTACAAAGAAGATATAAGCAAGAGATAAACATATATAAAATATTTAAATGCATTATAGAACATGTAAATCATGATGTCAAAATTAAATCGGTGCTTGATGGTTGCTGTCTTTCATGGGCAGATATAATTTAGATTGAAGTTACCGCTTTAGCATTAGCATATTCTAAATACCATGTTTACTTTTAGTGGAACTAATATTTATGATTAGTGCTTTAGAGTTAGTACAGCTAACTTTTTAGTTAGCAGTTTGACTTTAAATGGAATTTAATAAGACAAATGTTGAGCTTTTCATCAACAAACATTAAAAGTGTGTTTGGAAATAAATATCTCCACTATTAACCTTCTCTTGTAATGAACAAGGAAACCTTTTCTACAGCAGATTATGACGTAAATTATAAATAAAAATGTGGCAAAAAATGAAAACGAGATGTCTATGGGTCAGGAGATAATTTCCTGGTGTGTATTTTCATGATATAATAATTATACTCAAATAAAGGTTGTATTTTCTTTCATTTTCACTGACATAGACAGCAGGAGGAAGCGTGGCACTGCTGGGGAAGCCTGGACTTTGTCAGTCTGAAGTGTTCGCTTCTATTCTTGTCCTTCCTGCAGAGAGCATGAATTAAACCTGGGCATCAACAGAGCCGAGGACAATTTATCTGTGTGAGAAATGATTGTTGTAAAAACAGGTCCAGCTGGGAGCATTGAGGCGTGTTTGTGGTTCAGCCAAGATTATTATCATTAACTGGAATTAAACATCATAATGATAAATTAGAATTTTATAGGAAATTTATCACAATATATGATAAATATTACGATAAATGCCCAGCCCTTCATAAACCTTTTGCCTTAACTGAGGATCAAAGCTTCCTTAAATAAATGAATCTTTATGTCAAATGTTTTGGACAGAAGGAAAAGTGTTAAAAAATCTACATCAGTCAACAAAAACATTTCATTTGTAACAAAAGTTTGTTTTCCTCTGGCTGTTTTTCAGAGTCTCGTTGCTCTTTGATTGCTCCCTCCTTCGGCCCGTTCTTAGACGTGATGCAGAAACTCAGTCTGACAAACGGAAAACCCCCATGAGCTCTTTGTGCTTCTCTTTAACCTTTAGTGAGTAATGGTTACAGAATGTTTAAATGGAGCCAGAATAAAGACAAAGCTCAGCAGACTGCTGTGTTGAATTGACAGATCAGTACTTTCTGTTTCTTCCTGATCTGATTTTATGTTAGGAGCTAAAAAAATCCCTTCATTAAATCTCCATTTTGCTGCAATTTCATTTTTCAGTTTCCTCCAACTTGATTTGTTGCCACCTTGGTTCCTGTTTCTGCACGTCAGCTTGTTTTAGAAATGATTTGACAAAATAAAGCAATATTTTCTAATTGATAGATCTGAATAATTTACTCAGTTGTTTTTTTTTTTATTTCTGTTTTAATGTCCATTCAGACTGGTCCATAAAAACACCCAGTTATTTTTAATGGAATTTAAAATTAAACATCTCCAAATAAATAAATAACATGTGTACTTCAGGGGTGTCCAAAGTGTGGCCCGGGGGCCATTTACGGCCTTCTGAAGGAGTTTGTGTGGCCCCAAACCTCAATGCAAGTTTAGGTGGTTCATGCAGATGGACTCTTTTTTTTTTCTAGAGCAACTTTTTTTTTTTACAGATAAATAACATCTTCTTAAAAAAGAGATACAAATGTCCATTTATCAACATTTTTGCAATCTTCTTACTAGAACCTCAAGCATTGACCTACTTTTACTCAACGCAAATTGTTCAGCCCAAAAAGAAAATAATCGAGCCTAAAAAGTTAGAAACTGTATGCCTGTCTTATGATAACGCAATTGTGCAAATCATTTTTTTTTACATTTTTTTCTACAATTATTTAACTAAAAAGGAGAAAAAGGCCCAGAAAGTTTGGCTTTTGCAGCTCAAAAACCAAACTGTTTTTGGCCCAAAACGTTTGGACAACACTGGTGTACTTGTTAGAAGTTATTAAACAAATAAGCACAACTGAACAAGTTTAGAAGTATAAATCAACGTCCATGTTCCAACATCTTTGCTGACCCCAAACTGTTGTCAGATGATTGATAAATGTTTTGGGGAATGATCTGCTCCTCGTCCTTTTCGACCAGCTCTCCCGCCGCCATTTCAACATTTGAAATTTCCTCCATTTTCTCAAGCTTACCATCTGTTTTACTTCCTACAGACTGGACAGGGGGTTTTAAAACACCCAAAATACCAAATTTATGACAAAGATTACGTTGATCTTTGTCATAAATTTTGGTGTTAATTTTCAGTTTATCGCCCAGGCCTAATCCTGTGTTTTAATTTTGAACCTCCAGAACACCAATTTGGATCCGGAGGTCTGTTATGAAGTTAGTTATGTAATAATGTCACTGAATGTTATGAAATGTGTCCTAACAGCTCGGTGAACTTGGGGTCTCCCCAGCTGGGTTCTGACTGCAGCAGCCATGTTGTGATTGGTCCACTGTTTCCTCTCCTCTGCCTGGTGACTTCCTGTTCTTGACTTTCCCACTGATCATCAGAGACAAGCGAGGCGACCGTGCCGAAGGTCCACTTTGAGATAAAAAAGCCTATCTGAAAACAAAAGCATCTTTTATTTTTTTATTAATCCCTTATCCATAGAGCCAATGTCAGCACTAATCTCATAAAGCCATGCAGGTCATATTAGCCAAGATTTCTTTTAAATCTCTGTTTAATTTGTGAATATTGTTAAATCCAGTTTATGTAACCACTTCAGCAGATTTGCTGCTCTCTCTGCCAGCGTTCTGATTAACTTCAAAGCTGATCTGGCTGCGTTTTAGCGTAGCATCTGCTTCGCTTTAGCAGTTTTAAAACAGGCTGCTTGTAATTTCGTGGACATCCTCATCGTTTTGCGTCACTCCGACACTGACCTCTGTTTCAGAGAAACACAAGGTCAGTAAATATGAAGTTGTCCAAAGGCTTCATATTGAAAACAGATTAGCATGTGTTTTTTGTTTTCACACGTTTGTCTTAATTGTGAGCCTGAGTGTTGGAGTGTGAATATGTTTCTCCAGAGCGGCGCTCCTCGGGGGTTTGACCTCTGGAGGAGATGCTTTAAAACACACACACACTCTCACGCTCCAGACGGTGCACTGATAAGACGTCATAGTTAACACATCAAAGCTAAAAAGGCAAGCAAAGCATCTTTCTTCTTTTAAAAAAAACACAAAATGAATTGATTTTTAAGTAGGGGTGAGCATTTACCATATCTTTGATCATTTACTGTGAAAGGATTCCCCCTTTCTTTGGTACAGAAAATAAATTAAAATGACCAGATTCAAGGAATCAAACATATTTACCGTCCTCTGAATAAGCTTATAATGGGTTTTAATTAATAATTTGTTGTATTAGCCAATAACAATAATTGGAATATGTTCATATTTTTAGGATACAATAATTTTTGTTCTTGCCCCATATTAAATATTGTTTTGTTTATTGCATGCTCAGTAATTTTTAAGACTAGTTGCCACATTTCTCTTCATAATGTTAAAATATTACGTTACCCAAGTGTTGCAGGGTTGCAGAGTCACTAACATGGACGGGCGGATAAATTTACCATGTAAATATGTCCAGAAAGTGAGTAAAATAATAAATAAATACTATTTCAGTTTTCAGATGCTTCATGGTGTTTGCTGAGAGCTTCTCAGCTCAGCTGTTTCGAGTCACAGCTGTGCTTCAGAGTTGACTGTCTGTGTGTGTTTTTGCGATATGACGACGGCCGCTGCTCCCCTGAGATCCTGCAGCCCAGCCGAGCCTCGGTTCTGCTCTTATAAATGGAACCGAATGGGACAGATGTTAACCGGTTTGGGTTTGGGCTTTTTTGCATTTCAGGATCGTGCTCATCTGTGCGAAGAGGTCTCTGTGTGCTGCCTTCTCTATCCTGCCGTACGGAGAGAGCTTCTACCTCAGGTAATCAACACACTTCATTCAGCATCAATCTCAGCAGACTGAAGGACTGGGGACGGGGACAAAGGGTTCAAGAAGAGAAAGAAAGCCGGCCACAGGAGGAGATAAACTGGAAGATGTCATTTCCTACTTCAAGACAAAGGAAAATGAGAGAGGAAGCAGTTTGGAAAGCTGACATGAAGCCATCTGGGTTAACCTTGGATCTCCCTGATGACTGACGCAAACACAGCGATATAATCGCACATAAACATCCTCAAAGATACCACTTAGTTCTCACACAGACGCAGAGGAGGAGTTATGTAAACTTCATTCTAATCTTCATACACTTTGTTTCAGGATGATATCTTTTGCACGCCATCACGTCTCGTTGGTGTGATGCTGCAGAACGACAGGAAAACAACCTGATAATTATCATAACCTTACTACTGCCCCCACACACACATGCATACGTGGAAATGGTTTGAACACACACACAGTGGTTGAGGCAGATGAGACGCTTTTGTTTTTTCTGTTTCACCCGCAGAGGGAACGAGCTCAGACCTCACATTTTATCAAGTAGCTGCGGCTGTGATCTGGAACTGAAAGGATCCAGCGCTGTGGTTTCTGTGACCTTTCAGGCACAGACACGTCCCACTTTTGTTTTTAGACGCTCTAATGTGCAATCTATTTACATTTCCTAGCTCGTTGTCTTGAAACTTACAAACTCTAACTTTATGTTTCTCAGTTCCTTGCAGAATGAGTCATGTGCCTTGAAGTTTTTCATTTTTACTAATGACGAACTGAAATTGGATGTGGTAGACCTACAAAGATGCATCAAACATTGGTCATGGTTTTCAAAATGGCTTAGAGATTAAAAAAACCTTCTGAGTGCTGCAAGTCATTTGGGGTTTATCTCCACCAGCTAGATGCTATGAAATTGTCACGTATTTGTCACACACCACCCGAACTGCATCAGTCAGATTGGGTGGAAAGTGAATACGAATATACATGTTTACGTCTTGGAACCCGATCCTCTAAAGGTCTCCGCATATATAAACAAGAACTACAAACGACATGAAAAATGTTTCAAACTGAGGAGAATCGATAAATTTAGTGTGTCTGTCTGTCTTCATGAATATGCAAAACATTTGCACACAGATGTGTCTGCAGTCAGCATGAGGAATAGATACAATGGCAGAGAGTTTGCATGAGGGACCCCACATTTTCACTTCGAGTGGATCTTCCGTGCAAATCAGAGCTGTTTATTTAAACATCTCAGAGTTTCCACCAGTGTTTCATAAGCCTGGCGGGCCACCAGGCTTTACTCGCCCCCCACCACCAGGCTAAGTGTTGTTTGTTTATCTTAAGTGACTTTTTAAAATCAGAATCTGAATGCTTCTTATTGTTCATTCCATTTCAGAAGACCATAAACAGACAAAAAATAACAAGGAAGACACCAGTAACATTGATAGCAAAGAGTTAAGATAGATTTATATACATCAGTAATCTTTAGCAAACAATTCTTCCAAAAGATAATGGCATTTCAGTAGTTTTATTTAACTGTATTTTCTTCAAAATTTCCTTAACATTTTTTAATACAAAAACACGACGGGGCAAATGGTGAACTGCCCACATGCCCCTACCACCAGGCTTATCTAGATTTCCAGGAGAAATCCTGGATCTTATACACAAAGTATTTACGGAAAAAAATAAAATCAAAAGTAATTCTTTCATTATGAAATCTAGAAATTTGAGTCTGTATATAAACAGGAACTCTGTCATGCTGTCGGCTGCATTTGTTTCAGTTCCCTGCCTCTTTTTGTGCTTAGTGACCCCACATTAAACCACCCCAGGAGGAGACACTCCTCTGGAAACATTTCCACCACCCTGGAGATGGTGCCGGGACTTGAGGGTTTCCAGCTGGACTCGTATGGGAGGGTAAGTTTCTCCTCTCTTCTTTTCTAACCTAAAGTCATCTATCTTCAGATCCATTCATTTACTTTCTTGCCCCGTCAGTCGGTGTCCTACGCCCAGTTCCTGTACCCCACCAACGCTCTGGTGAGGTGCAAGCCGTCGTCAGTCAGCGACCTGACGCTGCAGATCCCCATGTCCAGGAGCACACACAGCATCCCGGGCAGGAGCCACCCGCCCAGCCGCCTGAGCAGCACCGTGGGACTGGACCTGGGTAACGAACGCACACAACAATGCAAATGTAATGCAAAAACAAGTTATTAGGAACAAATCCTGAAACATCAAGTTACTGTCAAGCAAATTAACACATAAAAACTATTATTTTATATTAACTTTGACTTTCAGAGATGTAATCAATTTTATATTGATCTATTTTTACAAATTCACTTTCAATACTTTCACTATTTTAAATATTCCTTAAATGTTTTTTTCTTTTGGTTTTTGACTCGGCTTGAGGTGATGGCGTTAATCTCTTAATTATTTTGTTTTATTTGTTTTAGTGTAAGCACTTTGGCCAACGGTGTTGTTTTAAAGTGATTTATAAATCAAATTGTAGCTTTTGATATTAATGAACCAAAAGGATGAAGTTTTCCAGATGTTCTTTTGTCCCATTATTTCAGCAGAGCGGATCTTAACGTGATTTTCTTTACTCATTTTTTGCCTTCAGTCCAGCTGGAAAAAAAAATCTGCACACATTTTACACAACCTTTTTAAAAAAGACAACTTGAATTGTTTTTATAAATATTTATTCTAGACATTTTGTTGTCATTGAAGGAACCACATTTTTTTTTCCTCATTATAGGTTTTAAAATAGTGGAAAATCACAAAACTTTAGCAAAACCAGTATTGATATATTTTCATCTGCGCTGATGTTGCTAGAAAGTGAAGAAAATAAAACCACATAGTTTCCAACTTGATGATGAGAAACTTAGGTAAAAAAATATTACTGACACTTTCTTATTTCTGTTATGGAAATTCCATTAAGAAAATGAAAAATGGCTAAAACTTACATTTGTTATATTTAAAAGATTAATTGGTTCTAATTGGGGCATTTTTATCCAAGTTTTGGAAGACCTCAGGGTTAGGTGGTGTTTTTTTTTTATTGTCTTTCTGCAAAATGCATGGAAGGATTTAGCGCAGTGTATGCTACTCCAGTTTATCTGCATTAATGCTGCAACCACAGAAGTGGATCTGAGTTTTCCCAAAGGAAACGGTGAAACCCCAGCACAGGGACCGACTGCAGGGACCTGTTGCTGAAATGAGTCTAACTGTGTCTTTTTTTATCTTCTGGCTTTTGGGGAAAAGAAAATCAGTATTCCTACTCCGTCTGACCACAGTCCATGTTTTCAGCCCAGATATTTCTGAATATCTTTGGAAATCAAAGTTGATTATTGATGAGATTCGTGCAGAACAGTTGAAGCGACTTTGGTGAATATCTATTTTCTTCCCTAATGAATGTATTCTTCACTCTACTGCTGATAGAAAAATATTTACTTTTTCTTTCACGTTCTCAGCAGCTCCTTTAAGTGTCTGTACCAAATCATGTTTTCAATCGCCTAACATTACCTGACTTTTATTACATCATCTATGCTCCTCAACGCCCCCTAGTGTTTGTTTATTGTGTTGCAAGGCTGAAAAAGCTCAGTGACAGCCAGTGGGTTGCAGTCAGTTTGCCACACTTTAATCTTTCAGATCATCAAACTGATTTTATTATCAGACAAAGACAAACTTTTTCAAATGACAATTTTGTTTATTAAGAGAAAATCAAATCAATCTGGCTCTTAGTGAAAAAAGTTGTGACAAACCTAAAACATTTTCAGCAGCTGGATAAGTTTGTTTTACGTTGATGTGGAGGAATTAGAGGTGGATTGTCCTGCTTAACAATCCAAGTTGGTTTTAGTTTGCTTGTTATCTCAGATTTGAAGAGTAGGATTTTCAGCTGGAGAGCAGGATCTGTTTGACTGTCAGCCTGTGGTACTATTTCCTGAAATGCTGTTTGTTTTACCTCCGATGTAATGGAAACGTCTGTGTTTGTCGTCAGTCCACTGAAGATTTTCCCAAATGTCCTGGGATCATAAAGATGTTTTTTTTTGGCAAATGTGAGATGCATCTTTGTTTAGTTTTTTTTTTTTTTTTGGTCAGCAGTCGTTTTTTTCCTTAGAGCTCATAGATGCCGTTTTTTTGCCTTTCTTACTGTTAAATTATGAATAATGACCTCATCAGAGACAAATGAGGCCTGCAGAGCTTTAGATGTTGTTCTGGGTCGTTTTGTGACCTCCAGGATGAGTCAGGACTTCGGGAGTCCGACCTCTCCTGGGAAAGGGCACCGCTGTTTCATGGTTCCTCCATTTGAGCAGAATGGCTCTGACTGTGGTTCACTGAGGTCTTAGCCTTGACGTTTTAACCATTTCTACTCTGATAGATGTCACTGACGTTATTTCTCATCTGGGCTTTAAATTCCCAAGATTTTTTGCACATAACATGTCAGATTTTGAGATTTCTCACCCATGATGTCAGACTGGTTCTATCTAAAGGATATAATGATCCTAGAGGGTGTGTTCTTAATTATTCATTTTGAAACTACATGTTTTGTTGACTCAAGTACACTTTGGTATTAAAATTAGTTTTATCTGAGATATTTAAGACTCTATAATGGACTGGCTGCCTGTCCAGAGTGTAGGCCTGTTGCAGTAAAGAAGAAAACAATGAATCATATGATAAATTCAAACAAGCTCAATAATTTTCATTTGCATAATTTGTCATTTTTCTCATTTCTCTCTTTCTATCAGAAACTGAGTGATAAAAGTTTTCAGTATACTGCTTTTTGTTGCAGTATGAGGTTCTAATTGTTTTTAAAGAACCGAGACTTAATTCATTTTCTGTGTTGTTTCTGTTGTTTTGTCTATTTTGGATATTTAAAATGTCTTCCACTTCCAGTGTCCAAGGTTATTGATCTTTGAGAATGTGTTCCTGCATTATTATACTATTACATTACATTACTTGAAGATGGTCTTTAAACAACAATATTATTATTTATTGCAATAACATTGTGGTCAAATAAATCAGTATTTGTCTCCAGAAAACATTTGTCTTGCTCCATACGGACCACTGATTTTGAAAATTTTAGTTTTAAATTTGAAAATCTCTACATTAACCTGCATCAGAACATTTAATAACTTTAATTTCAGATGTAAATTATATGGTTTTAGATATAAGAAGTGAATCCAGGAAGTAAAGCCAGAGGGGCAGGAAGGCAAAAACACAAAGACAGATGAAGGACGCCACTGGAGGAAGTGAAAACAAATACAGGATGGAGGGAGGGACAACAAACAGCTGTGCTGGAGTTTGGGTCAGAGTATATCTCCAGCATATGTCACATCCTTTATCTGCAAACACACACACACACACACGCACACGCCGGATTGTTTTAATATAACACAGCTGTGTGTGTGCGGGTTGAGGAAACTCTTAATTTGTGTCAGCATGCACACTGATGTAAGGATGGTATTTTTAGTTTTCCTGTGATGTAATATTTCATCCTCTTAAATCTCAGTTTACATATAAAGTTAAAGATGCCAGAAAATTACAGAACCTCCCTCTGTCTTCAGTTTCTATCTGTTTAGAGGCCCAGCTGCAATAACCGAGCTCATCAGAAGGTCGGCTAACATCTGCATCATGTGACCTCTCTGCAGGTTGAGCTGCATATAGTTAAAACAAAAGCAAGATTGTTTAGCTAAAACATAAACAAAATGGCCTTTTATTGATCTTATTGTTCTTCATGGTGTGGCAACAGTTTGTGTGCAGAGTCCTCCATCTGGAAAGATGTTTAAAAAATAAGTTCTTTTGTTGTTCCACCTGCAAAATGATTAAAATAATCGTTAATTTAAGGATGTTTAATATGTAGCAGGAAAAATGTTAAGAAATAACATAATTATTGTCATATTTGTTGTAAATGTGCTGAACCCAGCAGGTTTTATGTAGGATTTAGGTTTGGGGATTGGAGGAATTGTGAGCTTGACTCTTATGAATCATTTAATTGTTGATTTGGTCGTACATTTTGGATCGTTATCACTTGGTTTCATTACTCTAACAAAGGTTAGATTTTTAAATAAAAATGTTTTGGGATATTAGAGAGTCTACAATTCCATGCACTGTAGGGCTGAAACGACTAATCGGATTAATCGATTATTGAAATAATTGTCAACTTATTTAGTAGTTGGTTAATCATTAACCAAAACAGTACAAAAAATATAGAAAGTTTGCATTTAAGATGATAAAAAAAAAACATTGTAAAAAATGTTTTACCCGAACCCCCCCTGGTTCAAATTTTGTAAAAAAAAAAAAAAAAAAAAAAAGCTCATTAACACCTTTCATTATCCAATTATTAATTATTTAATCCAAAAAATATTCAACATGAGTATTTTCTAGCTGTAGATGCATCCTTTGCCACTAATGATTTAAGCGTTCTCTAAATGAATGCTGTTATTGCATTTTAGGGAATAACATGTTCTTATTATAAAAATTATAAATTATTTGTTTACTTGCATCTTTAAATGTATTTCTGATATTGTGTAAAAAACTAAAGTTAAGTGGTTCAATGAAAAATCTGCAGAATTTGCCTTTTTTTTATCTGAATAATTATTTATCATAATATTTAATTTCTAAAAAAAGTCATTAGTTGCAGCCTTAATGCAGATTAGGACAGATTCTCCAGCTTTTTTCAATTTTCAAAACAAAATGGCATCTTTCTTGACCCTTGGATACAGAAAGTGATTAATTACTAGCAGTGTGTTTGTTTTTGAATGTGTCTGATTCTGTTTTGGTTCAGGTGTGGAAGACGTGTCAGAATACGACCCCAACCTCCTCAGTGACCCCCAGTGGCCTTGTGGGAAACATAAACGGGTGCTGATCTTCGCCTCCTACATGGTAGGAATTCACGCCGCTGCCGCATTCAAACGCTGTCCGTGTTAACTACAAGGCGTATTCATATTTTTAGTTTTTTGTTTTGAACACATGGTCTCGTCGTTCCACATCCCAACGCTTGGCAAATTTAGATGATTAATTGCTTTCTGTACACTGCTAGTTTATAAAAAATCTATCTTACTGGATTTAAGGCTGTGTGAATGTGTATAAAGTAAGAGGAATATTTCAGATAATCCGAGCTTTGATGGCGGGGCAGCTGTGGTGTGGCTGCAGCCTCTGAGCCGACGTCAGTCTAACATGCTCTGAGCTCTCGGTGTGACGCCAACTGACCTGCCGGGCGGCTCCAAGACTTCAGCAGCAGATCCTTTAAGCCCTTTAAGTTGAGGTTTGAAGCCTCTGCGTATCAGATTTGCTCCAGCTCATCACTAAACACCTCGTTGGTGGGTCACGGTTTATCCTCACCACCATCAGGGAGACCAGCAGCCGCCCACTGGCAGACAGTTTTTTATATATATATATTTTCTTAATTCAAGTTGAGGTAGTTGAGTTATCTGTTCTTATTTATTGAATTCAATGTATTTATTTTGCAGCATTTCTAACAACTATTATCTGAAGGTACTTTACTGGACTAAAAGCTTTGATTTATACATAATTACAGTAATTTCTGGACTATTGAGCAGAAGCAATAAACCAGTTAATCAAATGATTAATTGGTTTAAATGATTAATAAACCAATCTCTTCCTACCAAAAACTGAATGATGAAAGTCTTCAGTCTGGTGCTTTGGTCTAAACTAGTCTTTTTTTGAACAACAATGAACTTTTAAAAGCCTTCAAGCAAAATAAAAACACTGCATCTCCAAAGATGTATGACACAATATTGGGCTTGTACCAGTCCAGTCCAGTCCAGACCAGACCAGTTCAGTCCAGTCCAGTCCAGACCAGTCCAGACATTCACTGCTGGTTTTCTGTTTTACGTTCAGCTCTGCATTGGCTTACTGCAGTTCCTAATTAGGAATATCAAATGGCTCTTTATAACAATGCTGCCTCATAAAATTGATTTCTAAAAGTGGAATAAATACTGGAGTTCGTTACGACACAGCTGGATTTCTGGTTTTTCTAATTCTGAAAAGTGGGGCAAATTAGCAGTTGAATAAAAAAAACCTGAAGAAAAGATGAAAATGTGGAGCCATCATGAGAAACTTGCCTCCTTTACGTCGGTAGAATTATCCTGGAGGCTGCGGTTTAGTTTGATCCCTCTCTTGAGATGAATTAAATGTATGGAAACACACACACACACACACAGGCTAATGTCATGCTACTTAACTCCTCTGAGAAGATTAATGTGAGGTGGGTTGCTCTGACACCCACCTCAGAGCAACCCAAGAAGTGTGGGATTATTTTACCACCTTTAAATTATGCCTAATCTGTGGATACATCACGGCATACTCTTACACTTTTACTGACATTTGAATAAACACAGATTTAAGGACGAATTAAGGAAGCTTACCTTCATTCATTGCTGTCTATAACAGGCAGAGGGAACGTAGCATGAAGCTGACATGAAAGCTCGAAGGAAGGATTAGGAGAAAACTGAAGCAGATTTGTTTTTTAAAGTATGGATTTATTCAGAAAATTACAAAGACTACAATTGTTTTACAAAATTAATACAGTACTGTCCAGACTCAGGGTACATCCCTAAAAAGTCTTAAGTAAAAAAAGGTAAGTTGGCCTTTTAATGTTAATCACAGGTCTTAAATTTTGTCTTGACAGAACTGTGTTTATTTATTTTTTTCAGCAGGTTTTTTAATCCAGGCAAACGTTTGAGTCGTAGATTTAAAAGTTTTACCGTAAATTTACGGAGTTTTTTTTACAGTGTGGACTGTAAGTCGCTTTACCAGATAAACTATATTTTCCAACATGTAGTCTGGAAAATATGGTAGCTTCTTTATCAGTTCCTGCACTTTGCAGTAGTAGTGATTAGACACTAGATAGTGTACAAATATATGGATTATAATAGGGTTAGCTCAACATTTACAACCAGATCCCTCAATGTTTTTCAGTGTAGCAGCTGCCCCATAATCAGCTTGAGAGTAAAAACCTTTTTTTTTTTTTTTTGCCATTTCTGTTCCCATGTGAGGGAAAACTTTAGCGATATGCAACAAGGCCAACAACCTCTCATGCTTTTCTTTGTGTCGTATCACACAAACTAATAGGAGGAAAACATATTGAAAACAAATGATTTGTTGCAGTTGGAGTGCATAAAGGCATCAGCAGCATGTTTATTTTTGGCTGTAAATCAAGTTCTGATTGTATTAAAGCTTTTTTTCCCCCAGTGGCTGCATGGTCACTCTGCAATCACTACAGGCCTCACATCTGCATCAAATGATTCCCATTGATTTCTGCACAGCAGAAAACATAATAAAGCTAATTAATTAAACCAATTGACATATTTTAAATGTGCCAAATGTGTTCATATACATCTTTTTCATAAATCCCTCACAAAGTAGCTTTATGTGAATAGATGACATCTTTCTGCATTAGCACACTTTACCCTTAAATCAGGTATTCCTTATTCATTTAGAGAAAAAGACGTATATATGCAGGTATATTTATGTAAATGTAAAAGGCACAAAGACATCCTGTTCTCAAAGATTAGTGCCATTTGTGACATGCATCACATTAAGAGGATCAAGAGGATAACGTTGCCACTTTGTTCATTAAAATATTGCATCTTTATTTTATTGCTCACCACTTAAATTGTTTTAAGTTGGAAAAACAATATGGCCCCTGAATACTTTCAACTTTCAAACTAGCATCTAGTGACAAAACTAGATGCTAGTTTGTAAAACGGTATTTTATATTTTCTCTTTTGTAACGTCAATTTACCAAAAAATAAAGTTAATCCCTCAGTTTCTTTGTTTATAAACCAGCTACTATCTTTTTTAAAGTCTGCATAAATCTGAGTTGGGCTTTATGAACTTATTTTGTCATTAAATGAACAAAAATACAAATTACATAATTCATATTTCACAATCCGGTCATGCAAAAGATGGAGCACAATGACTTTCTCTAAAGTGAAAAACAATCAGGAACAAACGGCGTCATGGAGAGCAGTTTGAAATTTCCACATTGTCCTGAATGTTTCTGTGAACAGTCGTTTCCAATTGTCCTGTAAAATAATCCTTGTAATCCTGGTATAATGAGAGAAATATTTACTCCTCTCAATGTTTACATTCTCCTGCAGTTGTTTGACTGTTCTATACCTCTGCTTACACTCCATCCAGAGATCATCTTTCCTCTGTTTATGCATTTTTTCCCTCATTATGTTCTTTTTCTTTCTTCCTCAGACGACTGTTATCGAGTACGTCAAACCGTCCGATCTGAAGAAAGACATGAACGAGACTTTTAAGGAGAAGTTTCCCCACATCAAGCTCACCCTCAGTAAAATCCGCAGGTAAAGCTGTGAAATATAAACACTTAAATGTGTGTATTTTATTCTGTAAATCGTCTCTGACCGTCCTGGATGTTCTGCCCAGCCTGAAGAGAGAGATGAGTCTCGTCGGGGAGGACTGCGGCCTGCAGCCCGTCACCGTTGCCATGGCGTTTGTGTATTTTGAGAAGCTGGTTCTGCAGGGTCGGCTCAACAAACAGAACAGGTAAATTCAAACCTTTCGTTTCATATTCTTCCTTTTGTTTATTAATGTTTTTGGACTCCACTGTTTCTGCCTTCAGGTCAGTTCCACTCACTCTGCTGCAGAGCTGGGAAATATCTAGTTACATTTATTCAGTTACATTTACTTGAGTAACTTTTTGGGAAAAATGCACTTTTAGGAGTATTTTTACTACACTGAACTTTTACTTGAGTGATTTTATAATGAAGTATTGCTGCTTTTATTTGAGTAAATATTTCTGGATACTCTACCAACTGTGTGTAGGTTCACTGAATGAAAAACAGACAAAGACAGACACACAGCTGCAGTTTTTGTTATGTTTTTATAAATAAATCGGAAGGAACAGATTTAAGACATTTTTTGTTTGCTTTATTTTGTAATGATGTTATTTATATTAATTAGTTTCATTTTGATCTTTAAAATAACAAAATTTTCACATAACTTTATATTTAAGCCCATCTGAGGTCATTTTAAAATATTAAATGATCGATGATAATTTGATCAGTTATTCATAACTTGAGTAGCCATTTTTTCCAAATACTTTTTTACTCTTGAGTCATTTCTTGGATGGATACTTTTTACTTTTACTTTAGTGAAAACATGTTGAAGTAGTGCTACTTTTATGTGAGTAAAATCTCTTTTTTTTTTTTTTTTTGTGGGATCTACTCATCTCTCCTCTGCTGGAACGCTTGCGCCATCTTGTGGTTCACTTGTTATTAGGATAAAAAAAAAACAAGCTGCTACATTAATTATATCTCTGATAACCAGCTGTGCCTCACTGATTATCTCTGAAATTATATCATTATTTGCAGTGTTAATTGTTGCCCTTTAAAACCAAAGCAAAACTTTAGCCTCTCTGTCCGTCGCATAAAACATAAAAATATAATCATGTATTTTCTGTTAATCATTCAGAGCAAATAAATCGGCATCCTGCATGTTTTAGTGATTTTCTTGGTTCATTAGAGGATTTCTGCAGAATTTTGACATATTAAGGAGTAAAGCTGGGATGATATGATTTAAGAATAAAATCTCTGATTTTTTTCATATCGGATCCAATTTTCAATTTTAATCAATGGTTTGTTGTTGTTTTTTGCTCTCTTTCTTCTCTAGGGTAAGGCTACAAGAATATTTGTTTAACTTTGAAATATAGTCATTATATTGACAGAAAAATGATGCATTTGTACAAGAAAAAAGCCCTGAAAATTATGTGATAAAAACAACAACAACCTGTTTTATTTGGGGGTAAAAACCTTCCAGAGTTATCAGGATCTGACGTGACCACCTCAGTTTGTTTGGTTCGTTCTTCAAAATAAACTCAATCAAATGTTTAGTCAATCATTTCAATGTCCTGCTGCTAATCTGATACTGATGTGTTAAAAGATGAAGTATGTCTATTTATAAATATTTATCTGTAAAACTGGTGTCAAAGAATAACGTCACAAGATTCTCAGTGTTCCTCATTTAATGTTTTTATTTTTCATGTTGGAGTTCTCATGGAGTTACTACTTTATTCTCCAAATATTACAACTTTTTTCTTGTAATTTTTTTAAAATATATCGCAGCCTGGCCCTAATATTCCATCAAAGAGTTTACCCGAATTTAAAGTGCAAATAAATAGAAGCTGTAAAACTCGCTCGTCAAACAAGATGGCCGCCCTGGGTGTGCTGACATCACTCTGAACTACGGGAACCCGAGGAGTGTGTTGGTGGAAAAAACATCCAGATTTTCCAAAGATTAAATCATCCAATTTGATTAATCAATAAGATCAAGCTGTACATCCATGATTTAAAGTGACAGAAACCAACATGGCTGCCCCTGCAGACGCCTGATCAACTACCTGACATGTTGTTGTTGTTTTACAGGAAGTTGGTGTCAGCTGCCTGCATCCTTTTAGCTGCTAAGATCAGCAGCGACCTGAAGAAGCAGGAGGTCAAACACCTCATAGATGTGAGTCACACACACACACACACACACACACACGCACACATACACACACACACACACACACACCGGTTGTCATGGCGGTGACTCCCGCCTGCGAGTCAGATCAAGTTGCTCATGTGTTTATATGATTGTTCCACCTGAACAAGCGGAAAAAATCGGACTGGATCGCTGAGCTGCAGAATCTGAACTCTGAACCCGGTTCGCCCATCAGCTGGCGGTGACTCATTTAAAAACTTTAGCTTGAGCAGCTTCTTTTCCTCAGTTCACTGCAAAATACACATATTTATGTGCAAATATCTTAGTGCACTTCAACTAACTGGAAATTAACATTTCAGCAAAATATAGGAACTTGTTTTAAGTAAATAATTATTTTTTTTATTGATGATGAAGTACTACTAGCAGATTATTTCACATGGGGAAAAAGGTTTTATTGTAAGTGGAACTAGTCTCTTTTTATTAATATTAAGGAATTACTTACTTAAACTCTCATAACTTAGTTTTGTTTTTATCTAGTTTTAACTGGAAACTAGATGAAAAGTACTCTAAAATTGTGTTTTTGCTCCTCCCTCCACAGGTTTTAGCTAAAATAAACTCTTTGTGATTCTCTATCTAGTGCTAAAGAAATTCATGGTTATTTTTGCCTCGCAGCTGGTTGCTGTGAGAAACGTCTCCGAGGAGCCGAATGATGCAAATTTACCCAAAACTTCTCTTATCTTCTCACCAAGTTTATGATTTCCTCATATTTAAAACTCTGTGTGTTGTAAACTTCTCCTTACTCAACAAGCCAGAAGACTTGTCTACAAAAACACAACACAAATTTAGTCTGTCTGCCACAGTTCTTCTCTGATGGTATCGGCACAGAAATTTGAAACAGAAAACTAAAAAGTGTCTCAATTTTGCTCCTGCTGTTAAAATGTTACCTACCAGTGTTTCTATAACATTTTTTGTTTTGATTTTATTTGTTTTTATTAAATGTTTGGATGAAAACAGAGAATAAAACATGACATCAAGTAATTGGAAATGTACAGAAATTGAGTTTACCTCTTTATAGGTTTAGATATATATGGAAAAATAAAAATATTAAATATAAAGGACTGAATTTCTTTCTAAAAATATTTAAAATTCCCAAAGATGGCTGGTCCAAAAAGACAAACTTCTAATGGTTTAAATATTTTTACTTAAAAAACATTTAAAACTTTTGATTTTTTGTCTGTTTTTTGAAACTAATGTTTTAAATGTTTTATTTAAGATAGGATTTAAATTATTTGCATGTTTTCATCTTTCATTGTATTTATAATGTTGTGTAAAAAAGGCTTAAGTACTTAAATGAAAAATCTACAGAATGTTTTTATCTGACTAATCATCAGAATAATCAATTACTAAACTAATCATTTGTGCAGCTGTAAAATAAATAAATAAAAATATTTGCAATAACACTTTAATGCAAAGATATAAAGCAACAACACGGCTTGTTGTTAGCAGAAGTCTAATGGCTGATTGAATGAAGATTTACTAAAAACTCTCTAAACTTGAACTGATTCTTAAAAGTCGAACCATTGAATTGAGATTTGTTGTCTGTGCAGAAGCTGGAGGAGCGCTTCAGGATCAGCAGGAAGGAGCTGATTTCGTTTGAGTTCATCATCCTGGTTGCCCTGGAGATGGCGCTGTACCTCCCTGAAAGTAAAGTGTTGCCTCATTACAGGCGGCTGATGCAGCAGCAGCAGGTATAGCGGCGCTTGGCTCAGCGGCACAGCGGCAGTCTGCTGCTCCGTCTTCCACCCGGAGACTCCCAGCACCTTCCACCACCTACACTGTGATGATCCTCACGATGCCTTGCTCAGAGGCGGCTTCCACACCGTCCTCTGAGTGGTGCACAATAAAAACCTGAGAGGGGAACACCAAAGTTACGACACACTGTGACATCACCAAACGAATCATCAGAGAAATACTGAGGCCTGAGAAATTACTGTCCCCAGTATAAACCAGTCATTTTAGATCCAGTTCCTACCAGGAAACTCCCAGTTTGATCCTTAATTTTTTACACACAGTTGTAAAATTTAAAAAAGTTGTTTCTTTGACATGTTAGCAACTCTTCTGAGCGATAAGAAAGACTTATTTCAGTCTAAATTAATTTAAATAACTTAAAATGAACTTAATTTTTCTAGTACCTGAATTCACTGAAACATCGTAACAATAATCAATAAATAAAAAATATAAAATAGAAATAAATACCTTAAGGTAAGTATAGACCAATGTCAATTAATTTAGTGGTTTTAGTGAGCATCTTTTCAGTTTAATTATGCTCGAACATGCGTCACTGTGTTAAGAATGGGTGATATTGACTTAAAATTTCATCATAATCATTTTTTAAATTTTTTTATAGTTGATTAAATTCCTCAACATGCAGATGTGGCAGTGAGACAGATGTTGACTAAATGAACAATGTACAAAGTACAAAGAAGGATTTGAGTTTAACAGAATAACTTCTGTTATTTAGTGGGGATGCACCGATCCACGTTTTTCACTTCCGATACCGATATCTGAAGTTTAGTATCGGCCGGTAGTGGCCTGATACAGAAAAATATCGCTGGATTGACTTTTTTAATCACAGACATAAATCTACTGAATCACAACGTTTGTCAAACATGTAAAAAATAAACTGCTTCAAACCACTAAGAGGAGAATTAAGGAGCACAAGCTTTTAAAACGGTTAACAGGAGAGTTTAAATGTGTCGCCATGATTACTGAGCATTTGACAATCATTTTATTGCACTCCAAATAATCTGATCGGCTGCTGCCAGATGATGTTTCTGAGGATCAACGGAGGATAATTAGGAAGAGTTCCTGGAAAGTTTCGGGATCATCGTCTCCTCCTCCTCCATGTGCTGTGATCGTGTTTATTCACCGTCTGAAGGTGTTTCTGGTAGCGCCTGAAAGCGTCATCCACTTTTCTGTTCACACTGAGCTGCACTCAGAAGCTCCAGCTGTGGAGTTTGGATGTTTAAGTGCCTTTGTGTGGCGATTTCATGCAAAGCAGAGCTGATTCAGTCGTCTTCCTGTCCTGTAATCTGTTTTCCTGCTGTACCGGCAGACGCTGTGATCAGAAAACGTTTCTTCCGCTCTGAACATCTTCCAGCATGAGAAACGCTGCCCTCCTGTGTCCGCTGTCCGGAAACATCTGTAGTGTTTGTGTTGCTTACGGTTATCTCTGAAAAGTGAGTAAAAATGGATATTTTGAGACGGTGAAACAGGAACAAACGTTGTGGTAAACATCCCATTTAAGGGAAGGAACTCTCTGTGGCTGCAAACATCCTCATTCTCTGAATCATCACTAAACAAATTCCAACCTTTGGGTTCCTGAGCTGCAGCAGAAAAGCAATAATGAACTCTTGAACTCTATTTATTGTTTTTATTGTACAATAAAGGGATGAATCTGTATCCAGACCGAGGTTTCTGTCAGGATGTGTGCAGTTGTTCTTTTCTTCCTTCAAGCTGCAACGTTAAATCGGCTCCTTGAGCTTCTAAATTGGGCATTCTTCCTTTGGCGGCCATGTTGGGGGAAGTCACTTCCTGCTGAGCCTCGGTTATTTTTGCACTTTGCCTTTTTAGCCTCACCTCAGTCTTTATTTTGTCACTAACTAATAATATTTTTCTACATGTGAACAATCTTTATTGTAACCTTGGATGTTTTGAATGAACTGTGTCACAGAAACGTATTTATTGCTAATAATCCGTCAGATAAAGGAGAATCATGTGCGAGCAGATATATGTAGCTGAAAATTACTCCAAGTACAACCCGATTCTGATTCTGGTTCTGATTCTGATTCTGCGTTCTTAGACTGACATCCATGTTCTTCCACTTGTGTTTTTTCTGTTTTGTGTTAAAGAAAATGTGTTTGTTGGAGCAGGAGAGACGCTTCCTGTACTGCAAAAACACAAAGTATTTTTGTGTAGTTTCTAGTGCAAATATCTTGGCACACTTGGAATAAAGTAAAACTAATAAGTAACTTTTCAGCAAGATATAGGAGCTTGTTTTATGTCAATAATTTATAGTTCTTGGCAAATGATTTCTCTTGTAACAGGGGAAATATATCTTGTTACAAGTTAAATAATCTGCCAATGTAACAAGTACTTTGTTAATCAATATTAAGAAATTATTCACTTAAAACAAGATCCTACATCTTGCTGAAAAGTTACTTAAGTTAGTTTTTTCTTCTTTCAAGTTTCCTAAGATGTTTGCACTAGAAACTAGACAAACATTTCTCTACAGACCAAATGTTTCCATTTTCTTGTCTAATCTGGAGGTTTCTGCAGCTCCACCATCAGTTTCAGCATGCTGATTTCTGTTTTGTTTTATTTAGCCTGTCCCTGTTACGTTTTACATCCATCTCTGTGCTTTCATGGGTTGCAGTTAAAAAATTAAAACCATGGTGAGGATTCCTCTCCTGCTCCAGCTAAAAGTGCTGAATAATCTGCAGTCTGCTCACTTAATGGACAGCAGTCAGATTTTTAATCAATTAAGGAAAATAAATGAGCTTCATACAGAAGGTATTTGATAGAAAAATAAAAACAAAACACTTCAGCCGCCATTTTAAATGGTTATTTTGCCGAATCAGGTTAGCAAACACTATTTTTAACCTTTTGTTTTCCTTCAGGCAACAAAAATGACCATTTTCTGTTATAAAGTAACCAAAAATCTCTAAATATGGCCATATATGCTGCAGTCGTTTTCTCTACATTAGAGAAGTTTTATTTTTGCAGCTTTTATTCTCTCAGTTGACCTTAATTCTTTCCTATGTTGTGCCACAGCCTCATTTGTTTTATTTAGTTCATTTTTGACTCTTCTTCCAGCACTGAAACACTGTAAAGGGAAATATTTATCAAGTGTTTGTCTTCTGTTTCGCTCCGTTTTCATTTTAACTTATTTCTACTATAAGCTGACATGCGTTCTTTTTGTTTTTATGTAATTACCAGTTTATTTCGACAGCAATGTCACATGAGTGGAAGTTTTTGCAGTGTTATTTTCAGC
Organism: Xiphophorus maculatus; assembly: GCF_002775205.1. NCBI lineage: Eukaryota > Metazoa > Chordata > Actinopteri > Cyprinodontiformes > Poeciliidae > Xiphophorus > Xiphophorus maculatus. Next base: position 28,703,697 of record NC_036443.1, read on the forward strand.
TGCCAGTTTCAGTGAAACACATTTATTCAGTGCGTGAGAACGGCTGCTGCAGTGGAAATGAGTGCAGTTTTCTCTGCAGGACAGTTTGGTTTTCTAATTTGTCTTGCAAAACATGGAGACCATATACTGTTAGAACATGCAAATGTTTAATGTCAAATTTATTTTCATTAAAATATTTAAATTTACTGCTTTTTATTGTCACTTTTGTTCCAGATTTTATCATCTCAGCAAAATACTGTTTTTTGGGTTTTATTTTTTTATCAAACAATTACAAAATGGTGTCATCGAGAAAAAAATAAATAAAAATACTGTTGGTGTAGATGGAGTATCCAATGAATCTGAGTTTTATCCATGTTTCTTACTGTTTACATTCACAATTAAAGAACACTGATGTAGAGACGGTGTTGGTTGCTGAAGCACCAAATCTGACCAGAAGGCCTGAATGTTTTGGAACAACAGCAGCAGATCTTTAAAACATATTGGTTATAAGCCGATCAGGGATTTATAAACTAACAAAAGTATTTTAAAATCTATTCTCTGAGCCACAGGGAGCCAGTGTATTTGTTCAGACCTGTAAAGACGCTGTTGCAGTAATAAATGCAACTAAGGATAAACACATGGATGAGTTTCTCTAGGACTTGCTGAGACATCAGTCCTCTGGAAATGTTCTCCAGGTGATAGAAGGCCGACTTTGTAACTGTCTTTATGCTTTTTAAGGTTCAGGTCTGAGTCCACATTTTGGGCTGATCTCTAGTTTAATAGATGGAATAAATGAGGGAGGGAAATGTTCCCAGTAATGAAATCTCATTAAAACAATGACTAACAAAACTCTTTTTGATGGACAGTAGATTCAGTTGAAGTGAAAATATAAAGCAAAATTATTAAAGCATTTTACATTCTAGTGGATTTTATTTTTTAAAAAAGGACGTGATTAAGTTCAAATAATGCAATCTCTCTCTCTCCAAATATAATGAATAATACTATTTTATTTATTTCCATATTAACCAAAATAATGCATCCTCAGTGAAAATAGGTTTTATTTTATACATGTTCAACATAAAACAGCCAAACACCAAAACAAACTGCACAAAGGAAAACACTATCACAAACAACAACAATACCCCGTTAAATATTAAATATTACTAACGTTCATCGATTTCAGTTCATATTCTCTCATAAAACTTCGGTTTTTCACTTCACATGTAAACAGATGCATGTAATTACAGAAATATTTGCATCCATGTCGACAAACCTTTGCATGTGTGACGTGAACAACTGCAACATTATGTAGGTCAAAGGTCAAACAATGCGTCATTAGTGTTTGGTTTTTGGGAAATTAGGTCACTTGGACAGATTCGGTGCTTTATCAGATCTCCATGTTGATTGATCAGAAACGATTATTATAGATTGTACTTCTGAAGCAGAAGTGAAACTATTGTTCACTAAGATAAGAAGTAGTTTTAAATGCTAGTTGATTAAAAGCAGAACCAGGCAACTGTTGCTCCGACAAGTCAAAAAAAGAAACATTTTCTATGAACCACATCCTGTCGAGTATCCGGACTCACAAATGATAAAACACAAACCCTTGAGCTGACTTCAACGTGAAGACTTTTCTAATAAACCAAACTTTAATAATGTTTAATATTGGGCTACATTAGTAATCCTATTTCAATCACCACACATGCATGTACAATTATACCCAATAAAAATTCTTCTTTTTTCCTGTACTTTTCTAAAACATATATTTCTGCTCCACGTTTCGAGCTGCTGGTGCAGGAGCATTGTTTCAGTTCCTCTTTCGTCCGTTTCCACCGCAAAGTGAAGAACAGTTTTTAAGTTCTGCCCTCATTCATTTAAACAATAACTTTAAGCTGGAAGTTGCTTCATAGTTTTATGCATACGTTTTACAGAGTGCAACTAAATTACAGTTATTATAACCAGCATCACAGATAATATTTATTTGCCTATTTTACAAATGTACAACAATGATGATAAATATTGCCCAAATATTTAGCAATTAGAAAATGTTTAAAATAATGAAAATATTTGCTAACTGTTCTAACAGATGTAAACTGAAAATACAGGCAAGAAAAGCGCAAAGCAGGTGATCTCAGTTAACAGAGTGAAAAACAAAATCTGCCATATTAAACTCAAACATTGAACTGATTATCCAGTTTGTTATGCGTTTATAGTAAAATCTCGAAGAATCACCATGTGGACTGATTTTGATATTGTCACTGTGTCTGAGTCCATATTATATGGATTTTACGGTCCAGTAAATCAGGTCAGCATGTGTCCTACAAAAGCAAATGAATCAAATTTACAGTTTTAGTGACTGTTAGCTCAAAGCTAATTACAGAGCTAATGAGTTTGAGTTTTCTCTCAGGACAAACAAACAGCAGAACCACGGCAAAGCTAGACTCGTACAGTAATGGACTAAAGAGGAGGTGATCCGTTGCCATGGCTACCAGAGGTTGAGGCTAAGCTAAGCGAGGATCTGAATAGGTGACGTTATCTGAAGCAGCAAGATGGCCGCCGTTTGATCCGGCAGCAACGTTTGACAGCTGCACTTCAGAGTACTCTATGTCTTCCTCTTTAGTCTGAAACGAAACAAAGAGAAAAGTTTGTACATTTATGTATTGGAATGCTTCAACAAGCAGAATATAGAATAATTAAATACGTAATTATTAACTAAAAAGTTTAGTCAGTATGATTTTAAGTGCATACAGTTCAGTATTTGCAGATTCAACTCAAATTCTGTACTTTTGTGGATTCTGTGGAATATGACTCAAGGTTTTTTTTCCAGTAAATAGTGTATCTGCAGATTTTGTTTGTAGATTATGTCCAAAATATTCAATATGCAGCTATGGAAGCTGAACACACAATGCTGCTTGATATGCTATTAATTGGCATTTGCTTATGTTTTGTACTGTGCATATTAATGCATATTAAGGTATATTTAGTGCTTGAAATATTAAAGTAGGCATTTGTCTGAGTTTTTTTTAGTGTGTCTCAAGTACTTGCAGATTTGTGATCCACTATAAATTATTTCTAAGTGTAGTTTACTAAGAGACAAAGAATAGTTGGTGACAAGACATGAAATATTGAGCTGTATATCCTGCTGATTTTGTGCAAAGATTATTGTTATGTTGTGTACAGTTTCTTTCTGCTTCCTGGATTTTATTTCAAACATTTCTGACAAAAACACCAATTTATGACTTTCTGAATGGCTACAAAGATGTAAAAATTTAACAACCTCACCAGCAGGTGTTTGTAATATGGGGAAACAAAACAAGGAAAATACATTTACTTACATTTTCACTTGATCCTGTAACCGTCACATAAATAGATTATAATGTACTTTTAATAACTGCAGAGAGCAAACACGTTTCAGATGTGCTAACCGAGGATTTGAATAACCATGCAGGAGCAAGCTTGCATGGATGTCATAACTTTAAGAAGTTAAAGTGCAACCCAGATTAAAAAAAGATCCACTGCAAACACAACAGATGGTTTAAAAAGCTTAGAGGAAATGAAATCTTTTCTGAATAAAATTCTGACAAAGATGATATTGTTCTTGCTCCAAAGAAAATAAAACCGATTTAGAAATAATTTGCAAATCTTTTCATTTCACTTGCAAATCTATTCAATGCATCATAGTACATTGGAATTGCTTCCCATAGCTAATGCAACTGGGACAAAAAACTGATATTAAAAAAGTTCCTCGTCTTATGAATTAAATCTACCTGAAAAATTTACCTTGTTTGCAAAATTTTGAGCAAAAATATAAAATGTTTTACAACAATCTGAAGAAATGGAAGATAAAATAAAACACTTAGAGCTCAGACTTCCCTCACAGTAAAACTAGATGTATGAATTTTTATTTTTAGCTCAAACTGAATGAAAATATAATGCATCCATTCTGATCAATTATTATCATTATTATTACTATTACTGTCGTTCTAGAGTTCCACTTACTTGCCCCTGTGGTTCGCTGGCCAGGCTGTATATTTCGTTGCTTTCAGTTGCAGTTGGTTTGTCGGGTTGGACGCAAACATAAACTGAAGATATTTCCGCAGCAGGAGGTTTGTTCTCTCTGTCCTCCTCTCTGATCTCCTCATAAACGGTGTTGATCTGCAGAACCAAGAGTTTAAATTGGATCAATCAGCAGGTTTTATAAACTGACTGCTGCAGGATTAGAAAGATGGTGGAGATGTTTTTACTCTGACTTACCGTTTTGAAGTCAGCAGGCTCTATTTTCACCGGAGGACCTGAAAAACAAAACGGGGAATTATCTGATTTAAAGCAACACTGTAAAACTGTAATAAAGTCAATATCGTGGGATCCAGATTTTCACACCTGCAGACTGAAATATTTGCTTATTTTTATGTTGGTTGGACAGAATATGGGAACAGTAATTATTAAGTTTTGCCAGAGATTCAGTTCGACTTAGTTTTTTATGACTATTGAGGTCATAAATAAACTTCCATAAAAAAGCAAAACAGCTGAAACACTTGATTCCTTTAAATCAAGAATAAAAAACCAGCTGTATGGAGTTTCATTTGAACCATAATAAATGAAACATTGATCAACAGTATTGATTTTGGCGACGGCGATCACCAAAATGTAATGTTTGTTCAATTGTTGACCATAGGCTGTTTTCTCTATAACTTCATAATTTTGTGTTTTTATCTAAAGCACTTTGAACTGCATTGCTGCTGAAATGTGATTTACAAATAAACTTGATTGATTGATTGACTTAGGCCTGTACTTTAACTGGGCCATTCCAACATGAATAAACCAGGCGTTTGGATCTTCAGTCCTCAGGTGCTTCTAGGAGTTGAGTTGCATTATTTTCTGCTTAAATAAACACAGCCAGGAAATTCAGACTAATCACACAATATGTTCACTTGAAGAGGAGGCGAACAGTTTGATGGTCGCTGAAATCACAATAATTACAAAAACATTAAAACCAGTTCATTCCACAGTTTCTCCACTCCAACAATTACAAGTCCAAGAACATTTCTAACTGGCCGATCTCAGCTTGTTGTGAAAACGTTTAGCAGAAATGTTTTCACTCTAACTTTCCACATCAAAATATTGAAGTTACAGTAAATGTTGAACATTAATCTGCTTCAACTTTGCACAATTTCCTCTTTATGTGCACGACAAGTGAGAGCAGCTCAGCACAAACAACAACAATTAAATGTTTGCTTTTATGACAACAAAGCAGGTATTCTCAAGTCCACTGTTTAAATTTCTTGACTTTATAGATTTTATAGTTTGTGAACATGCAGAAGTTCATTACAATTAACAATATGTGAAGACAGGGATAGTTAGTTTAAGTGTGTGAAACTAAATATACAGTTGTTTTTTTTTTGCTGGTTGAAAAACAGCAGTGTTTGTCACAACTCACCTTTCTGTTGATGGAAACGTTTCTTCTGGCAGAAAATCAGCAGAGTCGTCGCTAACATGACGAACAGGAGGCCCAGAGTCAGACCCACATAAAGCAGCGGATCTGCAGGGATGTTAATAGTTGAGTTTATTTAGTTTATTACACAAACATGTTCCACTAAAACATGCCATGTGTATTAATGTTTCTCCTTCATAAGCTGCTCATTAAAAGACAGAATTGAGTATATTTACTTCACAGGACACACATTATGTGTTTAATGAGCTTCACTGATCAGATTCTCCAGTTTTATTGTTGTTTTTAATTCATTCAGTGTTTTGTTCTTGTCTCTGTCCAGTTAACTACAGTTTCTTAGAGCTCTGTGAAGATTTTACACTTTGTGTCCAACATCTTGATTCTTTCTTGCTTCATAATTCCTGCTCTGTCTGCCTCTCAGCCTTTGATTCAAACATAATTCAACACTAAACTCGAGACATTTTTCATTGTTTTACTAAATTTGAATCAATTTGTATCAGTTATTATTAATTAGGTAATATTTTTGTTTTATTAACTGCAAAGTTCTAACTGTGTTTTTAAGAATAGGCTCTTTATTTCTTAGTTTCTCCTTTAACAGGTCGGAGTCTCTGGTCCGAATCATCAAATCAACGTCTAATAAACATGAACAGATGATGAACCTGGAGCTGCAGCTGGTTTCTCAGGGAGTTTGATGGTTTCAGATGGAGAATGAGAGAAACTCTGAGTTGTTGTTCTAGTTGTTCTCTTTCTTGTTGTTGAAGCTGTAGGGAGAAAAGTTGATCCTAGAAAAGGTCTTTGAGTCCATTTTGGTTCTGAAGAATCTGAGGATGTGAGAATGAAACAGAATCACATCCACTGAGGTTAAATTTATATTCTTCCTGTTTTTATTATTGATTTGTGTCTTCATGAGTCGCAGTTTGGAGATGATGGCTTTGTAAATCAGATATCCTGAAATCTGAGTTTAACCCAGAAAACTCACCTTCAGTCACAACAAGATCAAAATCATCGTACTGAATTCCTGTCCATCCATCTGAGCGACACCGGTACCATCCTGAGTCTAACGATTTCAGATCAGTGATGCTCACATGTAGAAAATCAGATTTGGTATAACCTCTTTCTTCATATCTGATGCTGAATCTGCCTCTCTGATCTTTATCTTTAGTTGTTTCAATGAGAATATTTTTTCTTTCACAAGTTTCCTTACAAAGGAACCTTTTCTCTCCAAAGTAACCAAATTTACATCTAACTGTGATGCTTCCTCCTTCCTTTCCTCTGTAGATTATCAGAGTTTCTCCATCCTGCAGAGCTGCTGAGGAGAAAAACAGTCAGTAGTTACTGTCACTGTAGAATATAAAATAGATTAAATAAATTAAACTTGATGCTTTAGAATAAATGTTAATTTAACCAAGTTTCTCAGCTAAATTCTCTATATTTATTTTTCTTCTTACTTCCTGGTTGGTTTATGCAAAAAACAATAAGTTTGTGAATAAAGCTTTGGAGAACAAAATCAAACATTTTTTTCTGTTTATGTCTTTAAGGAAAGTTTCAGTGTTGCTGCACTCGATGTTTTTTTGTTTTTTTTGCTCTAATATTTGTCTTAATTTACATTAAAAATGATGAAACAAGCAGCTGTTTCCTCATTTTCTTTTACTAGATGACTTTTATAAAGTCAACAGTTTTCCAAAATGACTTGTATTGGATGTAAGTTTTATTAGTTTATATATATTTATACGTATATCTATATCTATCTATATAGATAGAGATATATATTTATCTATATATATATATATATAAATTACTACATTCCTGTGTATGTGTGAATATGTGTTTAGATTCTGAGCTTATTTGATCAGCTTGTCAAGAGAAAGAAACAGATGACACTGGAGGAAAGGTTAAACAGAGTTCAGTTTAAAACTTTTCAACAAGTTTAAAAAACTTCCTAATAAACTGAGGAACTGAAAAAATGAAGGACTGAGAGCAGAGAAACTGATATAAATAAAATAATGTACTTACTGAGGAAGAAGAGGCAGGTCAGAGTGAGACAGACCTTCATCCTGAGCTGCTGATGGTTTCTAACTCAGCTTCTCTTCCTGCTTCACTGATAAACCAGGAACTTCTCTGCAGGATGCAGTTCCTCCTCTGAACACCAGAGGGCACTACTACTTTTACTGCAGAGTTAAAGTTTCTGTAGATTATTCCGCATCAGATCAGTTTGTTTTCCATCTGGGAATCAATTAATTATTTTAGTTAATATGGTTCCTGCTTATTTAGACCATTTTAAAAGAACAAAAAAAATAGTTTCAGATTCAAACATTAGGAAATGAGGGTTAAATTTAGAATATTTTAGAACATTAGAACATGAATTAGTTGACAGTGAACCTTTAAACATCCAAACAGATGACTTTATTCATCACATTCATGACTGTAGATCAGCAGCAGTGAAATGATGAAATGCAGCAACTCCTCATAGCAGGACAGATCTGATGGTTCCTGGATCTTCATCCTTTAATGAAAACGTCTTGGAGGTCAGGAAGTGAAGTTCTGGTGATGCTCTCTGATCGTCCTGCCAGCAGATTTTCCCAACAGAACATCTGGTGGAAGTTTTAAGAGGAAAACAGAGGAGGAGTTTTATTATAAGTAAAATTTTATAAAATGGTTGTTTGGTATTCTTGGGTTATAGATTTAAGAAATAGACAAACTACGTTTTCATTCTTAGTTATAAAAAATATAATTTTTACATGTTTACAGTTTTCAGTCTTAAGAAAATGGATTTTTTTTCTACTTGGTTTTGTTGTGATTTAAGGTCCAATGTGTCACCTCAACCATTAAAAACTGGCTAATATAAATCAATATAAAGGCTGTGAGAACATTACATGTAACACTAAAGAAACTTTTGTTTCTTTATTGTTGTCTAAATCGGTTCTTAATGTTTGTATTTGTCCGTTTCTGTGCATATTTTGACTTTATCCTGTAAATTTGTTTACAGCTAAACCCGTCTCAGTGCTGCCCTCTGTGGTCAAACAGTGGTTACTGCAGTTGAGCTCCAGCCCCTCGGCTCGTCACCATGTTTGGCCCCTCGGTGTCATTTAGAGTCCACATTTATCAGGGGCGGGGCTTTCACAGAGGAGTTAGTTCAAAACTAAAGACGTGACAGTTTGTTTAACCAAATGTAACAGAGTTAATGTTGTATAGAATTCCACTTGTCATTACTTCCAAGTTTGGGTTCATGTGTAATGGGTGAAACAGCACCCCCTCCTGGTGGTTGGCAGTGTTAAATATACTGAACACAGATATCTCGTTGCCAGTTCATGAGAGATGAGCGCGAGATAAAAATCATTTCATCTCATCCTGTTTCCTGGCCCTTATTCACACAACGCAGAACTGAGTTGAACTGAGCTATCACGATTATCGAGGTTACACAAAGTCTGAAAAAATATTCCTGTTGAATCATAAAAAATATATATTTATTTTATTTGATCCACAGCAAAACTTGTTCAAACGTCTTTTAAATAGAGAAAAAGCAGAAAACAGAGACATTTAATTAACCAGCAACATATTGCATATAAAAAGTAAAATAATAAAAATGTACAATATGAAACACATGTATACATATTTTGATTTTACTAAAAACCTAATGAATGAAAACAATTTTATAAAAACAGTTACAGCACAGCGATTAGATCAGCTTTCAAATATCTTCAGTAACATTCAATGAAGGAACATTATTCAAATATGGAAACCTATTTAATAATTTAGCTCCTCTATAATTTACAGGAAACTTTAGATTGATTTTTGGTGATTTTCTTACAAAAACATGAGACTAAATGTTCTTTATCTGAACTTTGAACTCTGATTGTTTCAGAGTTTAGTTCAGGAATGAAGATGATTTATTCTGTCTCTCCTCTTTTCTGGTTTCTTCTCTCTGGGTTGATCAGCTTTTATTCTGTCTGACCTTCAATCTCTCCTGTGTTTTCTGTGTTTATGCTACAGTCTCCAATGTTGTATTTAGTTTATTTTTAATTCTTCTTCCAGAGCTGAAACACTGTAAAGGGAAATTAGCAAATATTTGTCTTCCATTTCCCTCAATTGTTTTGCATTTTAACTCATTTCTACTTAAAGCTGACATGTTTTGTGTTTTTATCTAATTATCAGTTTATTTTTCCATGTCGTTTGGCCTGATCTCTCGTTTCCAGCTGTAATAAACGAGTAGCTCCAAAAAGCCTCATATTTACTGATTTTGGTTACGTCTCTGTTGCTGAGTCCATATCAGCAAAGCTCTTGTTCTAAAGTAATGCTGGAATAAAGAGGATTTGAACTGTTTCCATGGCTACCAGAGCTCATATCTAACTGAGGTTCTGAGCAGGTGACGTTATCTGAAACACCAAGATGGCCGCCGTTGGATCCGGTGTCATCGTTCAACAACTGCACTTCAGAATACTCTGCTTCTCCATCTTTAGCCTGGAAGAAAACAAGGAGAAAAGTTTTAGTTTGTACATTTATACATTAAAATGCTTCCACAAGCAGAATTTAGAATAATATAATATTTAATTATTCATTATTCACAAACTCTTTCCATCTATTCTGACTGAGTTTCATCTGTTTTGCAAGGAAGAATTAGCAAAAATGTCAGTCACTACATGTGCAAAGCTGGTAAAGAAAGAAATGCAGCAACAGGAGTTTCAACAAAATGTTTTCAATCATGTATAATTTTCTTTGTACTTCACAACTGCATACCACTTTGTGTTGGGCTTTCAGATAAAACTTCAAGTTTAAACTGATCCGTTTTCTACAAGTTTGCATGAATATCACAACTTTAAGAAGTTAAAGTGAAACGAACATATTTATTACAAACACATCAATACATCAGATAATTGAAAAGGTGAAATTAAAAATTAAATCTTTATCAAATAAAAGTCTAACAAATATATTGTGCTTCTGCCACAAGAAAGTAAAACCAAATTTTTATGACATAAAAGAAGCAAAATTGCAAATATTTTTCATTTAACTTGTTAATCCATCCAATGTATTGCAGGACATTTTAATGGCTTCCAATTTTCTATAAGTCAGTTAAAGCAACTGGGGGAAAAATTATTATCATCTTATGAATTAAATCTACCAGAGAAAGTTACCTTGTTTAAATATTAAATGTTTTCCCATGAAACAACAAACAAAACAAAGATTTTGCCCACTCTGTGTGATAGTAAAACTATATTTTGTATTTTTAGCTCAAACTGAATGAAAAAAATAAAGAAAAAATATTATTTTTACTGTCCTTCCACTTACTTGCCCCTGCGGTTCGCTGGCCAGGCTGTATATTTCGTTGCTTTCAGCTGCGTTTGGTTTGTCGGGTTGGACGTAAACATAAACTGAAGATATTTCCCCAGCAGGAGGTTTGTTCTCTCTGTCCTCCTCTCTGATCTCCTCATAAATGGTGTTGATCTGCAGAACCAAGAGTTTAAATTGGATCAAGCAGCAGGTTTTACAAACTGACTGCTGCAGGATTAGAAAGACGGTGGAGACGTTTTTACTCTGACTTACTGTTAAATCAGTGGGATTTGTTTCTGCTGGACGACCTGAAAAACAAAACGAGGAATTATATGAATTAAAACAATATTATTACATTTTTAGAGTCAGTAGAGATTCCCTTTTTGATTTAGATCTGGACTTTGACTGGGCCATTCTAACACAAGAATATTTCTTTGAGCTAACGTCTGCAACTTCATGCAGCGTTTTGATGCATTTCTGATTCAACACATTCAGAAGGTTGAATTACCTCCTTAGCATGTCAACAAGTTCTGCAGAGGCCTGGCAGACGAACGTTTTCCCACCACAGAGTCAAAATGATGAAGTTACAAATATATGTAACTTCTGTCTGCTTCAGATTTGCACAATTTCCCCTGAAGCTTTATGTGAACAGAGCTATGCATAAAAAGCCTTGCCTTCATGTAACTCATTACAACAAAGCAAGATTTTTCAAGATCACTTTTTATACTTACTGACTTCATGTACATTTTATAATCTATGAGCATGTAAAACACAAAATAACTTTAGTAAAATTATAATAAATGGAGGAAAAGTTACATTCTGTTGGTAAATTACATTTGGGACAAATAAATGAACCAGGTAGTGAGTTTAGTTTCAGGCTGTGACGATGTGAGAAGTGTGTGTGAGAAGGAAACAGCAGTGTGTGTTATATATAACTCACCTTTCTGTTGATGGAAGCGTTTCCTCTGGCAGTAAATCAGCAGAACTGTCGCTAACAAGACGATCAGGACGGCCAGACCCAGACCCAGATAAAACAGCAGAAATGTTTCACCTGTTTTAATACAAATTAATATTTTTGGTCACAGAACCACACACATTAAACTCGGTTAGATTAATTCAGAATTATTGTATTTAGATGTTGATGTCTGAAATTCTGTTGCTTAAAGAAAATAAATTGTGTGGCCTTCTGTTTTGTCAACGTTGTTGATTTACAGAAATGTAAGAAAATCATAAACACATCAACTTTCATTAACCAACATTATAAAAACCTGAGCAAATACTTTACCATTGGGTTCAGATAATATTGTGGTCTGTTGGATGGTTGTAGATGAAGAGGAAATCAACCTTTGTGTTAATGTTGCTGCTGTTGTTACAGAAGTTGATGATAGAAATGTTGCTGTAAAAGTTTCCAGGGTCCAGTTTGGTTCTAAACTGTTTGAAGCTGTGAGAAAATAAACATTCATGATACCAATGAAGATGTTTTTCTGTGTGAGTCTCAGTTTGAACATGTTGGATGATTTGATCAGTTAAAAACATCTGAACTCAGATTTAAACCCAGTTTTGGATCAGAAGCTGTCAGTGAGCAGAGTTTACTTTCAGAAACATGGAGGAACATTTTCAGGAGAGAAACTCACCTTCAGTCACATCCAGATAAAAATCTTCATATCGACGTGCGATTGAACCCAAACCACATCGGTACCGTCCTGAGTCAGACCGTTTCAGTTCTGAGATGCTCACATAGAGAACATATGACATAAAATCATTTTTTACCCACTCAATGCTGTATCTGCCTTTCTGAGCTGTGTTTTCTTTTGTTTCAATCAGAATATTTTCTCCTTCACAGTTTTCCTTGCAGAAGTACATTGGGCTTCCAGAAAAACTAAATGTACATCCAACTGTGATGTTTCCTCCTTCCTTTTCTGCATGAGTTCCTGCAGCGTCTCCATCCTGCAGAGCTGCTGAGAAGATAAACAGTCAGTAATTACTGTCAGATTATGCAGCTTGAAAATAAAATATTTTTTTTAATTAAACTGATGTTGTGAGGAAAAATTAACACTGATTCCAACATTTCTAATTCTAATAAATTTCCAGACTGTTAATTTTGCTCAACAACCGTCTGGTTTCTTTGTTCCACCTTCGTTTTTATCTTTGTAGAGCTCAGCTCTGTTCTGCAGATTTTATCTCTGTGTCTGTGATCAAGTTCTGGTATTGCAGAACTTTGTAGTTTCTGCTTATGCTTCTTTTTATAGTTTATTAAAAGGGATACAGAAAAGAAACTGCATTTGTGCAACATTAATAATGGCTAATTTGCAAATAAATGAGTGATTTGACAAGTTTTGCATAATTTAGATATCCTTAGAATGAAGCTATTTATATTTAAAACTGATCGACATGTTTTACTACAGAAGCCAGCTGGAGGCAACAGATAAAACTACTGAAACAGTCGACTTCAAATCTTTCAGCAAAGTCAAAAACTTTGTGATAAACTGTAAGGAACTGAAAGAATGAAGGACTGAGAGCAGAGAAACTGATATAAATAAAATAATGTACTTACTGAGGAAGAAGAGGCAGATCAGAGTGAGACAGACCTTCATCCTGAGCTGCTGATGGTTTCTAACTCTGCTTCTCTTCCTGCTTCACTGATAAACCAGGAACTTCTCTGCAGGATGCAGTTCCTCCTCTGAACACCAGAGGGCACTACTACTTTTACTGCATTGTTAAAGTTTCTGTAGATTATTCCGCATCAGATCAGTTTGTTTTCCATCTGGGAATCAATTAATTATTTTAATTAATATTGTTACTGCTTATTTAGACCATTTTAAAAGAACAACAAAAAATAGTTTCATATTCAAACATTAGGAAATGAGGGTTAAATTTAGAATATTTTACATTAGAACATTAATTAGTTGACAGTGAACCTTCAAACATCCAAACAGATGACTTTATTCATCACATTCATGACTGTAGATCAGCAGCAGTGAAATGATGAAATGCAGCAACTCCTCATAGCAGGACAGATCTGATGGTTCCTGGATCTTCATCCTTTAATGAAAACGTCTTGGAGGTCAGGAAGTGAAGTTCTGGTGATGCTCTCTGATCGTCCTGCCAGCAGATTTTCCCAACAGAACATCTGGTGGAAGTTTAAATAGTTGGACAGAAAAACAGAGGAGTTGTCTGCATTTTATTTAAATTAAGGTTTTATAACAGGGTTGTTTCCTATACTCAGGTTCAGGTTTTAGAAACGGACACAATATGTTTGCATACCAAGTTATAAAAATGATCCAATTTACATGTTTGTAGGTTTTACTGTTTTAAGAAATCAGTCCAATGTGTCACAACAGCATATAATGCTTTTTTACATTTTTATTTAAAAAAAACCCAACATAAACTCACACATGAGGTTGTGTTGAATTAAAGGACAGCAATTTTTCTAAATTTGTCAAGGGATGAGTTAGTTACAACTTAAAGACATAACAGTTTATTTAGCCAAAGTCTGAAATATATTTCTGCAGAGACTTATATAATATAGTTATGGGTTAAACATCTTCTGTAACATTCATGGCATGAACATATTTTAACCAAGTTTTAAACAACTAGAAAACATTTTTTGTGAAAACACGAAACGATAAGTTTTCATCTCTCATCTGATTATTTCAGAGTTTAGTTCAGGAATAAACTGAAGATATTTCCTCAGCAGGTGAATTGTTCTGTCTGTCCTCTTTGATTTCCTCCAGTTCTGGATCGATCTGCAGGAAGAAAAAGAAGATGATGATGAGGAGGAGTTTTTTAAAAACTATTGAGACTCAGGCGTTTTATAAAGATTCAGACTCACCTGAGAGACGTCATCAGACTCGGTTCCCACAGCAGAATCTGAAAAACATTCAGATCAGAGAGATGAAACTTCTGATTTAGAGACTTTTGCTCAGGCAACCTGACAGGCATCAACTCCTCTTCTACCTGTTAGTGGTGAGGACCAGGTGGAATCAATCAGAGCCTGCAGGTACTTTTGATGTGACTGACCAGTCACTCCTGTTTGAACCAGTGTCACAGCATGAGGAGCAACCAGTACTGGTAGCAAATGTAAAATCAGAACTGTGAAAAAAGTTTACTATAAACTGTGAAGGACAGCCTTTAAGCCCCATAACGCTGTAGATCACTTGCTGAAACTCACTGGACTCTGATTGTGCTGCTGAACAGTTTTAATGTTGTGTTATCGAAATCAAGTGAGTCAGTAAAAAAAGAAATACACTTTGTGTTTATTGTATATGGTAAAAAATGAAATAAAAATTAAAAAAGACAAAAGAATAAATGTCGGACAGAATGTTTTGACTATGAGAAAATATATTTACATGCTAATTTATTTATTAATGTTTAATTTTACTATGAAAATATTTGCTATATTTTATATTTTTGGAATATAATTGGTTTAAAGGGGTTGAAATATGTTTGATTATTTCACAATGTATTTATCTTGTTAATGTAAGAAAATCTAAGATGTATTTCTGTTTCTTTTGAAATTTTTCACCTAAATCACTGCAGTGACCATCTATATATAAATAAAGACGAGTCAGCTAAAACTAACTTCATTGAGTGAAATCCAGTTGAAAACTTAAAGGTAGAGACTTGCACGAGAAAATTAAAACTTGACAACTTTCCAGGAACGAAAAGAAAAATCCTAGAAACTTGCCTTGTATTCTCTCTATCCTTCTTTTCCTTTAAACTTTTCCCTTCACCTTTATTTTCATAAAGCAGTAACGATCCAATAATAATAATTCAGGCAACAATTCTTAGTGATCTGAGCCGAACCAAACGCTGCTGATTGATGCCACGGAGCATGATGGGTAGATTTTGCTCTGATTCAACAGACAGAAATATTTTCCAGAAATGATGCAGCTAAAACATTAAACTAACTTAAATGTTCATGTTCTTGTTCACCTTTGTTTATCATGGCGGATCGCCACTTCCAGCAGAAAATCACCAAAGGTGTTGATAACAAGATGATCTTGGCGATCAGAGTCAGAATCACATAAAGCTGCAGATCTGCAGGGGAGAAAACAAGAGAACAACTTGATTTGATTAGGACATTATTATCATTATTATTGTCTTCTGAGCGAACATCTGATGATCTTTATCTTGTTTCATTTAAATGTTAATTCATTTTAAACTTTAATGTTGGTAAAAAAAAATTCTGTTTTTGTAAATTTGTTGCAGAATCTCAATTTTTACTCCTTCCTCTTTAGGGATCCATCAGCTATGACTGCTCTGCTGATTGCTCCAATATGTTCAATGCAAACATACTTATTGTTTGATTTTTGCTAAGGTTTGGACAAACTCTGAAGAAGAAGAAAACAAGGACGAATCCTTCATGGTTGAAAAGAGTTTGGGTATAAATGTAGTTGTTCATAAATGGAGAACATCAGTTTTCTCACCTTTGCTTTTCATGGCCCAACTGTTCCAGCAGAAAATCACCAAAGGCGTCGATAACAAGATGATCTTGGCGATCAGAGTCAGAATCACATAAAGCTGCAGACCTGCAGGGAAGTTAAAGAGAGAACAGCTTGGTTTGATCAGGACAAAGTGGAAAATGTGGAGCATCTGATCCAAAAGCTGATTTATCTTTGTTCTTGTTTGCAAACACAACATTTAAATGTCGGTATCCCTTCAAATTATTCTGGCTCTGCGGCTAAACATGGTGAATGCTGAGCTGTGTTTTCATTTCTCGTCTGTTTTCATTTTATTACATTGCTAACATACAGTAAGTATTTACAAGCTGTCAGAAGGGATCGTGAATTTGTCGCTCGTAAACCTTTTTCCCATCTTTTTTTCCTGCATTCCTCCCGCTTCCAACAAATGTTTTGTCCTGCACCGTCATTCTACGCCTGCTGACTGGAATGCATGTGCCCTGGATGCAATGGTGGACAGTTTTCACAGACCCGACCCAGTGGTTTCCAATGAGAATGTAGCCGAAAACTGGTGCATTTTTGAACAGGAGTACACATTTTTTATTGCTGCTGCACACCCTGACAAGCCTGCCAAAACGAGAGCTTAAATTCATCTCAACATTGTGGGTCCGGACCAGATGCAATGGAGCGGGAGTGTTTGTTTATGCTGCTGCTGTCCAAAACGAGGACGGAGCCATCATCACATCAGCAGAGTCACGGGACGATCCGGACTGTTTGAAACTGAAATTCTGTGAAATTTGCAACCCTCAGTGGAATAAAACAATGAAGTGGCACAAGTTTCATTCCAGAAATTAAATACATTTAGAGCATTTAATCTTTTATCAATTTGAAGATAAAAGTTCAGACCTGAAACTCCAGTGAGATCAGTGACTAACTTGTCTGCAACAAAACAGTTTGTGGCATCTCAAGTGATTCTATCAGGAAGGTTTTATTAAGAGACAATGACTTTAGTAATTGTCTCCATCTGGGCCCCAAGATTGAGGAAAGCAAAGCTCTAAGTTAGTACTCTTCCTGCCAGCACCCAAGTCCTGTGTGACCTCACCATCCATGCAGAGACAGAAGCTCATCAGACCTACTGAGATCCCTGCCTTCGTCGATCATCCTCCTCCTCCTCCTGCTGCAACATCTTCATCATCAGGCCAGTTCTGGGGTTCAAAACGCCAAAATCCGTCCGTCTCTCTCAAAGGTTCCCTTTTTAGTTCTCAGTGTCAGCATTAGGGAAACATAGACTAGATGATTGATTTTACTTATTTGATTATTTCTGCTACTGAATTAAGCTGTACTGACCTTTGCAAATCTGCCTTACTAATAAAATATTTAGCATAAAGAAAATCTAAAAGATGTTGTGGACATTCAGTTAATGAGTCACCTTAAAGTTCTTTGATGGTTGTAAAACAGCTCTGATGTTTGATTCTGGAGAGGAAAAGCTGGAAAATGTTTTATAGGTTGCTGGTAGCCCATATGTAAAACATCATCCTTGGGACTCGACCGAGTCACTAAAACCAACCTGGTTCAGTAACAAGTGCAAGTTGTAATAAAGAGAACGAGCGACCGTTAACAGGTGAGCTCTGTGAAACTAGTTGGCTGCAGGCTGATCAGTCTGGCTGATTCACAGGGGGAAGAAGGGAGGGACACCTGGATGTTGGCCGTCAGGAACCAGGCGAGTTTTTCTTAAGACCAGCTTTAAACAGAGTTTACTTCAGTTCTGGACAGGGTAAATCCCAGAACATAGATTTAGGAAATTCATTTCACCTGTTAGACGGAGAGCTGGTAGCACATCTCCCCTCTCAGGAGAGGAAGGAGAGAGAGAAGGGGGGAGGCAGCAACAACGAAGTTCATCATACTGTCATTTATGTGGATACTGACATAAATTCACAACAAACTACTTTAAGCATAATAACTGATGGAGCCATTGGAGCATTTATATTTTAGACATTCACAGATTACTACATTTTTTAATGTTTTTCTTTTTAAAGTAATTTTTGGGTTTGGAGATTCTGTACTGTTGACAACTTTGTTGTTGAAGTGTGAATATTGTAACGTTCAAACACATCCAGCACAGAGAGACACAACAGTGTGTAGTCTGGATTAAACGAACAATCCAACGAACGCTGTGAGGTGATGGTAGATGAAATCACATTAATAACAAAAACATTAAAACCAGTTCCTTCATGAGTTTCTCCACTACAACAATTGAAAGTCCAAGAACATTTCAAATCTGTCGATCCTAAATAAATAAAAAAAAAAAATATGGAGTTCATTTTTCAGTTTCTTTTGTAAAAACTTGTGACAGGCTGATGTTTCCACACTAACTGCCCACATCCTAGTCAAAATGATAAAATGTTGAACATTGTTCTACTTCAAGTTTTCACAATTTCCCCTTTTTTTACCACAAAAGTTTTTGTGTGAGCAGCGCTATGCATGGAAGGTTTTAACTTTATGTAACACATTACAACAATGCATATATTCTCAAACATATTGTTTTTATCTGTTTATTTTGTGAAGATTTTAAAATCTGTGAACATGTAAAAGACAAAGAAACTCTAGTAAAATCACCATAAATGGAGATAAAGATACAATATTTTAGTACATTATCGACAAAAAATTATATTTTGTGAAAAATAAATCAACCAGATTGTGAGTTTAGTTCCAGGAAGTAACAGTGTGAGATAAAAACAGCACAGTTTGTTATAACTCACCTTTCTGTTGATGGAAGCGTTTCCTCTGGCAGTAAATCAGCAGAACCGTCGCTAACAAGACGATCAGGACGGCCAGACCCAGACCCACATAAAGCAGCGGAAATGTTTCACCTGTTTTAATATAAATTAATATTTTTGGTCACAGAACCACACACATTAAACTCGGTTAGATTAATTCAGAATTATTGTAGTTAGATGTTGATGTCTGAAATTCTGTTGCTTTAAGAAAATAAATTGTGTGGCCTTCTGTTTTGTCAACGTTGTTGATTTACAGCAATGTAAGAAAATCATAAACACATCAACTTTCATTAACCAACATTATAAAAACCTGAGCAAATACTTTACCATTGGGTTCAGATAATATTGTGGTCTGTTGGATGGTTGTAGATGAAGAGGAAATCAACCTTTGTGTTAATGTTGCTGCTGTTGTTACAGAAGTTGATGATAGAAATGTTGCTGTAAAAGTTTCCAGGGTCCAGTTTGGTTCTAAACTGTTTGAAGCTGTGAGAAAATAAACAGAATCAGAACATTCCAGTTTAAAGTTGACATATTTTCCATATTATTGATACCAATGAAGATGTTTTTCTGTGTGAGTCTCAGTTTGAACATGTTGGATGATTTGATCAGTTAAAAACATCTGAACTCAGATTTAAACCCAGTTTTGGATCAGAAGCTGTCAGTGAGCAGAGTTTACTTTCAGAAACATGGAGGAACATTTTCAGGAGAGAAACTCACCTTCAGTCACATCCAGATAAAAATCTTCATATCGATATGTGATTGAACCCAAAGCACATCGGTACCATCCTGAGTCAGACCGTTTCAGTTCTGAGATGCTCACAAAGAAAACATATGACATAAAATCATTTTTTACCCACTCAATGCTGTATCTGCCTTTCTGAGCTGTGTTTTCTTTTGTTTCAATCAGAATATTTTCTCCTTCACAGTTTTCCTTGCAGAAGTACATTGGGCTTCCAGAAAAACTAAATTTAAATCCAACTGTGATGTTTTCTCCTTCCTTTCCTGCACGAGTTCCTGCAGCGTCTCCATCCTGCAGAGCTGCTGAGAAGATAAACAGTAATTACTGTCAGATTATGCAGCTTGAAAATAAAATATTTTTTTTAATTAAACTGATGTTGTGAGGAAAAATTAACACTGATTCCAACATTTCTAATTCTAATAAATTTCCAGACTGTTAATTTTGCTCAACAAGCGTCTGGTTTCTTTGTTCCACCTTCGTTTTTATCTTTGTAGAGCTCAGCTCTGTTCTGCAGATTTTATCTCTGTGTCTGTGATCAAGTTCTGGTATTGCAGAACTTTGTAGTTTCTGCTTATGCTTCTTTTTATAGTTTATTAAAAGGGATACAGAAAAGAAACTGCATTTGTGCAACATTAATAATGGCTAATTTGCAAATAAATGAGTGATTTGACAAGTTTTGCATAATTTAGATATCCTTAGAATGAAGCTATTTATATTTAAAACTGATCGACATGTTTTACTACAGAAGCCAACTGGAGGCAACAGATAAAACTACTGAAACAGTCGACTTCAAATCTTTCAGCAAAGTCGAAAACTTTGTGATAAATTGTGAGGAACTGAAAGAATGAAGGACTGAGAGCAGAGAAACTGATATAAATAAAATAATGTACTTACTGAGGAAGAGGAGGCAGATCAGAGTGAGACAGACCTTCATCCTGAGCTGCTGATGGTTTCTAACTCAGCTTCTCTTCCTGCTTCACTGATAAACCAGGAACTTCTCTGCAGGATGCAGTTCCTCCTCTGAACACCAGAGGGCACTACTAGTTTTACTGCAGAGTTAAAGTTTCTGTAGATTATTCCGCATCAGATCAGTTTGTTTTCCATCGAAGAATCAATTAATTATTTTAATTAATATGGTTCCTGCTTATTTAGACCATTTTAAAAGAACAACAAAAATAGTTTTATATTCAAACATTAGAAAATGAGGGTTAAATTAGAATATCTTAGAACATTAGAACATTAATTAGTTGACAGTGAACCTTCAAACATCCAAACAGATGACTTTATTCATCACATTCATGACTATAGATCAGCAGCAGTGAAATGATGAAATGCAGCAACTCCTCATAGCAGGACAGATCTGATGGTTCCTGGATCTTCATCCTTTAATGAAAACGTCTTGGAGGTCAGGAAGTGAAGTTCTGGTGATGCTCTCTGGTCGTCCTGCCAGCAGATTTTCCCAACAGAACATCTGGTGGAAGTTTTAAGAGGAAAACAGAGGGGGAGTTTTATTATAAGTAAAATTTTATAAAATGGTTGTTTGGTATTTAGAAATGGACAAACTACATTTTTATTCTAAGTTAAAATAAATATAATTTTTACATGTTTACAGTTTTCAGTCTTAAGAAAATTATTTTTTTCCGACTTGTTTTTTTTTGTGATTTAAGGTTCAATGTGTCACCTCAACCATGACAGAATGAGAAAATAGCTAAATTCATACTTGTGAAGTTGTGTTGAAATAAATAATACCAAACAAACACAAACATTTTAAAATAAAATCTAAAACAGGAATTTTAATTGGAATTAAAAACTGGCTAATATAAATCAGTATAAAGGCTGTGAGAACATTACATGTAACACAAAAGAAACTTTTGTTTCTTCATTGTTGTCTAAATCGGTTCTTAATGTTTGTATTTGTCCGTTTCTGCGCATATTTTGACTTTATCCTGTAAATTTGTTTACAGCTAAACCCGTCTCAGTGCTGCCCTCTGTGGTCAAACAGTGGTTACTGCAGTTGAGCTCCAGCCCCTCGGTGTCATTTAGGGTCCACATTTATCAGGGGGCGGGGCTTTCACAGAGGAGTTAGTTCAAAACTAAAGACGTGACAGTTTGTTTAACCAAAGTCTGAAAAAATATTACTGTTGAATCATAAAAAATATATATTTATTTTATTTGATCCACAGAAAAACTTGTTCAAAAGTATTTTAAATTTGAGAAAAACATAAAACAATAAAAAGGTACAATACGAAACACATGTATACATATTTTGGTTTGACTAAAAACCTAATGAATGAAAACAATTTTATAAAATCTGTTACATCACAGCGATTAGATCAGCTTTCAAATATCTTCAGTAACATTCAATGAAGGAACATTATTTAAATATGGAAACCTATTTAATAATTTAACTTATCTATAATTTATTTCCTGTAAGTTTGATATTTGGTCATTTTCTTGCAAAAACATGAGACTAAATGTTCTTTATTTGTACTTTGAACTCTGATTGTTTCAGAGTTTAGTTCAGGAATGAAGATGATTTATTCTGTCTCTCCTCTTTTCTGATTTCTTCTCTCTGGGTTGATCAGCTTTTATTCTGTCTGACCTTCAATCTCTCCTGTGTTTTCTGTGTTTATGCTACAGTCTCCAATGTTGTATTTAGTTTATTTTTAATTCTTCTTCCAGAGCTGAAACAACGTAAAGGGAAATAATTAGCAAATATTTGTTTTTCATTTCCCTCTAATGTTTTGCATTTTAACTCATTTCTACTTAAAGCTGACATGTTTTGTGTTTTTATCTAATTATCAGTTTATTTTGACAACATTGAGGATCCATGTCATTTGGCAGAGCTGCAGCTGAAGCATCACATGAGCAGATCTCCAGCAGCAGCGGTTCTGGATCTGATTGATTTCTTAGGCAGACCTGTGTGAACACGGTTGCAGTGATCAATGTGACTCAGAATAAACATATGGATGAGTTTCTTTAGATCCTGCTGGGATTTTAGTCCTTTAATCCTGGGAATGTTCTTCAGGTTATAAAAGACCGACTTTGTAACTGTTTTTATGTGTTTTCGAAGGTTCAGTCCATCATTACATCCAGATTCCAGGCCTGATCTCTCGTTTCCAGCTGTAATAAATGAGTAGCTCCAAAAAGCCTCATATTTACTGATTTTGGTTACGTCTCTGTTGCTGAGTCCATATCAGCAAAGCTCTTGTTCTAAAGTAATGCTGGAATAAAGAGGATTTGAACTGTTGCCGTGGCTACCAGAGCTCATATCTAACTGAGGTTCTGAGTAGGTGACGTTATCTGAGACACCAAGATGGCCGCCGTTGGATCGGGTGTCATCGTTCAACAACTGCACTTCAGAATACTCTGCTTCTCCATCTTTAGCCTGGAAGAAAACAAGGAGAAAAGTTTTAGTTTGTACATTTATACATTAGAATGCTTCCACAAGCAGAATTTAGAATAATATAATATTTAATTATTCATTATTCACAAACTCTTTCCATCTATTCTGACTGAGTTTCATCTGTTTTGCAAGGAAGAATTAGCAAAATGTCAGTCACTACATGTGCAAAGCTGGTAAAGAAAGAAATGCAGCAACAGGAGTTTCAACAAAGCTGAATACTTTTGCACATCACAAGTTTTATTCATTTATAGAAAATGTTTTCAATCATGTATAATTTTCTTTGTACTTCACAACTGCATACCACTTTGTGTTTAGTTTTCAGATTAAACTTCAAGTTTAAACTGATCTGTTTTCTACAAGTTTGCATGAATATCACAACTTAAAGAAGTTAAAGTGAAACGAAAATATTTATTACAAACACATCAATACATCAGATAATTGAAAAGGTGAAATTATAAATTAAATCTTTATCAAATAAAAGTCTAACAAATATATTGTGCTTCTGTAACAAGAAAGTAAAACCAAATTTTTATGACATAAAAGAAGCAAAATTGCAAATATTTTCTTTTAACTTGTTAATCCATCCAATGTATTGCAGGACATTTTAATGGCTTCCAATTTTCTATAAGTCAATAAAAGCAACTGGGGGAAAAATTTATTATCATCTTATGAATTAAATCTACCAGAGAAAGTTACCTTGTTACAGGATTTTAAATATTAAATGTTTTCCCATGAAACAACAAACAAAACAAAGATTTTGCCCACTCTGTGTGATAGTAAAACTATATTTTGTATTTTTAGCTCAAACTCAATGAAAAAAATAAAGATAAAATATTATTTTTACTGTCCTTCCACTTACTTTCCCCTGCGGTTCGCTGGCCAGGCTGTATATTTCGATGCTTTCAGCTGCGTTTGGTTTGTCGGGTTGGACGAAAACATAAACTGAAGATATTTCCCCAGCAGGAGGTTTGTTCTCTCTGTCCTCCTCTCTGATCTCCTCATAAATGGTGTTGATCTGCAGAACCAAGAGTTTAAATTGGATCAAGCAGCAGGTTTTACAAACTGACTGCTGCAGGATTAGAAAGACGGTGGAGACGTTTTTACTCTGACTTACCGTTAAATCAGTGGGATTTGTTTCTGCTGGACGACCTGAAAAACAAAACGAGGAATTAAATGACTTAAAACAATTTTATAAAACTGTTAGAGTCAGTAGAGATTCCCTTTTTGATTTAGATCTGGACTTTGACTGGGCCATTCTAACATGATGAAGTTACAAATAAGTGTAACTTCTGTCTGCTTCAGATTTGCACAATTTCCCCTGAAGCTTTATGTGAACAGAGCTATGCAGAAAAGCCTTGCCTTCATGTAACTCATTACAACAAAGCAAGATTTTTCAAGATCACTTTTTATACTTATTGACTTCATGTACATTTTATAATCTATGAGCATGTAAAACACAAAATAACTTTAGTAAAATTATAATAAATGGAGGAAAAGTTACATTCTGTTGGTAAATTACATTTGGGACAAATAAATGAATCAGGTAGTGAGTTTAGTTTCAGGGTGTGAAGGTGTGAGAAGTGTGTGTGAGAAGGAAACAGCAGTGTGTGTTATATATAACTCACCTTTCTGTTGATGGAAGCGTTTCCTCTGGCAGTAAATCAGCAGAACCGTCGCTAACAAGACGATCAGGACGGCCAGACCCAGACCCACATAAAGCAGCGGAAATGTTTGACCTGTTTTAATATAAATTAATATTTTTGGTTCCTTCTTTGTTCTGTTTCTGAGCCACATAATTACAGACATTCAACCTGGTTAGAGTAATCCAGAACTCACATATCACATGTTGAGACTCTTTAACTGTTTTGTCATAATTGCTGATTCACAGCAGAAAATTATGAAACATCAACTTTCATTGACCAACATCATAAAAACCTCAGCAGATACTTTACCATTGGGTTCAGATAATGTTGTGGTCTGTTGGATGGTTGTAGATGAAGAGGAAGAAGAAGATGAAGATGCAGCTGTGAGAAATTAAACATTCATGATACCAATGAAGATGTTTGTCTGTGTGAGTCTCAGTTTGAACATGTTGGATGATTTGATCAGTTAAAAACATCTGAACTCAGATTTAAACCCAGTTTGAGGTGATTTGGATCAGAAGCTGTCAGTGAGCAGAGTTTACTTTCAGAAACATGGAGGAACATTTTCAGGAGAGAAACTCACCTTCAGTCACATCCAGATAAAATTCATAATCTTGAGATCGGTCTTTACCAAAACCACATCGGTATCGTCCTGAATCAGATCGTTTCACCTCTGAGATTCTCACATAGAGAACAACTGAAGTATAAAGTGATTCATAGAAAGTGCTGTATCTGCCTTTCTTAGTGCTGCCTTCTGTTGTGTTAATCAGAATATTTTCTCCTTCACAGTTTTCCTTACAGAAGATTATCGGATTTCCAGAGAAATTAAATTTACATTCAACTCTGATGTTTTCTCCTTCCATTCCTGCATAGGTTTCTGCAGCGTCTCCATCCTGCAGAGCAGCTGAGAAGATAAACAGTCAGTAATTACTGTGATATTCAGCAGCTTGAAGAGAAAATATGTTTTATAAATATAACTGAAGATGTGAGAATAAGTTAACATTGATTCCAACATTTTAAACTAATTCTAATAAATTCCCCAAACATTTATGTTGCACATCAACCTTCTGGTTTCTTTGTTCCACCTGGTTAAATCTTCAACAGCAACTCAAAGCTTGTTTAAGAGCTAAAAAGTTAGCATCATTTAGTTTTTATTTTTGTTTTTATATTTTAGAGCACGGCTCTGTCCTGCAGATTTATCACAGTGTCTGTGATGAAATTTTGGTATTGCATAACTTTGTCGTTTCCGTTTATTCTCCTTTTCAACTTCTTTAAATTTATGACAAAAAATGTCTTTTTCTAGTTCTCTAAAGCAACAAACTCTGAGATCAAGACAAAACTGAACATTTTGTTTATTTAAATCTGCATTTTAACAACTACCAGGTGGTTAGTTTGCTGTTTTTGTTCTGAAATAATTTGACTTTGCGTCCAGAAAGGAAACTGTGTAAATATATTAGTGATTTGAAAAGCTTAAAATAACTCAATTAATTTTGGAATTATGTTATTTATACTTGAACAGATCAACATATTGGTTTCTTTTACCACAGAAACCAACAGGAAGCAGGAAGAAAACTACACAGAAACAGAGTCGGCTTCAAACTTTTCAACCAAGTTGAAATTCTCCCTGGTAAACAGTGAGGAACTGAAAGGATGAAGGACTGAAAGCAGAGAAACTGATATAAATAAAATAATGTACTCACTGAGGAAGAGGAGGCAGATCAGAGTGAGACAGACCTTCATCCTGAGCTGCTGATGGTTTCTAACTCTGCTTCTCTTCCTGCTTCACTGATAAACCGCAGGATGCTGTTCCTCCTCTGAACACCAGAGGTCACTCTCCTCCTATTTTACTGCTAACGAATAAGACTGGATTTCTTAAAACTCAAAATGTTTCATTTCACAAATTCTGCAGTCCAGATTTATCATTTAAATAGAAACTGATGCTGAAATTAAAAGATGAGAAGTAAAAAAGCTGAAGCACAAACACAGAAAACATCACAATGATCTTCAGATACTTTTACACACGCACAGATATTTTGAGACTATTTTCACTCCATACCCCTCAGCCTGTTGGAGGAAACGACTAAGAGTTTATTTTACGGCGTCCCCTAGTGGACAGAGTGGGTTTTTTCTCTCTGCTTTTGCCTTCCCTTGCAATAAATTAGCAATCTCTATTTTATACAAAGTCACAGTGATTACAAACTTAAAACCGCAAATACCTTTAAAGTTCCTCAGTGAAAAAGTGTTTATACATTCTTAACCGTAACTATTTTTGTCACCTTCTAGACCATAAGGCCGCATTAATAGAACTTTTAAAGTAACATTTGTGTTACAAAGGTTTAGAAAAACACAGACTGCATAAAAGTAGGTGGCCTTATTGTCATGTTCCGTGTTTTTCTGTGTGTTTATTTCAAGTTTTCTGTGTCTCCGTGTTGTCCTGTTCTCCCCTCGATTACTCCCAGGTGTGTCTCATTCCCTGATTACCCTCCTGTGTATTTAGTGTCTCTGTGTCTCTGCCGGGTCCTCGTCTAATGTGCGCTCAGTCCTTCGTGTGTCCAGTCGTAAACCAGTTGCTTCCGGCGTTGAGCCCTGGCCTCCGCTCAGCCGTGCTGCCTGTGTTATTGGACTGTTTTTGGACTGACGTTTATTTTTCATTAAAACAACCATCATTCATCTCATCTGTGTCTTCTGCGTCTGCCTCACCACCGCATTACATGACACTTCTTCATTTTCACAGCAACACAAACAGATCTTGTATTTGCTGCATGCAAGAAAAACACACTGACTGGTCTGGTTTTGCTTGCTGTTTGTAATTTATTGTCACCTTCTTTGATGTGTGTACGTGGAAATGCGAGTAAGTAATGTTGGAAGATAATGACATTGTTTATACATTAGAGTATTTCAGTTTTTGCCTTTAATGCACGTAAGAGCTACACAAGGTGGGTATTTTCGTGTCGTGTATTTATTTAGAAACAGGATGTTTGTAACCATTAATATTGCAGTTGTTTAGTATGTGTGATATTATTTTAGTCATTTTGTTTGGGAATTATTTGGACACTGACGTTGTATTGATGTTTGTCTTTTCTAGAACCACACAGTTACGTCAAATTAAGAAATAAACAGCAAGTGCAAGTTAAACCCACTGGAGTTCTAACCGGACTCACCACAGTGATCTGAACATTTCCACTAGCAATTACAATCCCTAACTTTTAAGAACCAACACACAGCTCATTGACTGCTGCCATTTTACACCAGCTCATACTGCCAGATCTAACTCTAGACTGCCACCTTCAGGCTTCTCGTGATCAGTTAATAACAGTTTCCAGTTTTATTTCTCCCCTCTGTGGGCTGCCACCTTATCGTGGTGGAGGGGTTTGAGTGTCCCAGAGATCCTAGGAGCTGTCAGGGGCTTCATGAATCTGGATGGGGTCTGCTGTGTCAAACGGCTCCTAGCTGAGGGATCCGGACCAAGAGCAGCCTGAAGACAACTATGAAATATAGACAGATGTCAAGGTTTATGAGGTGAGATATGATAATAAACTATGAACTGAATTTAAAGAATTAAGACCAAATTAAACTAAATAATAAACAAATTATGAAAACCAAAAACTACAAACACTTGCAGATCATGACTTATTGTTTTATTGTTGTGCTCTATTGATGGAAAGTCTGTTGACAGTTAAATATTCACTCTGCTTAGACTTTCCTCATTTTTTAGATGTTCCCTGTTAGTTTAATCTGATAACAGAACATTTAGTTGCTTTTGGTTTTTATTTGCAGATAAATGACGGAGGAGTTTCAAAGAAACTGTCGACTTCTTCAGGACCTTCAGTGAAAACTGACCCATGTGGTCACATGACTGCTGGGTGAGTAACAGCGAAACGATGCATGTTTTCTGTAACCAGAATACTTCAGTAGTGCCTCCAATAGTATAAATTTATGCTCTAAAATTGAGTCACAAATCAAAATATTGATACTTTTGATACCTCAGGTATTTCAGGTAGTGTATACCGTTAACAAAAACACAGTAATTTGTAAGAGTGATGTGGCTCTGCTGCTCAGCTCAGTCAGTTACTTGATAAAAATAAATGCATTTCACAATTAAAATGTTGAAATGTAAGTGTTTTTTCTATCTTATATTAAGTAAACATTATAGATAAATAAAATGTAAGTAATGCAATGAAATGCAGGTATTGACAAACTTCAGTTATTTAAATATTTTACTGCGTATTTCAATTTGAGTCTGTTTGAGCATTATAAAACTGCAATACTTTGAGATTCGCTAAACATATCTGGATTTACATTAACTGTATCAGAATTGGATCGGTATCGCTGATACCCGCATCAGCTGTCGAACATCGCTATTTAAATATGGAGCGATAACGGAAGTGAGGAGGAAGGGAAAAAGTTTCTTACAGGATTTGGTTCATTTGATAAAACAGAATATTAGGGCAACACTAGAAAAAATAAAACTGAGAATTGAGAATAAAGTCACAAAATGATGATAAACTGGCACAAGAATAAAGTCTTAGTATTATGAGAATAAAGTAGTGATAATGAGAATAGTCATGTTTCAGAAGAGATGTTATAAAATTACAAGAATAAAATCAAAATGAGAATTAGAATATTTTAGTATTATGAGAATAGTCGAAATGAGAAAATTACAAGAATAAAGTGATATTACAAAGATAAAGTCGTAATATAAATATTTTTGTAATACTATGACTCTCATACAACTTTCTTCTCATTATGACTTCTTGTAATTTAATTTCTTTAATCAGCATGGCCCTAATACTTTTTAGTTTGACCCAGTTCAGTGTGAAAGTGAATAGTAGCTGGAAATATAACAAATGTTTAGTTTTGGTTCCCAATCGAACTGAATCTACCAGGTTATCAGGTGTGAGAAAAAACCTCCACATTCTCATGAGCCAAGGTTTCTAAACTTATCCTCATTTACTCCTCAGCGGAAACACAAACATATTTACACTGAAGGACAATGAGAGAATGACATGAATGCATCAGTGAAGGAATCACAGTATTTTGGATTTTCTGCAGGTTTAACGATAAAAGTAAAACTGAAGGAGTCCATGCAGAACTTCAGGTGCCATTCCTGCTGTGTGTTTCCTGCTGGAGAGACTCTTGGTGTGCCTGTTGAAACATGCAGTCTGAAGACGGTTCTGTCACTTTTTAAGGGAGACATAAAGCTGGGCATGGGGCATAAATCAGCTCCATATCAAATCAGCCAAAGCGAAAGTATGAAAGAATATATAAACTTTATTTTTTTAGTTTTTCCTCTCAAACTGATGTTACATCCTCTATATTGTTGTTTTTTCCACAGTAGAAAATTCACATTCATCGCAATATTCAACATAGACTATGGAATATAAACAAATGAACAAAATGGGGTCCTAAAAATCTCAAATGATGATTTTTTTATTTAAAAATCTTAGAAATGTTAAATCTATATTTGTGTTCTAAGTTATAAAAATCATCCTTTTTATGTTTGTAGGTTTTATTGTTTCATCCAAATCTAAATTATTCTGACCTTTATTTGATACTTTTGTCTTATTTAAGGTCTTATCCTCATATTTTTAATGCTAACGTAGAAAATTGAATTTATTAAAATACAAAATATTTGCTTATTTACAGGAGTTTATTAAAAAAACATCTTTACAACACGGTAATTAGATTATCTTTCAAACATCTTCTGTAACATTCAATGAAGAAACATTTTTTAGCCAAGTGGCAAAACTCCTTTATAATGTGTAGAAACGTTCCTGTATCTTTGACATTCAGTTATTTTCTAGTGAAAATATGAGACTAAATGTTTTTTTGAGATTAATTCAGGAATAAACAGGAATTATTTCATCAGCAGATTAATTGTTCTGTCTGTCCTCTGGGTTTTCCTCTCTCTCTGGGTTGATCTGCAGGAAGAAGAAGAAGTGTTTAATTAATTTATTTTTATTAAAGGAGGTTAGAAACTCTAATCAAACTCAGGTGTTTTATAAATATTCAAACTGACCTGAGAGACGGCAGCGTTCCCAGTCTCCCCAGCAGAATCTGAAAAACATTCAGATCAGAGAAATGAAACGTCTGATTTACAGAAAACTCATCGTTTATTTTCTCACCTTTGCTTTTCGTGGTTCTCTTCTTCCAACAGGAAATCATCAAAGGTGTCGATAACAAGATGATCTTGGCGACCAGAGACAGAAT
This sequence comes from Xiphophorus maculatus, assembly GCF_002775205.1. Taxonomy (NCBI): domain Eukaryota; kingdom Metazoa; phylum Chordata; class Actinopteri; order Cyprinodontiformes; family Poeciliidae; genus Xiphophorus; species Xiphophorus maculatus. Next base: position 28,734,567 of record NC_036443.1, read on the forward strand.
CAGATAAAGCTGCAGACCTGCAGGAGAGTTAAAGAGAGAACAGCTTGGTTGGATCAGGTTGGAAAATGTGACTCTTGAGACAAACGAAGGTAAACAGATACCTTTGTTCATTGTTAATGGAAAAGTCTTCAGGGTCCAGTTTGGTTCTGAAGTTGTAGCTGTGAGAAATTAAACATTCATGATACCAATGAAGATGTTTTTCTGTGTGAGTCTCAGTTTGAACATGTTGGATGATTTGATCAGTTAAAAACATCTGAACTCAGATTTAAACCCAGTTTTGGATCAGAAGCTGTCAGTGAGCAGAGTTTACTTTCAGAAACATGGAGGAACATTTTCAGGAGAGAAACTCACCTTCAGTCACATCCAGATAAAATTCATAATCTTGAGATCGGTCTTTACCAAAACCACATCGGTACCGTCCTGAATCAGATCGTTTCACCTCTGAGATTCTCACATGGAGAAAAGCTGAAGTATAATGTGTTTCATAGGAAGTGCTGTATCTGCCTTTCTTAGTGCTGCCTTCTGTTGTGTTAATCAGAATATTTTCTCCTTCACAGTTTTCCTTACAGAAGATTATCGGATTTCCATTGAAATTAAATTTACATTCAACTCTGATGTTTTCTCCTTCCATTCCTGCATAAGTTTCTGCAGCGTCTCCATCCTGCAGAGCAGCTGAGAAGATAAACAGTCAGTAATTACTGTGATATTCAGCAGCTTGAAGAGAAAATATGTTTTATAAATATAACCAAAGATGTGAGAATAAGTTAACATTGATTCCAACATTTTAAACTAATTCTATTAAATTCCCCAAACATTTATGTTGCACATCAACCTTCTGGTTTCTTTGTTCCACCTGGTTAAATCTTCATTGGAGAAGCAACTCAAAACTTGTTTAAGAGCTAAAAAGTTAACATCATTTAGTTTTTATTTTTATATTTTTAGAGCACATCTCCGTTCTGCACATTTATTACTGCATCTGTGATAAAATTTTGGTTTTGCGTAACTTTGTTGTTTCCGTTTATTCTCCTTTTCAACGTCTTTAAATTTATGACGAAAAATATATTTTTCTAGTTCTCTAAAGCAACAAACTCTGAGATCAAGACAAAACAGAACGTTTTGTTTATTTAAATCTGCATTTTAACAACTACCAGATGGTTAGTTTGCTGTTTTTGTTCTGAAATAATTTGACTTTGCGTCCAGAAAGGAAACTGTGCAAATTAGTGATTTGAAAAGCTTAAAATAACTCAATTAACGTTGGAATTTTTTTTTTTTTTCTCGGAAGAGTTTTTGCGGCGCTAGTGGCTCGTATTTTTTCTACAGTAGGCAGACAAGAAGGAGGGTGAGGAGGGGGAGACATGCGGTAAAGGTCGTCGGGACCGGGAGTCGAAACCGCGACGTCCGCGTTGAGGACTAAGGCCTCTAGACGTGGGGCGTGCTAACCCCCTGCGCCACCACAGCACGCCCCAAGAAGTTTATTTATACTTGAGCAGATCAACATCTGTTACCACAGAAACTAACAGGATGCAGGAGAGATAATTACACAGAAACAGAGTCGGCTTCAAACTTTTCAACCAAGTTGAAATTCTCCCTGGTTTCAGTGAGGAACTGAAAGGATGAAGGACTGAGAGCAGAGAAACTGATATAAATAAAATAACGTACTCACTGAGGAAGAGGAGGCAGGTCAGAGTGAGACAGACCTTCATCCTGAGCTGCTGATGGTTTCTAACTCTGCTTCTCTTCCTGCTTCACTGATAAACCAGGAACTTCTCTGCAAGATGCAGTTCCTCCTCTGAACACTAGAGGTCACTCTCCTCATAATTTACTGCTAACGAATAAGACTGGATTTCTTAAAACTCAAAATGTTTCATTTCACAAATTCTGCAGTCCAGATTTATCCTTTAAATAGAAACTGATGCTGAGATTAAAAGATGAGAAGTAAAAAAAGCTGAAGCACAAACACAGAAAACATCACAATGATCTTCAAACAAACAACTTTGTATAAATGAGAGATAAACATTTATAGCCTGGTAACCATAGAAACATTACAACACTAGTTCATGTTTTAGCCGCAAGTTTCAGTTTAGCACTAATCAGAAATCATGATGCACAATTTAAACCAAAGAATTCAACTTCAACTAGTTTAGTTTACTCTGCAGGTAAATTTAGTTTATCAGCAAAATTACAGGACTTTCTGTATCCTGCAATGTGGAGAACATCTACTGTAAGAAAACATAAATATTTAATTATTTTTCTTTCCAATTATTATATTGCTCAGTCTTTGTGGCTTTTGTTTTACATATATATTTATAAAGAGATGGGCTAACTGCTCTTTTTGTTTATCTTAGCAAATAAATACTTTTATTAAGAAATATATTTACATAAACTATAAAAAGGGTGCTGTGATTACTTATAAAAATATTTAATAAAATCTGAGATCAGACCTCAAAAACTTAAAGATTAAAAGGATAAAAATAATTTTACATTAATATGTCTGCCTTTTCAGTTTACATCAAAATAGATTAACAAGAAATTTGAAGTAAAGCAATTCACATCAGTTTGTTCACATTTAAATTTACTAATAAACAACATGAACATTGAGACATTTGGTTCATCTGGAGTAACAAAAAGTAAAGTCTGCACACATCCAAGTTGAATTTAAATTATTAAATATAATCAGAAATAATGAGAAAGAATAAAAATAAAAAGAGAAAATCATTTAATTTAATAATATTCATTCTTTGCAACACAATACCCTCTGTTTTCTTTTCATTGTTAGTTCCTTGAATTTATTTTCTTTTCATTAATGTAATGTATCACATCATATATTTTCTACTTTGATATTAAATAAAAGAAATTTAATTTCCATCTCTTTTGTTACTTATAAAGATTTATGTTCTCAAGACCTGAAAGAAGAAAATTACTGGAAGTGAATTTCAGTTTCTGAACTATTTCTGCAGTTATGCATCTCATTTATAAATCAGGATGATTATTTGTAGAGAAATAAAAACAGTAACGTTTTAGCAGAGCCAGAGCAGAGCTACTGCTGTAAACTAATGTTGGAGTAAAGAGCAGAATCATCGCTGCGGTTTGCAAAGTTCATCTGGATCTCTGAGTAAGTGACGTTTTCTGCATGACCACAGGGGGCGCTGTCGGCTGAAGTAGAGGCATCTTTCAGGAAACGAACCTCAGAGTACTCTACTGCACCACCTTTAGCCTGGAAGGAAACAAGGAGAAACATTTCACTTAGCAACTTTATGTATTATCATTTTCCTTCATGTAGAAAATAATATTTGAGTCAAATAAACCATTAGGAAGACAAAATCTGTTCATTTAAATTAGCCTGAGTCAAGTTTAGATGTTGATTTACTACGTTATAATTCAAATCTACTGAAGCAGATTATGGAGGCAGAGTTGTCTTAAAATACTGTTAATATTTTACACTTATTTCATGACACCGTGATATTTTATTTTTGTTGTTTTCACAAGTTGATTTTCTCAAATTTTACTAAGATTTTAAACAACAGTTTCCTGTTAGGCTGTTGAAATGCTTCCTCCTTTATTCCTTCCTTTATATTTTCTTTAGTTACCTGGAAGTTTTTGCTGTTTTCTGTTTCTCCTGAAGAACCTGAAAAACATGCAGTTCAGTAAATATGACAATAGATTTTCTAATGTGAAACATTTTTAGCATCTTATAAGTAACATATAATACAGTAGAAAATGCATTTAGTTACTTTAATGGTTTGTAACATTGTAGTTGTTATATTACAAAATTAATTGAATTAATAACTCGTTTATTCAAATTAGCCTTTGAATATAAATACAAAAAGAAGTAAATACTTTCCAAAAAACAAAAAAACCTTCAGACTAGCCCACTGGGAATTGCCCCAGTTTTCCCGATTAGCCAATCTGAGCTTCGCTCCGCCAGAACATTTCATATTTCACAATAAAAATAGAGCTGGAGCTGAAAGATCTCTTGTGAAATGGTGTCCAAACTTTTAGCAGACTGATGTTTCCTCACTGACTCTCTGCATCAGGGTCAGAAATGATGCAGCAACTTTCAGTGTTGAAAGGGAAGCATTGAGTTTATTTCATATTTGACATTTTCACAACATTACAGACACTTTGTGATTATACCAACGATCACATTCAGATGGTAAAATATGGGAACTTCTGAAATAATGAAATAAAGAACATTTTCCAACAGTGGAGAATCATTTACAGCCTCTTCTTGAATTATTCTTAAAAAATAAAGTTTCAGGTAAAAATTTTCTTTTTCATTGTAGACATTAATAAATGTGCTACAACAATTTATTATATTTATTCATATAATTTTGTTACTAATTCAAATCTTGATAAGATTTACTTTAAATATGGATAGTTTATAACCAGTAGAGGTCGAAATTATTCATATCCCTGGCAGATTTAGTTTTAAAGTATCCTTTAAATTTGACCAACATGTTTCTTAAGACTGAAAGTAATTTTAACATTTTGGAAAAATCTGAAGGAAGCTAAAGATTAGGGTGATGGATAGGAGGCGTTCCGTCCTCAAAGACTTGGAGATCATCAACAAGAAAAAATATTGAAATATCAGCGGAAACTTGAAACAGCTGTTGAGAAATTATAAGAAATAATTGATTGCTGTAATGTCAGCAAAGATATGAATGCATGAATATGTTTTAGAAGTCCATTTTCATGCTAAAACTGCAAAAGAAATAAAGAAAATTGGTTATTTTGATAAAGTTTCCCCTGATAGTTGTTAATTTAGTGGGCTGGTGACTAAATGACTTTAACCTTGTGATGTGTATTATTTTTTCTATAGGTTAGTTTTCAGTAATATTTCACCCTCATCCTGTAACTCACCTTTCTGTTGACTGAAGTTTTTCCTCTTGAAGAAAATCAGCAGAGCTGCAGCTAAAGAGACGATCAGGACGACCAGAACCAGACCCACATAAAGCAGCGGACCTGCAGGGATGATCAGAGTTTATCTCAGTTTATTCTGAGTCAAAGAATCTCCAACAAAATGTTTTAATAGTTTGATTATTTGTAAACTTGTAATCATGCTGAATTGTGTAGTTCTTTCATGTAACTGCTCTGAGTCTCACTGATGAACAAAGTTGGATTTCAGCAAAACCAAATGATCTAATAAACATAAACAGATGATGAACCTGGAGCTGCAGCTGGTTTCTCAGAGAGTTTGATGGTTTCAGATGGAGAAGGAGAGAAACTCTGACTCTGAGTTGTTGTTGCTGTTGCTGCTGCTGTTGTTGTTTTTATTGTTGTTTTTGTGGAGGTTGCTGGGATAAAAGTTGATTCTATAAAAGGTCTCGGAGTCCATTTTGGTTTTGAAGAATCTGAAGAAGTGAGAATTAAACAGAACCACAAGTGAGGTTAAATTTTTAAGTTTTCAAAATTTTACGATTGATGCGTCTTCATGAGTTGCGGTTTGAAAATGTTGGCCTTTTAAAGTTGGTCTGGTGACAACTTGAACTAAAATTTCAGTTCAGAAAACTCACCTTCAATCACAACAAGATCAAAATCATCGTATAGAGTTCCATGTAAGGTTTCATCGGAGCGACACCGGTACCGTCCTGAGTCTGACGGTTTCAGATCTGTGATCCACACATACAGAAAATCAGATGAAAAAATATTTCTTCTTTCATATCTGATGCTGAATCTGCCGTTCTCATCCCTGTCTTCAGTTGTTTCAATGAGAATATTTTCTCCTTCACAGGTTTCCTTACAAAGGAACCTTTTCTCTCCAGAGTAACCAAATTTACATCTAACTGTGATGTTTCCTCCTTCCTTTCCTCTGTAGGTTCCTAGGGTTTCTCCATCCAGAGCTGCTGAGGAGAAAAACAGTCAGTAGTTACTGTCACTGTGAAATATAATATTGTTTAAATACAGAATAAATGTTAATTTAACCTTTTTAATTTCATAAATTCTCTAAATATTTTCTGGTTTCTTTATGACGGCTGAAAAAATCTCCAGAGAGGAAATTTGTAAAATCTCAGTAAAGCTTTGGATAAAACTGTTTTCTCTGTTTTATGTCTCTAAGGAGAGTTTGAGTGTTGCTGGTCGATTACTTCTGCTCTCAATTTCCTCTTCAGGTGTTTTAAAAATTATGAAACAAACAGCTGTTTCCTGTAGTTCTTTAACTAGATGAGCTGTAGAAAACCAATAAGTGACCAACAGAGCATGAACTACATGGGAAGTAAGTTTTGTTTATCTAATTATAAATCTGAACAAATTTCATTTGGCATTTTGTGTGAATAAAATCAGAGTTTACATCCTCAATTTTAATATCAGCATACTTAACCACAAAATAAAACTGAGGAAAAACTCAAAAAAAAAATTTAAATTGAGAAGACATCCAGAAATGACTGTAAAACTTTTCAGTTTCTTTCAATGATCTATGAAACACCATTGAAAGTCTTTTTCTTTTTCTCTTTTTTTACTCTAGGTTTTGTAGCAAACTGCAAGTTCTCCAAAGCAACAGATTGTGAGCTCAAGATAAAACTTTTGGTTATTTATATCTGCATTACAACAACTGATAGATGGTTAGTTTTCTGCTTTTTTCCCAAAATAATCTGTTTTTGCCCCCTTTATTTTTGATACATTCATGCATAATTCATTTGTCAAATCACAAATAAATGAGTGATTTGACAAAGTTAGAATAATTAAACGAAATGTTTAAATTAACCATTTCTATTTAAACTGACCTTTAAAACAGAAACCAACAAAGAAAACCAGAGAAACTGAATCGGCTTCAAACCTTTCAACATAGAAAAACCTGTGAGGAACTGAAAGGACTGAAAGCAGAGAAACTGCTATAAATAAAATAACGTACTCACTGAGGAGGAAGAGGCAGATCAGAGTGAGACAGACCTTCATCCTGAGCTGCTGATGGTTTCTAACTCTGCTTCTCTTCCTGCTTCGCTGATAAACCAGAAACTTCTCTGCAGGATGCAGTTCCTCCTCTGAACACTAGAGGTCACAATCCTCCTACTTCTACTGCAAAGTTAAAGTTTATGTAGATTATTGCTGATCAGATGAAACAGTTTGCTTCTCATGTAGGACTTCACTAACTGTTTTAATTAAATAAAATAATTCTATATTAAAAAAAACATTAGATTAGGTTAAAATGTTAATATTTTAGAACATTACAACATTAATTAGTTGACTGTGCCTCTAAACATCCAAACTGATGGTTCAAAGGGAAACAGATGACCTTATTTATCACTTTATCACTATAAATGTAGGTTTTATAACATGGTTGTTTGTGATATTTAGGTAAAGATTTTAGAAATGCAAATCTATATTTGTGTTATAAGTAATAAATATAATTGTTATTTTTGCAGGTTTCATTCTTCAATAAAAATCTAAATGATTCCAATTTGGATTATATTCCTTTGTCTGATTTAAAGTGCAATGTGTCCCTAAAATCTGTCAAAGTCTAATTCTGACATGTGAAGTTGTGCTGAAATGGATAATACCAAACAGGCAATATATTAAGTTTTTATTAATATAGAAATAAAATGGAACGTTTTCCAAACATAGTCATGTAACATTGGGATTATAAGAATGAAAACAAATTTTATTAAACAGGAAATGTTTTTTTAAAACATCACATTTTCTCTAAAAGAGCAGTAATACACTGAAAAATACCTCACAAAATTAAATTGATGTAAACACTTTAAACGCATAACTTCTTCAACCACAGGTGGAAAAATATTCATGTTGAATAATAACAAAAAGATTTATTTGCTTCATTGCTAAACTTGTTCAAAAGGATATTTAAAACTGAGAAAAAGCAAAAAGCAGAGAAATGTCATCATAAAGAACCAATATATATCACAGGGGAACAATAAATCAAACAAAAGAGGCAAAAATATAAATGGAGAACATGAAAACATTTACATACTTAAAATATGTTAAATAAAACATTAAAACGGTCACAGCACAGTGATTAGATCATCTTTCAAAGTTATGCAACACTGAGGAACAATTTTTAGACAGGAAATAGAGCTTATTTCAACATTTAGGTTCTCTATGAAACTGTGCAATATGATTCATTTTGATTATTTTATTGTGAAAACATGAGACTAACCGTTCTTCATCTGTACTTTGAGCTGTGATTGTTTCAGTTCAGGAATAAACTGTAAATATTTTTTCTGCGTTCTCAGTTTCCACAGCAGAATCTGAAAAACATTCAGATCAGAGATCAAACTTCTGATTTACAGACACAACTTATTCTGTGTTTTCTCACCTTTGCTTTTCGTGGTTCTCCTCTTCCAGCAGAAAATCACCAAAGGTGTCGATAACAAGATGATCTTGACGACCAGAGACAGAATCACATAAAGCTGCAGACCTGCAGGAGATTTAAAGAGAGAACAGCTTGGTTTGATCAGGACAAAGTGAAAAATGTGGCTCTTCTGATATAAACAGCTGATGATCTTCATCTTTGTTACTGTTTGTAAAAACAACATTTAGATGTCGGCATCCCTGCACATTAACCTGACTCTGACATGAGAGAACATAGATGTTCATTCATGCAGTTTAATCTGTGCTCGTATAAAATAATAAATATTTAAAGTTTGCAGCACAAACATCAAACCTGCAACAGTGCAGAGGCTGGTACAATGAATTTCACAGGAATTTAAAAAATGATTCATTCTTTAGCTAAAATCATAGAAAATGGTCACAATACATGACTGATTATTAAATATTCATTTTACCTTACCGTATACAAGACAAAAATGAGATAGTGCTCCATAAAACCTCAACGCATCATGATGTGAGTCAACTGGTTTTCTGGCCCAAGACCAATAACCAACACATGAACCACAAGTAGTTTTAGTTACATTAGTTTCTGTAATTTTGTTTGTTTACTGAATGTTAAGCCTTTTATTTTTAATGGTTTCTTTACCATCTTTGAGATTCACTGATAAATTTGGACTTTAATAAACCCAAATTATCTCATCAACGTCTAATAAACATGAACAGATGATGAACCTGGAGCTGCAGCTGGTTTCTCAGTGAGTTTGATGGTTTCAGACGGAGAAGGAGAGAAACTTTGAGTTGATGTTGGGAGAAAAGTTGATCCTAGAAAAGGTCTTGGAGTCCATTTTGGTTCTGAAGAATCTGAGGATGTGAGAATGAAACAGAATCACATCCACTGAGGTTAAATTTATATTCTTCCTGTTTTTATTATTGATTTGTGTCTTCATGAGTCGCAGTTTGGAGATGATGGCTTTGTAAATCAGATATCCTGAAATCTGAGTTTAACCCAGAAAACTCACCTTCAGTCACAACAAGATCAAAATCATCGTATAGAGTTCCTTTCCATCCATCGGAGCGACACCGGTACCGTCCTGAGTCTGACGGTTTCAGATCAGTGATGCTCACATGTAGAAAATCAAATGAAAAAATATTTCTTTTTTCATATCTGATGCTGAATCTGCCTCTCTGATCTTTATCTTTAGTTGTTTCAATGAGAATATTTTTTCCTTCACAAGTTTCCTTACAAAGGAACATTTTCACTCCAAAGAAAACAAATTCACATCTAACTGTGATGTTTCCTCCTTCCTTTCCTCTGTAGTTTCCCAGAGTTTCTCCATCCTGCAGGGCTGCTGAGGAGAAAAACAGTCAGTAGTTACTGTAAGATTCAGCTGCTTGAAGAAAAAATATTTGTATGCATTTAACTGAACTGATTGTATATTATAACACAGTGGGAATATAATCACAAATTAACTTATATGTCTTAGAATAACTGCAAATTTAAATATAATTCTCTAAATAACTGGATTAATAATGTTTTGTTTTTTAATATAAAAGATCTTCATTGAAAAAGGCTGTAAATTAAAGTTTTGGTGAAAGAAATAAACATTTTTCTCTGTTTTGTTTAATTAAGAAGTGTTTCATTATTGCTGCTCTCTGAGTTACTTCTGCTCTGATGTTCCTCTTTATTTGTATTGCAACTGTTGAAACAAGCAGTTGTTTCCTCTTCGTCTTAGACTAGATGATTTTTATAAAACCAACAGTTTTCTGAAACAACAGACTCTGAGCTCTATGGGAGGCGAGTTTGATGTTTTTTATTTTAATATAAATTACTACATTCCTGTATATGTGTGAAGTTTAGATTCTGAGCTTTACAATATCAGTATTTGACCAACTTGTCAAGATAAAGTAACAGATGAAACTGGAAGAAAAGTCAGAGATCAGTTTAAAACTGTTCAAGTTAAAAATTTGTTTATTCCTCAGTTTATTCCTCACAGATAAACTGAGGATGAAGGACTGAGAGTAGAAAAACTGATATAAATAAAATAACGTACTCACTGAGGAAGAGGAGGCAGATCAAGGTGAGACAGACCTTCATCCTGAGCTGCTGATGGTTTCTAACTCTGCTTCTCTTCCTGCTTCACTGATAAACCAGGAACGTCTCTGCTGGATGCAGTTCCTCCTCTGAACACCAGAGGTCGCTCTACACCTTAAATTCAAATTATGCTCCAATAGTCAACTTTATTGTTACAAGCTAACATTTACAACTATGAGAAAATAGGATCACACTGTTTGTATTTGAAGCAAAACTTACTGCCGTTATTTTTAGAGCATTTAAATCACTTCACACCTTCAGCAGTTTGTTCCTCCAGAAAGTTTTTAATCCTAAACCAGTCGTTCCCAAACCCCGGGCCGCGGACTGGTACCGGTCCGTGGACCAGTGGTTCCCGGGCCGCACAAGAAATAATTAATTATTTCCGTCTTATGTATTATCTGAGTCTGGATGATTTTTTATTTTGAAAATCCTTTAACGTCTTGCACGCCAACATTGAGCCCACAAGCAGCAAAATGAGTCAGAAACAGATCAAATGTCTTTAGAAGACTTATCTGGAAGGGGAAAAGGCTGTATTTTAAGAGTTTAGTTGAGTTAGAAGTAATTTAGTTTTTTGTTCTTGTTTGGTTCTTTCTGTGGGTGAAACCTGTGGCTTTAAAAGCTGGGCTCTGCACTGACAAGTCACACTGAAGGTGACGGACTCTTACACTGAAGGTTCTGCTGTTTGTCTGTTTTTAATCTGCCTTGAACGTCATTTTACATATTCTGCACCTCTCCTCTTTGCTCACCTGAATAAAAACATAATAAATTTCACTGAAGTGATCTCTGGCCTTGGCCAGTCATTTTTCTTTGTCCAAGTTATAATACAACCTCGCTACAATATATATATTTTTTACAGAATAGTTGCTATCCACAGATTTAAAGTCAAATTTCTTTTTACTAAATGACCCCCAACCCAGCTGGAACTGCAAGACAAATATGAAGGAAGTTATTTTTAAACAGATCGACATCTTTTACCACAGAAACTAACAGAAACAGAGTCGTCTTAAAACATTTCAGTAAAGTAGAAAAACTTTTAAATAAACCGAAAGGATGAAGGATTGACAGCAGAGAAACTGATATAAATAAAATAATGTACTCACTGAGGAGGAAGAGGCAGATCAGAGTGAGACAGACCTTCATCCTGAGCTGCTGATTGTTTCTAACTCTGCTTCTCTTCCTGCTTCACTGATAAACCAGGAACTTCTCTGCAGGATGCAGTTCCTCCTCTGAACACCAGAGGTCACAATCCTCCTACTTCTACTGCAAAGTCAAAGTTTCTGTAGATTATTGCTGATCAGATGAAACAGTTTGCTTCTCACATAGGACTACACTAACTGTTTTAATTAAATACAATAGTTCTATATTCAAAAAACATTAGATTACGTGAAAATGTTAATATTTTAGAACTTTACAACATTAATTAGTTGACTGTGCCTCTAAACATCCAAACTGATGGTTCAAAGGGAAACAGATGACCTTATTTATCACTTTATCACTATAAATGTAGGTTTTATAACATGGTTGTTTGTGATATTTAGGTAAAGATTTTAGAAATGCAAATCTGTATTTGTGTTATAAGTATTAAATATAATTGTTATTTTTGCAGGTTTCATTTTTCAATAAAAATCTAAATGATTCCAATTTGGATTATATTCTTTTGTCTGATTTAAAGTGCAATGTGTCCCTGAAATCTGTCAAAGTCTAATTCTAACGTGAAGTTGTGCTGAAATGGATAATACCAAAAAGGCAATATATTAAGTTTTTATTAATATAGAAATAAAATGGAACGTTTTCCAAACATAGTCATGTGACATTGGGATTATAAGAATGAAAACAAATTTTATTAAACAGGAAATGTTTTTTTAAAACGTCACATTTTCTCTAAAAGGGCAGTAATACACTGAAAAATACCTCACAAAAATAAATTGATGTAAACACTTTAAATACATAACTTCTTCAACCACATTTGGAAAAATATTCCCGTTAAATAATAACAAAAGGATTTATTTGCTTCATTGCTAAACTTGTTCAAAAGGATATTTAAAACTGAGAAAAAGCAAAAAGCAGAGAAATGTCATCATAAAGAACCAATATATATCACATGGGCACAATAAATCAAACAAAAGAGGCAAAAATATAAATGGAGAACATGAAAACATTTACATACTTAAAACATGTTAAAAATAAACATTAAAACGGTCACAGCACAGTGATTAGATCATCTTTCAAACTTATGCAACACTGAATAGAGGAACAATTTTTAGACAGGAAATAGAGCTTATTTCAACATTTAGGTTCTCTATGAAACTGTGCAATATGATTCATTTTGATTATTTTATTGTGAAAACATGAGACTAACCGTTCTTCATCTGTACTTTGAGCTGTGATTGTTTCAGTTCAGGAATAAACTGTAAATATTTTTTCTGCGTTCTCAGTTTCCACAGCAGAATCTGAAAAACATTCAGATCAGAGATCAAACTTCTGATTTACAGACACAACTTATTCTGTGTTTTCTCACCTTTGCTTTTCGTGGTTCTCCTCTTCCAGCAGAAAATCACCAAAGGTGTCGATAACAAGATGATCTTGACGACCAGAGACAGAATCACATAAAGCTGCAGACCTGCAGGGGAGTTAAAGAGAGAACAGCTTGGTTTGATCAGGACAAAGTGAAAAATGTGGCTCTGCTGATATAAACAGCTGATGATCTTCATCTTTGTTACTGTTTGTAAAAACAACATTTAGATGTCGGCATCCCTGCACATTAATCTGACTCTGACATGAGAGAACATAGATGTTCATTCATGCAGTTTAATCTGTGCTAGTATAAAATAATAAATATTTAAAGTTTGCAGCACAAACATCAAACCTGCAACAGTGCAGAGGCTGGTACAATGAATTTCACAGGAATTTAAAAAATGATTCATTCTTTAGCTAAAATCGTAGAAAATGGTCACAATACATGACTGATTATTAAATATTCATTTTACCTTACCGTATACAAGACAAAAATGAGATAGTGCTCCATAAAACCTCAACGCATCATGATGTGAGTCAACTGGTTTTCTGGTCCAAGACCAATAACCAACACATGAACCACAAGTAGTTTTAGTTACATTAGTTTCTGTAATTTTGTTTGTTTATTGAATGTTAAGCCTTTTATTTTTATTGGTTTCTTTACCATCTTTGAGATTCACTGATAAATTTGGACTTTAATAAACCCAAATCGTCTCATTAACGTCTAATAAACATGAACAGATGATGAACCTGGAGCTGCAGCTGGTTTCTCAGGGAGTTTGATGGTTTCAGATGGAGAAAGAGAGAAACTCTGAGTTGATGTTGGGAGAAAAGTTGATCCTAGAAAAGGTCTTGGAGTCCATTTTGGTTCTGAAGAATCTGAGGATGTGAGAATGAAATAGAATCACATCCACTGAGGTTAAATTTATATTCTTCCTGTTTTTATTATTGATTTGTGTCTTCATGAGTCGCAGTTTGGAGATGATGGCTTTGTAAATCAGATATCCTGAAATCTGAGTTTAACCCAGAAAACTCACCTTTAGTCACAACAAGATAAAAATCATCGTATAGAGTTCCATCAATGGTTTCATCGGAGCGACACCGGTACCGTCCTGAGTCTGATGGTTTCAGATCAGTGATGCTCACATGTAGAAAATCAAATGAAAAAATATTTCTTTTTTCATATCTGATGCTGAATCTGCCTCTCTGATCTGTATCTTCAGTTGTTTCAATGAGAATATTTTTTCCTTCACAAGTTTCCTTGCAAAGGAACATTTTCTCTCCATAGAAACTAAATTCACATCTAACTGTGATGTTTCCTCCTTCCTTTCCTCTTGTTAAGGAAATATGATTATTTTTAATGCTTAATACAGTTAATCTTAAAAGGTATATGGAACACTCTTATTTTGAACGAGGTTGTGTTAAGCATTTAAAATTAAACCAGATGGGTAAGCATTCAGAGACACAGGAACCAAATGCTGATTGGGGGAGATCTCTCGGTGGGACCCCCACTGTGAGGCCAGGCCACAGGCGAAGCCATAAAATTTGCATTTTCCTTGGGAGACAGAGATTTTAGATTTCTCAGGTATCTGTGAGGTCTTATCTCAGGTCGTTCTGTACTCAGAATGACCGAGGGAGCCACGGGGGGTCAGGGCCAGCTATCCGCTCTTTTGTTTAGGTAGAAGGCAGATGGCCCTTTGATCTTGGCCGTAGATTGAGGGGAGTTCCAAGTCTCTCTGGGAACTTCCAGTTGGTCAACAAGAGGAACGCCTTGGCTGCATATATTAAATAGGGAAACTCCTCTTCTGTTTAAAAATTCCAGGCCAGAAAACGGAGTTAGAGTTTTTTTCCATCTTTTTACTCCACGCGGGCGCCTTTGTCTGTCTCTGTGTTCGTTTGTCTTCCCTTTGTGTGTTTTTTATTTTTATGAGAAAATGCATATCTCTGTTCCTCTGCAGCTTTGTTGTCGATTGCTTAGTATGAGATTAAACTCCGTGATCTGTGACGTCAACACGTTTTGTTGTTGTTTCGTTTTAGCAGCACGCGGTTGCGGGTCGCTCATGGAGAACGCCGCTCGCCGGTCCCGGGCAAAATTAAAAGAGGAGGAAGGACCCAAAGGTTTTGTCCAAAGCTAGCATTAAATGTCTCTCTTTTTTAATAATTGGGGGCTTCGTCCGGTTCTGAAATCTTGGCGGGCGGATCGGCCTGTTTCGGCTCGACGGCTTGATGCGGTAAGATACTAGTTGATTATTTTTTTTTTGGTCGTCTGTGGTCGGGCCGGAGTGGATTGTCGCAGCCAGCTGCAGCTGCTCGGAGTTTCGAAACTGCGGAGGTATACAGATTGTTTCTAAAAGATTTTGTTGTTTAGAAATTGAATTAAAAGGCTGGAACGTTTGTCTGTGGTAGACTTTGACGAATAGTGTGTGGTACACTTGCAGAACAGGGGACCGTGGCGGGTTCAGACGGAGGGTTTTGCGCTGCCTCCGCCGTAAAAAGGCTGGGTTTTCTTAGTTTATGTTCTTTTTCCCTGGAGATTCATGACTGTGCTCCTTAAAGAAAGGAATTTAGCGATTGTGTATTTAAAATAGCCTGGGGTAGGCTTTAGATTTTTGAGAAATAGTCTGAGGTAGACTGTTAAGGAATCAAGTGAAAATAGTCTGGGGTAGACTTTAATATGGTGCATCTTTTATTTTTTTAGCCGGCATTTTATTTTTATTTTTTCCCTTTGTCTCTTACGTTTGTTTGTAACTGTGTTTGTGTTCTCTGTATTTTTTGTGCGTGGTGATTTGTGTGCGGGCTGCCGTAGAAGTGTGTGTGTCTGTGTGTTTGCGTGTGTCTGTGCGTGTGTATGCGTTAATTGCTTTGTGTGGAACGTTGTGTTTGAAAAGCGCTGTTTGCGTGAATGTGAGTTGCTTTTCCTGCGTTTTATTGTAAAGTTATTATGGACACTGAGTTGCGACACGTGGTATACGCTATTTTATGGTCGGGTTCGTTGAAGAATCTTGACGGGGAAAGTAGAACGATGGCGAAAACGTGGTCGTTTAGTTTAAAACATAAATAAATAAATAAAATAAATAGGAGTTCAGTACATAGAACTGGTACCAGAAAACAAAATTATTGGTTGTGGTTTGATTTTAACATAACTTTGAGATGTCTCTCTTTTTAAACGTGCACGGGGAATTAAAAGGTTCCTGACGATTGGACTTTAAAATTAATTAAATTGACACATGAAAATATATTAATAAAACATTGGACAATTTCTGAAGCTTCAGTAAATTTGATATAAATTACAGTAAAATTTGATAGAATAATGACCTCAGACTGACATTTGGGGACTGATGAAATTCTGACTGACTATAAACCTGGCCAGATGTGTTGTGTTCTGTGTTTTTGTAATGTGCTTTGTGTTTTGTATTGTGTTGCAATGCATGTTGGTGTGAAAGATTGTGTGATTGGAGATAAAATACCACTTTGTATTTTATGTCATATAAATACAACGAGAAGGTAAACAGCACCTCTGTCAGCAGATGCCATAGGCAAGAATTTCTCACTTGGCACGCCAAGTTGAAGTAGAAATTACTCTACAGAGTATTTTTTAGTGCTGTCTCGTGGTGCAAAATTTCCAGTTTTTAGAACACCCTATGTGTTGAACTGGACTAAAATATTCAAATTAGGTAATGACAGCAGTGAGTGTGACCTGCCGTGTAAAGATTGGGAGGTTATTGAAAGATAGAATCTTGATCAAATAAATCATCTGAACGAATTGAAAATAAATTATGGGTTCAAAGGTTAAATAAATAGATAAATTAATGAAGAAAGAATAAGTCAAGAAAATTAGGTCACAGAGGATTGTAGAAATGATGTATTGGCAAATTTATAAATAAATACATAAATGAAAAGGTAGGAAGAAAATAGAATAAAATATAATGAGTTAAAATAGGACCTTTTAATGGGTAGAGGATACAGACAAAACAAAGATCTTTAGAGAAACAGGCTCTAACTGTAAGGGGACTTGCAGCCCCCCTTGCAGCAGGAGGGCCACAGAGCTGGGCTGTAACTGCTACCCCACTAGATTCAACTAATTAACATCTGAAGCCTCTTTGCATACCACTGTGGATTATAGGAAGTTGTAGAGAGTCTTTTCTCATCACATAAGATAGGAGTTTGATGCAGTTTGGTTTCCTAGCTTTAGTGAAACATTTTCTCTTTAAAGTAGAGAGTTTAAACAAGCGAATACATAGTGAGTAAGGAATAATGTGGAAAATGTTAAATATAAGTT
Organism: Xiphophorus maculatus; assembly: GCF_002775205.1. Classification (NCBI taxonomy): domain Eukaryota; kingdom Metazoa; phylum Chordata; class Actinopteri; order Cyprinodontiformes; family Poeciliidae; genus Xiphophorus; species Xiphophorus maculatus. The sequence goes on from NC_036443.1 coordinate 28,751,732, forward strand.
TTTAGCGTCAAAACACTGAGTCAACTGTCACACGCTGACACTCTTGGTAATGATTTTCTGTTTTCCTCTCATATTACTTTATATATTGAGTAGTGAGTGGTTTAGATTTTATCTTTAAATTTGTTTTCAGTAGTCTGACTTTTTATTTAGCTATTTGTGTCAGTTCTTTGTCTATTTGTTAAATATAACAAATTACTTTCTTTCTTTTGAGTCACCAGTTTCCTCTTGACCCGTTCGAAGGGGGAGGGGGAAATTTGATCTTTAGTTTACTTTCTTTTCATTTGTAGATTTAGTGATATACTGACCAGTATTTGTTAGGATTTTGTGTTTAATTACCCCTTAGTGTGTTAATGGTCTGATCAGCCGTTATCTAAGTTCCCCTCATGTCTTGTTAGGTCAGTTTGTGCTTACGTCGTTCTGTTATACCTGTGTTGTTTTTTGTTATGTTGATTTCAGTAGGGGCCCAATTTATTATTTTTGGATTTTCTTTGTTAACTGTGTTTGAATTTTTTCTTCAACGTCTCTCTGGTTCGTTATGCAAAACCTTCGCAGAGTCTTAATTGGTACACATGCTTTGTCAAACACTGCTGAAAATTTTTGAGAAGTTTTCTACAACGAATTATTTGATAATCATGAGAGTAAAATTGAATACTGAGTTTTAAAATTGTAATGTGAAATGTTTTTTTGGAAATAGCAATCTTGACGGTTTAAAGTATGCTATAATAAATTGTTCTGTTTGTTTTGAAATGTTTGCCTGTTAGGACGGGGGCAGCATTGAATATGGGTGGATTTTTCTCAGCTAAAATAATAACCCTGTTTCATCAACATCGTTATTTCACATACTAGAAATAGTGATACATTAGTCAGTAATGTATCAAAGGGGGAGAAGATGTATGGGTTCATCTTTTATAATACTTAAACAAATTTTTGAGGAACATGTCTGATCTGTGCTACACATAAAAGTGAAAGGAAAGATATTGTCTGGTGAAATATGTGCTTATTTTGAATGGATTTGAGTTGTTCTCCATTAAAAGATGTTCTGATAATGGGCTAACATATTTTGAGAAAATAGATAAATTTATAGTGATAATGAAGCATATTTTGGTTAATTAACTTGGGAAAATAATTATAGAAATTAAAATATTATTGTGTCAGCCATTTTCAGAGCATTAATTTAATGGAGCATGAATGTTTTAAGAAATGTTTTGAAGAATCTGTTCTTGATTAAAGTTATCACTAATCAGTTAAAGTACACAGGTGGGATTTTAATGATTTTTCTAAACTTGATTTTGATTTACATCCATTTAAAATGATTTTGAATAAAACTTTAAATTCAACGACAAGTACAAGACCTAGAAAATTGGTATATTTTGAAAATGTCTGGATTTGTTACATTATAATTTCTCCAGGTCTAACTCTTTTGAATTTTGTTTCAGGAACGCATGTAAAATGATTTAGACAAATAACCAGTAAGATCTAGTTTGTTCTATGAAGGTAATTTAAACTGGACTGTTTAACTCACATTGTTATTCATTTTTTGGTGGTACATGTAAGCTTTACAACTACATTTTTAAGTTTTTTGTTATTGTTTTGTTTCGTTTGTTTAATCCTATTTTTACAAGATTGGTTTAAGAGGAAGATCTGCATATGTTTAACATTCTGGGAACACGTTACTTTGGAAACATGTCTTTTGAAGCAAATGATTACAGGGTTTTGGTGTTTTCCATCGGTTAGGAGCTATAGTATATAAATAATAGAAACGTAAATTGAAGGGATCACATCCACCATTTGATGAACAGAACTGGACAGAGTAGGAGATAAGGTTTCACGTGATGTGTTGCTCATGGTTTTACACACAGACTGCCCTGGAGCTCCGAGCTCCAGGTGGGACTCTGGACTCTGTCATACAAGCTGTGTCATGCGAGGCGGGGGTGGGGCTGCTTGGAGAAGCGGCTTCACACTTATTTCGAAGATAACAGCCACAGAGCCACGAGCGTTGGAGGATTCACTCGAACACAAAGTGAATTGAAGATGTTTGTGTTGAATTACATAAATGAATGATGCCTTTGGATAAATCTGATCTCTGTCTTGTCATTATAGTTTTGCAGCTGGTTTCCTGGTGCCCTGCGGATGTGGTCTCCTTCAAAGTCTGCGTTCTTTGATAAAAAGGATTAAAATAATTTCCCTGGATGGAAAATAACAAAACAAATTTATTTTTAGGTGAAACCATCGTTTGATTATGCTGACGGTAATGAAGGTGATATTAAAGAATGTTGTAATTGTGTTTCTGATGCTAATGAAATTCATGTTGAAAACAAAATGTCTGTTTTAATAACTTGTGACAGGTCATTTCACAAGATTTACTTTCCTCACGAGGAGATTTCACTTTCTTTTTGAAACTCACGGTTATATTGACGTAATAATTCAATTTTCAGTGAGCAACGGACGCTCGGGTGGGAGCCTGAGGTTTCCGACCGAAGAAGATCAAGCTGCAAGAGGATCATCATAAACTTTTATTGCGTGTTTTTCGTTCGTTGTGAACTCTGGAAAGGACTGTCGTTTTGTTTTTTGCGCGCATTTTTTGAACAATTCCTGACGAAGACTTCATATTTTTTTGAGAGACTGTCGATGGACATTTAAAAAAAAAACAAAAAAAAAAAAAAAACAGAAAAGACGTGCAGCAGATTGTAATTTTGTGTGTTTCTTGTTTCGACGGTTTGTAATTTTGTGATGAATGTTGTCTTTGAAGTTGCAGAGCATTTCTTACTAGTTTTTTATATGTATGTCCCTGCTTTATTTTTTATTGTATACTTTGGGTTTTTGGTTTGTCTTGTGTTTTGGTTGTATTGTGATAATTTTGTTTTATGATTTTACATTTTTGTAAGGATAAGTCTTTCTTATCCTTGGGTTTTGTTTAAAAAGGGGGACTGTATATAATTAGGGTACGTCACTCTTTTGTCTTTTTATTTTTTGGTTTTTATTTTTTATTAGTTTAATACATAGTTTTGGTTCTGTATTAGAAGGCATAATCAATTTTTATTGAGGTCTTTTGATTAAGACCTCAAAAGGGGGACTGTTAAGGAAATATGATTATTTTTAATGCTTAATACAGTTAATCTTAAAAGGTATATGGAACACTCTTATTTTGAACGAGGTTGTGTTAAGCATTTAAAATTAAACCAGATGGGTAAGCATTCAGAGACACAGGAACCAAATGCTGATTGGGGGAGATCTCTCGGTGGGACCCCCACTGTGAGGCCAGGCCACAGGCGAAGCCATAAAATTTGCATTTTCCTTGGGAGACAGAGATTTTAGATTTCTCAGGTATCTGTGAGGTCTTATCTCAGGTCGTTCTGTACTCAGAATGACCGAGGGAGCCACGGGGGGTCAGGGCCAGCTATCCGCTCTTTTGTTTAGGTAGAAGGCAGATGGCCCTTTGATCTTGGCCGTAGATTGAGGGGAGTTCCAAGTCTCTCTGGGAACTTCCAGTTGGTCAACAAGAGGAACGCCTTGGCTGCATATATTAAATAGGGAAACTCCTCTTCTGTTTAAAAATTCCAGGCCAGAAAACGGAGTTAGAGTTTTTTTCCATCTTTTTACTCCACGCGGGCGCCTTTGTCTGTCTCTGTGTTCGTTTGTCTTCCCTTTGTGTGTTTTTTATTTTTATGAGAAAATGCATATCTCTGTTCCTCTGCAGCTTTGTTGTCGATTGCTTAGTATGAGATTAAACTCCGTGATCTGTGACGTCAACACGTTTTGTTGTTGTTTCGTTTTAGCAGCACGCGGTTGCGGGTCGCTCATGGAGAACGCCGCTCGCCGGTCCCGGGCAAAATTAAAAGAGGAGGAAGGACCCAAAGGTTTTGTCCAAAGCTAGCATTAAATGTCTCTCTTTTTTAATACTCTGTAGATTATCAGAGTTTCTCCATCCTGCAGAGCTGCTGAGGAGAAAAACAGTCAGTAGTTACTGTAAGATTCAGCTGCTTGAAGAAAAAATATTTGTATGCATTTAACTGAACTGATTGTATATTATAATACAGTGGGAATATAATCACAAATGAACTTATATGTCTTAGAATAACTTTAAATTTAAATTTAATTCTCTAAATAACTGGATTACTGGTTTTGTTTTTTAATATAAAAGATCTTCATTGAAAAAGGCTGTAAATTAAAGTTTTGGTGAAAGAAATAAACATTTTTCTCTGTTTTGTTTAATTAAGAAGTGTTTCATTATTGCTGCTCTCTGAGTTACTTCTGTCCTGATGTTCCTCTTTATTTGTATTGCAACTGTTGAAACAAGCAGTTGTTTCCTCTTCGTCTTAGACTAGATGATTTTTATAAAACCAACAGTTTTCTGAAACAACAGACTCTGAGCTCTATGGGAGGCGAGTTTGATGTTTTTTATTTTAATATAAATTACTACATTCCTGTATATGTGTGAAGTTTAGATTCTGAGCTTTACAATATCAGTATTTGAAAAACTTGTCAAGAGAAAATAACAGATGAAACTGGAAGAAAAGTCAGAGATCAGTTTAAAACTGTTCAAGTCAAAAATTTGTTTATTCCTCAGTTTATTCCTCACAGATAAACTGAGGATGAAGGACTGAGAGCAGAAAAACTGATATGAATAAAATAATGTACTCACTGAGGAAGAGGAGGCAGATCAGAGCGAGACAGACCTTCATCCTGAGCTGCTGATGGTTTCTAACTCTGCTTCTCTTCCTGCTTCACTGATAAACCAGGAACGTCTCTGCTGGATGCAGTTCCTCCTCTGAACACCAGAGGTCGCTCTACACCTTAAATTCAAATTATGCTCCAATAGTCAACTTTATTGTTACAAGCTAACATTTACAACTATGAGAAAATAGGATCACACTGTTTGTATTTGAAGCAAAACTTACTGCCGTTATTTTTAGAGCATTTAAATCACTTCACACCTTCAGCAGTTTGTTCCTCCAGAAAGTTTTTCATCCTAAACCAGTCGTTCCCAAACCCCGGGCCACGGACTGGTACCGGTCCGTGGACCAGTGGTTCCCGGGCCGCACAAGAAATAATTAATTATTTCCGTCTTATGTATTATCTGAGTCTGGATGATTTTTTATTTTGAAAATCCTTTAACGTCTTGCACGCCAACATTGAGCCCACAAGCAGCAAAATGAGTCAGAAACAGATCAGATGTCTTTAGAAGACTTAATTTGACAAGGGAAACTGCTGTATTTTAAGAGTTTAGTTGAGTTAGAAGTAATTTAGTTTTTTGTTCTTGTTTGGTTCTTTCTGTGGGCGGAGCCTGTGGCTTTAAAAACAGGGCTCTGCACCGCAGGGAGTCAGTCTGTAGTTAGACTCCCTGACAAGTCACACAGAAGGTGACGGACTCTTACACCGAAGGTTCTGCTGTTTGTCTGTTTTTAATCTGCCTTGAACGTCATTTTACATATTCTGCACCTCTCCTCTTTGCTCACCTGAATAAAAGCATAATAAATTTCACTGAAGTGATCTCTGGCCTTGGCCAGTCATTTTTCTTTGTCCAAGTTATAATACAACCTCGCCACAATATATATATTTTTTACAGAATATTTGCTATCCACAGATTTTAAGTCAAATTTCTTTTTACTAAATGACCCCCAACCCAGCTGGAACTGCAAGACATAAATCTAAAAATTGGAACGTGATTAAATTATCAGTAAATATAAATAGACAATGATAGAAATTTGGCGGAGCCACGTCATCTTTTTTTTTAAAGACGCCATCTGCATCTGGTTGCACAAACCAGCGGTCTGATATTCATAAACTCTGGAACCTGGATTGAAAATGATCTTTTCTAATCGCCTAAGAAGCCGGGTTCTCTTGGACTCCCAGCCTAAATAACTCCAAACTTTTGCGGCTCTGCCTGAAATCGTCTCCCTGTTATGGAGGCCTAGTAATATGACGCCATGACCTGCTGAGGATACACTGCTGGAGGACGAGTAGGCCGCTGGAGAGCCATGTTTGAAATGGCTGCGTTGGTTATTTGGTAAGTTATATTTCAGAAACTTTATTTAAAGTTGTTTGTTTTTTCCCCGATGAAGTTATTAAAACTATTTTTACTGTTTAAACAGAGCAGCAGAGGAGGAGCGACCGAGATACCATGGCGTTTCAGCGGCTCTTTGTTTGCTGGCGTCCCTGAAATATCAGAGGAGGAAGAAAATGGCGTCTGGAACCAGCAGCTGATCGACAATGAATATCTTGGGTGATTGACAATGAAGCTGAGGACCACTTCAAGCTGCCCGCCCATCAAAGGTAAGTTAAGTCAAGCTTCTGCTCGACCGCCATGTCTTCTGCGGGTTTGATGCTATGCTAACGCTGTTTGATGCTAACGCTGTTTGATGCCAACGCTGTTGAAGGCCTAAGCGTTTGGCCTAAGCTTTGCTGGTTTGGTTTGATTCTCTGCTGAGAGTCAATGAGCTGAGAAGGATTCTGTTGTTGCAAATCATTTTGTCTTCAGGGTTTTTTGTTCTGTGGTTTTCATGGTTGGAAATCAGTTGTGATGTGAAGGAAAAATGGCTGCCAAGGATTTGGCAAATACAATTCAGAGACTGCAGGAAGGGACTGAGCTTATTAAATTACAATAATAAAACTTCACAGCATACCTATATATTCTTAGTGATAATTGAATGTGGCTATGTTGACACATTATCTTGCTGCCTAAGATAATTATCTTTTGGATATATTAAATGTTTTGGGATGAAAATAGTGTCTTTTATTTATTTTTGAAAATACATACCTTTTTTTATTTTTTGTATCTACTTAATATTTTAAATTTAATCTACATATTTCAAAGACAGGGTCCATACTTTAATAAGTCAATAACTGAAACAAATTTAATTTACGTTCAATAATTTAAATTTAAATGTTTAAACCGGTTTTGCGTCAAAACACGCAGCCTCTTGAAGTTTAATCTTGATTTCATTTGTTATGCACAAACTTTTTTGGAAAGTTTTTCTGTTAAAGGGAACTTTTTCCTCATCACTGTCACCACATTGATCCCCAATAAGAGGCATTGCTTAAATTTACTTTTATCAAATGTTAATAAACTGTTCAGTGCTGGGTTTGTTTGGTAGTCTTCCTGTTAAAAGGAAGTTTTTCTTTTTGGAAATTCTTCCTGTTAATCTTCTTATGACCATAATTGTAACTGGGCCGCCAGGTATTTATTTTTTTCTATTTTATGGCTGTGAAATTATCAAATAATTTGCATGGAGTCTGTATTTTTGCTCTTTTTTTCCAGAAGAACTTCAGCTTTCAGTGTCTGATAGTTATTTAAAATCTCTGTCTATTAAAAATTGTGACAAACAATTTAAAGAAAAAAACAAACAAAAAACGGAATTGAAATTTAAAGGTTTATTACTGAACTAGAACTTGAAGATGACCAGGGCGATTGGAGGCCAGACTTCAGTTTTCTCTGCATTTATGTAATATAGTTGGGTTGAAATTGTTGCCCCCGGTCATCTTGAAGTTCTTGCTCAGTAATAAACCTTCAAATTTCAATTCCAATTTTTTTTTTCTCTTTATACTGTTTGTCACAATTTTTAATAGTCAGAGATGTTAAATAACAGATACTGAAAGCTTAGGTTGTTTTAAAAAACAAAAAGAGCAAAAATACAGACTCGGTGCACATTTTTTGAGAATTGTACAATCATAAAATAAAAATATGCTTGTTGCCTGTTTTTATTAAATTATTTCAGCTGTTTTCATTTTTTGTGGTAGACTATAAAGCAGTTCCTCTGCAGCTGGTACCAGACTAAGTGTAAATCACTTTTTAGTGATTTTTATTTCCATCCCTACTTTATCAAGCACACTTCAGGTTCAGAGGGGTGCTGGTATCCATTTCCAGGGGTCAAAGGGCAAGAGAAAGGGTACACACTGGACAGGTCACCAATCCCTCACTTGGCAGATTGTTTTTTTGTTGTTGTTTTTTTTTCAAAATCAATTTTTGTAAAAAGATTTTTACTTAGGTTATTATTTTTGGAAGGTCACGATTTAATTTTCAGTATAATGAATATTTCTTATACAAATTATTCCTAAATATTTATTATGCTGAAAATAAAACCGTGACCTTTCAAAAAATAATGTCCTCAGTAATGTTTTTACCAAAAGTGATTTTTGGCTACAAAATAAAATATATAAAAATCACCACCACTTTTTTTGGCCAAAAGATGAATTGGACAAAAAACCAAATTATTCATCCATCCCCAGAACCAGATCCAAACAAGGAGAAGCAGCATTCAGCTTCTATGCACCACAAATCTGGAACAAACTCTCAGAAAACTGTAAAACAGTTGAAACACTGACTTCCTTTAAATCTCGACTAAAAACCCAGCTGTTTAGATTTGTATTTGAAATATAATCAATTACAATTACTGGTTAAAAAGGAACCTTAAGCAATCACTGATCTTCAGTTATTTGGAAAGTCTTCCTCTTAAAGGGAGGTTTTTCTTTTTCAGAAGTCTTCCTCTTAAAGGGAAGTTCTCGTGTCCGCTGTCACAAGAATCCTCAATATGAGGCATTGCTTAAGGTTACTTTTAACCAGTTTACATCATTTGTGCAGATTTAAACAAACACAGTAGACTACATAAAGCTGGTGGCCTGATCTTTTTTCACCGCAATAAGAAAAGAGCTTGGATTCTCTCCATGCATGAAATGAACGGAAGGCTACATAAAGGTAGGAGGTTTGATATTATTCACAGTTTTGTCTGGTTTTGCTTCCAGCCTGGTCCAGTTTCTGTGTTTTGTCAGGTATCGTCTTGATCATCTTTTTGTTAAATTTTCTTTGCTTCTGCTCTGGTTTTGTCTCATCTCTGCTCTGGTCTTCTTTTGCTTCTGGTCTTGTATTGTTTTTCCTTTGGTCCTTGATTTTCTTCCGGTCTTGTTTTGCTTCTGCTCTGGCCGTTTTTGGCATCCTATCTAGTCTTGCTTCTGTTTTGGTCCTTTTCTGCATCTGATCTTGTTTTGCTTCTGCTCTGGTTCTTGGTTTGTCTTGTCTCTTTATTCTGCCGGTCTTGTTTTGCATTTGATTTGGTCTTGCTTCTTAATTGGTCCTATTTTACTTCCGGTCTTGTTTTGTTTTTGATCCTGTCTTGTATTGTCTGCTCTTGGGTCAGTTCAAGTCTTTGACATGATCTTGTTTTGCTTTTGTTCTTGTCTGTCTTTTGGTTTGGTCCTGTTTTGTTTTCTTTGCCTCCGGTTTTATTTTTCCCCTCCGTCTGCTGCCACCTTATCGTGGTGGAGGGGTTTGAGTGTCCCAGAGATCCTAGGAGCCGTCAAATGGTTAAAACTTTCTGAGGAATAAAAAAAGCTGCAGCTTCAAGACAGAAACCATCACTGATCTTCAAGCAAACAACTTCACATAAATGAGTGGTAAACATTAATGACTTGGTAACCACAGAAACATCACATCACTACTTACAGATGAGGAAACATGACTAATTTATGTTTTAGCTACATAAATTAGCTACAAGCTAAAACATTCAGTCAGTACTGTTCAGAAATCAGGAATAAAAGAATTGAACTAATTTAAACTACACAAAGAGTTCATCTTGTTTCATTAAGAACACTTGATGAGTTTTTCCCAAAGCTGTTTAAAGGAAACTACAATTTGTTTTGCAAGAATTTTTGGTTTCACAGTAAAATTACAGGAAATTCTGTATTTAAAAAACAGAGAGATCATTACATTTATTTTCAATCCAAATGTTAAATTACTGAGTCTTTATGGATATTCATTTACATAAGTTCTTATGTAAGAGATGAATTAACTTTTTCCCTTGTTGCTAAATTCTGTTAACTTAGCAAATCAATAAATTTTCCTAAACTATAAGGAGGAAACTGTACATTTATAAAATATTATTTATTGAAATCTAATAAAAGAGATCAGTAACCTTTAAATTAAAAAGATATAAACATTTTTGACAATTTTTACACAAGTATGTCCCTTTATATCAAAATGTTAGCATTTAGTTTGACAACATTAACATTCAGAAACACATTTTGTTCTGGAGTAACAAAAATTAAAGTCAGCACAAAGATGAGAACTGCTTAAACTTAAATTATTAAATACAACCAGAAATAATGAGAAAATATAAATATTAAGAGAACTTTAGTTCATTTCCATCTCCTTTGTTACTTTTATGTATTTATGTTCTTGCGATTTGAAAACAGAAAATTACTAGAAGCGAATTTCAGTTTCTCTACTATTTCTGTATTTATATATAAATATCAATTACTATTTAAAAAAAATTAAAACCAGTAAACCTTTTAGTTTACAGCAGAGCTACTGCTGTAAACTAATGTTGGAGTAAAGAGCAGAATCATCGCTGCGGTTTGCAAAGTTCATCTGAATCTCTGAGTAGGTGACGTTTTCTGCATGACCACAGGGGGCGCTGTCGGCTGAAGTAGGGGCAGCTTTCAGGAAATGAACCTCAGAGTACTCTACTGCACCATCTTTAGCCTAGAAGGAAACAAAGAGAAACATTTCAGTTTGCAACTTCACGTTTAATCTTTTCCCTTCATGCAAAATATAACATATTAGTTTGTTAAACCATTAGAAAGTTAATTAATTTTTTTTAAAAAACTGTGACAGCTTAGATTTTGGTTTATTTCATTAAGATTAAAAGTGTTTGAAGCTGAATAAAGAGGTACAATTAATTTTTGCTATTTTTTTGGTCATGTGATAAATATCTTTACTCAGATTTAATTAACCAGATAAATGAAAACTTACATTTTACACAATAATACTAATTATGATTGTTAAGCGTTCCTTCTTTCCTTCCTGTCTTACCTTGGAGAAGTTGGCGTACTCTGTTTCTTCTGGAGGACCTGAAAAAAATGCAGATCAGTAAATATGATGATCAATTTTCCATTTTTTTGCAAAAAAAAAGTTGAAATTGTTTTCAATTTTTGCAAATATGCAGTATTCGCATGCAGCATGTAAATATGCAGATATATTGATCTGCTGCATCCAGTTTTATTTGGTGTCATTGTTAAGATTTAATTAATTTTTCTGCTAGAAAAAGGAGCAAAGGTGGTTAGAAAACCTAAACGTTGTACTCAAGTAGCTCTACTTCAACATATTTTTCCTCAAATTAAAGTAAAAAGTAGTTGGTAAAAAATCTATTCAAGTACCGAGTAACTGATCAAATTATCAATCATTTAATATTTAAAAATTACATCATCAGACAAACCAAAATATAAAGTTAAGTGAAAATGTTGGCATTTTAATGATGAAAATGACAATAATCATAAAAGTAAAAACAAATTAGGCAAAAGATTTTTTCATATCAGTTTCATGGAAGAAAAAAAATTATGAAACTTTAACAAAAACAGCAGGTGTGTCTGTCTGGTGAATGTTTGGTTTAAACATGTTTTTATTCAGTGGGTAGAAAATCCATAATTTTTACTCAACTAAGAGTAGAGTTACTTTATAAGAAAATTACTAAAGTAAAAGTAAGAAGTACAGCATAGTAAAAATACTCCTAAAAGTACATATTTACAAAATATTTACAAGTAAATGTAACTAGTAACTACCAAACTCTGAAAAGGAGCAGCAGAATTTCTTTAATTCAACGATCAGTTGTGAAATATTATATATATAAACTTGTTTCAGGGTCAGAATTGATGCAGCAACATGTTGAATAAGATTCAGTCTAACGGTTTATTTAATATTTCACATCTGCACAAGAGTCTAAGCATTATGTGATTATATTTAATACTTTATCTAGATCCTAAAAATCTGTGAACATGTAAAATAAAAAAGAAGCAAAGAAAATTTTCCACAACTGAAGAATTGGTTACAATAATTATTGTTGAATTATTCTTGAAAAAATAAAGTTTCAGGACAAAAATAGATAAATTTCAGGATAAAGTCTCCCCTATCATTGAGCTTTATTCAGTTGAATTATATTTAAATATATAAATTAATAATATTAATGATGTTTCCATACAAAACTTGGTCAAATCTACTTTAGATATGAATCATATTTAGTTAAACCCAAAATTATTCATATCCCTGTTAGAGTCAAGTGTAAAATTAAAGTTTAATTTTACCAAAATGTTTCTTCTGACTGGAAGTAATAGAAAAGTTTTTTGCTACCTAAAATCTTAAGGGAACTAAAGATTAGGGTGATGGCAAGGAGCTCTTCCATCCTTAACTTGGAGTTCATCTGATAAATTGATCAGATATCAGTAGAAATGTTGCAGGGTAATTGTGAAAACGGTTTGATCAAGAGATAAATATGTAAATATTTTTCAACATCCCATTTTTAAGACAAAATTTACCATTTAAAAATTTCCAAAACAAAATACAAAAACTGGTGGAATGTAAATATTTTTTTCAGGTAGATGGGTAATTTTAAATCTAAACTTGTGATGTGTATTAATTATTTATAGATTAGTTGTCTGTAATATTTCACCTTCATCCTGTAACTCACCTTTCTGTTGACTGAAGTTTTTCCTCTTGAAGAAAATCAGCAGAGCTGCAGCTAAAAAGACGAACAGGACGACCAGAACCAGACCCACATAAAGCAGCGGACCTGCAGGGATGATCAGAGTTTATCTCAGTTTATTCTGAGTCAAAGAATCTCCAACAAAATGTTTTAGTAATTCACATATTTGTAAATTTGTAATCCTGTAGAATCTTTTTAATAATGGGTAGATTAACCTTAAAAGTTCATCAGCTCTGAGTTTCACTTATAAATAAATTTGGACTTTAATAAACCCAAATCGTCTCATCAACGTCTAATAAACATGAACAGATGATGAACCTGGAGCTGCAGCTGGTTTCTCAGGGAGTTTGATGGTTTCAGATGGAGAAAGAGAGAAACTCCGAGATGTTCTAGTTGTTCTCTTTGTTGTTGTTGAAACTGTAGGGAGAAAAGTTGATCCTAGAAAAGGTCTTTGAGTCCATTTTGGTTCTGAAGAATCTGAGGATGTGAGAATGAAACAGAATCATAACCACTGAGGTTAAATTTATATTCTTCCTGTTTTTATTATTGATTTGTGTCTTCATGAGTCGCAGTTTGGAGATGATGGCTTTGTAAATCAGATATCCTGAAATCTGAGTTTAACCCAGAAAACTCACCTTCAGTCACAACAAGATAAAAATCATCGTATAGAGTTCCATCAATGGTTTCATCGGAGCGACACCGGTACCGTCCTGAGTCTGATGGTTTCAGATCTGTGATGCTCACATGTAGAAAATCAAATGAAAAAATATTTCTTTTTTCATATCTGATGCTGAATCTGCCTGTCTGATCTGTATCTTTAGTTGTTACAATGAGAATATTTTTTCCTTCACAAGTTTCCTTGCAAAGGAACCTTTTCTCTCCAGAGTAACGAAATTCACATCTAACTGTGATGCTTCCTCCTTCCTTTTCTCTGTAGATTATCAGAGTTTCTCCATCCTGCAGAGCTGCTGAGGAGAAAAACAGTCAGTAGTTACTGTCACTGTAGAATATAAAATAGATCACATAAAGTCATACATTAACCTTGGTGTGTTGTATATCTTTAAATTTAAGCCAGTGTCCCAAACTAATTAAGCAAAGTTCTCTAAATAACTGGATTAACAATGATTTGGTTCCTTCACATAAAAAATCTCCAGGCTGTAAATGAAAGATTTGGTGAAAAATCAAACTCTTTTCTCTGCTTTGTGTCTTTGTGTCTCTAAGGAAGGTCTCAGTGTTGCTGCACTCCGAGTTACTTCTGCTCTGATGTTCCTCTTCAGATATTTCAAAATGATAAAACCTCTTCCTCTGTTTTTCGGAACAGATGAGTTGTAGAAAACCTACAGTTGTCCAAAGCAACAGTCAAAACTCTATGCGGGGTAAGTTTTATCATTTTTTATTGACATATACATTTCTATGTTTCTATTTTTGAGTGACAATATTCAGAGTATCGATTCTGTGCTTCACATAATCAGCTACTTGACCACAAATCAACAGAAAGTAACACATGAAATTGTAGGAAAAGTCAAAGAAGTCAAAGTTAAATCTGTTCCACATCTTGAAATGGTCTGATAAACTGTGAGGAACTGAAAGGATGAAGGGCTAAGAGCAGAGAAACTGATATGAATAAAATAATGTACTCACTGAGGAGGAAGAGGCAGGTCAGAGTGAGACAGACCTTCATCCTGAGCTGCTGATGGTTTCTAACTGTTTCTCTTCCTGCTTCACTGATAAACCAGGAACTTCTCTGCAAGATGCAGTTCCTCCTCTGAACACCAGAGGGCACTACTACTTTTACTGCAGAGTTAAAGTTTCTGTAGGAGATTATTGCTGATCAGACCAAACAGTTTTAATTAATAGAGTTTCTGATTATTTTGATCATTTTAAATATTGTTTTATAACATGGTTATTATATTTAGTTATATGTCTTAGAAATGTTAAATCTATATTTGTGTTCTAAGTTATAAAAATAATCCGTTTTATGTTTGTAGGTTTTATTGTTTTATCCAAATCTAAATTATTCCGACCTTTATTTGATACTTTTGTCTTATTTAAGGTTTTATCCTCATATTTTTAATGCTAACGTAGAAAATTGAATTTATTAAAATACAAAATATTTGTTTATTTAAAGGAGTTTATTAAAAAAACATCTTTACAACACGGTAATTAGATTATCTTTCAAACATCTTCTGTAACATTCAATGAAGAAACATTTTTTAGCCAAGTGGCAAAACTCCTTTATAATGTGTAGAAAACGTTCCTGTATCTTTGACATTCAGTTATTTTCTAGTGAAAATATGAGACTAAATGTTTTTTTGAGATTAATTCAGGAATAAACAGAAATTATTTCATCAGCAGATTAATTGTTCTGTCTGTCCTCTGGGTTTTCCTCTCTCTCTGGGTTGATCTGCAGGAAGAAGAAGAAGTGTTTTATTAATTTATTTTTATTAAAGGAGGTTAGAAACTCTAATCAAACTCAGGTGTTTTATAAATATTCAAGACAAACCGTTCTTCATCTGTACTTTGAGCTCTGATTGTTCAGGAATAAATTGTAAATATTTTATCAGCGTTCCCAGTCTCCCCAGCAGAATCTGAAAAACATTCAGATCAGAGAAATGAAACGTCTGATTTACAGAAAACTCATCGTTTATTTTCTCACCTTTGCTTTTCGTGGTTCTCCTCTTCCAACAGGAAATCATCAAAGGTGTCGATAAAAAGATGATCTTGGCGACCAGAGACAGAATCAGATAAAGCTGCAGACCTGCAGGAGAGTTAAAGAGAGAACAGCTTGGTTTGATCAGGTTGGAAAATGTGACTCTTGAGATAAACGAAGGTAAACAGATACCTTTGTTCATTGTTTCTGCTGTTGTTACAGAAGGTGATGTCACTAATGTCAATGGAAAAGTCTTCAGGGTCCAGTTTGGTTCTGAAGTTGTAGCTGTGAGAAATTAAATATTCATGATACCAATGAAGATGTTTTTCTGTGTGAGTCTCAGTTTGAACATGTTGGATGATTTGATCCGTTAAAAACATCTGAACTCAGATTTAAACCCAGTTTTGGATCAGAAGCTGTCAGTGAGCAGAGTTTACTTTCAGATACATGGAGGAACATTTTCAGGAGAGAAACTCACCTTCAGTCACAATGAGGTCAAATTCATCGAATCGCACACCAGGATTGTCCACACCACATCGGTACCGTCCTGCGTCAGAACCTTTCAGCTCCTTTATGCTCACATCCAGAACATATGTTCTGGTGTTAAATGTTTTAAAGCTGGTGCTGTATCTGCCTTTCTGAGCTGTGTCACTGGATGTTTGAACCAGAATATTTGTTCCTTCACATATTCCCTTACAGAAGAACGTCTCGTTTCCAGAGAAATAAAATTTACATCCAACTGTGATGTTTTCTCCTTCCTTTCCTCTAAAGCGTCTCTGAGCGTCTCCGTCCTGCAGAGCTGCTGAGAGGAGAAACGGTCAGTAAATACGGTCAGATTCAGCAGCTTGAAGACAAAATATGTTTTATAAATTTAACTGAAGATGTGAAAATAAATTAGCATTGATTCCAACATTTCTAACTAATTCTGATTCATTCCCAAAATGTTGATTTAGTTCATCAAGCTCCTTTTTTTTTTTGGTTAAATCTCCAATGAGAAGAAAATCAAAGCTGGTCGAAAAACTAAAAAGTTAACATCCTTTAGATAATACAGTATTTTATTTTTCTGCTTTGTACAGCTCTGCTCTGCAGATTACAGCTCTGACTCTATGATGAAAATTTGGTGTTGCAGGACTTTGTGGTTTATCTTTATGTTCTTTTTTTAGCTTCTTTACATTTAGGAAGCGAAGAGTCGCTTCCTCTGTTTGACCTACGTTTTGTAGAAAACGGCAAGATTTTTAAATCAACAAACTGAGCTCAGAACAAAACTGAATATTTTGTTAATTTAAATCTGTATTTCAGCATCTAGTTTTATGCTGAAATAATCTACAAAGTGTGCATTTATTGATCACAAATAATGGCTAATTGGCAAATAGATGAGAAATTTTACAACCTTAGAAAATAAATTAATTATCCTAATAACAAAGCTTTCTTTTTTAAAACTGATTAACATATTTTATGACAGAATACAACAGATAAAACTACACAGTCGGCTTCAAACCTTTCAACAAGTTAAACCCTCTCGGATAAACATTCATCCTTTCAGTGAGGAACTGAACGGATGAAGGACTGAGAGCAAAAAAACTGATATAAATAAAATGATTTACTCACTGAGGAAGAGGAGGCAGGTCAGAGTGAGACAGACCTTCATCCCGAGCTGCTGATGGTTTCTAACTCTTCTTCTCTTCCTGCTTCACTGATAAACTATGAACTTCTGCATCAGTATGCTGCAATCCTCCTTTCTTGTGAAAACATGGAACTAAATGTTCTTTGGACTTGATTGTTTCAGAGAGTTTAGTTCAGAAATAAACTGAAAATATTTCCTCAGCAGATGATTTGTTTTGTCTGTCCTTTTATTTCCTCCCTCTGGATTGACCTGGAGGAGGAAGAAGCAAGAAGAGGTAGAAACTAATGAAACTCAGGTGTTTTATAAATATTCAGACTCACCTGGGAGACGGCAGCGTTCTCAGTTTCCACAGCAGGATCTGAAAAGCATTCTGATCAGAGATGAAACTTTTGATTTACAGATATAAGATTTTCCAAGAACTAGATTCAAAGTCTTAGAAAAGTTGCTTAATATCAAGCTGATCTGAGCAGAACCACTGATGATTATTGCTCAGAGCATGTTGGCGAGATTTGAATCTGATGAAATATTCTCCAGAAACGAGACAACAGAAACGTCATCAAACTGTAATAATTTCACATTTCTGTAAATCTGTGGTGGAATATTTCATTGTTTTTAGCCAGAAGCTTTTTTTAACTCTTGGCTTTGGTATAAGTATAGTATTTTTTAGATGTATGTAAAATGAGGACAAAACGGCTATTTCAGTGTTTTCTCACCGTTATTTTTCATGGCTCTCCTCTTTCAGCAGAAAATCACTAACGGTGTTGATGAGATGAACTTGGCGATCAGAGAAACATAAAGCTGAAAACCTGCAGTGGAGAAAACGAGGGAACAGTTTGGTTTGATCAGGATAAAGTGGAAGATGTTTGCATCCCCACATCCTTCTGACTGAGATAAAAGAAGCTGAATCCTCTGTTTTACAGTGTAGTTTGTGCTTCTACAATATGTTAAATATTTGGTTTTCTGCACATAGAGCTCAACATGAAACCTGTAACAATGACCAGGCATCTCTACATGGGAGAAAAGGAGGAAATAAAAATAGTGTCATTCTTTATTTTAAAAATAATCAAATCGATATTCACACATGACTCGCCTCTTTTACCCATAAATACTTTGTAACATTAACTGATTAAAACCAGATCAGTCACTGATACTGAGTCTCATAAAACATTCAACATGCTGAAATATTCACTGATTAACTCATTTTTAAAGTTATATTGAAAAATTAAAGCTGCTACATGTTGAAATTTACAGGAATATTTAACTTTAAAAACAGTTATTGTAAATTAGCAGTTACTCAGATGATAAAGTGACAATCCAGTTATTGTTATAAAGTCTCTTTTTTTGTTATTTTAATTACGTTTGTGTCTATAATGTTGGCATGTTTTCCCTTCAACAGGAAAGAGCTTCACTGATAAATAGATAAATAGAGCTGAAACGATTAATCGAATTGACATTAATCGATTATTTGAATTATCGTCAACAAATTTAGTAATCAATTAATTGGCAACTGGAGTATACATCCTCTAAAGATGGACATTAGTTGAAAGGACAAGTCAGAGCAGAACTTTAACCAACTGTACAAAATATGAACATTTTGCATTTAAGATTAAAAACCTACTTTTGTTTTACCCAGAACGCCTCAAATGACAGTTTTAGCTTCATCTGGTTTAAATCCTGTCAATAAAAATCTCATATTTAACACCTTTTGCTCTCCAGTTAATCCAAAAACATACAAATGATTAATCGTAATCTAAAGGAATGCTGTTATTGCATCTTAGGCAATTAAATATTTTCTTATTTAAAATTTTTGCATCTTTCTTTGTATTTCAAATATTGTGTAAAAAGGTCTCAAATGAAAAATCTGCAGAATGTGCCAATTTTTTTCATCTGATTAATCAATTAATTGTTAGAGTAGTGGAAAGAATAATCGTTAAACAGTGAATAACTTGTTTTGGGAGAAAAGTTTAAACAATTATAACAATTGATTTAACTGAAAATATCTTCCTGATGTTCATGTGTGTCTGCATGATGCTCAGTTTGAACATGTTGATCTTTTAAGGTTGATCTGGTGGGAATCTGAGCTGATTGTTCAAACTCAGCTCACAGCTTGATGTTTTTTAGAATAATCTCCCTCTTAGCGTCGTGAGTCCAACGGTTTCAGCTCCGTGATTCCCTCATAAACGACAGAGCTCCTCTTTTCATATCCAATATCTGCCGCTCCGATTTCTGCTTTGAGTTGTTTCAGTGAGATTATTTCCTCCTTCACAAGCTTCCTTGCAGAGGAACTTCTTGTTTCCAGAGAGGCCAAATTCACATGTAACTGTGATGCTTCTTCCTTCCTTTCCAGTGAAGAATCTCACAGTTTCTCCATCCTGTGGAGCTGCTGAGGAGAAACACAATCGATTCTCGATAAACTCTTGATTACTGTCATTATATGCAACAATCTTAAAGAGAAATTATACTTAGGACTTTATTTGCATTTATTGGAACAAAAACAAACACTAGGTTTGTTTTCTGCTGCATTTGGCACTTTGATTTAGTTTTTATTATTATTTATATCAGCGTTGCTGTACTTTTATAACACTTTTAGTCTATAAACCCCAAAGTGCTTCATGTTACATGAACTTGTGGTGTCGTTGCATGGCAGCCTGTCGGTCTGCCCTGGTGCAACTTGGGCTGCAGTTGTGGTTACCAATCTGTTAGAGTGAAGCACTTTGACGTCCTCTTTACTGAATAAAATGCTACACATCTCTCTGAAAGGTCGGTGAGGAAAAAGGTTATAGTAGCTTTGGGTTTTTATAGTTTAGTTTGACCTCGATGCAACTTTATTGGAGTTTTTCTCCATTTTATTCCGTTTTAGTTTTCTCAGTTTCAGTTTCTGTTATTTTGTTAGTTTTAACTATAATTACCTTGATGAGGAAATTGAGGACAAATGTCAGCATAACACAAACATGGTTGTTCCACCAAGATAAGTTAACTAGATTTTTCAAGCCATTTGAAATAGTTTGTGAACAATTTGTTTTTTATTCATTTATTATGTTCTTGTCTTGTCAAGCATTTCAGGCAAAGCATATAAGGAAGTTGGCTGACTACATATTTTCTTTATATGTTTATATGTATATAAACATATTAACAGTTCAAGGATAAGTCAAACTTCTTGCAGTTAACAAGGTAGAAAAAACAAAAATGCTCTTGTGTTCCTCTTACAATCAATTTGTGCTGTTTTTCCTATTTTTATTCCTTTTTTACTTTTCTAAGATTTATATAAATCTGTAAATTCTCCAAAGCAACTTGCTCTGCTTTCTGTCAGAGATGTTGGTAAGTTTTCTGAAACAATATCTAAATTTCTGCACCTTTTTGATGATTGGGCTTCTTTTAAAATGTTGAAATATAATAATAATTATTATTATGCTTCACATATAATTGTAAATAAGTCAGAAAAATGGACGTTTAACTGTGATGTTTCCTCCTAATACTCCAGTTTCCCTCACAGCGTTTCCATCCTGCAGCCCTGCAAAGATAAAGTTACTGTAAGACCAGACAGAATGAAATAATATCATCTAAAAGTTAAACTGAGGACATGATGTGTTTATTCAATTGGTGGCATTGTTTTCACTCTTTCCTCATTTCAACAGTTTAACGCCACTAAAATTTAAACTAAAAATAACTTAAGGTGTTTAAATGCAAATGTTTCTTCTTAGCTTCCTGCACGGCCTTCCTCTGCTGATTGCATCTTTATGTGTGAAATGAGGTTTTCGATGTTGCGTCATATGTTTCTTATTTTTATCTTACAATAAGTAAGAGCAATTTAATTTCTTTGGATCAACAGCCTTTTGGTTTATATGAAAAATTTTGTATCTAACTAATAAAACCTGGATGCTTCTCTACTTTGTTAAGTTCTGAGCTCTTCACCAGAATATATCTTCTCATCCGTAACGACGGTTTGCATGTTGCTGCCATCTGTTGTGGTTCACTGCTGCTCTGATCTTTGTCTTAAGCAAAAACCATAAGTTCTCCAAAGCAATAAACTGTTTTTGTTAACCAAAAAATCTAAGTGTAAACATTGATAACAGATTTTTTTGTTACTTTTAAGTTTTGTGGTGAAAAAAAAAAGATAAGCACAAACCCAAAAAATGCAATACATTTTATTTCAACTGGTAAAAGGAACTAAAACTAAAGTTACTAGAAGTATAAGGTTGCAAACACATTTATGGTTGTCAATTTAAAAGGTTTAAAATAAGCTAACAGCTGATTTTATTCATGTTTTAAACTGATCATCAGCGTGTCTTACCTCAGAAACCAACAGGAAGAGACTCTGATCCTGCTGCACTGATAAACCCGGAGCGTCTCTGCTGGATGCAGTTCCTCCTCTGAACACCAGAGGGCACTCTCTCCACTTTATTTTATTTCTGCGTTAACATTTCTGAGCCGTTTAAATTCAAATTATGCTCCATTAGTCAACTTTCTTGTTGTGCAATGACTTTTACAACCATGATGAAATAGGATCACACCGTTTGTATTTGAAGCAAATGTCAGTGACGTCGTTTTTAGGGCATTTACGTCACTTCACACCTTCAGCGGTTTGTTCTTCCAGCGACTTTTTCCGCCCTAGACTATTGCTGTTATTTCCTTCTAAGCAAATAAAGTGTTTCAGCACAAACTTAAACCAGTCACTCAAATGTCTTAAGAACTGTGCAAAAATAATGTCATTTTTTATATACTTATGAAAAAATACTGTTTGCATTGTTGTATAAAAGTGCAACTGAAATGTAGCCAGAAAAACATGCAAATTAATTCACACTGGTTGTAAAAGTACTTAAATACTGCTTTGCCACTTTTATTGTCTGTGTTACAGAAGGTGTGAGCCCACCTTTATTATTGATCTTTTCTGTTTCTTTTTTGTTTAAAGCATCACATTTACCTGATATTCTGGCAGATATTCTGGGCGCTAAATAAATTGTAAATTTTAAAGGATTTTTGATGTTAAAAGTTACTCAGCTGCTTTCAATACTCCATAATGTTGAGGCTTGAATAACTTTCACTGAAATTGTATTTTTTTTAAAGTTCATCTTCTTTAACATTTGCATTCAAACTCAGAACCTTCTTGCTTGCTGTTAGCCACATTGCTAGAATATATTTTATTGCACTTGCTGATCATATTGATCATAACTAATAACTGAACCAAATGAGTCTGATTAGATATGATAGATTATGACCCGTGATTAGATTAAAATAACTGAGAACCCTCAGATGGTACGAAGGATTTATTGGTGTAAAAAAAATTGCATTTATTTACAAAAAGCAGAAAATCACTCCATACAAACAGATTTAAAGATAAAAGTATAAAATAACCGGAAAGTTCTCAATGTTTCTACTTGGTAAGCAGCTATAATGTTATAAATTATCTTAAATTAGGGATGGCATGTCTAAAAATGACACATGTAAACTCATGAAAGCAGAAATGAACATTTGATTTGTAAATTCTGATACAGATTGAATTATTTCAGTATGAAAACATATAAATAATATTTTAGTTTAAGTTGAAACTGAAGATAATTGATTAGATTTAATCTGTTTGTCGTCCTCTCTGGTTTCTCCTCTGAGTTGTTTCACTGAGGCGATTTTTAAAACACTAAAGAAACTCTGGTGGTGTTTCATAAATATTCAGACACTCGTGGTTGACGCCATCATTCTCTGTTTCCACAGCAGAATCTGAAAAACATTTAGATCAGAGATTAAGAGACTTTAAATGTAAAGTCCTAGAAAACCACAGCTGGTTGATGATCAGAGCATGTTGGGAACATTTTGTTCCCTAGAAATGATGCAGCTAAATGAGGAACATATTTTAATGTTTTTAAATAACTTTCTCATTTCCTTAAATTTGTTCCTGAATCTTTATTTTTACAGTCCCCTGTTCTAAACTAATAAAACTCTGAAGAAGAAAATGAGGAAGAACCCTCCAGGGTGTAGGAGAGCTTTAGCATAGATGTAGTTTTCCATAAAGGACAACTTTCTGTTTTTCTCACCTTTGCTTTTCATGGTTCTCCTCTTTCTGCAGAAAATAACCAAAGGCGTTGATAACAAGATGATCTTGACGACCAAAGACAAAACCACATAAAGCTGCAGATCTGCAGGGGCGTTGAAGAGAAAACAGTTTGGTTTGATCAGGACAAAGTGGTAAATGTGGTGCATCTGATCCAACAGCTGATGACATTTATCTTTGCAAGTAACATTTAAATGTCAGCATTTCTACACATTTCTCTGTATTAGTATAACATATTGGATGTCTACAGTTTGCAGCATAAAGAACCAAAGAGGAAACCTACAAACGACGACAGCAAAACTTTTAAATTGTATCCTCTGTTAAATATTCATTACCCAATCGATGTATGAACAATCACAATACAATGCTTTAGTTAATCTTTAGGTCCAAAATTCAAAAACGTAGAACTATTACTATAACTAATAAAATCTAAACTGGAACTAAGCAATATTTAATCAATTTTAATCAATAATAACTAATAAACAAGCAAACACACTAAAAAACTACTTAAAACTAACTGAATTAGAAAAAAAGTCACAAAAATGAAACTAAACTACAGTAAAGTAAATAACTATCACAGCCTCATCCTGGATGTGTCTCTGTTCAACTAAATCAGCTTTTTGCCATAAATGCTAAAACTAGCA
This sequence comes from Xiphophorus maculatus, assembly GCF_002775205.1. Lineage (NCBI taxonomy): Eukaryota > Metazoa > Chordata > Actinopteri > Cyprinodontiformes > Poeciliidae > Xiphophorus > Xiphophorus maculatus. Next base: position 28,775,160 of record NC_036443.1, read on the forward strand.
TAGCCACCGATGACGATGGTAGAAAGATGATTTTCATGTAACAATAAGTTGGTTCTCTGCCATTAGCATTGATTGACAGCGCTAAGACCCGCCTCCTGGCTCTGATTGGTTGCATTTCTTCAGACAGCAATAGTAGCTCAGAGAGGAGGTGGAGGAAATCGATCTTTTCATAAATGAACTGTCTTGTATTACACTGTGACAATTTCAACAAATGTGAAAACATTTTCTCTTTTTTTAACTTGCATACTGAGAGTTAAGGTCTTTGTGGGTTTTTATCCACTGAGTCAGTAAACCACCATCTGTGGGAGTTCTGATATTCTCTTTGTCCTTCAATAAACTAAAATGAACCCAAGAACAAAACTTTTTAAACGAATCAGATGTTGGTTTACCTCCTTTTGTTTTTGTATTTATTTATTTAATCGTGAGAGTTTTGAAATTTATTACTAAGAGGTTTTTCCTTTAACAGCTCTGAATGTCGCTGATGAACTTTAACAGACCCAAATCATCTCATCAACATGAACAGATGGTGAACCAGAAGCTGCAACTGGTTTCTCAGAGAGTTTGACGGATTCAGATGGAGAAAGAGAGAAACTCTGACTCTGAGTTGCTGCTGTTGCTGTTGTTGCTGCTGTTGCTGCTGCTGTTGTTCTTCTTGATGTCGTTGTTGCGGTTGTGGTAGAAGCTGATGAAGAAAAAGTTGATCTTATTAAAGGTCCCACTCTGCAAAAACACAAAATCTTATCAAGTATTTGTAGTTTAGTTTCTAGTGCAGATATTTTAGTAACCTTGAAATAAGATTACCAATTAGTCACTTTTGTCTTATTTCAAGTGTGCTACAATAATTTGACTAGAAACTGGGTAAAAGTACTTTTATGTTTTTGCAGTGCAGAGTCCATTTGGTTCTGAGGATTTTAGTGTGAAACAAAATCATGAGAATAAATTTACTTTCCTCTCATTTTATGATCGATGTGTGTCTTCAGTTCGAACATGTTGGTCATTTTAAGTTGATCTGTTGAAAATCTGAGCTAAATGATAAAACCAGAAAACTCACCTTCAATCACAACAAGATAAAAATTATCGTATAGAGTTCCATCTAAGGTTTCATCGGAGCGACACCGGTACCGTCCTGAGTCTGACGGTTTCAGATCTGTGATGCTCACATGTAGAAAATCAAATGAAAAAATATTTCTTCTTTCATATCTGATGCTGAATCTGCCTCTCTGATCTTTATCTTTAGTTGTTACAATGAGAATATTTTTTCCTTCACAAGTTTCCTTACAAAGGAACCTTTTCCCTCCAGAGTAACGAAATTCACATCTAACTGTGATGTTTCCTTCTTCATTTTCTGTGTAGGTTCTCATAGTTTCTCCATCCTGCAGAGCTGCTGAGGAGAAAAACAGTTACTGTCATTGTTAAAGGAAATCAGAGGAAACATAGTTATGAATTTAACTGAATTTAATCTCAACTTAAAGAAGTGTCTCAACTAAACTCACTAAACAGGATTAATAATCTTCTAGTTTCCTTAAACAGGTGAAAATATTAATTGAGGAAGTTTGCAAAGTAAAGTTTTGAAGAAAAACACTGACGCATCTGTTGAGGGTTTGTCTCTTCAAAGATGACTTGAGTGTCTGAGAGGAACTTGATGTTCCTCTCCAGTTTCACAGCCGCTTCCTCTGTTTATCTAATAGTCTGAGTTTTACAAAGCCTACATTTCTGGAAAGCAACCGACTCTGAGCATGTGAAAGTTGAAAACGTGGGTTTTATTTTATTTTATTTCTACATACAAATGCCTCCTGTCAAGTTTTCTGTTATTGCATGAAAACAAACAGATTTTACATCCAGAAGTTTACAACATCAGCAAATTTCAGCACAAAATGAACAGGAAGTAACAGATCAAATGGACGGCAAGTCAAACAGAGTTCTATTAAAAATTGGTTTACCGAAGAAATAAAAAGGGATGCAATAGATAAAACAACTAAAACTGTTGGCTCCACATAGTTCAACAAGGTAGAATAAATCTTTTATATACCAGGGAACTGAAGGGATGTAGGGTTGATAGCCTGCATCCTCTGTCTATAATCCAAGACACGGTTGGTTCGATCTGTGGTCATTTGCTAAATGACGTCTCCCTACTTCTTTATCCTGTTTCTTGTCAATTCATTGTTTAATAAAGGCCACCAGCGCCACTAAATCTTGTTTTATGTGTCTACATAGAAGCTGAATGAAATAAAATGACATAAAATAATGTACTCACTGAGGAAGAAGAGGCAGATCAGCGTGAGACGAACCTTCATCCTGAGCTGCTGATGGTTTCTAACTCTGCTTCTCTTCCTGCTTCACTGATAAACCAGGAACTTTCTCCTCTGAACACCAGAGGGCACTAATACTTTTACTGCTGAATCATAATTCTTTGACTATTTTAGTTGTGGAAAAAAACAGATTAACTGTTCCTATGAAGGCGTATCAGGATCATTTTAGGTAGAAAAATCTCAAAAACATTCTAGAAAAAAACTTCAAAGTTTCAGAGTTTGAAAAGTGGAAATGCTGCAGAAAATTCAGAAATTTTGACATTTTGCTCAAAAGTGTTCTAGAAAGAGCTTGGAAATTTCAGAGTTTCAAAAGTCAAAAACGTTTTTTAAAAGTTTAAAGAATAATGGAAAATCGGTATGTTATCTCCTTGTTGTGAAAGAAATTGTTCTGTTGTTTATTATTGTTTCCTTATTCTATTTTATATTTGTATTTCTTTTCTTTAAAATAAAAATATGTGTGAAAAATAAGATACATAAAAGTAAGAGGGCAGAATAAACTTAAGTTCATACTTCTGCCTACCTCCTGTTCAAACCAATAATGGTCTAAATATTCAGTATGTCATGATATTTGAATATGTTACACATAAATAAACAAAGTAAATTAAAAATATATTTTTAGCACATTGCAGGGAGAAAGCTGGGCGCTAATATGAAGCCTCCAATCAAACAATGAGAAAACAAACAATAATACATTTATAATCCAACGATTAGATCATATTTCAAACATCTTCTGTAACATTCAGTAGAAGAACTATTTTTTAATCTGAGTCTGAAAACATGTTTCATAATTTAGCTCCTCATAATCTAGAAAACTGTCCTCTCTGTTTTTTTCTTGTGAAAACCTGAGACTGAAGGTTCCTCATCTTTGGGCTGTTTGTTCATCCAGTTCAGAAACAAACTGAAGATGTTTCCTCAGCAGATGATTTCTTCCATATTGTTTCCTCTGATTTTCTCCCTGTCTGCATTGATCTGCATGAAGAAAAGTTTGATCACTAAGACCAGTTTTAAAAACACTGAAGAAACTCAGGTGTTTTATCGAGACTCACCTGAGAGACGACATCATACTCTGTTTCCACAGCAGGATCTGAAAAACATTCAGGCCAGAGATGAAACTCCTGGTTTACAGAGATTAAAATAAACTAGAAGCAAAGTCCTAGAAAACTTGTTCAGTATGAAGTTTGAACTGCGCTACATAATTTCTGTCATTTGTCAGCGTTAGTTTGCTTCTAGTGACTTGAGTCGGCATTTTTCTCCCTTTGGTCAAAGAAGAAAGAGGGTAGGAACCTTTCTGTGATAACCAGGAGGAATAGGAATTTTTTACAGTTTCTATGAAAATAAAAATCTGACAAATTTGGAAAACTGAAGTCAGATTGAATAAGACTATTTTTGAGGAAAAAAATCTAAATTTTTGAAATGTATTGAAAAAGGATTTAATATAATTTACAACACAAGTATAAGTATTTTATGCACCATGTCAGATATGACACAGATATGAATCTGTGCTATTTTTTGCATTGTTTAAGGACTTCAACCTGGAAGAATGTCAGCCAGTTGCTGCCTGTAAATAAAAAAGGGAGATTCTTTGATAACTGAATGTATTCTGCAAAAATACAACATACAACGAGTTTGGTGCAAACGCACCAATAGTGAGTGTTGGTTGGTGTTTTCTGCATCCTCACCTTTGCTTTTCATGGCTCTCCTTTTCCTGCAGAAATTCACCAAAGGCAACAATATCAAGATGATCTTGACGATCAGAGACAGAATCAGATACAGCTGCAGACATGCAGGGGAGTTAAAGAACATTTTTGGTTTCATCAGGATAAAGTGGAAAATGTGGTTCTTCTGAGATAAAACAAGGTAAAAAAAAAAAACTTTACTTTTGGGTTCAGGTGATGTTCTGGTCTGCTGGGTGATTTCAGATGAAGAGGAGGAAGAGGAAGAACTCAACCTTTGAGTTAATGTTGCTGCTGTTGTTACAGAAGGTGACGTCACTAATGTTGATGGAAAAGTTTGCAGGATCCAGTTTGGTTCTGAAGTGGTTGAAGCTGAGAAATTAAACATTTGTTATGAATCAGAACCAAATAAAGCTGCAGACCTTTATAAAACCAATAACTGCTTGGTTTTATCTCAAAAATGTTCTGAATTAGGCTTTTTTTATTTTATTTTAGCAATTCAACATGTTTTTAATGCACATATTAAAGTCTAAGTTAAATAAGTTTTTAACTTATTTATCATGAACATGTTCTGTCTCTGAATAAGTTCTGACTTATGAAACGTTTGACACTCATAACTGATCACTGGAGAATAAACATTTTCTCTGATATTAAGTTGAAAACTTTTCATTTCTCCATTATATTTATTCAGTTTGGCTGATATTAGTGACTTTGTTCTTCAAACAGTGAACTCCAGATTTATCTCTGTTGTAGAGTAAATTTTCTACATAACTGCAGCACTGACTAAATGTCTATACAAATGAGAAATAATAAAAAAAATATTCATAATGATAAAATTGATTAAGATTTTTCTCTACATAAAAAGATTAGGGCCACTAAAAAAACAAATTCTCACTTTAAAAGCCTGAGATCAATAATCACAATTATTATTTGCTTTTTATTCAGTGACTTTAAACCTTTTCTGTATTTCTTTCCTTCTTTGTTTTAAGATAAAAGTGGATTTTTTTCAGTACAATCTTTTATTCATTGCTCTAGAATGCAAAATGTGACGCTCAAATTTAAGAAAAATTAGATTTGGTGAAATTTTCTGTTCATATTAAAATGTATTAAACACACAAGATTTCTGGTTTGAGAAATAAAAAAAGCATTTTTTCATCATTCCATAGCAGACTGGTAATTCTCTGACCGTCATTCGTTCTGAATCTTGGAGGAATTATGTTTCTTTTGCACAACTTGAGTTTTCCGTTTCCAAATTATGAAATCTTCCAAATCAACTTTGATGTTTTTCTTTTGTTATTGTCATTGTTGGTGTTGTATGCGTGATCAAATTAATCTGCTCATACAAGGATTACAGACCAGAAGCTGCAGCTGGCGTCTCAGAGAAGGTGGTTTCAGAGGAAGGAGGTGAGGAAGTCTGGACTGAAGGAGTTGTTTTCAAGGTTGGTGGGATAAACCATGATGATGTAAAACGATGCAGAAACCAGAATGGCTTTGGAGTCTCTGAAGCTGTGAAAAGTTAAACAGAATCAGAAATTATTTGAACCCAGGATCCTGCTGAAGGTTATTTTGAGCTGGAAACGTTTTCAGAGAGCAGAAAATAATTTTCAGAGACAAGAAGGAACATTTTCTGAACTTTCTGTAGAAAACTCGCCTCCATTCACAACCAGTTCAAAATTCTCATATCTGGTTCCACTATAAGTTCTGTCCAAGCGACACCTGTACCGTCCTGAGTCCGACTTTCTCAGGTCTTTGATTGTAAAATAGAGAAAATCAAGTGGACGTCCTGAATTTTGTTCATATTTTACACTATATCTTCCCCTCTCAGCTGTGTTACTTGTTGTTTCAATCAGAATATTTTTCCCTTCACAGTTTTCTCTACAAACAAACTTCCTCACTCCAGAGACGGGAAATGGACATTTACCTGTGATGTCTCCTCCTTCTACTCCAGTTGTCCTCCTCACAGCGTTTCCATCCTGCAGCCCTGCAGAGGTAAACAGTCAGTAGTTACTGTAAGACCAGGCAGAATAAAATCACATGGCCTAAAAATTAAGCAGAGGATCTTATGTGTTTATTCAGCTGGTAAGACATTAGAAAGTTTATGTAAAAGATTAATTTAATTGTTTTATTTTGCTTCCCTCAGTTCATGTTAACTCTGTTATGTAAACTAGGAATAGTAACTTAAGGTTCGTATATGTAAATGTTTCTTAGCTTCCTGCATGGCCTCCTTCTGCTTATTGCATCTTTATGTGTGAAATTAGGTTTCCGCTGTCGCTTTGCATGTTTCCTTTACTCTGAATTCCTCAGAGTAATTTTAATGAATTTACAAAATACTTGTTTGGTTGATATGAGAAAGTTTGCAATTACCTAAAAAAAAGTATAAGTGTAACTTGTTCTAGTTTTCTAGTTTTCTAGTTTACTAAACTCTTCAGCTGATTATATCTTATCTGTAACATGTTTTGTGTTTTTCTGCTATCTGTGGTTCGCTGCTGCTCTGATCTTTGTTTCAAGAGGCAAAGAGCCATTTTGTTTTTTTCTTCGACAGCTGTAAAATAATCAGACCTCAAAAAATAGAAGACAAGCAAAACCCAAATAATTCGATACATTTTGTTTTTACTGAAAACTAAAACTACTATATGTTTAATGCTGGACGTCCTTGATGAGCTTTCAAACATATTTATGATTATAATTTTTAAAAGGTTTGAAATAAACCAGGAGCTAAATGTATTCACATTTGAAACTGCATTTACCACAAAGACCAAGAGGAAGAGACACAATAAAGGTCATTTGAAACAGAGACCACTTCATATTGATATAAATAAAATAATGTACTCACTGAGGAGGAAGAGGCAGATCAGAGGGAGACAGACCTTCATCCTGAGCTGCTGATAATTTCTAATTCTGCTTCTCTGATAAACCAGGAACTTCTGCATCAATATGTTGCAATCCTCCTTTTTTTGTGAAAACATGAAACTAAATGTTCTTTGAGCTCTGACTGTTTCAGAGAGTTTAGTTCAGGAATAAACTGAAAATATTTCCTCAGCAGATGAAATTAAAGTCAGAATTCAGTTTTTTATTATTGGCCCTAATCCTCTTCCATACATTTCATAAATTTTTTCAACCCCACTCCAAAAAGCTAAACTATTCCTTTTTGCCTTTGATGAAATACATCCTGAATATTTATGGCATTTTGAGCTTTGATTAAACTTAATGAAGTTCTGCTTCTTTATGAGAGAAAACAAGCTGCAACGATTAAAGCAGCCAAAATTAAAATTTATTAAACCTAACAAGTTCTTTGATGTAAAATAAAGGAGACCTTTTGGTAATACACATAAGTGATCATGCAAAAAATTAATAATTCAAAGAGTACCGTTTATTAATTCAACTTGTGTTGGTTTAAAGTATTTACAAATCTTTCCCATGTAGAAATCCACATGAAAGAATACAAATAAAACATAGATTAAATCATTTTAAAGCTTTGATAAAACATATTAAAGCAATATAAAACAAACCAGAATGATAACATTGCGCATTTGTGACGATAAAAACAAGATATCAAAATATAAGCTGGAAAAATCACTTCTCAATTATTCTACAGGTATTTTGACATTTAGCAAAAATAACTGGGTAAAGTTTCATAACCTTTAGGTTTAGGTTTTAAATTTAAATAAAAATCCTTCTCTGTACAAACCTGCTATATATTATTCAAATGATGAATTCAATTATTTAAAGTACCTAAAGATAAAGTTTAACATAAAAATAATTAGATTTATTTCACCTTTTGCTTTGCAGCGCCATCAGTCACATGAAACTAAATTGTTGTTTATTTTGTGCTATAATGTGACTAAACGTTGCCAGGTTTCTCATGTGTCCGCGGTTCTGCGTAAATGACGTCGTCTCCATGGTTACCACAGGGGGCGCTGCTGCGCAAGATGGTTGTACGTTTAGAAAAATGCACATCAGCTTGTTCATCACCACCAATAGGATACACCTGTTTCGCTTCTCCCATTAAACACAAAGCAAGTCTCACAATCAGCAGCAGCCACATGGAGGAGGAGACGGAGACCACAACGACTGCAACTACGTCGGACACGGATCCAGGGGAACCACCAGCTGGTGATGAGAGCCCATGGCCTTATTTAAACACAATATACTCTTTCGTGGGTGTTAAAGATTCGTCGTACCGCATGCAGTTTATGTTATTCCTGCCCGAAGATGTGGAAATTCTATCTTACAAAAACTCCCCGTCCAACTTGAAGAAACACATCGAGGTAACGTCTTATGAAATGGTTATAATCCTCCTGTTTCAGTAACTATAGCTTGGTCACTAGGCACTACTGTATTGTGAAATCTTGACCATAAATGAACTTTGTTTGGCATTGTTTCAGTTCCATACGTGGTGTATTTAGCTTAGGCCTAATGTTGACTGTAGCAGGCTACCTAGACTCCTCTGTTCAAGGGGGGACAGAAGCCATAGCGATAACAATTTAGACTAAATTTAACGAATAATAATCAGTTGTAAAGCAGGTTAAGTTAACCTTGTGCTATAGGTAAAGCACCTAATTTTCTTAACTAAATGATGCCTGCAGGTATATCTATTAGCAGGTTTAATTTTGCCTGCGCTTGGTTGTGTACATTATTTTAAGTGTATTTGACAAGTTTACCAAAATATAAAAAATGTCATTCAAACTGCATTTGCTTTGTTTTACTTTTTACTTGTACTTTTCATTACATTACTTGAGTACATCCATTTTTACAGTAATTTCCATACTTAAGTACAAGACGTTTCAGATACTTTAAGACTTTAACTCAAGTAACATTTCAGTCAGTGACTTGGACTTTTACCAAAGTCATATTTTGGAGAGGTACTTGTACTTTTACTTGACTCTGAGATTTCAGTACTTTATACAACACTGTTGTGTTCTGGGTTTGAGTTGTCTGACCAGGTGACCAGTTTTCTCCGTCCTCATCTCTGATCTTCTTCTTTACTCTGCTGAGCTGCAGGAGAAGTTTGCCATGTTTCAATCAGATGATTTCACAAATAATGCATGAAGGAAAGAAGGTGGTTTGCACTGACTGATACTCACCTTTTTGATGAGTATACTCTCTTCCTACCGAAATCTCTGCAGAACCTGCTGCACACAAGATAAGACGACTCATCATGATTAATTGAGCAGGTTAGGATTGGACTATGGGCTACAAAACATGTTTATTACATTTTATTCTTAGATTTTGAGATTTTAGTCAGCTCAGTTCTGCCTATCTTTAGCTGTTTTAGGGTCTCTTGTCACTTTAAATCTAAATAACTTGCTGCTGGCCATGCCCCGCCAGCTTAACATTCACACTCACACATGAAAATGGCTGAAAATAGATGTCTAATTATACAACCATACATCTTTGAAAAGCAGAAGTGAAACCTCTTGCACAATCAACGAGACTGCAGCAAGCAGTTTCTGCATGGTAAGTCAACATTTGTGTTTTCCAGCAGCCATTGTACAGCAAACACAGAGATAAAACCAGCTGACCAAAGGTGCTTTAGCTGAGCTTGAGTTGCTAGGTAACGCCGTGACGTCCTTCGAAAGTGACTGAACTATCGAAGGTTTGAAATGGCAAATTTTTCAGACACCAAAACACAAATGGATTGTTTTTTAAGCGCTTGGTTGGTTCTTTGAAGAAGTGGAGAGCAAAATAGAAGTGTAAAAATGTGGAAAATGTGAATTTTGCATTATCTCCTTTAAATATCTCAAAGAGAATGATCAATTATGAGATACTGATGATTAAACGGAGGATTAAAAAGGATTAAAAAAAATCTCCCTTCATTCGTCTTCATCTTCCAGCAGGACAGTTATTTTAAACATGCAGCCAGAGCCACAAAGGTTTGGTTTAGATCAAAGTAAATTCAGACTCACAAGTCACTGAAAATCTTAGTCTAAGTTTAAGTTTCTGAGATTTTTTAAAATTCTGACTGCATTCAAGCTGTTCTTCAAAGGAAAATGTGCTTAAATATCCGCCTCTGATTGGTAAAGACGTCCACCAAAAAACACTAAGAACTGGATTTTCAACAAAAGGTGGTTTTACAAACTGTAAAATGAAAAATAAAAATACACACCATAAAGCACAAAGAGACAAAATCACAATAATCTGACCTGAACATTTTCAGGAATATGGCAATCAAATATAAGTCCCCCATGACATTATTCAATATATTTAACAAAGTTTTGAATGGAAGGACAGCTGCTGTTTATAGTTATAGTTAGTGAAGTTAAAGCATTTTCTTGATGCATTTTCTCCTAAAGTGATGTAAAACATGACCAGCCATCTTGAAACTCACCTTCATGCTGCTTGTTTTTTCTGTATTTGAAGAAAACCAGAAGAGCTGCAGCCAAAACGATGATCATGATGGTTGGAACCACACCGACAGAAAGCAGAACCCCTGCAGGGACATTCAGAGTTTAACAGTCTCATCGTCTCTGTGAAGCTGCAGACATGAACAGGTATCGTACCTGAAGGTGGCGCTGATGTGTTGGAGTGTTTGGTGGTTTCCGAGGAGAAAGGAGGAGGAGAAGAGAAACTCAGGCTCCCTGTTGATGTTGTTGCTGTTGGAGAAGCTGATTGGAGATAAGAAATAATAGTTTTGTTGTGTTAATAAGGAATTAATAGGTATTTTATTTCTGTTACTGCTCTATGAATGTTCATTTTCTCTATTTTACATCAGCTTTAAATAAAACTCCTTGCCAACATAACAGCAAGCATCTAATTTCTACACTTTAGAAATGTCAAAATAAAACAAATCCCACAATAGATCTATGTTACCAAACAGAAACATAAAACAGTTGCTTTGAGATATTTTACTAATTAAAATGTTTTTGATATTTATTTAAACTGATTCAATGATTCTTTTAGCTGCATCATGTGTTTGACAGAAGAATATTTCAATGCTTTGTTGCCCATCATCAGTTGGAACAGATTTTGTGAGCTAATGTTGTTGAACATGTTGAGCTCCTCTACTTTTAAACAATTTAGTCATTTTCATTTTCTGTGTATGTCAACCCAAATGATTTCCTACGCATCTTTCCCAGGTTTTCACAGATTTTCCCGGTTTCCATTTGGTTGATGCCTCTTAGAAAAGAAAGTCTATAGACATTCACAAGCAAGATGTGTTGGTAATTTCTTCAAAAATTAAACTCTGTTAGATTAAAGGTTTGTGTCTGATAGCAGCAGGTTTGGATTCTCACTTTACAAACATTGAGAAGTTCAGACTAATGGATTTAATCTAGATTTGAACCATACATTCATTGTTGTGCTCAGAGAAAATTATTTAAAAATGTATTTCTCTCCATTTTGCAAATGTAAACAATAATTGAGCTTCCAACAATCTTTTAATTCAGATTTTTAACTTTTGAGTATGAACCAAACACACCATTAGTTGCATTTCCTTATTATTTATTGTTGTGTTTTTTATTTTCTCTTAATATTTGGTGTAATTGCAATGAAAAAAAAAAACTCACCAGAGATGACAATAATCTCAAAATCATATTGTCGAGTCAATACTTTTTCCAAAGCGCATCTGTACCATCCAGAATCCGACCTTTTCAACTCTGTAATGCTCACAGAAACTAAATTTGATCCCATGTGTTTTCTATTAAACTCAATTATGTATCTGCCCCTCTGAGCTCTGAGCTCAGTTGTTCCAACAAGAATGTTTTCTGCACTACAGTTTGTCCTGCAGAAATACATTTTAAGCCCATGAAAGAAAAAATAACATGAAACTGTGATGTTTTTTCCTTCCATCTCTGTGTAGGTTGTTTCTTGAACAGATCCAAGTTCTCCGTCCTGCAGTTCTGCTGTGAAAACAAACAGCAAAGAGTCAATGAAGCATCCAGCAGCATAAAGGAGACATATTTTCATAAATAATTTCTGTGTGAAATTAAACTTATAGTTGGTTCTCTTTAAAAGAACATAAGTTTAAAAATGTACCTAAGCACAGATGTTTCTATTTCTTGAAAATGTTAAATTGTGTACATGTAATGTTTTCCTCCAACAACTCAGGTAAAAAGGAAAATAGACTTATATCTGATTTATATGTGTTTATTAGTTTTCTGTTTGGCAGCTTTATGCTTCTGTATTAATATGAAAGTCGCAGAAAACTGTAATTAACCAAAGTCATCGTCTCCGTGTGAAATGAGAGGCTGAATATTATTTCAGCCAATATGTGACATTTCCTAACATCCCTGAAGGTGAACATTGAAATACAAGTTCAGCAACATGTTAGACACCTAACTGGACTGAAAATTATTGACACTGATCAATAATCAAGAAAATGGTGATTAATACCAAAAGAAACAAAATAAAATAATGTACTCACTGAGGAAGAGGAGGCAGAGCAAAGTGAGACAGACCTTCATCTTGAGCCGATTGTTTCTAACTCTGCTTTTCTTCCTCCTTCACTGATAAACCAGAAACTTCCTTCCTACAAACACGAGTTTAAAAAAAACCCTCGATTTTTAAAATGCAGAAATAAAATCTAATGACAGGAACCGTTTGTGGAACTAAAAACTAATTAAAGTATCAGTTTAAACAACACATTTAATAACCAGTTGATTTTTTTCATTTCATTAATGTGACTGATGACGAAAGAAGGAGACAGATGTGTGAAAGACTATCTGCAACTTTGACTAGACCATTGAGTCAAGTTCTGGTTCTCTCTCTTTCATAAGTAGAAATAATTTGGACTGAACCAAACTGCACGTAATTTGATTGAGTTAAATAAAAGTTCTGCATAAAGTGTAATATCACTTATTTAATGTGTTGATAGTTTGAAAATGGATCCAAACATTTTCTATAATGTAAGAATAAATAGTTTCATTGGTCTACGTTTCTGGACAGGAACTGAGAACCATAGCAACATTACTTTAAATAAAATCATTTGTGAGCACAAATCTTTAAACCAGTTTCAAAAGTGTTTAAAAGTAGCTTCATTTACAAATCAAATGAAGCTAAAATTGCATAATGCTTATTTTGTTCTGCACTTTTAGCTTCATTTGATTTGTGAAACATGAGGCTTATAGTGTTTGGAGGAGTTGTTGTAAAGTGGATCCACCGTGTTGAATAAATTGCTCTTTGGTCTCTGAATTAAGTTTGCAGTTTCTCCCAGTGCATGCAGGAGTTTTCTGGTTTTCTCTCACTATTCTAACACATGATAATCATTTTTAACTCACATGGGAAAAGAATCTAAAACCTGCAGGATATCTGCTCTTGAGGGCACATTCTGTCTCAGCCATTACTGTTGCAAAAAAGTCATATCTTCACAAAGTTGCATCAGTTCCTTGAAGAAACATCTGTCACCTACAGAAGTATAAATATGTAAATATGTAAAAGAAACTGTTAAAATTTAGCGATCAAGGGGGAAGTGTGTTTGTATACACTGAGCAAATATATAGAGAAGTGGACTGTGGGTTTAATTTCATGTTGATTTGAAACTATTTTCCTAAGTCTATAATAATGACAGATAGACAAACACAGAGCCACAGCCTGAGTTGGTATAAAACCAAAGACCACAGCGATACATTCAATCTAATCACTGCACAACTCCAACCCACTGCACTGTAAACACCTGTAAACAGCTTCACAGATTGATTTAGCTTCAGTTCGCTCCGACGGGTAAAATCTAGTTTTACCTGAAGCTCTGATCCAAACTGTGCTGAAATATCCTTTGGCCTCAGATTCAGAGATTCAGTTCTCTGATTGGATCCTGCATCCGGTTCAGATCAGCCAATGCTGCTTCAGAGTCTGAGACATTTTGAAGGGGATGCGTTATTCAAAATTTACATTTTGTAATTTTCTCTACTTCCATTTGGGTTTCTATTGCTTCTAAAAACAGCCCAAGTGCTCAAAACATCACCTACCCGGTTTTTGGCAATAAGTTCACATTTTTTGATGTCGGGAAAATTATCTGTTTAAAAAACATCTTCTGAATGTAATGTTACAAATCAACAAGCACTAACGCTCAGCTTCCAACACCACCAAATCCAATGTGCTCCCCCACTCAGCTCCTTCAGACTAGCCCACATCAATTAGCAAACAGCTGGTGGAACATCTGCTGAGCTCATTATATGAGCTACTCTCAGAACAACGCAGGTAAAAATGTTGTAAAGGGTTAAAATGACTTCCTGAAGGCAGAGTACCATGCAGAGCAGGAGCTTCTTGTATACGGACATCTAAAAAGAGATGCTAGATGTCAAACCACAAACAAGAGAGCTCTGAAAACAAAAATGCACAAATAAATAGTTTAAAATAATAATAAAAAGAACTTAAGCTAGTTAAGAACACAAATATTACAGAAACTAAAATAAAATGTCACCTACCTGAAAATAATAATAAAAAATGACAGTATGAGGCAAATGAGCTTTAAACATAATAAACATGTAAATTATTTACACTAATAGTTTATTCAAAATGTTAAAAATGGAAGTAAACTCCTGAGGATTGAACAGATTGAAACACTTAATGATGCAATATATATTTGACAGTCTCATTCATTGATTTTATGAAAGGTTTAGTTGAATAAATGACCGAACAACTGATTTTCTTGAGGAAAAATCACGTTTTCAACCAGGAATTACAAAGGTGTATCATAAAATGTGACTGCATTAACTTGTTTCATAGGATGTAAACAGCTAGAGCTGAAGCTCAGATGTTCTCTCTGTAAATTAAAAATAGTGAAAAAACAAATTATTTTTGTCCACAGTTCATATCTGCATATTTTTGTTGTCACATTTTTGACATTCCCAGTCAGTTAGTGGTTCAAACAGCGATACAGCGTTCAGAGGAAACAAACCCAGCAAACACCGCCATCTGCTGGACGACGGCTGGAACTACAACCATAAATCTATCAGTTGCACGCATGCGCAAAATTAATCCATAACACAAATCTTCAGCGTTATTATTCGTTTAATAATTAAAATTGATTCTGATGTAAAGTCATCACATACGCAACTAATATTTTCCGAATATATTTCCATAGACATCCTGGTTTAAAAACTTTTCTGTCTTAAATTGTGACATTTTTATAGCTGACTGTGTTTTTCCCTCTGGTTTCAGTGAGAGGCTTTTATTTTGAAATAAAATGAAGTAGAAAAAAGTCAAAACGTTTTTATATCGTATTGTTGACTAGATGTTGGAGCATAGTATTTGTTAAGGGAATTCTTTTTATTATTACTGATTGTGAATAAGATTTAAATCCCTTAAATTATTAGCGTGACTGTTTCTATTCTAACCCCCCAAAAAACACAATGTAGTCAAATTTTTAACCGCTAAAATTATTCAAAAGTATATATGTAGGAAAAATTGTCGCTTGAACAGTTTCAAGCGCAGCAATTTATTTCACAGTAAAAAAAAAAATACAACGAAAACATAACAAACGATTTAAAATTAGTACAAATTTTGTTTTGTTTGTATTTTTATGTATTTTGAGCAGTAACTAAAATTGCAAACATCAGCAGAAAATCCCATCGCACATTAAACGTCATCTGGATGAGTCAGAGAAGTTAAAAAGAAGAAGAAGTGACAGAGAAGTTGGCAGTAGCGTCATCTGCTAAAGAGACAACCAGCGTCTGAATGAATGAATGAGACAGAGGAAGACAGGAAGGGAGGAGAACAAAAACACAAACCCATCAGTCACAGTTTGGACTTTTCAGAATTAAATTCATAATGGAGAAACAACAAACTCTGCTCTTCTGCTTCCTAACAGGTGGGGGACGATTTAATTATTGTTTACATGTTTATTTTATTGTCTCTGCAGCACATGACAAATTCACAACCATGTAAATTATTTTTGCGCTTCAGTCCTTTTAATTCGTCTGTATTTTGTCTGTAAGTGTAATAAAGAAATGGTTTTGGGCTGCATTTTGAAGAAATAAGTAAACAAATGTCTGACTAAACTGACACTTTGAGATTTTATCACCAAGAAAAACTAAGAGATTCTTATAAAAATTAGAGTTAAAGCCAAATGTAACTGGTTAATATAAAACTATCCTCTTTTATATTCTTGTTTTTTCATAAACAATATTCAGAGTTTATTTCTTATCATTCAGCCACAGTGCTGGTTTTGGTCTTTTTTGAATATTTTTATGCTTGTTGTGGATTATTTATCTCTCTTTTATCAAGAAATGTTTGGATTGTTTAGAGATTCTTCTTCTCTCTTCTTTTTTTCAACAATTTTTAAAATATATATAATTTAAATATACATGATTCAATGCCTTTAAATGCTTGCAATTGTAACCTGTTCATTGTATTTAGGTTTTTGACAGTTTTAAAACATAGTTTCATGTCTAAGTCACACACAGTTAAACTCAAAGTTCCTACAAAACTTTATTGATAAAATCTTAGATTTTTTCCTTCTGTTTTTTCTTTTTCTCCTCATGTTTTCTTCCTGCTTCCTCTTTGTATTCACTACATACTATACTTCCCTACTTATTATTTAACAAGCATGTTTTATAGCTTCTATTTATTTGTATTTTCAATTCAGGTCAATTCTACAACGGTAAAAAGTTTAGATTACGAGAATAAAGTTGAAATAATATGAGAAAAAGTCGTAATATTCAGGAGAATGAAGTAGTAGTTTTATCAGAAAATATTTTTTACCTTAATATAGTAGGTATAAAAACCAGAGATTTTATTTTTAAGCCATATTGTCTAACCGTACCTCCACTCAAAGTTTCAAACTCAGTCGCTTTCCTAAAAATATTACCTAATATGGTCAAAGCCAAACTTTACGGCTTTTTCCACATAAACTCAAAACATATTGGAGGCCTGGAGATCTCATGACATCCACAAAACGCACATCTAGGTGCAGTTATCTACTCAAAGGAATCCCCAAAACACTGACTCTTTTAAATCTTTGTTTTCCAGGAGTATCTTTTCTCAGTAGCACAGCAGCAGGATTTCCCATTTACACAGCAGCCGAAGGACAAAACGTCTCCTTCGAGTTTCCGTTCACTCTGGTTGGAGGCGGCAGCAAATATTTATGCAGAGAGGAATGTAAACACGACAACGTCATCATCGCCACAAAGTCAGTGGATGCTCAGAATGGGAGTTTCCACCTCAGGTATCGTAATGGAAATCTGCAGGTGACCGTCAGAGAGCTGAGAACGTCCCATTCTGGACGGTACAGGTGTGGAGTAGCCGGGTCATCGCTGTCTGAGTTATATGAGGAAATATTCGAAATCAGAGTTATTGAAGGTGAGTTTCTCCCTAAACTTAAACAATGTTGGTTCAAAGCTACACAGTCACACTGAAGACTTAATATTGTTGATATTTAGCTGCAGATTTAACACATTTCAGAACGTCGATCAGCGTAGAAAACATTTTAATGGGATTGTAGTGGAAAGTAAAAATGCACTGATCCGATATCAATATCTGTCCCGATATCGAAGAAATTCTAGATTGGGTAACAATGTGCCCAATCCACAAGGGCGGATCTATTCAGTCTAACTCTATGTTTTGCACTCTGAAATACGTCATTTAAAAAAATTATTTTACATTATATTTATAAATCCTGATACATTGCTCACAAGCCTGAACCGGAAGTGATTTGAATCGCCATGTTGGTAGACAAGCACAGCGCTTATAAGTTTGTTTATAAGTGAGATAGGAAAGAAGCGAGAGCTTATTCAAAGCTTGTGGCTTGTTTATTGTTGTCATAGCAACTGCCTTGACAGTTAGCTATGGATACCTACCAAGATGGCTGCCAGGTACAAAGTTCCCAGAAGTGTGTTTTGACAGAAGGCTTGTTTCAGTTTATTTTTTTACCTTTTTGACCAAAGTAATCAATCTATTGTTTTGGTCAGTTTCTTTATTATTTATCTCACATTGGCTGCTCTACTCCTGATTGCACTGAATGAACAAATGAAAGTTGTGTTTTTACATGTTTATCCAAGCTTGTGAAGCTATTGGGTGTATCTAAAGTGTGCTGTACTGGGTTATCAAATAAATTTGTAGTTAACAAAAGAAAAAATCATTCTAAGTCAGTTTCAGTGTTTTTCTGCTAGACCTCATATATCTGCATTGTTAGTGGAAAGATGTCATGGCAGCAATGAGTCCCTTCAGCTTCTGAGCCAAAGTAAGAGCAGCTTGCTGACTCAGCAGCTGCTCCCAAAGTGACTAACATGTAATTGATTGTGTGACAATTTCATCACCTCCATGAAGAAACAGACTCAGATGAGACACTGCAGCCAGAGAATTTATACATTTTCTCTAGAGGAAACGACTCCATGTTGGAATCCATCATGAAAATGTTATTTAACATAAATGGCTCAGACTGAAATTAAATCCCCAGACGGTAGCTCAAAAAGAAAAAAACAGTTTGATCAAGACAGATCAGATTAGATCGTCTTTCTGAGAGATCTCACCAGAAGGTTGAAAGTTGATCCCTCGTGTATCTCTGAAGTGCATCACGTCACAAACCATCCACATCAGAGCACACTTTGCTATACAACCAAAAGCTGCGTTTTCATTACAAATCTGCGCATATCTATGTCATTATTCTGCTGATGTTAAAAATAACGTTTTAGCAATTGCAGTGTTTCCTTTAGATAATAAATTAAATTAAAATCACATCATAGAAAACATTTGGATGTTCAATTTAAAAGAACAACCAATTTACAAAGCATTTACAACAAGCAGATTGTTTACTACACAGATGATGTATTAATCATGGCTGATTTATGAAAAATTAAGCAAAATGGTATTTGAGAACTAATTTCTGTGTTGTTTCTAGGGAACACAGTTACTGATGGGAACTTAATACGAACAACAAAGAACCCGTTTGAGAATCTGGACTCTTCAGAACTCACTTCACAAAACCCAGTGATCAGCAGTCTTCAGTTTCAAAGAGTTTCCAGTACAGATTTACACAGTGAGTTCCTCAGTCTGTCTGAATAAAGTGCATTATTGTTCTGTTCGTTCTCAATCTCTGCTGAAATCCAGATTAAATCTTTATTCTGTGAAATAAGAGGAAATATTTAAAACTGAAACATTGTAAATTACCACCGAATTGGATCCATTTGCTTTCTCCATTAAGGGCATTTGAGATGGAATAGAAAAGAGGAAAATGTAATCACTCATGAAAAAGAAATCTAGAAAGTGTAGAACTAGAAGGCAAAGAAAGTGCAGAACTAAGGAAATAAAATCCAGATGCACAAAGAACAGAACATAAGAACAAATAATGAAACAAACCCAAAGGAATAAACTGGCAGAGCAAAACAACAGAATAAACAAAACACTGAAAAAAGTAAACAGGTGACCTAACTTAACATATATTGTGTTAATTGGTCACATGTAATCAAATTATGTTTATCCAAGTTTAAGTTTATCCAAGTTTAAATAAATAAGTTTGACAAACTTCATTCAATTACTTGTGACCAATTAATTTATTTAACTTGAATCACCTGTTTTTTAAGTGAACCAATAAAATCCAAAAACCCACTAATCCAGTTTTCATGCATTATAAATATCATCCAAGCTTTATCTTGCAAAAAAATAATTAAACCTCACTGATTATGTTTTTTTTTTTTTTTTACCAGAAACTGCAGGACGTCCTTCAACCACATCAGCAGCATCCAAACCAATCAGCCTATCAGGTGATTTACCTTCACATCACACGCTGTTGTTTTGGTTATTTACTTGATTTTTTACAAAAACCCAACCTTCAACCTGATTTTACTTTAAATTAACCCAGTGCAATTTGTAGAGCTTAAAATGGGCTGAAATGCATTTATTTCCTAGCTCTTTGTGTTTCACAGTTGATTATATTCAGTTTAAAATCTGGTTTTGAATGTATAATTGACTTTTGCTTCAAGCTCTTCCTCTGATTTTCGGTGGAGTTGCCACGGCGACTGGCGTCTCAATAGCCGCTTTTCTAATTCTGCTTTACAAATGGAGGACGAGAGCCAACGGTAAACTGAGGCTTATTTAATGTGCATATTTAAATGCGACCAACAAACAAAAGAGTTTTACAAATTACATTCATGGGAAGCAGTTGTTCACATTTTTATTTATTCTTCTACATTTTTTTCACCTTTTCTTTCGCTCAGGTGCAGACAGGAGAACGTCAGACACAGAGGTAACATGAAGGTTGCAGACTCTGGTTAAGTTTAACTTTTACCAGGATTAGTCAAAAACAGAGTTTCTGACTTGTTGCAGAAACTTCTGCTGTATTTTTAGGCTTAAAGTGACAACAACAAAAAAAAAACATCCAGATAGTAGTAAAAAAAGAAAAGATACTAAATCAATCTTCAGTGTTGCATTAGACGACATTTGTTTTCTTTTATTTCAGGTGACATATGAAAACTGGGCACTAGGATCCAGATCTGAAACCTCCCACTACCAAAACCTAGATCCAGCCACTATGGATCAGGAACCAACTTATTTAACTCTCACTTAGGACGCCCAGTTTTTACAACATTCTCCTTATTTGTGTTTTAAAGCAACAGTATTATGTAAAAAATAAACTTTTTTGAGCTTTACATCATGTTATAATGTTTTTCTCTCATCAAAAGCATACCTGCATTGTTGCCTTGATTCTTTCATGGCTGTTTGTGAAATTCTTTAATCTCCATGGCAACCATTGAGCCGAATGTAGGCGGAGTTTCAGAAAGAGCAGGAGTTTCTTAAAGAGACAGAGGCCCAATTTCAGGGCATCATATTATAAAGTCACATTTCCTTTAATTCGTATTTGATATATTTTTATAACAACTGAAGATAACATAGTTACACTGAAAAAAATTAGACCCAACAACTTAATTTTTTTTCTTAATTTTATTACAAGTAATCAAATTAAGTTTATTTATTTTTAAATATGTTAAGTTGTCATGTTAAACAAACAAACTTAATTGGGTTGCATGTAGCAAATACATTTTAAAATTGGAGCTGCATTCTCTTTTTTCAGTGTATTTGATTGTGCTATAAAATGCCACAACATGCTTGGAAAATACATTACACTGCCCATTAAAGTTAATAATTTTTAACATGTAATTTATGAGAAAAATTGATTTTTTCTAATGTCTCTATGACATATATTTCATGCAATATTTCCCACAGTTGTTGTTTCTTCCTTCAAGAATTTCCTCAATTTGTCTGCCAATATAAGGATTCACAATATTTTAAATATGTAAATTTATTTTACTGGGCCTATGCACTTTTTCTATTTGTCCCATTCCTCCTGTGTTAACAGTACACCTGCCCCCCGTGTCACACTTCTGTTTTACTTCCAATATATCAAAAATGCTTCAAACTTGCTCAATATTTTTGACAAACCTCCAGAACACTTAGGTTTTCTGATTCTGTTCTAATCTGCATCTGCAGAACCAGAACCAAAAATGGAGAAGCAGCATTTAGTTTTTATGATCCTCTAATCTGGAACAAACTTCCAGAAAACTACAAAACTGCCGAAACAGCGTTCCTTTAGATCAAGGCTATAAACCGACATATTTGATGTGTATTTGCTTGACAATTTTAATGATGGAGTTTAACAAAATGTTTCATCATTTTGACTGTATTGTGTTTTTTTTATGATGTAAAGAACTTTAACCACCTTGTGACTGAAATGTAATATAAAAAATAAACTTGACTTAAATGGGACTAAATTTTGACACTTTTCCATAAAAGTCAGGTTTGTTGGGACTGGATTTATACTGAGATTAAGTTGACTGAACTTTGTGCTGGGGTATCAGAGTAAAGGGGGATGAATACAAATTTAAGCCACAACTTTTGGAACTTCATTTTTTTTGTTTATGATTATATGTATATATATATAAAAACTACAGTTAATATATATGAATCTGTTATATTAAATCCTAATAAAATCAATTTAAGTTTGTGTTCTAACTTGCTGTAATAATCGGTGTGGAAAGATTTAGGGGAAATGAAATATTATGACTTTCAGTGACACGATGGAGCTAAACTCGGTCAGGAACTGAGAACGCCTTGTGGTTTTAATGCATAAACATTAAAAATTAAAGCTTTTTGATGCTTTCTGTAAAATCCTCATCATTCATCCACCTTAGTGTCTGTCCTGACCTTCATTTAAAAAAAATGCATCAAGCAACCTTATTTGTGGATGAGTTTTTTAGAAAATATTGAATTGCTTTTAAGAAACAGGAAAAAACTGATTAGTTTTTAATATTTGATCTGACTATTAAAGAGAAAATCCACAGATTCGGATCACTGATCCCACCTGGCTTTAAGTATCAGCAGATAAATTGAGATGTTTATGAATCAGTTTGCATCGTCTTGTCAGATCTTTTTTATTTAAACTTCTCCAGAGGCAGAAAGTGAACTAGTTGAACTTTAAATCCACTTTCAGATCTCCAGGTGGAGAAACTGATCCTCAGATTGGGGATGTGGTGAAGACAGGCACCGAATATAACAAGCAGAAACGTCCCTGAAATGTTTTTATACAAGACGAGAGTCTCTGATTGTTATTGTGTGGAAATAAAAACCTGCAGCTGCTTCTGGAAGCAACTTCATCAGAAAACCAGGTGAGTAAAAAGCGGATAAAACCACCACACTGCAAAAACGTACCAACTATTTTAGAGCAGTTTCTGGTGTAAATATCTTAGTACACTTGAAATAAAACAAAATTAACTTACAATTAACTTCAGCAAAATATATGAGCTTGTTTTAAGTCAATATTTCTTTAATAATTATGAAAAACCTCTAGTTCAACTGGTAAATTCAATTTTAACATTTTTCTTTATTAGTGAAATAATCTGCCAATGGAACCAGTACTTTATCATTAATATTATGAAATTATTGAATGAAAACAAGCTCCTATATCTTGATGAAAATCTACCTATAAGTTGGTTTTGTCTTATTTTAAGGGTCAAAAGGTGTTTGCAGTGGAAACTAGACAAAATACTTTGTCAGATTTTGCAGTGAAGGAGGAAGAGAGACATTCGACTGCATAGCTGCTCCTTCCTGATTGGTCAGAAATGTATGGGTTGGTTGTGACTAAATGGTTGAAATCCTTCTTTTGCAGACTAAAGACATTTTGAAGAAAAATGCGACAAGCTTTCATCTTCTGCCTTCTCTCAGGTAAGGAAAGATGCCTCAAACATTTAGGGTTTTGCATCTCTATAATTCCATATTTGCTTGGATTTTATTTTTCTCAATAAAAATACAACAAATCTAAGAGTGTTTTGGTACTATGCAGCAGTTTCCTGGTTTGGATAATTCTCTGACTTTGTAAGAACAGAAAAATGGTAAAAGCAGAAAAAAATGCATTCAGAAGCATTTGTTACACTGCCAAAAGTTACCAATTATTTTTGGTCCACTTTCTTATGAAACTAGGAAAAAGATAAAACTAACTTACAAATAGCTTTTCAGCAAGATATAGGGGCTTGTTTAAGTAAATAATTTAGCAATATTGATTAAAATTAGTGGCAAATTATTAAACTTATAAAATGGGTAAAATGTCTTGTTATAAGTGAAATAATCTGCTAGTGGAACTAATACTTTTTCTAATCTATTAGAAATATCAAGGAATTATTGACTTAAAACAAGCTCTGAACTTGCAGTAAAGTTACTTGTAAGTCAATTTTTTAAAGGTATTTATAGTTGAAACTATTCAAATCTTGGTAAAGTTTTGTGTTTTTTGCAGTGTGCAGAGCAGATCTGCAGCTTGTTCAAACATTAAATGTTAACTGATGGATTTTCTTGCAGCTCTCTGCGGTGCGAAAACACTGATCCAAACCGAAGGAGGAAGCATCACAGCGAAATGCTCCTTTACTTTCTCTGGAAGCGGGAAGTTCGTCTGCAGGGATCCGTGTGAAAACGGAGACGTTCTCATTGAAACCGAAGCCGCGGAGGCTCAAAAAGGCCGGTACAGCATCAGATACACAGAAGGAACCTTTCCTGCTTCTCCCACTGTTCTGTATGTGAACATCTCACGGCTGATCCAGTCCGACTCCGGGCGCTACTGGTGCGGCTTAAAAAGGCGTTTCATGACTGATTCACGCCAGGAGTTTAACGTAAATGTCACAAATGGTGAGTTTTATTTTTATTCAGGATTATGAACAACACATTAGTTAATATCCAACTGATTAAAAAATGAATGGCATAAAAATGTAGTCCAGTTAATTGATCAATAAAGAAACTTTAACTGGAATCAAGTGCTGCAGTCAGACGGGACTAAATGGCTTACAGCAGATCTGAAATCAAATGTCAAAATGTTGATGTTGGATGAATATTATTAGTGAAACGCTGTGAACAGTGAATTGATTTTAGAGTTTTTGTTGTTGCTGAAGTGGAGTTACTGTCCTGAGTTCATGAGGTACACTGTAGCTCAACCAGCTCTTAAAATATCTCGGAAGAACAAAAACGACGCTATTGTCACGTCATTTATTTACATATTAGGGACATAATAGACAGAAACAAGAATGGAGAAGTAAAGTCAAAGAATTTTGACTTTTTCAAACCCAGAAATTTCCTCTTTTTTTCCCCCTAGAATATTTCTGAGATTAATCTAAAAAAATTCTGAATTTATTTACACACCTGTTTGTTTTTTCTCCAGTCATATTTTCTGGCCAGTTGAAATAACTGAACAACGTTCTCTTTACAGGTTCATGGAAAATGACAAAAACATCTGAGTGGTTTTCTCAATATTCAGGGTTTTTAATTTTATGACATTCAATTTTACAACAAGAATATTTACTGATTATCCTTCACCTGATATTAGCATTATTTGTTTGTTTTTTTTTTATTTTAAAGATCACTAAGTTGCTAATTTATGCCTCAGTATATTAGCCATAACTGAATACTTTTGTCACAGATACATTTTTCTTCTATG
This sequence comes from Xiphophorus maculatus, assembly GCF_002775205.1. Classification (NCBI taxonomy): domain Eukaryota; kingdom Metazoa; phylum Chordata; class Actinopteri; order Cyprinodontiformes; family Poeciliidae; genus Xiphophorus; species Xiphophorus maculatus. The sequence continues at coordinate 28,799,984 of NC_036443.1, forward strand.
CTTTCACTCACAGATACGAACGGCTACGTTCTGCCTCTGGCTTTATGTGTCGCCACATTATTTGCTGCAGCTGTGCTGCTCCTCTACAAATGGAAAACAAGGAGGGAATCTGATGGTAAATTGACATTAAAATACATTTCAGGACTTATTTAACAGAAAACACTGGAGAAAAAAATAAGATCATGATATCTGAAGCTGTGTTGTGTAGGTTCGACCAGCAGGGGGCAGTCAAGCAGCAACAGCAGCAACAATAGGAGAGGGAGAAACACTCAGGTGGATCAACATCCTGGTTTTTGTTTAAACTGGAGATTAATTTTTATTTAATGACCTTAATTTGAATTTTATCCCTTTCCTTTCACAGTTTTCTGCCTCAAAGTTTACAAACCGGACGCCTCCACCAGACGCTCAACAACAACTTTACTATAACCTCTGAGGCTAACGGCATACCAGGAATTAAAATAGATGTTCTCATTAATAGACCCAAGTTCTGCACCAGTTCTGCTCACCAAAACAGCAGAAAGGCATCAGCTGTGAGGAGACAACAAACGGGTTCAGCTCTACATCCATTTGTGTCGCTAAACAGAAGAAAATCTAAACAACTTTCTCAAAGAAAACATCTGTTATAGAAATGTATTAACACAATTTGTAAGCATATAATCTCGTGCTTGTAAACTGAACTTTGTAGCTTAATGAAATAAATGTCTGAGAAATAAAGACTTAAATAATAACACATATGCAAATGGCCCAAATAAAGCATTTTTTTTCCTGCAACTTCATTGTAATGGGATCAGTCATGGTCTTAGATACATTCAGACTGTTGAGAATAAATAATTCTGTGTTTTCCTCTATCTCTTTTAGCTATTTGCATGCTCGTATTTACATACATGCACTCACATAGAGCACAAAGCTAAAGCTAAAGCTAATTATATATTAGGAAACACCTTCAAAACTAAGGCTAATCACCGTAGCTTATATAGACGCTAACAAATAGAATTACAAACTGCTGTTTGATGTCATTTTGCTCTGTTAGCTCTTAAGCATGAACAAATGGACCAGCTGTATTTTAGTCTTAATAAATGGGACCCATTTATTAAGACTGACTCTGGGACACCCGAATGTCGACACCAACTTTAAACAGAGTTTACTTCAGTTCTGGACAGGGTAAGTCCCAGAACGTTCCCTGTTACTTAACCCTGGAAACTCATTTCAACCGTTAGCCGGAGAGCTGGTAGCACATCTCCCCTCTCAGAAGAGGTAGGAGAGTGTTGCGCAACAACAATGCAGAAACTGAGAGAGAACTTTTTGCCTATTATTTTCTGATGGAGCCCCAGCTTACTGCCGTTTTTAGACATACAATCTACAAAGGAGTCCAGCCTCACCCATCTGGTAGGAACTTCCTCTTCTGTATTTATACAGCCCCTGTCTCTGCAGCAGAACTCAGACATCTAACCAGGTCCAGGAAACACCATCGAAGCGGCTAAACAAACTTGAGGTTTGATAGAAACCAGTTGAAGTTTTACTGCATTTAACTGACTTTTTTAAAACTGATGTTTGAAGTTTATCAAGTCAAGTTTATGAGCAGGATTCTAACTTCTATTTACCAAAGAATGTAAATGTATTAATATGAAAATTGAAAGCATTTCTAACAAGTTTAATCTGTTTTCCTTTCAGAGAATAACTTCATCCTGAAGATGGCAGGTAGGCGAGTCCCTGTTATTCTCTACTCCTTTAACTTAAAGCAAATAATTTTAGAAATGGTGGAAAGATATTGAAGCTGATATCCATGGCAACCACAAAATCAGCGTCATTTATTGTACTTCTTCATTTCCAGATGATAATATAGTATGCAGTCGTTTCAGTAACGCTAGTTCCACCAGTACTTAAAACAAAAGAACTAGCAATCAAACTGATTCACTCTACAACACAAATTCAGTTTAGTTCAAAATGTCTTTTTGATGGGCTTATATAGAAAAAGAGTAAACTAAAATATACAATATAAACATAAAAACAAAATCATTCAGTTTATTTAATAAGAATTTGTTAATCAAACCAAATCATTTTGTTCTCTTTTGCAAAATTCAAATTTTTTTTGTAAATATAGTATTAAACCTTGTTTTCCATCTTTAGACAAAACAATCTAGAAGTGGTCTATTTAATAAATATTTAAACTTCATATGTTTGATTCTTCAGAAGCACATGCAGTTGTTGTTGGTGAAGCCAAAGTCTCTGTTGATGCAAAGGGACTCCTGGACATCATTGACACCTTTGACCGTCCTGGTGACGCCTCTGCTAAAGCTACCTACGCACGAGCAGGGAAGTATGCAAATGGACTGGAGGACAAACCAGGGAAGCGTCTTCCTAAAGCAGGAGTTTACGCTGAAGCTGGAGTTGGCAAAGCTCGAGCTGAATTCAGCGTGTTTGAAGCTGAAGCTAGAGGACCCAACGCCAGCGCAGCAGCCGGCGCCAACCCACTGGGTGCCTCAGCTTTTGCCAGAGCAGAGCTGGCAAGTGCTTCTGCCGCCGCTGGTCCACTGAAAGTTAAAGTTGGTCTGGCAGTCGATACTGGGGTTTCTGTTGGTGTAAAGGGACTGGAAGCTAAAGTGTTGGGAACCGGCTTCACTATTGGTGAAAGGGCGAGCGTGTCCCTTCTTGGCAATGAGCTTGAATGCTGCGTGTCATAGGTCAGAAAATGTTTTCCATATTTGCTCTTTTAAAAGTCCCCTTACATAGATTAAAATCAAAACAAATTCTGTCCCCATATTAACCAGTTTGTCTGATTTATGATTTATGAGTGTTTACCTACTTTTGTCCACGCTCACATAATCTGCACCTAAAATGATTTGTTTCTGTCAGTTCAGTCAAGTTGCAAAAGACAACCAAACAAATGTTTTTTTTATTTTACTTTTCAATTCATTTAAATTTATATAATTGCCACTGTAACAGACAACTTGTTAAATACTTTATGAAATATTTTTATTTGACTTGATTATTGTGAATATCACAACATTCTACAAAGAAATTAGGCTATTAGTCCAGTTGTTACTGCTTACTGAATTTCAAATATTCCAAAGGATATGTAGAAATAAAATAAAAAAAAATAAGTTTTACATGTCTCTGCCTCTTCACGATGTACACATTAACCCAAAGGCAATACTTTTACTTTTACTTTCATTTTCCCTGAAACTTATGCATATAAATTAGGGTACTTTCCTGATTGTGTTAGGAAAGTACCTCACAACTGGAACATCTGTAATACTGATGCTGTTGTTGTGATTAACTGTTGGTACAGTTATCTTCTTTTAGATCTTCTTTTGTTTCAATTTCAGTTTACAAATATAAATTTATAAAGTTACTGAATGCAAATTGATGATTTAATTATAAGGATCTCAGAATAAATCCCAGTTTTAAACACACCAACTGCAATGAAATATTTGAAATATATGTACTATCAATAAACTGCTACTTAATTCAATTATCTAATCGGTCTAATATTTGTTTATTTTAATTTATTTGCTTTCAGTTGATTTTGTATGTTGGGGTTCATAGGTGGATTGTGTCTTTGATGACTCACTGGTCCATAGATTTCATATTTAGGATTTTTGTTTTTATTTGTATTATGTTGGTTTTGAGCTATTAGTTCTAATGGAAAATATAGTTTCTGTACTTGATGATGTGCATATCTAAAACATATTTTAAGTCGATTAAAAAAGAACTTAATTGATCTCAAAGAGACATTAAATTTAGAAAATGTCTTGTTTTAAAAAACATGCTTTGCTATTGATGTAACAATAGTAAAGCCACACGGCCTCCCATCTCAAGTTTAGACAAAGAACAACAAGCAACTTGTTGATTGTTACGCCCTTGAGAGCTGCTACAGACTTTCTTTCAGATTCAGTTTGTGTCACTTCCTAAGACTGTTGCCCATTTCAGATACACCGGATGAACAGGAGCCCTACTTAAACACCCTAACTGAAAGCAGCAGCACTTTGACATCTGAGCATCACCACTGAAGTAAGTGACTAAATAGTGCCGTGTTATTTAGCAATAGAAGTTTCAATTTCATTTTTACTTTTTGGTGTTTAACGTTCATCAAGCCGTGCTTGTTAACATGATTGCTTATATTACCGGATAATGTAAATTTATGAGCATTTAATATAAAAATGTAATTCATTTCCAAAATTCAAGTCTAATCTGCTCCTTTCTTTCAGGAGGAATCAGTTTATAACTAAAGATGGCAGGTAAGCGGGTTCCCAAATCCTTTTAACCCATAGCAAGTTATTTTAAAAACTGTGGAAAACAACAGACATTTATTAAAGTTAACACCAATAGCAACCACAACAATCAGTGCCAATTGTTATAGGTCCTTCTGTCCGGCTGTAATTGTACGCTGTGGTTTCAGTAATAGTATTTCCACCAGTACTAAAAATAAAACCAAGACAGGAAATAAGAATCATTTTGGATTTTTACAGCAGTCAAATAGTACTTTATGAGTTGCAGAAAAGTTCATGCAAACATTTTCTCTGCAATGAAGCAGGTTCATATGATTGATCAGGGAATCTTCATTTCATTATTTAATACAGTTTATTTATTTAAAATTTGTTTATTAAACCCAATCACATTGTTCTCTCGTGTAATATTTTGATTTTCTTGAAATACCAGTAAAGTTTAAGTGTCAAGTTTCTAGAACCTAGAAGTGGACCATTTAATAATTTAGTAGAGTATTTCTAAGAAACTGCATGGTTTTTCTTTTTTTAAATGTGGATATTTACACTTAAGATGTTATGAAACTTCAGCGGCCAACGCAACTGTTCATTGTGGTGCAGACGTCTCTGTTGATGGAAATGGATTACTGAAAATGTTTGATACCTACACAGGAGCAGGGAAGCATGGAAATAGATCGGAGGACGAAGCAAGGAAGCTTCTTCGTGCAGCAGGAGTTAACGTTGAAGCTGAAGATGGCAAAGAAGGGTTTGAATTCGGCGTGTTTGAAGCTGAAGCTGAAGGACCCAACGCCAGCGCCAAACCACTGCGTGCCTCAGCTTTTGTCAGAGCAGAACTGCCAAGTGTTTCTATCTCCGCTGGTCCAGTGAAGGCTAAAGTCGGTCTGGCAGCCGACACTGGGGCTTCTGTTGGTCCGACAGGCCTGGAAGCTAAAGTGTTGGGAACCGGCTTCTCTATTGGTCGTAAAATGGGCGTGTCTGTCTTAGGCACTGGGTTTGAATTCAAACTGTGGTAGTCAAAACAATGTTTTTCTCATGATCATTCTTTGGACGTTATTGAAAACCATATATCAATAAAATAAGCAACATTTTCAATTAAATAAAAAAGTTTGGTTGCTTATTTATTGAATAAATAGATATATGGGATCACGAATAAAGATTTCTTTTTAATCTGTGTTGGAGCCATACATAGATAATATCAACTTAATACAATGTGTTATTTTTGTAATCTGAGATGTTTCTGAGAGCTTCCTGTGTTGCTCTACTTGAAAAAGATCTGTAATTTAATCCCGTTTAAGCTAATTACGTGGTGCCTTTTGATTGGCTGTTGACTAATTAGTTTATAAAGACTTCTCATTGTACAAGTCTTTTGACCGTCACTTGTTTGTTTTGAATCTGTATGTTTTTTTTTTATTCTCTTTTATTAAAACCAGTAAGACGCAAACATAACTGCTGGATTCAAGACCTCTTTTTGAATAAATGTGTCTCATACCACGGAGCTTTAAGGGGCTAATGACAGCTTGTCGCACTTAATATCTGTTATTTAGGTTGTTCAATCATCAGATTGATGCAATTTACTATTACAGCGATTAAGCTTTAAAGTGTTTCAGAAATTCCTGATCATTCATGAAACTTATTTTTTAAAATACTTACCGTGGACGCTGACGTTAGCCTGCTGCTGCTACATGTTTAGCACTGAGATGCTATGTTAGCCTTAGCTTCGCTGATTAGCTAACTCCTTTTAGCGCAACTTGAACACAACAGTAGTCTTTAACAGCGTTCAATCATTTGTTTGTTGAAGCAGAAACTAACTAATGGGCCAAGAGAAGCGATTTGTTGCTTGTCCGTCAGATTTACTGTCCCCCCGTAAATCTGACGGAAAGGTTCCGAACGATTTTTTCCTTCTTTTTTTACGCGCCACATGTATGTAATTATGTAATTAATCAAAATTAACACAAATGTCCCGGCCCAACTTTACACTGACCTATAAAGCTTTTTTTTATTAACGACTTTTATAGCTTTTTCCTAACAAATTTCCAATAAGTTGAATTCAATATTAATGCACAACTCAAAACAAAAAGCTGGATGACAATGAAAAATCTCACACTTGAGAAATTTTGGGACGCTAATAAAACCTTTTGAGATAATAAATGAATTCTTTTATATGTTTATTTCTGTAATGTTCAACATGAAGTACACTCTAACACTTTGAGACCCACAAAAATTTAATATAAAGATCCACAGATTCAAGTGAGAGTTTATAATCTTTGTTTTCTACAAAGTCAAATACTAAGGTTCACAGTTTCACACCCAGACAAGCTGATCAGGGCTGCATGCGGATAGCTCCGTCCAGCCTGATGACCACCCCGTTGATCATCGGGTTTTCCGCCACTGAGGTCACCAAGTGGGCAAACTCAACGGGGTCTCCTAGGCGTGAAGGAAAGGGCACCTGGCGGCAGAGGAAGGAGCGCACCTTCTCTGGAAGGCTGGCGAGGAGAGGAGTGGCGAACAATCCTGCAGGAGGGATTGAGGAAATATTCACCATCAGGTTCACATCAGACTGTTGCTGCGTTTCCTTGGTAAAGAATTGAAAAACTTTACAGTGTTTCCATTAAGTAACAAAATGCCATTAAAATCACATGTGAATAAGCTCGTTAACATGATATCACTGGAAATTATGGCGGCAATGGATGTAAACACATACTGTATGAAATATATTCATATTTCAGTCATTGCAATTGATAATTATTAAACATTAAGTATTAAGCTCTGTTAATTATTAAATTAGTTTTTTTAAAAAGCTTAAATTTAAGGAAATTGATTGTATCGAGTCTGACTTGCAGCGTTCTCTCCTCCTGGACCCAGTGGGCATGCATGTGGCGACAGCGGAGAGGAAAAACTCCCCTTAAAAACAGGCCAAAGCACCAGACTGAAGACTTTGTGATCCAATTTTTGGTACAAAGAGAGAAAAGCCATAAATCATGGCTTTATGATTTATGGCTCATAAATCGCCATAAATTTATGGCTTTTGCAACTAGTTAAAAATATAGTTAACTTTTTCACATTTAAAGAAATTACTAATTTTCTCTTCCATTATTCTCCCCCCTTTCTACTTTGGTTTTTAAATGTTCCTACTTAGAACAGATTAAACATTATCTTCCAGTAATTGACAGCTAACATTGATATATGTGATGAAATTAATAAAAAGGTAAATACATACGTCAAAACAACTTTCTTAAGATAATCCCAGCTTGTAACAGTTGTCGCTCCATGCTCTATATATCAACAGAAGTTAGGGACTCTGTTGATGTTTTACTAAAACCTAACCAACGAATGTCTTTTAAAGAACTTGAATGTGGTGATGCATATCTAAAATCCAGCTAAGATGAACTTTAATCCATGTGCTAACGACTGCATGATGGACTTCACACATTAACTTGAAGCTCATACTTTCACTTTCCATTTCCTGGAAGCCTGTGCAGAGACATGAATTCATCTGTTTTTGGTTATCCCCTGCCAGTCTCCAGACCTACGCCCCCTGTAGAAAATCTTTGGAGGAGCTCCAACTCTGTGATTCTCAGCATCAGATCTGATGCCTAAGGCTTATCAATCAGGTTTTTAAAAGCAGAAACTGAGAGAAAACGTTTTGACTGTTATTTCCTGATAATCAGGTGGTGCCCCAGCTTGGTAATTTTGTCTTATTTTCAGATTAATTTTTAATCACTATTCAATGTTACTGCCTTTTTAAGACATATACAATCTAGAAAGGAGTCCAGCCGCACCCATCTGGTATCAAATTCCTCTTCCGTTTTCATACAGCCTCTGTCTCAGTGCAGCAGAGCTCCGACATCTAACAAGATCGAGGCAACAACACAGAAGCGGCTAAACAGACTTGAGGTTTGATAGAAACCAGTTGAAGTTTTACTGCATTTAACTGACTTTTTAAAACTGATGTTTGAAGTTCATCAAGTCAAGTTTATGAGCATGATTCTAACTTCTATTTATGTAAATGTATTAATATTTAATATGAAAATTGAAAGTATTTCTAACAAGTTTAATCTGTTTTTCTTTCAGAGAATAACTTCATCCTGAAGATGGCAGGTAGGCGAGTCCCTGTTATTCTCTACTCCTTTAAATAAAAGCAAATAATTTTAGAAATGGTGGAAAGATATTGAAGCTGATATCCATGGCAACCACAAAATCAGCGTCATTTATTGTACTTCTTCATTTCCAGATGAAAATATAGTATGCATTTATGTTTTTTTGCTGGTGCACAAAATGAGCCGTGCATGAACGTTACTTTGCTCAAAGAACAAAACCATGAAGAGAATGGCTGAATACTTTTGCACATCACATTTTTTCAGAATTTTAATTGTAAAAAATGTCTTCAATCACTTATTTTCTAGTTCACTATTGTATACCACCATGTGTTAGTCTTTCACATAAAATTCAAAGGATTTTTTTATGTTTATAGTTGTAATGTGACGATATATGGGTATGAATACTTTTGCAAGCCTCTGTATTTTTGGCCCTGTTGACACCAGACGTCTACCATAGGAGGTGCTTCAAAGAAGAACCTGAAGCACCTCCAGGTAAATCTGGATTAACAACTAGTCTCTGGTTTGGGAATGCCCTTAAGTTTCCAAGGATATGCCGGAGGAGGTTGCTGGTCGATCCCGGCAGAAGTGGCCATGTTCTAGTAGAAACCAGTTCTCACACAGACAAACTTCACAAAGAAAGACCGAGGCAGCTGAGTTTGAAACCAGAAATTTCCTGCCTTGGAATCTCCACTCTATTCTGCTACCAAGTTCAACATTTAGACCAGTGGTTCTTAACCTGGGTTCGATCGAACCCCAGGGGTTCGGTGAGTCGGTCTCAGGGGTTCGGCGGAGCCTCTGCCACGGAGGTAAAGACACACTTGTGTAAAGTCGTGATGACTCGCCCCGCTTGGCCATCACTTGCTGCAGAGGATCATGTTACATTGCTCGGCCAATCAGTGCTGCGGGAATTTAGTGCATGCAGTATCAGCAGCTGTTGTAGTCGTACGTCGCGTGGTTTCTTTCTTAATATTTTAATCCATACTAAATATGTCAAGCAAACAAAGAAGAAAATGAACAGACTTTGCTCTGAAGATGCAATTGCCAAGGTGAAGCCACGCCTCTCTGAACTGGTCTCCCAAAGACAACAGCAGAAGTCACACTGATTTGCAGGTAATTTGTGTAAAACTTTATTCTGGCCCCAAAAAGTATTTTGTGGATTCAAAATGACAAAAAACTATTTAAATTTAAAATAAAAAAAATTATGTTATTAAAAAAAATTTAATTCTTTGAAAAAATCCAAATTTATTTTTAATTAGTAAAATAGTAAAAAAATATTTTTGGGGGCTGAAATTCTTTCATGGAGCCGAAATATTTTTGGGGGCCAGAATAAAGTAACACTGTAACTTGCTGTGAGTTCATGGTTTTGTTCTTTGAGCAAAGTAACGTTCACGCACGGCTCATTTTGTGCACCAGCAAAAAAACATATACCTACAGTACAGACCAAAAGTTTGGACACACCTTTCTAATTCAATGGGTTTTCTTTATTTTCATGACTATTTATAAGGCAAGAAATCCCACTTATTAACCTGACAGGGCACACCTATGAAGTGAAAACCTTTTCAGGTGACGACCTCTTGAAGCTCATCAAGAAAATGCAGAGTGTGTGCAAAGCAGTAATCACAGCAAAAGGTTGCTAATTTGAAGAAACTAGAATATAAGGGGTATTTTCAGTTTTTTACACTTTTTGTTTAGTGCATATTTCCACATGTGTTATTCATAGTTTTGATGCCTTCGGTGTGAATCTACAATGTCAATAGTCATGAAAATAAGGGAAACTCTGTTTTGTTTTGAAGTTTAAGTGTCAAGTTTCTAGAACCTAGAAGTGGACCATTTAATAATTTAGTAGAGTATTTCTAAGAAACTACATGGTTTTTCTTTTTTTAAATGTGGATATTTACACTTAAGATGTTATGAAACTTCAGCGGCTAAAGCAACTGTTCATTGTGGTGCAGGCTTACTGAAAATGATTGACACCTATGACCGTCCTGGTGACGCCTACACTGAAGATACCTACGCACGAGCAGGGAAGTATGCATATGGACTGGAGGACAAACCAGGGAAGCGTATTCCTAAAGCAGGAGTTGGAACTGAAGCTGGAGTTGGCAAAGCTCGGGCTGTATTCAGCGTGTTTGAAGCTGAAGCTAAAGGACCCAACGCCAGCGCAGGAGCCGACGCCAACCCACTGCGTGCCTCAGCTTTTGCCAGAGCAGAGCTGGCAAGTGCTTCTGCATCCGCTGGTCCACTGAAGGCTAAAGTCGGTCTGGCAGTCGATACCGGGGCTTCTGTTGGTCCGACAGGCGTGGAAGTTCAAGTGTTGGGAACCGGCTTCTCTATTGGTCGTAAAATGGGCGTGTCTATCTTAGGCACTGGGATTGAATTCAACCTGTGGTAATCAAAACAATGTTTTTCTCATGATCATTCTTTGGACGTTATTTTATTGATATAACCATATATAACCATATATCAATAAAATAAGCAACATTTTCAATTAAATAAAAAAGTTTGGTTGCTTATTTATTGAAGATATATGGGATCACGAATAAAGATTTCCTTTTAATCTGTGTTGGAGCCATACATAGATAATATCAACTTAATACAATGTGTTATTTTTGTTATCTGAGATGTTTCTGAGAGCTTCCTGTGTTGCTCTACTTGAAAATGATCTGTAATTTAATCTTGTTTAAGCTAATTACGTGGTGCCTTTTGATTGGCTGTTGACTAATTAGTTTATAAAGACTTCTCATTGTACAAGTCTTTTGACCGTCACTTGTTTGTTTTGAATCTGTATGTTTTTTTTTTATAATCTTTTATTAAAACCAGTAAGATGCAAACATAACTGCTGGATTCAAGACCTCTTTTTGAATAAATGTGTCTCATACCACGGAGCTTTAAGGAGCTAATGACAGCTTGTCGCACTTAATATCTGTTATTTAGGTTGTTCAATCATCAGATTGATGCAATTTACTATTACAGCGATTAAGCTTTAAAGTGTTTTAGAAATTCCTGATCATTCATGAAACTTATTTTTTAAAATACTTACCGTGGACGCTGACGTTAGCCTGCTGCTGCTACATGTTTAGCACTGAGATGCTATGTTAGCCTTAGCTTCGCTGATTAGCTAACTCCTTTTAGCGCAACTTGAACACAACAGTAGTCTTTAACAGCGTTCAATCATTTGTTTGTTGAAGCAGAAACTAACTAATGGGCCAAGAGAAGCGATTTGTTGCTTGTCCGTCAGATTTACTGTCCCCCCGTAAATCTGACGGAAAGGTTCCGAACGATTTTTTCCGTCTTTTTTTACGCGCCACATGTATGTAATTATGTAATTAATCAAAATTAACACAAATGTCCCGGCTCAACTTTACACTGACCTATAAAGCTTTTTTTTTATTAACAACATCTAGAGCTTTTTCCTAACAAATTTCCAATAGGTTGAATTCAATATTAATGCACAACTCAAAACAAAAAGCTGGATGACAATGAAAAATCTCACACTTGAGAAATTTTGGGACGCTAATAAAACCTTTTGAGATAATAAATGAATTCTTTCATATGTTTATTTCTGTAATGTTCAACATGAAGTACACTCTAACACTTTGAGACCCACAAAAATTTAATATAAAGATCCACAGATTCAAGTGAGAGTTTATAATCATTGTTTTCTACAAAGTCAAATACTAAGGTTCACAGTTTCACACCCAGACAAGCTGATCAGGGCTGCATGCGGATAGCTCCGTCCAGCCTGATGACCTCCCCGTTGATCATCGGGTTTTCCGCCACTGAGGTCACCAAGTGGGCAAACTCAGCGGGGTCTCCTAGGCGTGAAGGAAAGGGCACCTGGCGGCAGAGGAAGGAGCGCACCTTCTCTGGAAGGCTGGCGAGGAGAGGAGTGGCGAACAATCCTGCAGGAGGGATTGAGGAAATATTCACCATCAGGTTCACATCAGACTGTTGCTGCGTTTCCTTGGTAAAGAATCGAAAAACTTTACAGTGTTTCCATGAAGTAACAAAATGCCATTAAAATCACATGTGAATAAGCTCGTTAACATGATATCACTGGAAATTATGGCGGCAATGGATATAAACACATACTGTATGAAATATATTCATATTTCAGTCATTGAGCTAAACTCACACAAAAACCTTTTAGAGAAAAAAAGTTTCCATTAAAAGAGTTTAATGGAAACTCCAATCTGTGCAATTTTATGGTGAATAGCTGCATTCACCATAAATGGTGAATGCAGCTCAATTTGCTCAATTCATTATAGAATTGAGCAAATTGGAAATACAAAAATAAATTTGCTTAAAGGAAAGAAAACGTTTTTGTGCTAGAATGAGGTGGTTTTTCACCCGTATCAAAATTAAGGTAAGAAGAAGAAGATGATGTCTTCTTCGTCGTTTCTGCCAGTAGTAACACCTGGTGGTTCAAAAAAAAAAAAAAAAGAAGTGTTGCTATTGTAGTTTTGCGAAATACATAAATTTCTACATGGCAGAAAAAAAATCTCATCTCTAAACTTTTTATCAAAAAACATGACTTTATTAGAAAATATTGTAATTCCAATAAGCAAATTTCTTTTCCAATTTGCACAATTTTATAGTCAATAATCTTGTTTCAATTGACCGTATAAATGCGCAAATTGGAATTATAAAAATAAATCTGCTTAATGGAAACATGGCAATTTCTAAAAAAAAAAAAGAAGGTTTTTGCAGAAGGATGAAGTGGTTTTTTTAGCTGTGTTAAAATTGGTGTCTTTCTCAAAATTGCATTGGAAACGCTTTTGTCGCACCATCGAGTCATGTGATCAACAACCGGATGTTACAACCAGTGGAAAAGATGAAGAAGACAACAGGATTCTTGATGTCTTCTTACATTAATTTCCATACAGCTGAAAAAATACCTCAAATACCTAAAACAAAACCTTTTTATCAAAAAACGTGTTTTACCAAAATTGCCATGTTTCCATTAAGCAAATTTATATTCATAATCCCAATTTGTGCAACTATATGGTCAATGTGCATAAAGTTGAACAAATTGGAATTACGAAAATAAACTCGCTTAATGGAAACTCGCATATTTGACTAAAATGTTTTTGAGCTGAGATGACAAGTGCTAGAGCTCTTACTGAAATATGAATACATCTCTCATAACTGTTTACATTCATTGCCGCCATGTTTTTAAATGATTTATCACATGAACAAACAGATCCACATTTTGATGTGCAATGATGGAAAAAAATATGTTTACTGATTTTCACAATTATTGACTGTGTGGTGTCTTTTATGACTTTGAACTGCCTTCTTGCTGAAATGTGCTGTACAAATAAACTTGATTGATTGATTGATTTTAATTGTGTTTCTTATTTAATGGAAACATCGTAGGTCAATAAAGTTTTGTGCACATCTGTAATGGAAACGCAGTTACAGGAAACACAATTTATGATGCAGATTTGTTGTCCTAACACCAACCAGGAGCGATTGTGACGACTCTGATGCCCATCGGCGCCAGATCTCGAGCGATTGGGAGCGTCATTCCAACGATGCCGCCTTTAGAAGCAGAATACGCCGCTTGTCCGACCTCAAAGAGAGAGAGAAGACAATAAACCTGAGAAACGGAGCAGCAGCCGGGTTCTGTAGCTGCAGGTGACGGATGTAAAGCTCCACCTGTCCGTCGAACGCTGCCACGCTGGCGGTGTTGATGATGCAGCCTCGGTGTCCGTCTGCGTCCGGCTCGTTCTTCCCCATCTCCCCCACGGCGAGGCGGATCACGTTGAAGGTTCCTGCGATATTTGCCTGCAGCAGCAGCGGCAGCAGCGGAACGCGCATGAATCAGAAAACATTCACTAACAAGATGTTTGAATGTCTTCTTCTTATTCTCCTCACGTTGATGACATGCTGGAAGTCCTCCAGGCTGTGAGGGGCGTTCTTCTTGAAGTTGTACGTTTTTACAGCCACAGCGATGCCGGCACAGTTGACTGCCAGGTCCAACTTCCCGAACTTCTCCCGGGCCAGAGACTTTAAGACTAAAGTTGGTCTGGCAGCCGACACCGGAGTTTCTGTTGGTGCAAATGGGCTGGAAGCTAAAGTGTTGGGAACCGGCTTCACTATTGGTGAAAGGCCGAGCGTGTCCCTTTTTGGCAGTGAGCTTGAATGCTGCGTGTCATAGGTCAGAAAATGTTTTCCATATTTGCTCTTTTAAAAGTCCCCTTACATAGATTAAAATCAAAACAAATTCTGTCCCCATATTAACCAGTTTGTCTGATTTGTGATTTATGAGTGTTTATCTACTTTTGTCCACGCTCACATAATCTGCACCTAAAATGATTTGTTTCTGTCAGTTCAGTCAAGTTGCAAAAGACAACCAAACAAATGCATTTTTTATTTTACTTTTCAATTCATTTAAATTTATATAATTGCCACTGTAACAGACAACTTGTTAAATACTTTATGAAATATTTTTATTTGACTTGATTATTGTGAATATCACAACATTCTACAAAGAAATTAGGCTATTAGTCCAGTTGTTACTGCTTACTGAATTTCAAATATTCCAAAGGATATGTAATACCCAGAGATAAAATAAGTTTTACATGTCTCTGCCTCTTCACGATGTACACATTAACCCAAAGGCAATACTTTTACTTTTACTTTCATTTTCCCTGAAACTTATGCATATAAAATGATGGTACTTTCCTGGTTGTGTTAGGAAAGTACCTCACAACTGGAACATCTGTAATACTGATGCTGTTGTTGTGATAACTGTTGGTACAGTTTTCTTCTTTTAGATCTTATTTTGTTTCGATTTCAGTTTACAAATATAAATGTATAAAGTTACTGAATGCAAATTGATGATTTAATTATAAGGATCTCAGAATAAATCCCAGTTTTAAACACACCAACTGCAATGAAATATTTGAAATATATGTACTATCAATAAACTGCTACTTAATTCAATTATCTAATTGGTCTAATATTTGTTTATTTTAATTTATTTGCGTTCAGTTGATTTTGTATGTTGGGGTTCATAGGTGGATTGTGTCTTTGATGACTCACTGGTCCATAGATTTCATATTTAGGATTTTTGTTTTTATTTGTATTATGTTGGTTTTGAGCTATTAGTTCTAATGGAAAATATAGTTTTTGTACTTGATGATGTGCATATCTAAAACATATTTTAAGTCGATTAAAAAAGGACTTAATTGATCTCAAAGAGAAATTAAATTTAGAAAATGTTTTTTTGTTTTAAAAAACATGCTTTGCTACTGACGTAACAATAGTGAAGCCACACGGCCTCCCATCTCAAAACTGAATCTGGCGCCGCTGGTGATGAAAATTGGCAGGAAAGATCTTCTGTAGCAGTCTGTATTACAGTGAATTTGAAGAAGCTTCTGAATGAAGACTGTTTTTCTAACACAGTTTTCTCCTGAAATCTACAATCGTCTCCTGTTTTGTTCTCATTCGAGATGAGATTATCGCAGTGGCAAACCGAGCAGAAACGTTTTCTGACTCTGCCGTTGAACGGACTTTAACGCAATCATGTAGCCAGATAAAATAACTACACTGTTACTACAACAAACTTCCTTAAATCACATCCATCCATTTTCTAACACCCTTGTCCCTAGTGGGGCCAGCAGGCTGCTGGTGCCTTTCTCCAGCCAACCTTTCAGCTGAGAGACGAAACATTCGCCAGTCTGTTGCAGTCCTTAAATCACAGTATGTGCTAAAATCACTAAGTCAGGCCAGCTGACAGCTTTGCAACTAGTTAAAAATATAGTTAACTTTTTCACATTTAAAGAAATTACTAATATTTTCTTCCAATATTCTCCCTCCTTTGCACTTTAGTTTTTAAATGTTCCTACTTAGAACAGGCTAAACATTATCTTCCAGTAATTGACAGCTAACATTGATATATTTGATGAAAATAATAAAAAGTTAAATACATACGTCAAAACAACTTTCTTAAGATATTCCCAGCTTGTAACAGTTGTCGCTCCATGCTCTATATATCAACAGAAGTTAGGGACTCTGTTGATGTTTTACTAAAACCTAACCAACGAATGTCTTTTAAAGAACTTGAATGTGGTGATGCATATCTAAAATCCAGCTAAGATAAACTTTAATCCATGTGCTAACGACTGCATGATGGACTTCACACATTAACTTGAAGTTCATACTTTCACTTTCCATTTCTTGGAAACCTGTGCAGAGACATGAATTCATCTGTTTTTGGTTATCCCTTGCAGTCGTGGCTGTGGTCTGGTAGAAACTCTATTTTCAGTCATAATGTTGTTTTCTCCAGTTACATACACATATATAGTAACTAAAGATATATAAACATGCACAAACCTCTGCTCTAGATGTTACTGGGAAGTTTGTTCTTAATGCTGGATATTCCGGTGGCATTGTAATGTGTATCATCTGCTTATGGTAGCTAATCCTATTATTTACCTGAGCCAGCAGGAGCAGGTACCGTCAAAGATAACCCAAAGATTCCTGACAGAATCACAAGCAAGTGAATAAACAGCTCTGCTACATCCCACCAGCAGGTCAGAATTACCAAAGAAAATTAGTATGACCTTGTTTTTGTTTAGACACAAAATGTTTATCTTCATCCAAGTGTTGACATCTCTCCAATAGTTTAGGATCATTTCAACCGACTGAATACTTCAAGCTTTTAGTGGGAGATACAACTCGTTGTCATCTACGAAGTAGTGAAATAATAGTTTGTATTTCCTAGCAATGGCCTAGAAAGAGAAGAGGTTCTAAAGTGGAGCCTTGGGGAACGCCAAACTTCAGAGGAGCAGAAGAGGGAGAAAAGTGACCTACGCAGACAAAGGTGCAGTTTCTGCCAAACAGGTAAGACCTAAACCACTGCAGAGTCATTCCCTTCGTGTCAGACTGCTTTAAGCGATATAATAAAATCTCATAATTCACAGTGTTAAAACCTGCTGACAAATCTAAAATGATTGAATCAGCAGGGTCTCCTGAGGTCATGAGTTGCTCTAAAACAGAACAAAGGTAAACGAGGGGCCTGCGGAGCTACAATAACGAAGAATTCAGACCAAAATACTGCAGTTTTACTTTATATAAGTTAATGATTTTAAACGTGATAAGGAATGATTTAAAAGCATGATATCCTCTTTAAGGACCTTCTCCAGATGGAGGTGATCATCAACAGGTTCTTTAAGTTTGTGGATCCTAGCAGATAAAACATTCATGTCTGGTTTTTATTGGGAAGCTGTTTTGATGGCTTCACACAGAGTGGTGACAGCTCTGCTGTAGGCTTGCCTTCCTTTACATCCACCATCACAGTTCAGTTCTTTCACTCTCAGATCTGTGATTAGGAGCTTATCGGCTATTGTATCAAGGTTAGCCTTTAACCTTTAACGATTGTGTAAAAGTACAGAGCAGCTGTATTCGTACTGAGGCTAAGTTACACACAGGTGGACTGTATTGCCATCAGGCAATGTGTTGCACTCAGAGAAAATGGCTGAATACTTTTGCACATCACATTTTTTCAGAATTTTAATTGTAAAAAATGTCTTCAATCACTTATTTTCTAGTTCACTATTGTATTTATTTTTTATTTTTTATTTATTTATTTCGAACAGACTTTAAAACAATCAAAAAGAAAAGAAAATAAAATGGAATGAAACAAACTTAAGAAATAAAATATGAAACAAATTATTATGCCCATGTGACATGCAAAATTTTCTGTTCGAAAAGGAGCAGGCAGAAGATACATCTTATAATGTCCTGCCCCTTTCCTACTTGTCAATGTATTTACAATGAACTGTCATAACATCAAAAAGAAAAATTTTTCCATTTTTTCATCATGTATAAATTTCAATTTATACAAAATTATTTTAAGTACTATTTATATCATCAATTACATTATAGCCTATTGGATATTAAACATCTTATACAGCATATTTTGAAATGAGCTTTGCTTTAATCAGCTTTTTAAATTGGTTTACATTTGTAATTTGTTTTAACTCATCATTCAATCCATTCCAGACATTTACTCCACACACAGATAAACAAAAACTCTTCCTGGTTGTTCTAATATGTTGTTTTTTAAAATATCCTTCACCTCTTAGATAATAACCACCCTCTCTGTCAGCAAACATTTCCTGTATACTGTGTGGAAGTTTTTGATGTCTGACCTTAAACATGAATTGTGTAGTTTTAAATGTTACCAGGTCCCAGAATTTCAGTATATTTGATTTAATAAATAACTGGTTTGTGTGTTCCCAGTATCCCACTTTATGTAATATTCGGATGGATTGTTTTTGTAAGAGGTATAATGGCTGTAAATTTGTTTTGTATGTATTCCCCCAGACTTCCACACAATATGTCAGATGTGGTGCAATGAGTGTATTATATAGAATGAACAAAGATTTATAGTCTAGTACGAAGTTAATTCTTCTTATAACAGCAACACTCTTGGCTATTTTAGATTTTACTTGTCCGATGTGTGGTTTCCAGCTGAATTTATTATCTAATGTGACACCCAAGAATTTTATTTCATGTACTTCTTCTAAATTAACACTGTCAATTGATATTTTAATTGGATTATTTTCCTGTTTTTTATTGTTTCCGAATATCATAAATTTGGTTTTATCTAAATTTACAAATAATTTATTGTTTTTGAGCCAATGCTGTAATTTTTCTATTTCTGTGTTGATCACTTTAGAGAGTTGTTGAATGTTTTCTCCGGTACAGAAGATACTTGTATCATCTGCAAATATAATGTATTTTATAAGATTTGATATTTTGACTATGTCATTTATATACAAAATGAACAATTTGGGTCCCAAAACTGATCCCTGCGGAACTCCACAAGTTATGTTGAGTACGTCTGATTTCTGACCATCTAATTCTACAAATTGTTTCCTTTCTCCAATGTAGCTCCTAATCCAGTTTAATGGCACCCCTCTAATGCCATACCTTTCCAGTTTTTTTAATAACATGTCATGATTGATGGTATCAAAAGCTTTTTTGAGATCCAGAAATACACCAATTGCACATTTCTTTTTATCCATATTGTCTATAATTTCTTCTGTTAATGCCGTCAGTGCCATCGAAGTTGATCTTTTTTCTCTAAAACCATACTGACAATCAGTCAGAATGTTTTGCTTTTCAATGAAATTATCCAACCTTTTACTAAAAACTTTTTCTAGTATTTTTGAAAATTGACAGAGAAGTGACACTGGTCTATAGTTACTAATTATATTCTTATCTCCAGATATACCACCATGTGTTAGTCTTTCACATAAAATTCAAAGGATTTTTTTATGTTTATAGTTGTAATGTGACGATATATGGGTATGAATACTTTTGCAAGCCTCTGTATTTTTGGCCCTGTTGACACCAGACATCTACCATAGGAGGTGCTTCAAAGAAGAACCTGAAGCACCTCCAGGTAAATCTGGATTAACAACTAGTCTCTGGTTTGGGAATGCCCTTACGTTTCCAAGGATATGCCGGAGGAGGTTGCCAGTCGTTCCCGGCAGTAGTGGCCATGTTCTAGTAGAAACCAGTTCTCACACAGACAAACTTCACAAAGAAAGACCGAGGCAGCCGAGTTTGAAACCACAAATTTCCTGCCTTGGAATCTCCACTCTATTCTGCTACCAAGTTCAACATTTAGACAAAGAACAACAAGCAACTTTCTTATCCTTGTTGATTGTTACGCCCTTGAGAGCTGCTACAGACTTTCTTTCAGATTCAGTTTGTGTCACTTCCTAAGACTGTTGCCCATTTCAGATACACCGGATGAACAGGAGCCCTACTTAAACACCCTAACTGAAAGCAGCAGCACTTTGACATCTGAGCATCACCACTGAAGTAAGTGACTAAATAGTGCCGTGTTATTTAGCAATAGAAGTTTCAATTTCATTTTTACTTTTTGGTGTTTAACTTTCATCAAGCCGTGCTTGTTAACATGAATGCTTATATTACCGGATAATGTAAATTTATGAGCATTTAATATAAAAATGTAATTCATTTCCAAAATTCAAGTCTAATCTGCTCCTTTCTTTCAGGAGGAATCAGTTTATCCTAAAGATGGCAGGTAAGCGGGTTCCCAAATCCTTTTAACCCATAGCAAGTTATTTTAAAAACTGTGGAAAACAACAGACATTTATTAAAGTTAACACCAATAGCAACCACAACAATCAGTGCCAATTGTTATAGGTCCTTCTGTCTGGCTGTAATTGTACGCTGTGGTTTCAGTAATAGTATTTCCACCAGTACTAAAAATAAAACCAAGACAGGAAATAAGAATCATTTTGGATTTTTACAGCAGTCAAATAGTACTTTATGAGTTGCAGAAAAGTTCATGCAAACATTTTCTCTGCAATGAAGCAGGTTCATATGATTGATCAGGGAATCTTCATTTCATTATTTAATACAGTTTATTTATTTAAAATTTGTTTATTAAACCCAATCACATTGTTCTCTCGTGTAATATTTTGATTTTCTTGAAATACCAGTAAAGTTTAAATGTCAAGTTTCTAGAACCTAGGAGTGGACCATTTAATAATTTAGTAGAGTATTTCTAAGAAACTACATGGTTTTTCTTTTTTTAAATGTGGATATTTACACTTAAGATGTTATGAAACTTCAGCAGCTAAAGCAACTGTTCATTGTGGTGCAGACTTACTGAAAATGATTGACACCTTTGACCGTCCTGGTGACGCCTCTGCTAAAGCTACCTACACACGAACAAGGAAGTATGCAAATGGACCGGAGAACAAACTAGGGAAGCTTCTTCCTGCAGCAGGAGTTTACGCTGAAGCTGGAGTTGGCAAAGCTCGGGCTGAATTCAGCGTGTTTGAAGCTGAAGCTAAAGGACCCAACGCCAGTGCAGGAGCCGACGCCAACCTACTGGGTGCCTCAGCTTTTGCCAGAGCAGAGCTGGCAGGTGCTTCTGCCTCCGCTGGTCCACTGAAGGCTAAAGTCGGTCTGGCAGTCGATACTGGGGTTTCTGTTAGTCTGACAAGCCTGGAAGCTAAAGTGTTGGGAACCGGCTTCTCTTTTGGAAGCAAAATGGGCGTGTCTTTCTTAGGCACTGGGTTTGAAATCAAACTGTGGTAGTCAAAACAATGTTTTTCTCATGATCATTCTTTGGACGTTATTGAAAACCATATATCAATAAAATAAGCAACATTTTCAATTAAATAAAAAAGTTTGGTTGCTTAATTATTGAATAAATAGATATATGGGATCACGAATAAAGATTTCTTTTTAATCTGTGTAGGAGCCATACATAGATAATATCAACTTAATACAATGTGTTATTTTTGTTATCTGAGATGTTTCTGAGAGCTTCCTGTGTTGCTCTACTTGAAAATGATCTGTAATTTAATCCTGTTTAAGCTAATTACGTGGTGCCTTTTGATTGGCTGTTGACTAATTAGTTTATATAGACTTCTCATTGTACAAGTCTTTTGACCGTCACTTGTTTGTTTTGAATCTGTATGTTTTTTTTATTCCCTTTTATTAAAACCAGTAAGATGCAAACATAACTGCTGGATTCAAGACCTCTTTTTGAATAAATGTGTCTCATACCCCGGAGCTTTAAGGGGCTAATGACAGCTTGTCGCACTTAATATCTGATATTTAGGTTGTTCAATCACCAGATTGATGCAATTTACTATTACAGCGATTAAGCTTTAAAGTGTTTCATTAATCCCTGATCATTCATGAAACTTATGTTTTAAAATACTTACCGTGGACGCTGACGTTAGCCTGCTGCTGCTACATGTTTAGCACTGAGATGCTATGTTAGCCTTAGCTTCGCTGATTAGCTAACTCCTTTTAGCGCAACTTGAACACAACAGTAGTCTTTAACAGCGTTCAATCATTTGTTTGTTGAAGCAGAAACTAACTAATGGGCCAAGAGAAGCGATTTGTTGCTTGTCCGTCAGATTTACTGTCCCCCCGTAAATCTGACGGAAAGGTTCCGAACGATTTTTTCCGTCTTTTTTTACGCGCCACATGTATGTAATTATGTAATTAATCAAAATTAACACAAATGTCCCGGCCCAACTTTACACTGACCTATAAAGCTTTTTTTTATTAACAACTTTTAGAGCTTTTTCCTAACAAATTTCCAATAGGTTGAATTCAATATTAATGCACAACTCAAAACAAAAAGCTGGATGCACATGAAAAATTTCACACTTGAGAAATTTTGGGACGCTAATAAAACCTTTTGAGATAATAAATGAATTCTTTTATATGTTTATTTCTGTAATGTTCAACATGAAGTACACTCTAACACTTTGAGACCCACAAAAATTTAATATAAAGATCCACAGATTCAAGTGAGAGTTTATAATCATTGTTTTCTACAAAGTCAAATACTAAGGTTCACAGTTTCACACCCAGACAAGCTGATCAGGGCTGCATGCGGATAGCTCCGTCCAGCCTGATGACCTCCCCGTTGATCATCGGGTTTTCCGCCACTGAGGTCACCAAGTGGGCAAACTCAGCGGGGTCTCCTAGGCGTGAAGGAAAGGGCACCTGGCGGCAGAGGAAGGAGCGCACCTTCTCTGGAAGGCTGGCGAGGAGAGGAGTGGCGAACAATCCTGCAGGAGGGATTGAGGAAATATTCACCATCAGGTTCACATCAGACTGTTGCTGCGTTTCCTTGGTAAAGAATCAAAAAACTTTACAGTGTTTCCATTAAGTAACAAAATGCCATTAAAATCACATGTGAATAAGCTCGTTAACATGATATCACTGGAAATTATGGCGGCAATGGATGTAAACACATATGAAATATATTCATATTTCAGTCATTGCGCTAAACTCACACAAAAACGTTTTAGAGAAAAAAAGTTTCCATTAAATTAGTTTAATGGAAACTCCAATCTGTGCAATTTTATGGGGAATAGCTGCATTTCCATTCATTATAGAATTGAGCAAATTGGAAATACAAAAATAAATTTGCTTAAAGGAAAGAAAAAGTTTTTGTGCTAGAATGAGGTGGTTTTTCACCCGTATCAAAATTAAGGTAAGAAGAAGAAGATGATGTCTTGGAGTCTTTTCTGCCAGTAGTAACATCCGGTGGTTCAAAAAGAAAAAAGAAAAGAAGTGTTGCTATTGTAGTTTTGCGAAATACATAAATTTCTACATGGCAGAAAAAAAATCTCATCTCTAAACTTTTTATCAAAAAACATGACTTTATTAGAAAATATTGTAATTCCAATTAGCAAATTTTTTTTCCAATTTGCACAATTTTATAGTCAATAATCTTGTTTCAATTGACCGTATAAATGCGCAAATTGGAATTATAAAAATAAATGGCAATTTCTAAAAAAAAAAAAAAAGAAGGTTTTTGCACAACGATGAAGTTGTTTTATAGCTGTGTTAAAATTGGTGTTTTTCTCAAAATTGCATTGGAAACGCTTTTGTCGCACCATCGAGTCATGTGATCAACAACCGGATGTTACAACCAGTGGAAAAGATGAAGAAGACAACAGGATTCTTGATGTCTTCTTACATTAATTTCCATACAGCTGAAAAAATACCTCAAATACCTAAAACAAAACCTTTTTATCAAAAAACGTGTTTTACCAAAATTGCCATGTTTCCATTAAGCAAATTTATATTCATAATCCCAATTTGTGCAACTATATGGTCAATGTGCATAAAGTTGCACAAATTGGAATTACGAAAATAAACTCACTTAATGGAAACTCACATATTTGACTAAAATGTTTTTGAGCTGAGATGACAAGTGCTAGAGCTCTTACTGAAATATGAATACATCTCTCATAACTGTTTACATTTATTGCCGCCATGTTTTTAAATGATTTATCACATGAACAAACAGATCCACATTTTGATGTGCAATGATGGAAAAAAATATAATGTTTACTGATTTTCACAATTATTGACTGTGTGGTGTCTTTTATGACTTTGAACTGCCTTCTTGCTGAAATGTGCTGTACAAATAAACTTGATTGATTGATTGATTTTAATTGTGTTTCTTATTTAATGGAAACATCGTAGGTCAATAAAGTTTTGTGCACATCTGTAATGGAAACGCAGTTACAGGAAACACAATTTATGATGCAGATTTGTTGTCCTAACACCAACCAGGAGCGATTGTGACGACTCTGATGCCCATCGGCGCCAGATCTCGAGCGATTGGGAGCGTCATTCCAACGATGCCGCCTTTAGAAGCAGAATATGCCGCTTGTCCGACCTCAAAGAGAGAGAGAAGACGATAAACCTGAGAAACGGAGCAGCAGCCGGGTTCTGTAGCTGCAGGTGACGGATGTAAAGCTCCACCTGTCCGTCGAACGCTGCCACGCTGGCGGTGTTGATGATGCAGCCTCGGTGTCCGTCTGCGTCCGGCTCGTTCTTCCCCATCTCCCCCACGGCGAGGCGGATCACGTTGAAGGTTCCTGCGATATTTACCTGCAGCAGCAGCAGCGGAACGCGCATGAATCAGAAAACATTCACTAACAAGATGTTTGAATGTCTTCTTCTTATTCTCCTCACGTTGATGACATGCTGGAAGTCCTCCAGGCTGTGAGGGGCGTTCTTCTTGAAGTTGTACGTTTTTACAGCCACAGCGATGCCGGCACAGTTGACTGCCAGGTCCAACTTCCCGAACTTCTCCCGGGCCAGAGACACGGCCAAAAGCATGTCTGCCTCGGACGTAACCTGGGAACGACACAATGTACGCCTGAAAACAAGAAAATCTGGTTCTTAAAGTATTCACACCTAATGAACTTTTCCACATTTTATCAACACATTTAATGTGTTTTGTTGGACTTTTAAGGAATAGGACAACACTTATTAAAGCTTTATTGTGAAGTGGAAGGAAAAATATAGATAGCTTTCTAATTAAAAACATGAAACGTGGCATGCATTTGTATTTTACGATGAAGTATTATGGCTAGGTTAAGAAAAAAAATTAATTACAAGAATAAAATTGTAGTAATACGACAATAAAGTCGTAAAACAAAAAAGGAATGTTATGAAAATGAAGGCAGAATAAAACAATAATACTAACTAGAATAATGTAATAATACAAGAGTAAAGGTCATAACAATACAGGAAGTTGTATGACAGAAAGGTAATAATATCACAAGCATAAAGTAATAATATGAGAGTAGGCCTGTCGCGATAAACGATAAATCAATTAATCATATGATAAATTAAAACTATCGACGTCATTTTAATTATCGGTATTATCGTCTCTTCCGGCCTTTTTCTCTTTCTGTTAATGACACTGATTGAAAAAAAGGCTCAACTCCGGTGCTCTCCACTGATCTTCCCTTCCTCATTTCCTTAGTGTAAAGCCCAGCGCACACAACACGATCTTAGAGCTGTCAGCCGATTGTCGGCCCATTTTCAAAACCTGACAGACCACACATTAGCCGACAGAAATCCTAGGTATAACGGTTCGATCGGGTTCGGTCCTGCCGTGTGGTGTCCAACAATGGGCACAAAATAATGGCTACAAGTTCAGTTAACTCATTTTAAAACCAGGCATTAATCAATGCTTTACTACAATCTACCTGCAATGCATGTGGCTAGTGTCAGCGTAAAGTCCTGACCGAATGAAAATCATTAGAACCTATTTACGTCACGTTAACGAAGAACAGCTGAAAAGTTGCCGGGTTTATCAACTGCGGTAGGAATTTCGCTCCAACTCCTCCTCTTGTCATTTCTATATTCTTTGCATGTTGAATAAACATTAATGTTGTTTCCACATATCATCTCCAATGTCCGCTGGACTTCGGGTTGCGCCGTGTCAGCTGTTTGGGATTCCCCTCCGTAATTTCCCCTCAGAAACCGTGGAGGGGAATCCAAGCTTTCTGATTGGCTACCTATTATTTTTGTTTTTGGTTGTTTTGTTTATTTTGTTTATTTTGTTTATCAGTTCCAGTTTTAAGTGTTCTTTTGAAAATAAAGTGTATCTACCTTTGGCAAGAAATCACATGCATTATTACGTCATTTCCATTACATCAGTGTAAAAAGGTCTTCAAACAATATTATCGCAATAATTTTTGAGACAATTAATCGTTCAGCAAAATTTGTTATCGTGACAGGCCTATATGAGAGCGAAATAATATACGAAAAAAGTCATAATATTACCAAAATAAAGTTGCTATATTACAAGAATGAAGCAGTAATTCTATAACAACTCTTACACAAAAAATAATAAAAAAATGTTATGAGATGTTGACCATCTTTGGTTGACCATCAATTTTACAAATAAGGAAATAAATCATCTTTTAACATGGCAGCATCAGGTTACTATCACAATTTATTAATAACATGTTTTAAAGACACAATTTATTCCATTGGATTTTATTTAGGATTGAAATACCAATTCAGACCAAGCTTTTAGGATTTATTTGTTAAAATATATAATTTTACTTCAACTGCACATATTTTGTGCTGATCTGTTACATAAATCAAACAAATCACAGAGTTGAGTTACAACAACAAACTTTTTAAAGACATTTAAGAACTATAGACCATTTGGCAAAAAGTACAAGTTCAAAAATGAAAAGAAAGTCTGCCACCTACTGGACTGTGGGGAAATTACAACTTTACTTACTGACGTACTGAGAATATGGCAATAAATTGGCAATAAAATTGGCAATAAATAAATAAATCTATTGCTTGATAAAGTAATTAATGTACCAAATATTCCATCCAAAATCAAAAACTCAAAACTTCCCCAGCGTATTTGATTATTCTTACACTTTTCTTTTTAAAATAAGTAAACAACGTTGTCTTTTACTCATTTAAAAAAGGAAAATATTAAAGCTAACCTAAGAAATCACATTTAAAAAATAAGTTTAACTCAAAAGTACTTGAGTATTAACAGAATTAATATTTAATCTTTGCTCATTTTCTGCCTGACAGGATGTGGATTTCTCCGACTCACGTCTGCAGGAGCAAAGGCGCAGCGGTTTCCCAGACTGCCAGCCACTTCCTGTCCATTGGAGGAGGGCAGGTCCACGATGACAGCGGACGCTCCGTTCTGCACCAGGCGCTCCACCGTGGCCCGACCCAAACCGGACGCCCCGCCGGTCACCAGGCCGACCATGCCCTGCCCAACGTCAACATGAACACTGTAACTCTGATGCCAGCTGTTACAAAATCCAACAAACAAAACATTTTAAAGACTAAATAAAAGAATGACTCAAGTTGGTGGAGGAGGAGAGCCAGAAATCAGCGTTTCCTAGGTAACTATTCTGTGTAGCTTAGTAGTAAATTTTAATTTTTACTATAAAATTCAGATTTTTTCTCACTCAATTTTAAACAAAATGCCTCAGACAGGATGCGTCTGCAGCTAAAAATACTTAGACGTGAATAGATTTGTTGTTTTTATGGAATTTGAACCAGATGAAGCTAAAATTAAGCCAGTTGAGTAGTTCTGGGTAGAACATATTTACAAAGTTTTTTTTTTTTTTTTTTAATCATAGATGCAACATTTTTGTGCAATATTGTGTTAATTACTACTCTAAATGTGTTATTCTTTCAGAAAATGGCCTTTTTTGAGTCTTTATACTCTTGTTAGCAATTAATCAATTACTTACATAGTTGACAATTTTTAAAAAAAAATCCATTAATCGTGACTAATTGTTTCAATTTTAGACAACTTAAGATGACAGATGTAAAATATATAAAATTATATTGGAACTTACTTCTATCGACCTGATTTTTGACCAGTAATCAATCAATCAATCAATCAATTTTTATTTGTATAGCACATTTCAGCAGCAAGGCATTTATTTCAAAGTGCTTTACATCATATCAAACACAGAAACTGTATGAAATCCTGTACTTTAGGATATTAATTACTGAGTTCAAGGTAGCAATAATAACTAGCTGGAGATAAAATTGGGAAATCTGTAGGGATTTAAGCTGTAATCTTATATAATAGAGTGTAAAACAATAATTCTTCATCACATGGCAACATAGAAACACACAGGTTAGTTAGTTAGTTATAAGTTAACCAACTTTTAATAACAAAATGGCCATATAAGAAGCTATAAATTGAATTGAATGGGAAAATCTGAAGGTTGGCAAAAGAAGCATGAGCAGAACTGATGGCTGAACTCCGTTAAACGACTAAACGAGACGGAAATCAGCTGACCGGAAGAGAAAAATGGCTAACATTGCAGCCGAAGCTTGCTTAGAGCTTAAAGCGTCACATTTGCTCGATATAAGCAGCTGAAATGCTGCAGGGACGGAGAAGAGACGCGTTTATTTTCTCTAAACTCACCTTCAAACTCCGAATGTGCGCCATGTTTGCTCCGGACACACAGTGACGTCACATCAAAGCTCGTCTATGAGCCGATGGCTCACTCCTGACCCAAAGTCTCACTGAAACAGGTTGGTTCAATGGGTACCATACAATAAACAGTGGCATTTCATTTTTAGAATGAAATTATTACTAAATTATATTATAAAAAAAAATAATAAAAAACGTTTAAAAAGATCTGTAAAAACTAAAATTATGTTTCAGCAAATGCTAAACGTCCGTTTAAAGTTGTATTATTTTATTATTACATGACAAAAAAATTCTATTTTTATCAGCTTAAGATTAACAAAACTTTTCAACAAATATTTCAGAGGAAGTGCAGTTTATATAATTTGTAGAAGGGTCAGTTGGCATGTTTATATATTTGTGAAACTGTTACAAAAATTGCAACAAAAATGTAACAGAATCTATTTATTTACTTTTTAATAAATTATTTATGACAATATAGTGTAAATATTAGATAGATGTGTGTGTGTGTGAACATATAATACATAAAAGCGTTTCTCTGCTATATTTTTTAATAAATTTAATTTGTAAAATTTTATATATTTATAGGTTCACACAATACAGATTAAGCAAAGAATATAAATAAGCAAATATCACATTGCAATACTACAATAATACAGCAATACACACATAAACTTCAAAAGTTCTATTAAAAGGAATTTAACTTTGATATGTTCAGATTTGTGTTTCAGACAATACAATCAAATGTATTGTCTGGCACAGAAGAGGCACCAAAAACAAACTTAGCTTAAACTAGTCTTATGCAGCTGCACCCTCGTTAAAATAACAAAACGATAAAATGCAGATTTTGTGCGCATATAAAAACATTTACAATCAAATTAAAGGGCACAATTATTTTGGGATTCTTATATTTACGCATCTGCTCCAATTTAAAATGTAAACATAAACCTGTCATTGAAAAACCTTCAAATATGTTATATTTTTCGAGCGGAGTAAGAACTCTCACATTTTTACTCTTTGTCGTCATTAGAAGCTGACCAATCCCTACAAGCTTCCGGGAACGCCTCCTTGAAAGCAGTGACGTCGTCCAATAAGAATCGCGCTCCCATGTTGGTTCAGAGGAGCGAGTCGTGCTTCTGACTTCTGACCTGATTTTATTCCATCTGACCGCTGCTCAGCTATAAAACACATCCCGACACTTCCGGGTTCACTGCAGTAACTGACAATACATAATTCTGGTTTCAGTAAACATTAGGCCAGTTTATTTTTTAGGTGATTTACAAAAAAACCCGGTGAAAAGTACATTAAAAGGCATGAAATACATTAAAGCCTTTGCAGTAAAAGCCAGCAAGAGAAGAGGCACCAAAAATAAACTAAAAATAAGCTTTTCTGTAAGAGGAAGTTGATGCAAATAATACTTTTAGTAAAGGTTTAAACAGTACTCTTAACGTCGGGTTTTCAGGAATCTGGTTCCTGAGCCGAGCAGCAAATGAACTAATAAATCTTGACTTCCCATGTTAAGTTCTGGTTCTGAAAACGTTGACAAAAGATAAATAATACATTAAAAATCAGTTACTTTCAAAAACCCGACTGTTGACTGGCAGCACACACAATGAGCAGAGCAAGAACAATTTCTAGCATTTGGTACAAAAAGCCCATTTACAAACAATAAAAGATTAAATTAACTGTCAAAATCAAAACAACAGAAGAATCGATAACGTCAAGATAATAAATCAACTGATCAGAGGTTTGAATTTTCCCCTCAATCAGCTTATAAACTAACTGTGTCTTCAGTTAGAGGCCTTTTCATAATAACTGTTATACTGTCTGCTGCAGGACATAATTCCTGCTTACAGCCATCATCATCTACAACGATGCTAAAGAAAATTAAATGTACAGCATCATTTAGTTTCTCTTTTGGATTAATAAGGTATTGAAAGACTAGTGAAAATGTTTTTTATTTAATACTCATTAAAGTATAAAAACTAGGAAGAATCACTTTTTCAGCATTCTACTGAATGCTTTTTTAACTTATTAAAAATGAGAAAAGTAACATGTTTTGAAAGCGTTTTAACTCGGTTATTTTCCTTATTCTCAGATTAAAAACGACAAACTCTGTAAGCATAAATATTAATTATTATCATGTAATTATCTTTAAGTAGAACTGTCACAATATCTTTTTGTGGATGATAAATTGTTCCAGAATTATTGGGATAAACAATAATGTTGTTTTGAGATCATTTTTAAGTAATACAATGGCACAGTAATGCCATTATATTACTATATTTAACACTGAGCCTGGAAGACATTTTTTAAATATCCAAAAAATAAACAAACAGAACAAAAGCAACAAATAAAATGAATATTAAAGTCTCCATAAACAAAATTGTCCTTCCAAAAAAATGGTTAATTGAAACCAAAACACCAGACTGAAGAGTTTTTGGTAGAGAGAGAGAAAAGAGAAAACAGTAAATTCTGCACACAGAAAAGAAAAGACTGAATTGGTTTTAATTTATTATGCAATAAAAAAATTCCTTTTGCTTCTTGCGTTAGGCCTGTTTTTAAATAAAATAAATCTAAATTAGTCATGTCAGTGAAAAATTCAATTTTGAAATCGTTTCTAATTACAACTTCAATGAAAACTGCAGCAGAGATTATTTGTTTATAAATGAAACCAAATGTGTTATTTTCTACACCACTGATGTTGACAGCGAGGGGAAATGTAAACAAGGTAATATAAATATACTAAAACACAGATTAATAAGTAATAAAACAGCAGAATACGGATTGGTTACCATAACAACACAGGATGTGTAGACTCCAGCTGTCTCTTCGTATGATGGTGGGTTTGAGTCGCCCTGAGAAAGACAGTAGGCTGTATAGTTATCTCCCAGATCTGGTGTGATCCTAAAACTATACAAACTACTACCTCATCCCAGAACTCCCAGTCCAATGGAACCGTCCCGTTCGGGTCAAATCCCCCAGTTAGAGAGGCACAAAACCGCTAAAACACAATGTACTGATTAATAAGTCATTAACTGTGAACCAGGTGATGCTAGCTCGCTAACCTGGACTGTTCCTGAACACGGGGAATTATGTAAATACATCCGGTTCGGTTTCAGAACCAGAAGTCCTCCTCGGCATTTTTGTCACACCCTTCGAAAAAGCAGGTGTCGTTTCTGGTTGTTTTTCCGCCGAACCGGGTCAGGTTGGTGTCAGCCAGTTAGCTTGACGTTAGCTCGAATTGGCGGTTCTCAGCTTCCCCAACACCGATCACTGTCACCTCCGTCCTCCCACACACAAACGCTTCCTACTCCCACAGCGCTCCACCGTGTGTGTGAGGGTGTCCGTGGGCGTAAAATCCACTCGTCGCCCCTCCAAACTCCTCGCTTCTTGGTTCCGAAAGATCCAGCAGCGGCGTTAGCTCAGGTCTGTGTTCAGCTCAGGTGATTTAAGAGCGCCTGCCAGGCTAAAGTCGCTCGCTGCATCTCAACAGCGTCTAGCGGAGGATCTTCACAGGAAATACGTCACCCGGGCTTACCACGTGACTCGGAAACACGTAACAATAACGGACGTTACTTTTTTTTGTAGTTTTTTTTGCTTGTTTCGGCAATTTGTTGAAAACACAAAAATACACATTTTGTTCGCAACTGATTTTTGTTAGCATTTTTATTAAATTAGTGACCCAATTACGTTATGGTAAATGAAATATTTTCAACATTAAACTAAAATGTAAGCATTGGGAGATGCGGCAAATAACATTTGAGTTCTACTGTATATAACAAAGCAACATTACAGGAAAGACTAAAAATATAGATGGGATTACATTACAAGTAACTCAATTCAAAAATACTTTAAAATTGAGATTTTTAAGAGACGAACAAATATGCCATTCTCTCACTATTATGGTATTTAGCAAACATAAATATTTTCAGTAATTCTAACTGACCTAAAATAAGAGATGTAAAGTGAGACAGTGAGAACAAATTTCTATTTTGAGTATGTAAACCTTTGGTTAATCTATAGGTCCAAAGTAAGAAGAAAAAAAAAAGACACTGGACACAAACTGTCTTTTTTTTACTAAAAGAATAAATTTTATTTCAGCACTGTAAGTCATTTCCCAACCAGTACAAACATGACTGCCATCTTAGTCTCTTCCTGAACCTTTCCTCCCCTCCCTCTGTGTGATGAGACCACCAACAGCCAGACAAATAAAACTTTGAAAAAAAAAGAAAAAAAAATGAAAAAAAAATTTTTAAACAAACTTTCTTTGCTTTCTTTCCACAGACTGTCTGGTGCTTCCATAATGCTAACAATGACAAATTATACCAACCATAATTATAACAGCAATAATGATGATAATATTTCTATAACAATTATATCATGGATACATTTGAACCCTTTTTTATTTTTATTTTTTTCGCTGCACAGGTAAGTTTTGGGTGGTTATAGGTACGGATGCATCAGGACACACGCTGCTGAAGATTGACCAAGGTGACGAGAAACGATCAGCCTGACTGGGAAAGTGGAGACGGTAGCGGAGGGGTCGGGCGGGGCCGCCGTTGACAGGAGGGGGGTAGCAGTGGCGGCACAGAGACGGACAGTAAACAAACGTTTTCACCAGAACCGGACAGGAAACAGAGCAAACATATGACACAAAGTAATACTGATTCTCTTCTAAGAACACATTTCACACTTCAGTCCTCCTCACAGCTGAGATCTTTGGAGAGGCAAGCTGGCTTTAACTGAGCAGAGGGTGGATTTTCCCTAAAACACATCATTGAATAATTTATTAAAACGCACCATGGCTTTATAGAGGTAGGGCAAGATAATTATTTGAGGGCCACAAAATGTTTTTTTAAATTTATTTAGAGATAAGGTTTCTGTTTTGAAAAATATTTCCCTTTCACCTTGACAATAATAAGAAAATCCATATTTTCATCAAATAAAAAAGTCTGATTTGCGTAATATAGGGAGTTGC
This sequence comes from Xiphophorus maculatus, assembly GCF_002775205.1. Taxonomy (NCBI): domain Eukaryota; kingdom Metazoa; phylum Chordata; class Actinopteri; order Cyprinodontiformes; family Poeciliidae; genus Xiphophorus; species Xiphophorus maculatus. The sequence goes on from NC_036443.1 coordinate 28,833,560, forward strand.
AAATAATTGTTTTCTAAAATCTTTGCTCTCGAGTAAAACCACTGTCCTATTTACGATGAAAAAACTGAGAACATCGTGTTCCCCTTTCCACTTTTAGCCATGAAAATTTCTCAGATTATCTTCTTTAAATGTTTTAAAACTCCATTGTTGAACTGGAAAACCAAGTTTGTGCTATTTTTGAAAATTTATTTTATTGTGGTCAACAAAATCACTTCGAGGGCCACAAAGGGGCAGACTTTCAAAAAATTGATAAATTAATAAGATGCCGGAGAAAGTTAGTTTTTTGTGAATATGTAGAACTTTAATAACATATTGCTGACCGTCCCCCACCTGTTGCTGAGCACTGCAGGTGTTTTTTCCGTTTTCCTTTGGTAACAAGAAACATAATTTTATAAATTTGTTTCTTCAGCTGCAGGCAGCTAGCAGCTGACTGTAGACTTAACATTAGCTGATAGTTCAACTAATTGAATATTTAATGTTTCCTTTTCAGTGCAATAAGCATTTTAATACAACTGCATTTTTCCTTCTTGCTTTAATTTATGATCAAACCCTCCAAAAATCTATTTTAACAGTAGTAATAGTTTTTCAGTTTCAAATAAAACTAAATTACATCATATTATGCTTTTTTTGAGCCTGTGCTGTAATACCAGAGTACTTTTGTATTGAAACAAAGCCAAAGTTTCTTCTCTAAAGAATAAATCCTGTTTATTTATTTATGAATTGTGAAACTTAGCCAATATCCTTGATATTTATGTTAAAACTGTATGAAATGGTTCTAAAAATGGTTTTAATTTATGTCAACCAGAACATGTCTCATTATATGTTTGTAGGAAAATTCATCGTCTGTCAGCAGCTTTGTTACCTTCAATAAGCCAAAGAGCTAAAAGGTGAGTCAGAAAAAGCAGAATAAACATAGAAAAAAATAACAAAAATTTCCCAGTAGAACAAAAGGCGTTTTTTTTTTTGTGTGTGTCTTTCCATCTCTGAGTTGCTATAGAAAGTCTCAATTTCAGTCACTGAACAGAGAGGGAATTTAACTGCAATCCGTTTGCTCAATCACGGTCCCGGCCCGCCTCTGCGACCGCCACCGTTAAACCTCAAAGACTTGTCAGATAAATCACACGTGCTGTAAAATATTTAAATATACTCATCGCATTGATCCGAAACTCGTTGCTCGGGGGCAGACTGTTCAGGTTGGGGGAGACAACGGGTGGGGGAGGGGCAGGTTTGGGAGGAAAAGGGGGGGGGCATTGCGAGGCGTGCTTTGGTTCTCAGATGTTCACAAGAGATGTTTTGCTGCTTTGTGCAAGGGTGCAGAGAGTTCAGCTTGGACTGAATATGAGATCTTTTTTTTTATTTTTTAAGGGATATCGTAAGAATCAAACATTATGCAGACGACGATTTTCAATTCGAGAAGAAGCGGGCAATATTTACTCACATACATAAGAAACGGTGAAGTGGTCTAAAGATGCCATATAGATACAGGTAAGGAGAATGGCAATCATTACAGTTCAAATCTCTAGGTTGGCTAAGCGTATTTCAGTACTAACTGAAGCGATGGTAGAAGGTTAAGATTAGAGAGATGTAATACCATTAAAAATAGTAAGAAAAACACATTTGCACAATTGAATAAAACAGTTTTGATTTTTTTTCTGGTTTTTTTTCTTTCCACTCTGGCTAGATACATACAGAAACTGATTATCAACGTTAATATAACCTTTACTGTTAGTCGGGTTGATTAAGGGCGGGGCAGCCCAGAGAGAAGAGAGAAAAGAGGGGGATAAAATAAAAATAAAATAAAAAGATTTCTAAAGGGCTAACAGAGGCAGAGAGAGAAAGAGAGACAAATGTGGGGATTAATCTGTGTGTATTATATTTTTCTGTGCGTGTGTGTGTGGTTGCGTTTAATGCGTGTGAGGATGCATGTACTTCCTCGGAGGGTCGAGGAGTGTTTGAGGCAGAGAAAAGAAACAAAAATGTGTTGTAACGAAAGGAGGGCGGGGCTGTTAGAGTAACAAGGAGGAGAGAAGAAGAAAAAAAAATCATCGATCAATATCTATCAAACTAAAACAGACGAGGACAAAAACGGGACACTACATCATGTGTTGTGTTGATTCTTTTTTTAACCATACTAACTATAGTTTAACATCTATGTATCTGCATGTTGTCAAGTGTGTGCAGTTGCGTGCCAAGCCGACACATGGACCGTGTCGCGGTTTTCTTTCGTTTGTGTTTTTTTTTTGTGCAAACTTGTCTGCGTGGGATATTTCGAGTCAGAACGAGTTACCAAAGGTTCTCCGACGAACCGACGATCACTCGACTGCTGCACGCACGAAAAAATAAAAACGTCAGCACAAAAGCAGAGAGAATGCAACTGATTCCTGTCTGAATGTGGTGTGTGGGTGAATGAGTGTGTGTTTTATTTATATATCAGTGTGTGGCGTGGCGAGCAAATTGAAAGAGGGCATCGTGTGGAACGGATAACGCTCTGGCTCGCCACGAAAAAATAAAAAAACAAAAAAAGCCATCTTTACTTCTTAATATCTGTACTAATGTCAAAAGTTGAAAGCGGTTATGTCTCCTAGAAAACCTAGACTCGGTATTTCGGCAAGTGGAGCTCTAATCTCTAGTCTAAGTCTCTGTGTCTGTGTTTTGCGGTCCAGTTAGGCCCTGATGCTGCTACCTGACTCTACGGACACCTATGGCGTCTCTGACGAGCCGGAACCTCCGGATTCATTTGGAGCAGATGTGAAAAGACGGCGCCGCTCAGTGCAACTCCGCTGCGGCTGACCGATAAACGGTCGAGTTCAGAACGGAGGGAACGGACATGTCTGACGTGACTACATTGACGCGTACAGTCAGGGTCGTTGGTTTGTGTTTTTCCTTCAGAAGAACTTCGTCTTTGTAACAGTTTGTGGCACACGACAATTGAGCACAAGTCAGTAAAATAGTAAGAAAATAAGGTGCTTCTATATTCTGACTTGCCTTTTTTTTTCATGTCGATCTTTCGAAGTTCAGAGATTAAAAATATTCATGGCTGTCGTCTCTCGGCTCCAACTGCTTTCTGGGTTTGCTTGTACTTGTGGATCTGGTCAGTAGGGGGAGCAGGAGGGCACATTTCATCGTCTACAAACATTAAGTGCTCTAATTCGAAACGTTTCCGTGTGTTCGAGGTCTCAGGGTGTCGCGTGATGCAGCCCACAGAGTCTCTGTCGTGTTTGTGGGAAGGACTTTGGGGCAGCGAGAGGCTTCCTGTCGGTCTGAAGTGACTCAGCTCCAAGCCGAGGGATGGTGGGACCTGGAAGGAATTGCTACTGCGCCCATTTTTATTTATTTTGCTCGCCTCAGACGGCAAACCTTACTGACGTACACTTTGGATTGAAACTTTCAGTGATCTGAAATGGTTTTGTTACAGGAGTCATGACTCCTTTTAGCTTCATTGAAAAGTTCTTGATTGACCGTGAAGTGCTGGAGGGGGGAAACTCTGCTTGGCAGCCGCTTCCCCCCTCAAACTCCCAACATCTTCCATCTGTTTCTGGGCAACAACATCTTTATTTTTCATTTTTTTGGCCTCAAGTCAAGAAGGTGCCTCAAAGTTTAGTTTTATTTCCATTTCGTCTGGTAAAAGGACTGTCCAGTGTGGTTGAATTATTATTATTTTTTAAGACAAAGTGCTGAACCACTCTGTTCACATTCTGACGTCTCTCAAATAGATCTCTACCTTTTAAAAACGTACTTCTACGCGTCATAAAGATGTATTCAGGAGCAGGGGATATCCCTGACAGAACGTCGATTCAACCGTACAGGGGATTTATTTAAAATACAACAATAAGTGCTTCTGCTGGGTTAATACAATCAAAGCTTTGGGACAAATAGGACGAAGGGGGAAGGGGGCAATCTTGCATACTTTAGGGTTTAAGGTGCATAAATTCATGGGTTTAGGGTTGGGGGGCTCTCTCAGCACATGTAAGCATTAGGCTATGCTACATAGGTCAAAGTAAGATAGCACACTATTACCATGAAGTGCTCCAGTGATAATTAACCAATCAATCTAGAAGGGGATGGGGGATAGCTAGCACACATGCTAATACTTTGAGTGTGTGTGTGTGTGTAGTGGGAGTGAGGAGGGGTGGGGGAGTCACTTCACAGAGAAATGGTAAAACATTGCCATGAATCAAGACTCAAAATTTATCTCGGACAAAAATCGTCCTGATCGCTATGGCAACAGAGCACAAAGACATGCGGCGACAGCGCTTAGCAGCTAGCTGAAACCCCGTCCGATTAGCCGCCGCCGCCGCAAACGTAACATCAGTGTGCGGAGATTTTAAAGAACGGGACCATTTAAGACGCTACATCAGAAACTATGTTGTCATGGTGATTCTGGGTGGGTGGGGGGCGAAGCTTTAAGCTCTGAGTGGGAGACGGTGACGATCAGGAGCTGTTTTTTCTGTGTATTTTTTTTTCGGAAGAGTGGAAACGGGTTGGGGCGCTTACGGACTCATGGAGAAACCCTTTCTTCATAAAACGATTTAAAACCACATGAGTAAAAATAAAACAGGAGCAACGGCTAGCTGCTTCAGTCTATCACGCGGCGCAGGAAGTGAAAAGGCGTCACTTCCTGCTCCGTGTGATTGTGCACGCAGCTAACGAGACGTAGGAGGAGGTCGGGGGGCGGGGCTACAAAAAACAGGGGAAAGGCAGTCGAACACATAACTCTCTGAGAGCAGTGCGTCCCGGCGAAGGACGCCGTCACTCCTCCTTCTGTAGCGCTCCGTCAGACGGGCAGTCGTCAAGGCAACAGGGGGCCTCCACTTCCACCCCCTCTGATTGGTTGTCTCTGCTGGCTAAGGCACACGGGATTGGCTGGGCCAGCTCCAAGGGCTGGCCAATGGCGGAGGCTGCTGAGCTGCCGTTCAGCTGCTGAGTGGACACCTCGGGCGCTGAGCCCGCCTCCTCGGAGGACTTCGTGGGGCTGCTGGGTGGGGGCGTCTGCAGCGGACAGGGAGGCGGTCAAAAAACCACAGCAAATTAAAAAATAATATCACCGGCTGTTCTTCCAGTAACCATAAAATTACTTAAATTGGAATTATGAAAACAAATGTTTATAAATCAATGAACGGTTTAACACCAAATTATATTTGATACTTTGCTCCATTTCATTTTATTAAATTAAAAATTCATTATTGAAATAGATGCAGCACTGAAATGTCTTTGGTCCCTTACAGATTACTTCTGTTTTTAATTTTTTTTGTCAGTCTTTCTGTTGTTGTATCAACCTTCCAGAACTCTCAGGTCTTCTGGTTCTGCATCTCCAGAACCAGAACCAAACACGGAGAAGAAACATTCGGCTTCTATGTACCACAAATCTGGAACAAACTTCCAGAAAATTATTATTGATTACTGTCGTTAATGATGTCTTGTGATAGTATTCTACATTATACAGCAGGTAAACTATGACAATCCATCCATGCTTCATTAATCTCAAAGCTTTGGTTTTTGCTGTGCGCCTTTGCTCTCCCACCTGGTCGTCCTTCCACCAACTTTTAAAATAATATGCTTGGACACAGCCAGTGTACTCCACAATGATCTTTTGCAGCAGAAACCAGCGAGTGTTACGATCATATTACACTATTATCATAACATTTTTGTAGTAAAGTAGATCGTTTTTATTCTAATTGCAAATGAACATAGTTGGTGAAAATAAATGCTTAAAATTAACTTTAGGAATTCTTCTGGGATCTTGACGTCATACCTGTGATCTGTTGGCAGCTGGTTTTTTCGCTCCCTTTACTTTCACTGGAATCTCTTTACCCCGCCTGCACAGAACAAACAGAAACACATTTTAAAAGAAATAGTTCTACATTTTTTCAACACAACCACTTTGTCAGCTGGACTAAGTGAGCTTGCACTCACTTGTTGCCAATTTGTAAAGATAAACTGCTTTTATGTGCATGACAAACTCCTGAATGACTGATCTTAGCTAAGAAGATTATACATGGCTGGTGAGCCTCACCCTTTTCCGGCTCCCACCGAGACCACCTGCATGTTGAACCCGCCTCTGCCGCGGAGAGGTTTGTTTCCAGCCCACTGGCCCACCACCATGCCGGCGATCTCCAGCTTCCCTCCCTGAGGCGGGATGGACTGAATGCCTGAGGAGAGAAAGAAACGTTGATCAACGTCGGTCATAAAAACCTACAAACCTCATCAGAATATCATAACAATCAGTGCAGATGATCAGTCAGCAGATTGGGTTTCTATCAGGCAGTGCCCCAAAGGATTTAGTGATTTTTTTTTTTTTTGGCAATCAAGATCACTGATTTTGTGGTGCTGTTAGAAGTATTTGTAGGATTATTTTAGTAATTAATTATTCTGGTGATTAACTGAACCAAAAAAAAAAAAAAAAAACAATTGGCACATTCTTCGGATTCTTCTTTCAACCACTTTAGCTTATTATTATTTAAAAAATAGGCATTAAAATGCAAACAAATAATTCAAATATTTTTTTAAATAAGAAAAAAACATGTTGTTGCCTAAAAGTCAATACAAGCACTTATGCATGCAAAATTTATAAATTTTTTTGTACAGCTTTTGCTTCATTACTGCTTTGAAAATGTTCTGATTAATAATTGTATCGCAAAAGAAGCTTTTTTTTTAAAACAATTTTAAAAAGAGGAGGCTAAAACTGCAACTTGAGTAGTACTGGGTAGAACATATTTATAGACAAGGAAGGTTTTATGTTTTAAATGCAAACTGTGTTTTTTTTTACATTTTTGAGTTAATTGCTGCTCCGACTGTGGTGTTCTTTAAGCAAATTACCTTTTTATTTAAGTGCTTCTTCTCCTGTTAACGATTGATCGATTACTAAATTAGTTGTCACTTTGGAAAGGCCTGATGTCGCTTTGTATGGTTTGATTGATTGTTTTTGCTTGTTTTGCCATTTTGTTGTTTTTGTTTGGTTGTTTTTATTGGGTTTTTGTGTCTGAATGTTTGCTGTTGTATTTGCTTTTATTCATGAGGACTGTGTTCTTCGTGTATCAGACTGTCATCCTGCTAAAGTTTTCTCTTTTTTAAAAAAAATATGCCATCTTTATTTTAAATATTCCAATTATTTTAATAATCAATTAATCATGAATAATCATTAATAATCTGATTAATCGTTTCAGGTTTAATTAGGGAGGGCCATGCCAAATATTTTAATTTTATAGCAAAAGTAAATATCTGTTGCTCAGGTTATTTATGACAACCTCCATTTAGTTTTTGATATTTTTATCAGCTGCATTTTCCTTCTTTCCACACAAACTGACATTTTAACCTGTAATTTTGAGCTCATGTACATTCAACGAGTCTGCAGAACCGTGTGTGTGTTGAACTGGAGCGTACCTGGGAAAGCTCTGGGTCTGTGTTGGCCGGGGTGATGAGGATGGTGCGGGTGATGAGGGGGCATGCCGCCCATGGGACGAGGCGGGTAGAGAGGCATGGGGTAGAAAGGGGGCACCATGGCAGGGGGCAGGAAGGCAGGAGGTGGCAGAGGAGGCGGAGGGGGAAGAGGACGAGAGAGATTGATGCCCTCGAGGATCGCCTGCCGCATCTTCTCCACCTTTGACACCAGCTCCTCCTGCAGAGCAGAACAATGAGACGCTGGACGAAAGCAACAGTTTATCGAGTTCAACATGTTGTCAGCTGCAAACGGTTCTTTGGTTTTAGTAGGAAAACCACTGATCGGTGAAAGAAACATGGAATCGTGCCTGTGTGAAACTGGCTGCAACTAACAATTACTTTACTAACATTCAATTATTCTGATGATTAATTGGATAAAAACAATTTACACATTTTGCATTTTTCATTGAACAAGTTTTTTTAATACAATTTTAGAAATAAATTGAAAGAATCAAATAATCCAATTCCATTTTTAAATGGAAGAAATAAGCATCTTATTGCCTACAATCCATTCACAGCCTTTCTTCAGTTAATCATAGATTGATTCATTTTTGTATTAATCATTAATATTTAGATACAGGTGCTTAGTAGGAGAATTTGAACCAGGTGAAGCTAAAACAGGGTAAAACATATCAAAGAAGATTTTAAAAATTTTTGTACAGTTTTGGTTCAATTACTGCAGTGAATATGCTATTAATTCAGCAAAATACATTTTTAAGTCTGTATATTCCAGTTAACAATTAATCAATTACTAAATTATTTTATTAAATAATCTATTAATCATTTCAGCCCTAGTTGCGACTGTTTATTGCTCTGCTAACCATCTGTGAGAAATGGGCATTCCTCTACTGAACGCTTAATCATTTGTAGCAAAGGAAGCATCAACCCAGTAGAGCGAAGACCTGATCTGTTGACCATTTTTACTAAACCAACAAATAAATAAAGAATTGATGTATACCTATGAGTGCTGTGCAAGAGACTGAAATTACTAATTCCCTAAGGGAAAATCTTAAATGGATTAATAATGTTAGATATGGGTAACACATATTTACAGATGAAGGTTTTTCATCTCAAATGCAGAATTTATATATTCTTTGCACAGTTTTGACTTAATTTTTTAGAGTCTGTACACTCCAGTTAATCAATCAATTGCTAAATTAGTTAATTATTTCAATAATTGGTAAATCCTGATTAATCTGATTGTTTTAGACCTACTGCATATGCGTCGCACTTTATCTCCAGTGTGTGAACAAGCTAAACCGAAACCCCTGAGCCATGTTTATTGCCCCCCGCCTCGGTCTCTTACCTGCCCCTCGCACATGTCCAGCAGGGCGGCCCGGTCGCGGGCGGCCCGCGCCAATTTGCTCTGGAAAAGTTTGCCGTCAAAGAAGCCCCAGGGGCAGCAGTGTTCCCATGGCAACGGTTGGCCGCAGACATCATTGATGAATAACGCCGTGTCGACGCCGGCCATGAAGAGAGCAGCCAGCTGCACGCCGCGGGCGTCCACCTTCTCCACCTGACGGACGACACGGAGAACAAAACAAGAAACGAATAAACATGGCTGCCGCAGACCAAAAACATGAAAATATGTTAAAAGATATTGAATATCTGATCATTAGTGCCAACCAAACACTAAAACGGAAAACTGTAATATTTTAACAGTTTTTTAATGGGTAGTTTCACCTTTACATTCTGCCACAATGTAAATGATGGGGCCCAAAATGAACCATGCTTCTTTTCAATCGGGTCGAGCCGCTTCAGCGTAAATTTATTTCTCATCCGTTTCATGACGGACTGGGAATAAAAAAGCGCCTTGTCACCTTGAGCTCCTGCAGCTGGTCGGGTTCGTAGAGCTGGCTGGAAACGGCCTGGGCCAGGAAGGCATCGAGCTCGTGTCTCTGGAGGATCCGTCCACCGGGCCACTGCATCATATACCTGAGAAGAGAACCAACCAGAACCGGCTTCATGGAGCAGCAACAGAAAACCAACAGCTGGATCAAAGCCAGATGTTAGGAACAGGAAAATAAATATTATCTAGTTCAAGGGTGTCCAAAGTGAGGCCTGAGGGCCATTTGTGGCCCATGGACTGAACTTGCAGTTCAAGATTGACACAACTTGGTTCCATCCAGCACAGCTTGTTTGATGCAAAATGGAGATTTTTAATTTTTTATCATGGTAAAATTATTACTGACATAATTTTCTTAAAATGGAATTATAATCATTTAGTTATTCCCTCATAAAAAAAACATACCCAGAGTGTTGCTTTTATTTTTTAATGCATGTTTGAGAAATCTTTAAATCTCCATGGCAACCATTCAGCTGTACAAAACACCTCGGTGGACCTAGCTCCGCCTTTGATACACAGCTCCTACAGACTAGTCAGCAACAATTTGCAAACATCCGATGGAACTCATAATAATACATAGCTTCTGAAGGTTTCACAAATTCAAATTTAAGACTTTTTAAGATCTTTTAAAACTATCACGAGTGGAATTTAAGATTCGTATCTCCACAGAAATGTGCAAAAGTCACCCAGCCAACTGACAAATTTGTATTTACCTAATATAAACACAAAAAAAGATAGCTGGCTAGCAAGCAAGCGTATATTAGACACCGCTTGTTAGACCATTTTGTGTCGCTGTACACAATGAAGTTGTTTGCGTGTGACTTAAACTTTTGCTTTACAGAAAAGGCTTGCAAGAAAAAACCTACATAGACTATTTCAGATTAAGTGTGGATATATTCATAAATATATCCACACACACTCTGGTTACTTGTCAATTTAGAGTCCACTTTAAGTTGCTTTTGACTTGGAGCTTTAAATAGAGCAGCATCATCTTACATTAAAGGAGTTTTCCATCCCTCCATCCTTTGCAGGTCACTGAGGTCCTGTGATCTGGACCTGCTGACTGAGCGTCATACCAGGCTGATGACTAAAAGGAGAGAGAGGTTCTGGAAGCGTCTTCCCCTGAACCTGAAATCTGTTACTTCAAACCTGTTTTTTCATGCTAACATTAGTTGTTTTTTTTATGCGTCTTGTTAGGTTTTTTTTGTAAAGGACCAAAAATCCTTCCAGCTACACAGCATCCAAGACTAAAGGGAAAACTCCCAAAAAGCAAACCTCAACTTCTCTTCCAGCTACTAATAAATAAAGGCAACTAAAAAAATTAGAAAAATAAATAAATAAGTTTCCTTGCTAAAAATATGACAAAATGATGAAATGTGGATTCTGTTTAGACCAGTGATGTCCAAACTTTTCGCCAAAACTGGGAAATTTAAAGCAAATGCAAAAAATAGTTTTTTGGTTTTTAGATTTTTTGGGGTTTTGTTTTACTTGCTCAACAAAGAAAAACATTTTTATTAAATCAGCAAATCATTAAAGATCAAAAACATAAAATTGCGACTTTATTTGTTTGAATTTTGTTGTTTATGTTGATTTATTTTTTAAAAAAGGAAATTTTTGGGTTATTGATAGATTTCTGTTTTATTGACCTAATCTTTGCGATTTTAGATTTGCGGTCAGGGGCCGCACAAAATCATTTTAAGGGCCACAATTTGGACAACCAAATACAAATAAAATATTTTTAAAATTCAAATTCAGAAATACCTTATTAAATTTGATTTATTGACGCAATCTGCTGGGCTTCCTTTTAAATAGAAACCGCTTAATCCACTTTGAATAAGTGAACATATATTGTACTGTTTATTAACTGGGATCAACTGGAATGTGTGTGTGTGATTGAACTGAAATTATTTTTTGTAAAACGCTTTGGGACGACATTTGTTGTGGATTTGAGCTATATAAATAAATGGAATTGAAACTGAATTTATCCCACATAGAAATTAACCAGCCACGTTTAAATAAAAATAGTTTGACAATTAATTACAAACAGACATGGATATGTGTTGTCAAATTCATGGCATTCTCTGTAATGTCTCAGTTTTGGCCTTAATTTTCCTACCTGAGCACGCAGCACATGAGCAGCAGATGCTGAGGGACTTGTGCTGGGTTGAGGAGGGCTGGGCAGTCGGAGCGCAGGCACGCCAGGAAGGCTCTGGTTCTCCTGGAGCGGTCCTCGCTGGCTCGGCCCAGCCAGAGCCGCCGCAGGTTGGGGCAGGTCCACTCCCGGAAACACAGAGCCGGAACCAGCTCCGGGGTCAGAGCCGACTTGGCCTTGCCGCTGCTCCACTCTTTGACGATGACGGGAGGAACTGGAACGCAGGGAGGAGGGAGGAGAGCTGAAGTTTAGGCTCTGGAGGTTTATATTTGGAGCAGGGATGTTAATTGAGAACCGGTTCTTGGTAAGTCCAATTACTTTAATCGTTAAGCCGCTTGCTAAACGATTCCGCTCATCGGTTCCCATAACGTGTGACGTATTTGCATGATGCACACACTCTGTATTTTGCTTTAGAAAATATCCAAGATGGCGCTCTAAAATATGTTTATATTTGACAAAATGACCGTTCAGAACATGTTCAGAACTTTAATCACAATTCAAGGAGCAAATACCTCCATCATCATCAAACAGTTAACTACCCAGCATACAACTGATTTGAACGAATGTAAAGTTTTTGATCAGTTGCTTAGCAACAGAGGTGACTTTTGAGGGGCGGAGCCTCCAGCAAAGTGTCTCCTGCTGTGAATGTCCCAGGTACTGTTAAACTACTCCACATCCTGGTTATTGTATTAATGTTAGCTCTGTACTGTATGAATGATGTCACATTAACATTTACAGTCATTCAATAAATCTGTACTTTCAGACAAGGCTCATTTATCATATTAAAAGCACAAAAACTGTTGATCTGCATAAAATTGCATTTCATGTTAAAATGTTCTTTTAACAGATGGATTCTTATTACTTATCCCAGTTTTAATTTTGTTTGAATTGAATACAACATGGTGCATATTTTGTATTAGAGATTATTTCCTAACCGAATGAGAATCGAATCAATAACCGAGATCAATAATTCCCATCCCTAATTTGGAGATTTGTTTTGTACGATGAATGACAGAGTTTATGATTAGTTACTCAGTACGTGAATAATGTTTATACTAAATACTTTTATACTCTTAGTTGACCAATTTCTTGGAATGCTACTTTTTACTTTTACTTGACTAAAAATATGATCAAGTAGTGCTACTCTTACTTTGGCTACTTCCTCCACCTCCTGTTTAAACCCTATAGAGATCATTCGCGCTGGAAGTCAGGAAAACTTTGTTGTTTCACCTTCTAGCGGGGTCCTCTTGCGGAGGGCGAGCCTCTCCAGGCGGCGGTGCGTTTCAGCCAGACTGAAGAGGACGCCGTACGCATACTGTCTGGCAGCTCGGAACAGCAGAGAGGCAGGAGGCAGCTCCGAGTTACACTCGTCCTCTATACACACTGGCATCTTCATCTCTCCCTAGGGACGACCACAAACCGTGAGCGCCCAACATCTCCATAGCAACTGTTTCTGTTACAATAACCCGACCAAACGGATGCATCAGCAGAAGCTTTACAGCTGAACTTTCACAGCCCTGAAGGATTTTGTTGTGTCTGCCTCAAAACAAACAAAATACTCAGAAATTATTATTTATTCTGAAAATACGGCCTCTGGAACCGTCCTAGAATTGTTCAGTTCTGGAAAACTGTGCACAAAACTATAAAGAGGATTCTGGGATATGATGTTATTTTGAGTAGCATGGTATTATATCTTTGTAATTTTAACAATATCAGAAAAGGAAGAGCAAAGGATAACTATCTGATTAAGGTAATGTTAACAGTTAGTAAGAAAGCTATTACGATGAAATGGGGAAAGATGGAGGCCCATTTGTCATGAACAATGGATAGGAATAATAAAAGAAATCTACATCATGGAAAAATTTACATATCGCCTGAGATACACCACACACAAATAGAAGGAAACGGGGAGAAATGAGCATTGTTCAAAACAAAAGACTCCAAAAAAATTAAAGAACCCGACAAACTGGATGAGACAAAAGACATAATTAGAGGAATAGCTCCAAAGCAAAGATATCTTATTTTATATAATGTTGAATGTGAATTGTTCATATATACTTTAAATGTAAACAAACATGGAGAATATCAATAGAAAGTTAGATGATAAAAAACAAGTGTAGGCTTCACTGGATGCTTCTGTTTGAACAGTTTCTGCTCATTAAAACAAATCAGCCGATGTATTTGAGACAATGCGGTGAGACGTGGGGTAGGAGAGCATTTACCTTGGTCAGGATGTGGTAAATCTGGGGGTACATCAGCCCTCTTCTGTGTCTGTGTTCAGCTACACGAAGAACCTCAGCACTGACCTGGAGAAAGAAGCAACAGGCGTGACGAAAAAACGGTTCATTGTTCGTTCGCTTTTCCTTCAGTAAAATTCAAGCATTTTCAAGGAACCCTGTCGAGTTTTAAAATTAATAAATCAATCTAAGTGTTTCCCACCCAGTAAAATCAGCCGCTTTTTGAGCGTCTCACCTGAGGCAGCGGGGGTGTGGTTATGTCCATGTGACTCCGCGTCGCCATCGACAACAGTGACGGAATGTTCGACCCGCTCCCGTTGCCTTGGGAACCGTCTCCGGAGGCCGGCCCCCCTCTTCCAGCCGGATCCTCCCACCGAGAGGATTTGTCTGTCAGATGACTGCGAAGACGAGAGTTTCAGAAACATTCACACTGCTTCCACTTTTCCAGATCTTAAATCATTTTACTGGCAATCATCAACGAGCTGTATCAGGTTTTTTGAGACGGCAACAAAGTTGTGAATAATTTTGAAGTGGAAGGAAAATTAAGCATGACGAATTGAACATACATTTGTGTGGCATACATTTGTTTTCAGCCCCACTGTATCAGTACTTTATAAAAACACGTTTTCACTACTGCCACAGAACGGCACTAAAACACCACACACCAGCAACGTCATCAACCCTCCCCCCAAAAAAAGAATGAAACCAGCATTTTCAAATTCCCACATTGGGAACGGGAACAGATTTGAACAATTCCTGACCTTCCAAACCGCGAGTCCCTGTTTTTCTTCCCCATTGTTCTTTAGCTCACAAAATCAGAAACCAGATAACATTTTCAGTCTATGTATCTTTCTTTCAATTGTTTTTTAATTGAGAATCAACAATTAAAAAATTTAAAAATACAAAAAAACACCAATGTGATATTTCATTATTCATTTTCATGTGAGACTCAAATCATGTTTGACTTCATCCTCACATCCTAAAAGCTTCTTATCCAAATGTTCATTTTGGTTTAATAAACAAAAGAGCCTGGTGTGTTTAAGTTTTTTCATTTTATGTTTCAAACAAAAAAAAAAGATTTTCCTATGTTGACCGTCCGTTCTAATTACATGTACGAACTTCCAAGGAGTGGAGTTCGCCAGAGTATGTTTGGGTCTGAAGCGCTTCGTCTTTCTGTTCTGTTCAGCTTGTAAAACATGTAGAAGCGTATTTACTTAGCGTTGCTGTCGTTGGGTTCGTCTCCGTCTGATGACGAGGAAGGAGACGGGGAGGGGCCAGACTGGGTGCCGGTGTGATGGTTGGGCAAGCGGCTGCCGCCCTGCGTGGAATCGTACGGCGCCGACCAATCGGAGAAGCCCATCTTGCTGGTCATCGAGTCGTTGCAGTCCTGGGGCGGCTGCTGAGGCGGGTGGAAGAGAGGGGCGGAGCCTGGTCCGTACGGAGCGTTCTGATACGGCGGCTTAAACCCTGGACCCTGCGGCGGCGGAAACTGGGATTGGGAAGAAATTATTATTTACAGGAGCGCGTGGGAATTAAAGACGTAGCCAAAGCAAAAAACAACAGAAATCTACCTGATTCTTTCCAAGCGGGATGGGTCCGATGTGGCCAGGTGGTCCCCCAAATGGAACGGGTCCAAACCCAGGTACTGAGCACAGAAAGGAGATAAAACTAAATTTCAGCTCAGCTGGTTTCCCATATATAAATTTAATATAAAACATATTAAGTCAGATTAAATTGATTAGATAAAATCTGTCCTGCTGTAAACTGGTTTCTACTCACAGATGAAAGGCGAGGGTCCCATGTTGGGCGAGCGTGGTTTGGATGCAGCTGAGAAATAATCCACAGCTTTCTTGAATCGCTCCACCTTGTCCTCCATTCGTGACTGAAAACAGAGAAGAGAATATGACAGAAAATCTCACCGTCATTTTTTCTCTTATAAATATTCACTGAATTGTTTTTAAATGCACATCTGTTATATTGTCTTAATGTATCACAAAAATAAATAAATCACACTGCATAACTATGAGAATAAGTCAGAATTTTATACTTCTAATTATAACTTTGAAGGTTAAAATTATGACTTTAATGCCAGTAAAATTGTTCATTATAGACATTCAGCACACCAAAGTTCAGCTGGTTATAAAGCTGCAATGTGTAACTTTTCTAAAAAAATTTTTTTACGTATTTGTTGAAACTGTCACCATGTCGTGACAGCATGTTAAGAGACAGATTAAAAAGAAAAAAATAAATATCAAGCTTCTCCGCCTTCTTCCAGTGCTCCCAGTACTAACTATAAACAACCAATCAGAGCCAGGAGGCGCTGTTAATCACCCTCCGTGTGGCATTGCTCATCTTCTCTTCCATTTTCCTTGTTGCTCTCTGCTACGCTGCAGCTAGAACATGCTTTTGTGTATAAAAGGTTTTCCTGTTGTAAGTTCTTTCTCCAACATTAGCACATTTAGCAGCGAGTACATGAGTTGATTGGCAGCCCCAAGACCCTCCTCCTGGTTCTGATTGCTGGCTTATGGCCAGGAGCGGTATATGTCCTCGGATGGCAATAGTAGCTCAGGGAAAAGGTGGAGCAGATTGAACTTTTCACAGATTATCTGTCAAATAAAATGGTGACACTTTTAACAAATATGTAAAAAACATTTTTATAAAAGTCACATACTGCAGCTTTAAACAAATATCCAGCAAAATTTACTTGAAGGATTGGGGGTACAAAGTCTGAGAATAAACTAAATATTTTGTTGGGAGAAAAAAAATCAAAAAATAGAAAAATATTTAGGGCTTTTTTGTTAAAATTTTATGTTTAATTATTTTCAATACACGGAAAAATAATAAAAATGTCTAAAAATCACAACTTTTTTGGTATTTTTAATATAGTGACTTTGAATCTATCTAATCTGTTCTGCATGAAGCTTCCAGCATTTCTTTCGGCATCTGTGGCTAAGTTAGTTCAACATTATAACTTTTTTTTTGTTTTTTTGTGGGTTTACTACTGCAGAATCAAACCATAGAACATGAAACCATAAAGCACACCTGGAGCTGCCGGTGTTGGTTTTGTTCTTGTGGTTTCCTTAACGTTTTTTAGTTTAGCCTAAAACTGCTTCCTGCTGAAATCTTTCCATTGGTGAACAGTGCAGCACACATTCGCCACCTAATTAGCAGATCGTCCTACGCAGACTTTAATCTCGCTGCATTGTGCGGCGGAAAAGCACCCGACTGATTACTGATGGAAACCCCCATAAGTCAGAGTAATCTTATAAAGTATTTGGATTTTTTCTGTACTGATGTTTGATCATGTCCACAGTAATAATGTCTTACTGATCAAACATTAATTATTATTATTCTGCTAAGCTACTTTTCAACCAAAAACATGTAAAGCGACTGTGGTAGCGTTCCATCCAGTCTTAAGGAAGCCGAGACATTAATCCTGCAAAGGTAGAAACCCACCTGTGACTGTTTGAAGACATCTCTGGCGATGGTGTCGAGGTTTCCCAGGTCTTTGATGGAGGAGACGTACTCAGAAACAGCTTTGATCACCACTTCACAGGGCGGCAGCACCAGCTGATGGGCTCGCACCTGAAACCGCAGCAAAACATTCAAACTGAGAACGAAACATTCAAATACTTCGTTTACATATTTACGACGTTGCGAGGATGATTTTACCAATATGAGTAGTTTCTGTTCACTTAAAACTAGAAAAATATCAAAATTACAGTTATTTTTTAAAACAAACTAAATAAAGATCCCAGTCTTGATTCTCACATGAGCTGACTCTTAACCACGCTTTGGTTCATGCTTCACTCGCATTCTCACTCATTAATTCTGCATAAACTCAGGCTCTGTAACAGTCCCATTCATTAAACATGCAGAGTAAAACAAAAGACTAACTAATCAGGTCAGATACAAGTAGAAATGCATAAATTTAACTCTGTAAAAATGTTTCCACCCTGACTAATTCTTTCTGAGGGTCAACAATGAGCACCGTTTCAGCTGAAGTGAGAAGAAACATAGTTTTAAAGCGATGGTGAGCACACTTCACTAATCCACCAATAGCTTAGCTAAAGTTTTGCTAATCACTTTTGCTAATTTTGAAAGCTTTTAGGGAACTTAGCTAAGGCTTCTCCTATCAAGGTTTATGCAAGTTTCACAAACTTAAATTTTAAGACCTGTATCTCCACAGAAATGTACAAACGTCGTCCAGACAACTGGCAATAAATCTGAACTTCACTCGTTACAAACTCAAAAACGCTAGCTAGCTAGGCAGGTAGTTAGCTGTAGCCTCAACCGTCTCAAGTCGCAAAATGCAATGAAGATTTTTAAATACAAGTCAAACTTTTGCTGGTCAGAAAAGCCCCGCAAAAAACAACTGAGATAAAACATTCCTGTCTAGACTAAACTTAAGACCTCTGCCCAAGTTCTTTTCTTTTTACTCTGTTGTTTCATAAACTTCAAGTTGAATAAAGTTCAACATCCATGTTAAAGTTTTGGCTTTTGACCAATAATACTTCTTCAAGAAGTTATACGTTTATATTCACGCTCTTATTTTGAAGTGGGTAAAGACTGTTTAGGCAAAATTATCATTAGTGTCAGCATGACTCAGCAAATTTTTGTCTGTTCCAAATAATCACATAACCGCAACCACACAGGTAGGGACCCAATAACATGTTTGATCCCATAGAGGACAATTTAACACATTTTGTGTCATCGATACATGGTGGACATCAAAATGCTTCAAGTTAGCACTTTAGCATTAGCTTGTTTTTCATCGAAATTTTAAAAATGCTTAAAACTTTTAGCAAATCTCAAAATGAAGGAAAGGATCTGTCTTTTACTCCCTTCAGCAATGTGTTCCACAATACTGACTGATGTAAGACGCCATAATTATTTTGTCTTTAAATAATAAAATCCTGCTGTAGGACAACCGCTGTGTTGTAGAGCGGCATGATGTCTAATTAATGGCCGCTCACAGCAGTTGTGAGCATAAGAGTTATAATGCATACTGTGCATTATAATTCTGTTATGGAGAAAATTTGATTAAATTGGAATCAGCAGGTTAAAACTGATCAGTCATCAGCAATTAAAAAATTAAAATAGAATCGAAGCACATCTACATTTGGAGGCACTTCAGTCTGAACCAGACGCTGAGATTCCAGTTTAGTACTTAATGTACAATGGACATTAATTATTTACCACGACGCATTTCATATGAGAATTTTCATTTATTATCACAAGTTTCAGTTATTGATGATGAATAATAAAACAAAACTGACAGTAAGATTGGAAATGTGATTTTTGATATTTTTTCTCACTCTGTTCCACAACAGCATCAATAAATATCAGTAAATTCCTAAATATGATTAAATGCAATTACTGTGTGCAGATTAATGATATAAAACTGGTCTATCATAATAACAAATTTTGTTGGACGTTAAATTATCCCAGAAGTTATTGTGATAAACAATAATTTTGTTGTTTTGAGATTATTTACAAGTAATATCACAATACTGTAATAATGCAAGAGCATACTGTGAAATAAACAATAAATTCCAATGAACATTTAACACTGGAACTGCAAGACACTTTAAATATCCAAAATAAGTAAACAAAACAACAGAAACAACAAATAAAATGAATTATTGAGTCTCTGTAAACTAAACTGTTCTTTGAAAAAAGGGGATAGTTAGAGACTGAAGACTTTTGTCATCCCGTTTTAGGTACAAAAATGAGAAAAATGATAAATGATGCAAATGTAAATTGAGTTTATTTTAATTTATCACGTGATAAATTGATTTATTAATTTATTGTGGCAGGCCTTGATGTAAATTACTGTTTCTCAAGTAAGTATCCTGAGGAGGCCTGTTTCAAATGGGAATGTTTTTCAAGAATAATATTTCTGTTTGTGGCACATGCAGTTAGATAAAAAATAGGGTTTTTTTTATTATAATTTTTTATCATTATTGCAACAGTACCACAAAATATCGCAATACATTTCTAAGTCCAAGTACCTTGAGAGAAGCTAGTGGGTGTTCTGGTCCCAGCAGACTCCAGTGGAAGGCAGCCAGGTCTTCATCAGGCAGAATATGATTTCCTATAAAAGACAGGCGGGTCAGTTAGCAGCGGATAAAACGTCCTGGGCTGCGGCGGCGGCGGCCTGGCGTCTCCTCACCCAGCAGAGCAGCGAACAGTGGCAGGTGCTGTGTCTTCAGGCCCAGCTGCCTGGCCGCTTCAGACAGCAGGTACTGGTGTGTGGTCAGGTTCTTTCCATTCCAGCTCAGTTTAAGCGCGTGTGAGGAGAAGTAGGCGGGCACGTTGCAGAGGGCAAACTCCGAGTCCTGAGCGATCAGGCCAGAAAATCCATAGTCCCTGTAGAGAGACAGCACCTCCTGATGGTGGTCCTCCAAAGTCTGTACAACCTGGGGGTGAAGATTAGACGAGTTAATGGCAAAAAATGACAAAAGTTGCAACATTTATTATATTTTCTCCTAGTGTATTTTGCTTTCACACTGCACTGTGTCAAACAAACTAAACCAGGGGTGTACAAACATTTTGCAAAACAGGCCAGAATCCCAAAGTTTAAAGTGTTCAGGGAACCAAATTGTTAAAACATTTCTTTTTATCTGCTCAGCAATAAATTAAAAACAACATTCTAACGACACAAAGAGGCGCTTTTTATTACTTAGCAAAAGACGGAAATTTTTCTAACTTTTTGGGTGAATTGTTTTTTCAGTTTAATTGGTCTAGATAACCTTTGGGTCAATTCACAGCAACAAAAATGAGAACTTTCTTCAAAAAAGAAAAAAAAAAACTTCAATTAAGAAAGCACGTTAATAGGAGAATTAACTTGCTCTGGTTTTTTCCTTTTTTAGTAAGAAATTGCTGAATGCTCATGGCTCTACTTCATAAAAATGTTTTAAAAAATATCTTGTGCCGAACACTTTTAAATAAAGAATTAAATTTGTCACTGAAATTATCTTGTTTTATTCTTAAGAAAGTTTGTTACATTCAATAGTTGAACAAAGCCAAAGTTTATACAAATTTATACTTAAGTTCAAATAAAAGCCTGATCAGCTTATCTCCATTAAACCTAATAAATAAAATGAAAATCAAATATTTTCATCACAAATCTGGAAGAGCTGGACTGAATTAAGATAAAATTAAATTATTTGGAAATTTCATTGACAAATTGATTAGCTTGTATTGGGTTTAACTGAATTAATTGCCACTTGATCACATATGACAAACCTATAATTTATCCACCATGTTGAACTTTTAGTAGGATATACATTCAGTAGTTTAAACTACTGCAGTTCTGATTGCCTTCTTCCACAGGACATTTCGTAGCAACCGTTGAATTTGAGAACACCTTGAGGACATTTTGTACTCTATTGGACTTACAGTAATTTATCATCTATTCAGCCTGCTGTAAGGAAACCTGGTTATGTGACTCCAGTAATTAATAAACCATCAAACGGTCTTAGTTTAGCTTATTTAATCAGGAGTCTTATTTGCTGATATCTTATAAATTAACAGTCCCTGACAAGAATGAAAATAGAGAAATATTAAAATCTTATAAATAAAATAGGACATTTTAGATAATTCTGCAAAATACTTAAGTATCAGGAGAAATAAACTGTTAGGGACGTTAATATGAAACAGTTTGTTTAGGTCAGAATGTGGCTTTTATAAAACCTAAAGGAGTGTTTCATAAATCGTAAATGCAATATGATTTTAGTGATTCTTAGCGGTTATTCTGTATTTTTTTTATGTAATATTTGTATAAGCGTAACACTATGTACTATATATTAAGTGCATCTTCACTCTCCATATTAATGGGAAGAACTCACTAGCCTTTTACAAAAATTAAGATTTTTTTAAATAAAAGTAGGTATTGTCAGGCTATCTCAGTTGTATCCAAACCTTTTGCCAAAGCCATAAAGCTAAAAGCACTGATGGATCATAAAATACAAAAATAAAACAAGAGGAAAATAATTAAAATACATTTTTAGCTGCTCAATAATACACTAAAGATGCAAGTTTCAAATAGAACAAAAAATTGTCTAATTTCTGTAGTAAATTCTCATATTGGTTGATCTAACACTCAAAAAGGGCCACAGGTCTCTCTGCTTTTTTCACATTTTTGTAGAGGGAATGGTTTTTCCTTCTTTGGCAAAATGAAAAATGTAGCAACAAGAACAGAACGTAGATCAGTGCTGGCTGCATGTAGTCAAGTTTAATAATCAGGGTTGAATGGGATTCTACAGTGAGGAAAATAAGTATTTGATCACCCTGCCTGCGACTTTGCAGGTTCTCCCACTTAGAAATTATGGAGGGGTCCGACATTTCATCTTAGGTGCATGTCCACTGTGAGCGACATAATCTAAAAACAAAAAATCTGGAAATCCCAATGTATGATTTTATAGTTATTTATTTCTGTGTTATTCCTGGAAAGAAGTATTTGAACATCTGCCAATCAGCAACAATTCTGGCCGTCAAAGACCTGTTGGTTCGCCTCTAAAAAGTCCACCTCCACTCTACATATTATTCTGAATTAGAAGCACCTGTTGGAGGTTGTTAGCCACATAAAGACTCCTGTCCACTCCACACAATCAGCAAGACATCAATTACTAACACGGCTAAGACCACAGAGCCAAAAACACCAGAGACAAAATTGTAGACCTCCACAAGACTGGACAGGGCAACGGGGCAAATGCCAAACAGCTCGGTGAAAAAAGATCAAGTGTTGGAGCAATTATCATAAAATGGAAAAAGCTAAACATGACTGTCAATCTCCCTCTGACTGGGGCTCCATGCAATATCTCACCTGGTGGCATATCAATGATCTTAAGCAAGCTTAGAGCAGAAGAGGACAGTGGGTCATATTTCAACCTTTGCTGAGGTAGATAAGTTTGGCTTCACAGGCAAGTATTGGCCTATCACTGATCTCCTAAAATTAAGGAAATCGCTGGACCCCTAATTCTCAAAGATCAATCAACTTTAAATTGTAATGAATATTTAACACTGGAACTGTAAGACATTTTAAATATCCAGATTAAATAAACAAAACCAACAAATAAAATGAATTATGAAGTATCTGAAAACAAAACAAAAAAAATAGGGCGAGTTGAGACCAAAACACCAGACAGAACTTTTATCATCCAGAAAGAGTAGAAAGAGAAAAACAATAAATCATCCAAAAGGAAATTGAGCCGTTTTAATTGATTTATTGCTAAGGGTGAAAGCTTACTAAGTTACCACCCAACTCTGTTTAGAATGAACTTCTAGATGCGCATGAAGGAGCCACAAAAAGACACCAGTAAAGCCACAAAAACCAGTTCAAACAACAACCATCACTCCTCTTTTCTTACCCGAACTCGGAAGCGGAACATGGCGAGGCGGACGCAGTGGCTGAGGCAAGCCGGGGGCAGGAACCATGCCCGGGGAGGCGGGGTGGCCTTGCTGCCGACGTGGTTGACTATCAGCTGCGCCGTCTGCCGCTGGCCCTGAGCTCGCCGCGCCCACTCGGGCCAGCGCTCCTTCCCCAGAGTGCCGTTGAAAACCACGACGAGCTCCAGGCCGCCCTGGTACAGACAGGCCTGTGAAAGGGCGGCCAGGTAGCCCAGCATGGCGTTCCACTCGCCTCCGCAAACCCAGTCCGTCTGGTAGCCTCCGTACAGGCGCTGCAGGCTGGAGTCAGCGTCGATCAGGATCCTGGCAGGCGGGGGCGGGGGAGGCATGGGCCCGGGGTGATGTGGGTGGTGGTGTGGGTGATGATGGTGAGGGGGCTGGCGGGCCGCGGTGCGGGCGAGCTTGAGGAGGTCCACGGGGACCGCCGCCCCGGGGCACCGCTTCTCTAAATACTCCTGGAAACCCTGCACACCCATGACGGTGTTGTTGAGCCGGTGTGTGTGGCCGGGAGCGGCTTCTGAGTACGTTCTGTACGCCGTGTTTGTAACGTGTTGTGGGTTGAGACGGCAGCTAGCAATGCTAACTGGTCTCCGCTGTAGTGACAAACTGTACTTTGAGTTCACTGGAAAACAACCGGCTGGTGAGGCTGGGTGTAGGGGGGGATCACCGCGCACTGTCTTAAATTAACAACCCCTGTGTTTGTTTGCTATATATTTTTTTCCAAATGCTAACCTCTCACTTTTGGTCGTGGCTGCTCAGATTAGTGTCCATCCCTGTGGATTTTTTTGGTGTGATGCCAGCCAAGGCCAGTGTTGCTACCGACAACTACAAAAAGTTCAACAGATTACCCGCTCCCATAATTTGGCTTCTTTTCAACCGGCTTCCAGAATCAAACTGACAGCGAGTAACGTACATGCAGCGAGGTGGTGGATGTTGCAGTGAAATGTTGATCAAATGATAATACCTCTGATTAGTCCACATGAACGGATGCAGAGCTGCGCATTAGTTAGCAACCCACAGACTGGATGGCCAGTTCGCGGACATAGTGTTCAGATTTTAAAACTCGTTATTTTTTAATGACAGCTGAATTTTTTTGTGCCACATTTGTGCGCCTGGGAAACGTCAGCACACGTGGAGCCGCAGCTTAATGCCCCGCCGGCAGTTAAAGTATCAGTTAAAAAGCAAAGTACTAAGCAGTGTGGCTAGCTGTGCTTCTATTTGCTAACGGTGGCTAGCCGCTAGCTGCTGGCTGGGTCCCCGGCGTGATTTTGACGCGTCAACTCCCGAAGACGAGTCCGGGGCGGACACGACGCGGAATGAAATGGATGTTTGACGAACTAAAAGAAAAGTAACTAAAAGAAAATAAAAATAAAAGCCCGATGGTGCCTCCCTCGCGTTCTTCCACGCTCACGGCTTCATGTTGCGGAGGGGAACGTTACTTCCAAGCGACATCAGCCATCTTGCGACTTCCTCGCGGCCCAGTGGAGTGGGAGGGGGATGAATGAAGAGCGGGGAGGCGTCACTGCCGTGAAGGACTCTGGGTCATGAAGTTTACAAGTGCAAACCATGAATCTTAGCGATTTAATCCTAAACGCGAATAAACTACAACTACCAGCATGCGAGCGACTTCAATTTTGACTTAGATATAAATCAGAAGAGTAGCTTTTCTCGAGGCGGTCCACATGTGAACTGACTTTCTGCTATATTTAAAAAATATATAATTACATATTTTTCAATATTTCTCATGCCAAACAGGCATCAAAAAAGTTAACACCGCAGTTTTATGTAGAATATATAGATAGTGAAAAGACAGAATTCACTTAAAAATGCCGATAATGTATTGATAGTTTAATAAGAGAAAAGTAACAGGTAGAATGGTTATTCCTCCCTTTGTGATACAATGCCGTGTATTTGGCGTCCCCTTGTGGCTGTACTTAGTTTTGCGCCTTAAAAGAATATAAGCGCTGTGTAAACTAGGCCACTGAGCCATTTTCCACTGTAACTGCACAGGAGAGCTTCTCAAACGTGGATGTTTCCTCCCAGCTGCTCTTACACTATGTAATCAGTACTGCTTCTTCCTGCCCACGTAGCAAAAAACAAGTCTCAGCTTTTTTTTTTTTCAGTTTAAACTCTACAAGCATACACATTTTACTCACCAAGTCCTTTCCATGTGTATTTTATTTTGCCATTAACATTTTCTGTTTAGATTGTGTACTATTTGAATGTCTCTTTTTTTTGTTCAGTTTAGTTTTTTCTTTTATATAATCTTACATCTTTATGGATCTGAAGGAATGTACATTACTGCGCTGGGAAACAAATAAATGGTTATTTTATTCTATTCTATTATTTAACCACAAACTAGCAGATATGTTTCAAAATAACTGTTAAATGTCATGCATATGACCACAAATGACTGAGTTAGATAAAAATGACCCAAAACTCATGTGAAAGTAAATGTGCTTCCTAAGACTTGCAGCTGCAACTTTAAGTTCAAGTCCACCTCTGAGTAACCTAGTTAAAGAATTTGGAGTGGCCGAGTAAAAAACCAAACTTAGATAAGATTGAGTGCCTGTGGCATGACTCCAAACATGTCATTTATTCTTTCAAGCCCACACATTTGGCTGATTTAGATTAAATCTGCAAGGAGAATTTCCTTCACAGTGAAATAAAAAACTTATTGTTAATTATCTCAAACGCTTGATGGCAACTGTTGCTGTAAAAAACCACAATCAGCTGTTAGTAGTAAGACACAATTACTTTTTCACATAAGTACAGGTTGGTGTGTAAGAATAACTTAGAATAAATTATTAGTTAAAAACTACTTTTTTATTAGGATTGATAAAGCATCTGGTGTTGACATGTTGGTATCAGGGGCCCAATTAAAAATCTGCTTAGGGCCCCAAAAAGGCTTGGGCCAGCTCTGCATTACTTTGATCAAAGTCCACTGGTCCCAGTCACCTCTTAGACCTGACAACCGTTTATTTCTGGTGGTTCAACATAGAAACAACAGAGCAGTAACAACAGGGCTGCATGCATCACTGCTTCTGTTTGAGACCTCGATCATTATAATCTTCTCTAAATGAGGAAGCGATCGGGGGGAAGAAAACAGATTAGCGCCCAGTTGGAGAGACGAGGAAAGAGGGGAGAGGAGGAATGCAAAGGGGAGAAAGGAAAAACTGATTCTCTCTCCTCCCAAAGCCTCAGTCTGTCACATCTGACCTGGTCTGCCATCATTCTCATGTTTTACTGCGTTTCAGTTGCTTGGAAAGTGGGAACTCAGAGTTGGGTAACAGAATTCTCTTTTTAAAGGCAGAAATTCAAAATGGCGACGCCCATAAACATTATTTAACCTTTATGTTCCATAAGAAAACACCACTTTTAAATAGCTCAATTGATTTAATAGACGCTATTTCTTGTGTGTCTTGAATAATAAAAAGGTTTCAACCAAATCTTATTAGTGTTGATCCTAAGAGCAGCAATTTGGAAACATTAAGTCGGTCTTATACTGCCAGTCGTAGTCGGAACTGGGAAATTCTGACTTCCTAGTCAGAAAATTCAACTGGAACGCCCTCCGAATCCAGATTTCCCACTGGGAACAACTCCCACTATCCCAGCTACAACCTGTATGGTGGATTTCACTTTTCAATATGGCAGCTCTTAGCATAAACAGTAGGAAGAAACTCAAAATTTTTAACAATAGTTACGAATACTGTTACCGGACAGTATATTAT
Organism: Xiphophorus maculatus; assembly: GCF_002775205.1. Taxonomy (NCBI): domain Eukaryota; kingdom Metazoa; phylum Chordata; class Actinopteri; order Cyprinodontiformes; family Poeciliidae; genus Xiphophorus; species Xiphophorus maculatus. The sequence continues at coordinate 28,860,377 of NC_036443.1, forward strand.
TGCCTTGGTAAATAGAAAAAAAGAGTAAATTTCCACCAATGAACTAAGACATTTTTAGATGAATCTCAAAAGAATTTCTAGAAAACATAAACATTTTCAGATTAATCTCAGAAATTTTCTTGAAAAAATTAGAATTTTCTGAATTTGAAAAGTTGAAAATTTGATAGAAAAAAACTCAGAAACAAACATTTTTCTGTTTTTGTCTACAAAACTTCTAAGGTTTTGGCAAAAATGTACTATTCATTTATATTTTCTATTCACAATAGGCCCAATACACCAACATGCTGTTAAATCAGGCTTACTTTAGCATTTGATAGGCTCAATTGGAAAGTACAGATGATTGAATTAAAATGTTTTATTTTTATTTTTTGTAAAGTGCTTGAGACAACATTTGCTCTGAATTGGCGCTACTGGGGCGCAGAATTACAAGTCATAACTGCAGTTACAGTTGACTGACTTTGCAGGGCCATCCAGTTGAGTTTTTCCAACAGGAATTTCCCAGTTCAGAGTACAACTGGAACGCAGCATCAGTCGGCAGGTGATGCAAGTCAACACGTATTCATGTCGGTTCATTGTGCATGTATGAAAGCTCTTTGACCTGCTGCTGCTCTGCATTGATGGGGGATCAAAGTGGCACCAACAGCAGCACGTTCTTAATCTAAACAATCAGCCGGAAATTATATCAGTTGTCCTTTCATCGACGCTCTGCCCACTTCCACAGTCCCTCTTTTCTCCTCCTGGTGAAAGCAGAAGGGGGAAGAGCAGAGGAAAGAGAGGGATGCTGGAGAGGGAGGGGATGAAAACAGGAGCCGGGGCTAGCGTGAGCAGCAGAGGTCACCGGGGATGGAAAGCACACACACATGCAGCAGGCGCAGCATGGATGCAGCGTTTTTGTGCAGCAGCAGCAGCAGCAGATCAGGTTGTCCTGGCTCCTGAAGACGCTTCACGGGACGCTGAGGACGAGCTCAGTAAGTCTGAACCTTCTCAACTAAATCTGGGACTCTGTTAAGCTTCACTGCAAAAACACAATTTTACCAAGTTTTTATTGGTCTAGTTTCTTGTGTAAATATCTTGCTGCACTTGAAATAAGACAAAACTAACTTACAAGAAACTTTCAGCAAGATTTGAGCGTTGGCTTGAGTTTGACTTTATTGATTCAAAAAGTACTAAAAGTTCCACTGGTAGATTTTTTCACTAAAATATTTCTCCCATATTATCCCAAATTATTTGCCAGTAGAACTAGCACTTTTTCATTAATACTAAGAAATTATTAACACAAAACAAGATCCTACATCTTGCTGAAAAGTTACTTTTAAGTTAGTTTTGTCTTATTTAAAGTGTACTAAGATATTGACACCAGAAACTAGACCAAAAATACTTGGTAAGATTGTGTAAGACAGTGTAAAGAGGCAGTGTGATTCATTAAAGCCTCTCAGATTCATTAAAGTAAAACTAAAGAAGCAGAAAAAGATACAGATTGATCAACTTTTTTTTCCCTCTTGGCTTTTAAACAGAAAAATTGCAGAACAGCAGGTGTCCAGACTTCTGACTGATGTCAACAAATCACTTTAATGCCTCACATCCATTCTGTTCAGCTGCAGAGGGAAGAGTATGTCCTGAATTATCTGTGTCCAAAGCAAAGACAGTTTCAGTTTCATAGTTTGATTTGGGAATGTGTTAATGGTGCTTCACAGCAGCAGCTTTTCTGTCACACTATATTTGGCTCAGCAGGGAAACCAAAACACGCTTGACGACTCGAGTTTCTCTGCAAGCCAGGAATGAAAAACCTCCACAGATCCTGATCAGAATTCCTGCAGATGTCTTTTTCCGACATAAATCTATTCAAATTTGACCTTTCAAGCATCGCAGTTGATGGATATTGAGCTCACTTTGCCAGAGCTGGTTGTTTTTATTGTTTGCTTTTTGAGTTCATTTGCAGGTCTGCAGAGAATAAAAACGTGTTCTGTTTAGATTGTCTGATTATTATGTTTTTAAAAGAAAAAAGTCGGATCTGATTTCTCTTTCGAGGGCGTTAGAGGAAAATCTCATTAACGGCTCATTAAGGGTGTTTCCATCTGTTTTTATTCTTAAATTAAAAAAACATTACCAAACTCAAACTAGTTAGTCCTAATACCCATGAAATGTAGTAATATTGTGCCCATGTTTTCATATTAAAATTGTTGTGAAGAGGCTTGACTGAAGATGTTTGATTTGTTTCATCTTCTATTATCTGAACTTGCAAACAGACAGACACTCTGATTAAGTAAGAAAAAACACACAAATAAAAATAAATACCTGATTACCAAGAATAATCAAAATGCTGATTAGCTAGCAGCAAAAAAAGGCATTTTTTTCTATTGTTTTTTTTTTTGCAGATAAATATGGAGTGCAAAGAGTGCCAAATTGCAATAAATAAATAACTTATTAAATAATTATTTAAATGTGTAACTATTTTTCTATAGCTGGAAAAAACACAGAAATAATTGATCAACTACATAATTAATCATTTGTGCCTGATTTTATTTTAAACACTAAATATAATTATTTCATGATTTAATTAATCATTTAATGTTTCTGTTCTGAAGGACATCATGAATTAATTTAAACTGACAACTTCCCCAATCAAACTCTGTTAGGTCAGGATTTTAAATGAAATGTTGAGCTTTTCTAAATTTCTACGGTGAGATTATTCAGCTTCAAAAACAAAAAATATATTAGAGAAAATTTAAAATGATACAAATAGCTAAGAATAAACTCACACTGGGTTAAAAGCCATGGAGAAAAAGCCCAAATTTCTACAAAACTAGAAAATATTTACAAAACATTTTTTAAAAACTGCTTAATACTGCTTAAGCTTTAACCTAAAATTAGATTACCTTTCACCATCGCTGCATTATTGCGTGTTAATTATCCCAATCAGTGGCTCCCATTTGTCATCTGTTGTCAGCCATTCATGCCAGAGAAGATAACAAGGCCTATTGTGACTGGAGGCGACCTTTGACCTGGTGTGGTTATTGAACAGGCTGCAGGACAGTTGGTGGTCAGTCATCATGCACCGGTCAATTGCTGCCCAGCAGCTCAGATGTTTTTGTGTTTGTCCTGAGCGACTTCTTGTTGGATGTAAACTTGGCACCTCGTTTGCTGCGCGGCTCTAAAAAAACACAGAAAGACGGTCAGGCTGCTGTGATCACATTCATGCAACTAACAGACAGGAAGTAAACGGGTTTTATGTGCAAAGAAGAGTCACAGTGCTGGAGTATTAGAGCAACACTAATAAATAATAAAATAAAGTTACGAGAATAAAGTCGTACAAGAATAAACACAAAATAATAAACGTAAAAAATACAATTATGGGAACAAAGTCATAATATGACAAGAATAACGTATAATAATTTCAAAATAATAAAAAATTAAAAACTAAAAATATGAGAATAAAAGTTATAATATTATGCCTTTATTCTCATACAAGTTTACACATTTTATTCCCGTAATTTTATGACTTTATTCTTTTGGGTTTTTTGGTATTTTTGTACTCCATCACCTTTGAAAATTAATAAACTTAATTCATGTGTGTTTCAACTGGATCTACATTTCAGTTTTCATTTACCTCTCTCTGCCCGGCAGCCGTTATGCCGGTCTCCATGGTAACTGAGTCCTACCGGTTAACGGACTGGTCTGCGGTTTCCGAGGCCCCGCCGGCTGCCAACCTCACCGAGCTGGAGCGGGACCCCCTGCTGGCCGTGGCGGAGGTGGTGGTTCTGGCCGTCATCCTGTTGCTGGCGCTGGTCGGGAACGGGCTGGTTCTGGTGGTTCTGCTGCGGCGGAGGCAGAACCACAGCCCGCTGCACCAGTTCATGCAGAACCTGTGTGTGGCTGACCTGGTGGTGGCGCTGTTCCAGGTAAAAGCGTGCTGACTTTTAATGGGTACAGAACATTTCAGAAACGACGTAATCAAGCACTATATATTAAAAAAGAAAAAAATCACAAAAAATATAATTGGGGTTTATTGTGGATGAACATCTCTAGTAATTTTTAAAAAGTTAAGAGTACCACTCAAAACCTGCTTATATCCACATGCAGAAATAACAGTGAATAGAACATTTTTAAAAATTGAGGCAACAAATTCTGCCTTTATTATATTAATATTTAAAATATATCAATAGATAAAATCACAAGACAAGATATTTTTTCTCTCAACATATTTGGGTTTGGTATGAGCATACAGATCAAGCTAATATATCCCCAGTGATCCTTTTCCCTCCGGTTTTCCTTCATCAGGTGTTGCCTCAGCTGGTGTGGGACGCCAGGGGGCGCTTTCCAGGCCCAGACTTCCTGTGTCGCCTGGTGAAATACCTCCAGGTTCTGGGGATGTTCGCCTCTTCCTACATGATCGTGGCCATGACAGTAGATCGCCACTATGCGATCTGCTGCCCCCTGCAGGCGCACCGCAGCGGTGCAACAAAGCGCTGGAACACGCTCATATTGCTGGCCTGGAGTCTCTCCCTGCTGCTCAGCTTTCCACAGGTAGCAAGCATGATAAAAAGAATTATTAAGATTTTTATTACTGATTAAAAGTTATCTATTATGTTTCTTTTCACTTTGAGATCATTAAAGTATTTAGAAATTTAACTGACCAAATTATGTTAATTACAATTTTTATGCAAAATCTTTCTTAGATAATGAGATTCTAGTCTGGTTAGTTCTGGCTATCAAGAGCTCCTTTCAGAATGAGCTCTTTTATACGATGGTGTATTAGAAAAACTTGGAAATTTGTAAGTTAGAAAAATTGAAAATTTGCAAGAGAAAACTCAAATTTTGAGATTAATCTCAAAAATTTTGTAGAAAAAATTTGGAAATTTCACATTTTCAAAAGTCAAATATTTTCTGCTTTTGAAACTCAAATGTTCTTGTTTTTTCTAGAAAATCTCTGAGGTTAATTTCAAACAGCTACGGTAAAACCAGCTGACGAGACATGCTAGAACTCTGCTTGGGTTGCTAGGTAACAGGGCTGAGATTCTTTTGGTTGCTCGGTAACGGCGCAGAGCCAGTTGATTCTGACTTTAACAGTTGGGAGGATCTTGAAACGAGACACCAAAAAACATTAACTTCTTGCCCAAAAACGTCAGAGTGTTTTTATAAACGTTCAAAATGTGAATTTTGCGTAATAAATCCCCTTTAACATCCACTCACCTGTAGGTTTTCATCTTCTCCCGTTCTGAAGTGGCGCCAGGTGTCTATGAATGTTGGGGACACTTTGCCCAGTCCTGGGGCCTCCAGGCCTACGTAACATGGATGACCCTGGCCATCTTCATCATCCCCGTCCTCATCATCACTTTTTGTCAGGTACAGAAGAGATGAGAAGTTTAAAAATGATCACCGCTGGACTTTTCTTCTGTCGCCTCCATCAGGTGCGCATCTTTAAGGAGATTCATCGGAGTCTGTACAGGAGATCAGAGCGCCGCCTGTCCCCCACTCCTCTTCCTCTGTCCAGACAAGACAGCCAGAGCGGAGGAGGAAGAGCAGGAGGAGGAAGGTCTGACCTGCCGGTTTATGTCTCACCTCTCACCTTCTACAACCCTGGGAGTCCCAACACCTCTGATGGTGGATCGGCCCTCCAGATGAGTCCGGTCCGGTCCGGCAGAGCATCGTCACAAACAAAAACCAGCTGTGCTGGTGAGACACTTTCAGTTCATTTATAATTGATTTATGGTCATTTACTCATCAGGGGCTTCAATGTTGGTCATTCTGAATGTTTGTTTTGTTATTGAACAATGTAAAAAGCAAAGGTAAATTTGTGGTGGATTTTCTCCTTTTCACTCAGGTAAAAATTTAACAGACAGCCTCAAATGTTTGCATACACCCCCATTGATCACATGCTTTTTTTTTGTAGCTTTCAGCAGCTCTCTGGCACATTTCCTACTGAGCTCAATTTAAATGTGTTGGTTTCCTGGCTCTGACTCATTTTTAAACAAAGTGCAAACATTTTTTAATGTGTTTGGGATGATTTTCTGTAGCAAAATGTTCCTCTCACATAATAAAGCATGCAATAAAAAATAAAATGTGAAGTAAAAAAAAATAAAATAAAGCTCAGTAAAAGTAAAGTGAATAAAAATCTAAATAAAAAGAAAATAAAAAATAAATGTAAAATAAAACATTTAATACAAAAATTTATGTAAATGTAAAATAAATAAAAACATTAAAAATATAAGTAAAAATAAAAAACGAAAGTAAAATAGATAAAAATACATATAAAACTAAAATAAATGACAAAAACAAAATTCATGTAATTATATAAATTCAAATTGACATGGTTCCTATGTTCAGGAACATCATAAGAACCACCAAGGCTCAATCGGATCATTAACTCGATGGTGCTTTGAGACAAAGAGGAGAAGAACTCTGTGCCAACTATCAGGTGGTAATGAATGGAATAATTAAGACTAATTTTATTTGTTTTTACTTCATCTTAAATCAACAGATAAAAATTTAAAAATAATTCAAGTCTATCAAATTTTCAGCCAGAAGTTTGTTGATAGGCAGTTTTACCCTGTAAAACAACAGAGAAAATCCTCCGTCTTTATTTTATACATGATCATCATCATGAGAGTTGCTGAAAGCTTCAAGTTGGAATATTATTCCAACTTGAAGTTAGACGTGTTGATATTCTGCAGTCTGACTCCACAGCGCCCCCTGCTGTTAGCTCCACACACCCCCACAAAGCCCCAGTGGCCATGGGTGGAGAGGTGACCGCTGCCATGTCAAAAACGGTGAAGATGACCCTGGTCATTGTTCTGGTCTACTCCATCTGCTGGGCCCCGTTTTTCAGCGTGCAGCTGTGGGCCGCCTGGGACCCCGACCCGCCTCAGAGAGGTACAGCAGACCCAAAAGAACCAATTCTGTCAAATTAAAGTTGGTTTGTTTTAACCCAATGCTATCATTTCCTCCCATGGTTTAATTTTGTTTTGGAGAGACTTTGTCTAATTAAGTTTTAATTAGTATTTTTGTGTTTGCTAGCTTTTATTGGTTAAATATTTAGTTTAGTTTTATTAGTTTTTCATACTTTGGCTAATTTTAGGTGCAAAACTCAAAACGGTCAGAGTATTGTATTGTGATAACGCATATATCAGTTGGGTAATGCAGTGATGTCCAAATTTAAACTACTGGTGGGCCACAAAAATAATTTAATCAAAAATACAAACATGAGGTTTTTAAATTGATTTTTCTTGCTCTACAAAAAAAAAATGAATAAAATCACCAAATCATTAGAGTTCAAAGGGCTTGGGACTGTTGACATATTCAAAGAAAAAGGTATTTCCCCAAATGTTTTGGGTCATCAATAGTTTTTATTTGTGTTGACCAAATTTTTACTATTCTAAACCTGTGGTTAGGAAGCCCAACAAAATCATTTTATGGGCCACAAACGGCCCATAAAATGTGGTGTATTGACCTGTGGTGTATTGAATATTCAACAGAAGATACCATTTTTTAAAAATGTATTCAATTATTGTTGAACAACTAACTCAAAAGTTTTCGCCCAATTTTTACTATCGCCATTTTGATTAAATAAGTGCCACCAAGAGCACCATACAATTTGTCTGAAAGCTGAAGTTGACTGCTTGTGTTCGGGCTAAAGAAAATCTATTTCTCATCTGTAGGAAAGACTAATGAATAGATTCATAAATTCAAAAACAAAGTATGTTTAGTTAGTATTATAAACACACCATATAGTCCCAGTTAGTTATAGTTTGCCCCCACTAATTGCTGTGTTTTTTCATTTCAGTTAAGAAAATGTTTTCTCATTTTCCATTTACTATAAAAACCTTGATGCTACCGAGTATTTTATATTTACAGACGCGGCGTTCACGCTGCTGATGCTGCTGGCCAGCCTGAACTCCTGCACCAACCCCTGGATCTACTCCGCCTTTTCCAGCAGCGTCTCTCCGGAGCTGCGGCGGCTGCTGTTCTGCCGGAAGCCTCCGCATCGACGAGGCTCTTTGCCCAACGACTCCACGGCCACTCACACCTCCAACTCCTGACGGCCCGACACTCCTCAGTCAGCGGCCGAGTTCATCACCTCGGAGTAGCCGAGGCCGCAGTTTGTGTGGTCGTTAATAGTAATATTACTAATTAAATCAGTCGTCTGTGCGAGAACTGTTGACGTCCCCAACGGCGCCCCGCATGAAGAACGTTGACGTCACGCTCTGTTTGCGGAAGTATTAACTGATGGAGCCGTTTATGGATCGATTTTAAATTTGAACGAAAACACTTTTTTCGCTTCACACGAGTCACGTGATCAACTGCTAGACGTTACTACTGGCGAAAACGATGAAGATAACAGGAAGTAGCAAGTTTACTCAGTTGCTACCATGATTATCGGGTGAGCAAGCTAATGGAAACGCAGCAATTACAGAATTGTGTTTTTCAACATTAGGAGAATAGCTAATGTTGAAAAACATTAGCTATTTAACATAGGATTTAATCTAGGGGCTGGGGGCAGATTTTGGTTGCCTTTCCCTGCTATGTGAATTTATCAAAGTTGTTTTAGTGACATGTTACAAGGTGTGAAATGTTGAAAATCCACCTAGAGAAAAGTCAAAGCTGTTAGAAAGATGAAACTGTTTCTAGTCAATTATTTTTGAAGTTGATTTACATGAGATTTCCACAGTGGAATGTCTCACTATATTTTCACAGAACCAGGAATTAGATTAGGTAACCCAATAATTTCTCTGCAACTTGTGTAAAAAAGGAGATTCAGCTAATCAGTGGATAAAGGAATGGTTCTTTTGACCCTATATGAAAATGCATGAAGTCAAACTTTTGACTAAGTATGATTGTTAAAAATAAAAGCCAGTTTAAAAACATGCACAAATGTAAACATCCACTCAGACCTGTTTTTTGAGTTTATATGTAGACCCAATGGGAACCTTTTAATAACTGCTCATTTTTTAAATAAAAAGAACCCAAGTGTGTTTAAATCATAAAAGCCATTTATTCGTGATCACTCAGAAACACACAAAACAATGAAACTCCCACTGCAACTAAGAGAATAAACTTTCCAAAAGTAACAAGTATGCTGTGCTGTACCGTTCAGCAAAAAAAAGAAAAAGTTACATTATTTCTGTAGTTTCACCGTGTCTCGTTTTCTATAAAAATAATTTCTCTGTCTGCTGTGATTGAAGGAACAACGTGGGTTGAGAGCAGAGGAATGTGTACACAGTTAAACAGCAGATGAAGAAGAAACCGTCCATGAAGCTGGAGAGATGGACTTCCCATTAGTACCAGAAACGGCTGAACAGCTCGACATCCCACATTTGGTCGTGTCTAATTTAAAAATCCCTCCATTCTGGGTTCAAACCATCCAGAACAGACAACCTCAGCGTTTCGACTCTATATTTACGTGATATGACACTTTGTTCAGTTTCCAGATGATAAAAACTGGTTGCAATAAAAAATAAAAATAAGACAAACTAAATACATTAAAAACTAACTTCCAGACATAATTATTGTTAAAAATAAAGGCTAAATATCTAATTTTATAGGGAATTTTGTGTTTTAATCACTAAAAAGGTGCCATGATGCGTGAGATAATAACAAAGCTGGACTTGAGTGCCAGTGTGCCACAATCAGCTCCAGATTGGTGTGTTAATACTGCAGGTGGGTCACAGTGAAATTGTTCATCCTCATCCTTACGTTGCATGATGAGCCACTCTGTGTGGAAGATTTCATAAAAAAAGATAAACAAGGACAGTCAGATGGTTGCAGTCCTGTCCTTTTGTCTGTAAAGTCAGAATTAAAAAGGTTAAAAACACCCTGCATACCTAAAATACACATTTCCCCGTGTGTTAGTAATCTACATCACCCCTCCTACTTTTTAAACTTTCCGCAGCTATCAAATAAACTTCCCTACGATCACACAAAGCGAGCTTTTTGTTCATGTACAGTGAAGCGCAGAAGGCGGTGGGGCGTACCGTTAGTAGTAAAAATAATTGGGTCAAGTCAGTCTGTTCTCCGTTTGGGTGGTTTAGAAGGAGAAATGTGAAGTTCTGGATGTTTGCAGCAGCTCCAGACCCTGAGAGTAGATCCTTGTTTCTTAACCGTCTACTGGTGTTTTCAAAAAAATAAAAATACCTGTGCTCAAAAAGCTTTTCCAAAAGGCACAGAAAATACGACGACCCAAGCAAAAAACCGTTGCTATGGCAACCGTTGTGGTGCGTGGCTGTGACTGCTGCTCTCCTGTGTGTGTACGTGTCCGAGTCCATCTGCCCCGCCGGCTTTACACCGTGTCCTCGTCCATCTTGGCGACGTCTGCCATCGTGACGGCGCCCGAGTCGTACGGTTTGGGTTGCGTGGGCGATTCCAACATGGCGGTGCGCTCCTCCTTGGGCTCCTCCCGTTCCTTCCTCTCCTCCTCCTCTTTCTTCTCCTTGTCCAGCAGGCGGTAGTTGATGCCCATCCCGACAAACAGGAAGATGCTGGAGATGATGAGGATGATGCCGCAGGTCAGGTAGGTGTAGTCGTAATGGTGGTAGTAGTTGTAGAAAGTACCTGGAGGAAGGAAATGGGAGGTTAAGTTTTTTGATTCACTGGGCTTTACCACAAAGTTCACATTTTAGAAAGAAAAATCTAAAAAAGTGTGGCATGCATTTATCAGCAGTTCCAGTTTTTGCAGAAATTCAAAAATACACAGAAAAGAAAAAAAACAAAACAGATCCTTGCATTTTTCCATGCCAATTGATGACATATTGCACAATTTCCACAAATACAGTCAAAAACTTTGGGTTTAAGTGATGCCAACTCCCACCTGTAGGTGGCAGTAATTACTTCTACACTGCTGGCTTAGCCTTGATGTCAAGTTAGCCTGATCAATATGGCGAGTAATAAAAAATAAAGTTATTTAAGTTCTTTAAAAAATAAAAAACGTGTCCAATTTATATTTTATCATCTTTTTTCCTTGCCATGGCAACAGGCCTACGTGTAGAGTAAAGCCGACCCAGAGAGCAAAGAAAAGCAGAATACAAGCAGCTTAAGTTGTTTTAACCTTGTTTCCTTCAGTGGTTGTTGCAGGACCCCCACAGGTGATTTTTAAAGGGTTTGGTTTGTTTGACAGTAGTTCTAAAGTGAACCACAGCAGCTGAAAATGCAACAAATGTTGCCGTTTTTGTCCCCAACAGAACTGAGTCTACTGGACTTAAAGGTGTGAAAACATCTACTAGTATTAGGAGGTACTAGTACTTAAAAACCGTTAGTAGTTACTGATAAAACAGTTGTATGGCCGCTCACGTTCTGCATGTGGAAGACTTACTTGTTAGAGGCGGTCCCAGCAGCACAGGTGCGCACTCCACGATGGTGACGAGACCCACAGCTGAAGAAAACCTCTGGGCTCCCACCAGATCCATCAGCGTCTCGAACAGCACCGCGCTCAGCCAGCCGAAGGCGAAGCCGAAGAAGATGGCGTACACCACAAATCCAGTGAAGTCTTTCGTCAGCGGTGCAAACACGTGACACACGCCGTTATAGAGAACAGACGCAGCGAAGTAATACTGCACCTTGGGCCGGACCCACTTTGTGTTGGCCAGCATCCCCATGGAGGGCCTGGCAAACATGTCGACTAACGCCATGATGGACAGCAGCAAGGCGGCCTTCTCCTTGCTGATTTCCTTACTTTTGGCATAATTGGAGAGGAAGACGAGTGGCGAGAAGAGACCGAAGAACATGACAACGTTGCCCATCAGGTAGAGCAGGAAGCCGCGATGCTTGAAGAGTGTCAGGTCGATGAAGGTGTTGATGGTCTGCAGGACCGTCTTCTTGGGTTGAGCAGGCACTCCGGCATCACCGTCCGGTTTGGCCGGCTGCGGTTTGGGTCCGATGGGCCTCATCAGCGATCCGGCCACGCAGCAGTTCAACAGCAGCCCGCCGAGGATCAGGAAGCTGCCTCTCCAGCCGAACTCGTCGTACAGCCACGTGTTGAGGGGCGCCAAGGTGGACAGGAACACCGGGCTGCCTGCCATGGCGATGCCGTTGGCGATGGGCCGGCGGATGTAGAAGTACTTCCCGATCATGGTGAGAGCGGGGTTCAGGTTGAATGCTAGTCCCAACCCTGGGCAGAGAACATGCAGGGGAAGTTAACTGATGGGCAAAATGTAGCTGCATTTGTGTTAACCAGAAAATTACACAGACCGAAACTATAAAAATAAATTTGCTGAATTAAAAAAAAATTCACGTTTTTTGGTGAAGTTTTTGAGCTACGATGAGGTGGCAAAAAGTTTTTGGTGGAAACAAGAAGATGGCAGAAAGCGGTCTTCTTTGTGATTTGTTTTTCCCTTCGGACAAGCTAGCTCAACCAAAGCGTCGCTCAGTTCATATAGAGTCGTCATTCGTGTTTAATCTTCTCCTGTAAAATGGTCGACTTCAATTTCCCCAAAATGCTGCATGTGCAGCCGCTCCAAAGTAGGAGCTTGTAGCTCCAACGCCTGAATAAAACGCCGACACTTCCTCCGATGGATGAATTATTAATAGTCACTGCCACGAATCTCAACTTATCACATGAACAAACTTGTTCATGTGATTTTAATTTAATTTCTTATTTAATGGAAACGCAGCCCGTTAAGAGGAATGAGAGATGGAGCTTAACTCTTACCTCCTACTACGCCAATGAAGAAGTAAAGTTGCTCCACGGTGTTGCAGAATGACGCACCAACCAACCCCGAACCGGCCAGACAGCCACCCAGGATGATGACTGGTCGACTGCCAAATTTGTTCACCAGGATGCTGCTGATTGGACCTGAGCGGGACAAGAGGAATAGAGATTAAAAAAGAAAACCAGCTTCATCCTTCGTTGAAGGATGAAACCAGGATTTTTTTAAAGTTAATTAATTTATTTTTTTTTGCATTTCAGGTTCTCTAGAATGCAAGACAATTTATCAGACTATGAACTATCAAAGTTTTCATGACTAAAAAAAAGGATTAATAAACATCTGGCTGCTATACAACAGTCTCAGGACAGAGGAAAACTTAGAAAATGTGTGAATCATCCAATCCACCACCAGAGGGCGCCATGTCAGCAAAAAACAAGACAATTATTGCGTAACAGACAGAAGGTAGGTCATGGGAGGGTGGAAGAGTGAAACTAGTACAGAAAAGAAAACGATCTTCACGTCTGGCGCTTTGTGGTGGAATCTCAATGAATCCAGATGGAGCCATGCTGGGATTCTCTGCTGGGTGTAAAATAAAGTTCAGTTCCTGATCAGTGGCTCTGTGTGCAGCCATGCTGGGAGACAGGAAAGCTGCCAGAGGATTTTTCCAAGCTTCATTTGCCTCCCTCCAACATTTACGAGTTTTTTTTTAATAAAAACTGCCATTCTTTAAATCTGCAAAAATAAATAAATCAATAAATATTGACGCCAGGAAAGCACAAGAAGAACTGAACTAAAACGCACAGGTTCAAGATTTTGGAGCGAGTTGCAAAGAAGCATCTTAAAAGTCTAAAAGGGCTAAATCAATCAACATATCGTGAAAAACGTGAACGATATCAATATATAATATGTCTAATAGAAAATCAATATTCAATATGTAGAATATTCACTGAACTTCCCCATTATGGGAGATGTAGGCAGAAGAAAAGCTTTCACTGCTCAATATCACTGCTAGTTAAGCAGGATTGGTGGAATCCACTAACTCGCTCACTCTTTGGTTACCTAGCAACAATTCGTTAAGTAACTGGCGCAGCAGCAGTCTAAAGTTCTCATAACTACTTAAAAATTAACAGAAAAGGTCAAGCCACCAGTTTGACAGTATTTCATACATTTAAAAACAAAAAACTAAATCAATAATTATCAATTGACAATTACTGACATGAACTGATACAAAACATTTGAATCGTGATAAATTTCTTAGAACCAAATCTAAACTTTACGAAGTTGGACTTTAGAGATGCAGAGAAATCAGCAGGTACCCGAATCAGGGTTTTCTGACTGAAGGATATCAAACAGAAAGCATGCCAAACCCAAGTCCTAGCAACCCTCTTCTGTGTGGAAGTTGTTACAGAGTGAAGACTACTCAGTTGTTTTCAGAATCACTGAGCAAGACTGAAAAAGCTCTTAATAAACTGTCCCTCCAGCGATGTTCACTTCTACTGTGGTGCCAAGACTGTTTCTGTTGTATGTATGTATTAATATTAAGGTATATTTGATGTTTGAGCTATTAAAATAGGCGGTAAATGTTTTGGAGGAGCTTTCAAGTCTTCACAGGTGGCTGTAAATACCAGGTGTTCAACTTCTAACAGGAAATCAGAGCCTTTTCCTCTCTCAAGGTGGACACAGCAAATAATCTCAGGTTTTCAACATGAGTTACTAGAAATAACCCAGAACTGCAGCATTCTCCGATCAGCTCAGACTTAACACATCAAGTGTTGTAGCTGCTCACTACCAGACATCCTTTCCCCACTTATCAAAAATAGGATTGCACATCCATTTACAGAGCGAGAAGGCTGGAAGTATAAAATGAGAGATGATCTCAGAAGCGACGCTGTTCCAGATACGCTCCAGCAGGCCCCTGGCCCTCATAAAACATGGCGGCTCTGCCCTTGAAACTTGGCAGGAGGCTGGAAAGGTCAGAGTGGGGACAGGGGGGATACGAACATATCCACAAGCCACCGAGAAACGCTTCGCCTCTGTTGTGTCTGTCACCGAGGTTGAGTGTGCTGGAGAGCTGCCACAGTCAGGGTTCTGCATTGCACTCGCACTGGAGAGGTCACAGGAATGCACACATGGCTGCTTTACAGAGGACGCAGCAGAATCTGGATCACTCTTTGTTTGAGTCGGGACGTTTCCCTGAGGTTACATAAACTAATCTTCATTCTAAAGGAAGATGGAGCAGAGTGGCGTAAAGACCCGACGTTCCCAGGAATCCACAAGCCAGTCAACATATAGATTAAGACGAACCATGTTTAGCTTCCAACTTCTAATTATAGCAGCGATGCTTCTCAGGCTGCAGCAGCATCGGTTTATTTATTAACCCACAATCTGACAGAGAGGAGACTCTTCTCCGTTGAGTGTTCAAGCTGATCTGAAGCATTGAAGGTAGAGCTGCTGCAGTTGGTGATGAGTCAGTCCCACCAGCTACAAACTAGAGATACAAGAGGAGAAAAGAAGCAGCTGATTGGAGCAGAGCCAATGAAAGTGCTGCACCAGCTGCATGACTTGTAAACCAGCCTCACTGCATCTGCACTCAGCCTTGAAGAGAACAGATGAACACTTTGGGTGACTGAGCCGAACTGAACACTGTTTAGTCCGTCAAAATTTGGTTTGTTTGTACAGAAGGTCTGGTTTGTTAGGGGAGGTGTGACCAGAACAAAAGTGAAGCCTGGTCTGCCTAAAAACCTACGTCTTGGTTCACTTCTGGACTAGAGCGTAGAGCATTCTGGGTAAATGCAACCAAAACAAACCAGTGTCTGAGAACTGGCTCATGATCTTCTACCAAAAAGAGAAATACTACAACCCCTAAAATATAACAGCACTTCATTTGTTTACATTTCGTGAAGGAGGAAGATACACTCAAATGTCTTCTTGTGTCATTTCCTTCAGTAGTTGTTGGTGCAGCGCCACCACAGGCAAGGAGGGGAACAGATTTTTCAAACAGTTTGGTTCATTTCAAACTTTATAATTGGGATCCTACTTATCGGACTCATCAGCATCGGTCCGATAAGTAGACAAATTCTGCTGAACAATATTGCTGTTTTGAGACAATTTTCAAGTAATATAATGATAATGACACAGTGCAAGGACACATTCTCAAAGATCAATAATCTTTTAATTCTAGTGTACATTTAACACTGGAACTGGAAGACATTTTAAATATCCAAAATAAATAAGAACAGAAACAATAAAATTTATTCTAAACTTAATTGTCCTTCCAAAAAAAGAAAAAAAGGACTGGTTGAGACCAAAGCACCAGACTGAAGACTTATAAAATTTTTGATAAAGAAAGAAAAGAGAAAAACAATAAGCATTATAAATGGAAATTGATCTCTTCTTAAGCAGCAATAAAAAGGCAGAAAATATCAGGTTTTCTTCAGGATGAATTTCCCCTTCACAGATTTTACACCACTTATGGTGTCAAATTTTATGAAATTATTACAGCATGTGTACTTTATGAGTAGAAATATTCCTTCAATTCATCTCAGATGACCAACACAGACTGTTAAAGGTTCAGTGTCATGTTAAACTACTGAATCCTGAGCATTTCTGCAGAAACTCTGTCCATCCAGAATCATTTCCTGCCCACAGACCGCATGAGACATCATTAACCTTCACGTCAGCTTCCCACTTAGATGGAAAAAAAAAAAAAAAATAGAGCTGTTGTTGATGATCAGAGCCACAAACAAAACAGCTTTCAGTTACAGGAATAGTTACAGATCCTGCTTGTTTGTAAACAAGTTCAGGAAGCTCAGGAAAACCTGAACCAACTAACGCTTTTAACGACTAATCGCCTTAGTCTCTTTTATCGGACGGATTAAATGAGCTTTGACTTCAGCTCTACCGAAAGTGAAGAAAATTAAACAGTTTAACTGCAGGTCAAGGCTACCAGCCCGAAGACAGTGATTCAATTAACATGAAAGCGATAATTAAAACGGCTCGTTTAATACAGCTTTCTCCAGTTTACCTGAATATGTGCGTCATTTGTGTGCTACGGCAGTCTGGAGAGGCGGTCCAGTAGTGCAACAATGGATGATCTGAAGGACAAACAGTCCGTTGTTGTGGCAGCAGCAGAGGAGACATGAAAGCTGCCGCGTCGTCTACAAACCCACAGCAGAGGAGGAAAGAGGATTCTCTTTCCTCCAACAAGAGACTTTGTTGTAAACCCAACTGTGTGGTGCTTTAACATTTCATGTCCAGAAATCCAACAATAAAAGCATCAAAACGCATTGAAATGGTTGAAACAGATTCAACATGGCTGCTGCTGACATTAATTTGTAAATGACTTCAATACCTAGCAATTCAATTCCACTTTTTAGGGTCATGATTCGATTCAAACCATTTTTGAGTCAGAAAACTAATATTTCTGTTCCAATGGCCAAGAAGTTTTGTTGAAGTTATGACAAGAGCAAAAGACTGCAAAACAGAAAAAAACGCGCGCGCAGTACTCCTATGTTGTTTTGTTACTCATTCAATTGGCTCAATTTTGACATACCCGGTAAAATCCGGTTTAGGATTTTCAAAATAAAAGATCCAGAAGTAGTTCGTTATTTCTTGTGCGGCCCGGTACCAATTGGTCCGGTCCGTGGCCCGGTGGTTGGGGGCCACTGATGTAAAGCACTTTGAAATGCCTTGCTGCTGAAATGTGCTATACAAATAAAATTTGATTGATTGATTAAAAAAATATCAAATTATTAAAAAATATATACATATATTTTTTAACCAAAACTTAAGCAAACTAGAAACAAAAACAGAATTGTTTTGACAAAATTGGAATTAGTTAGTTTAGTATTTTCAAACAATCGGTGATCGGCCATAAAACTGCAATCGGTGCACTCCTAAATATATTTTAGTCAGGTGAAACAGATTTAAGCAAAACCTCTAAAAGAAAACTGCATTATTTTCCTTTTTTTAAAAAGATAAAGCAAGACGAGATAAAACAAGACTTTCAGTAGATTAAGGCTACAAAGTACAGGATTGATGTTCGGTTTCATCCTTTTGACAGCAATAACAGCTTTAGCACAAATACTGCTGATTAAAAACAAACCCATACATATAACACGGTTCTTTAGGACACATCACAAAAGTAATGTGATTTAAGTCACTAAACTGTTCACAGTAACTGCATTTAATCATATTTCCAAATTTATTGATAGATAGTATGGACAATTTGTGGTTTTAAACATTGGAATTTAATTTGGCAACAATAAATCAGAACTGTTATATTAAGAATTTTTTTACGATAAATGATAAACTTTAAACAGTCATGGATCATAAATCAGATGAATAAGAAAAATCCAAGGCATTTTATGTGTTCAAACCATAAACTATTTGGCCTGAACTTCTAATTTACCATGCATCTGACACATCTGCTTGCCCTTTTAAATCAAATTGAGCTTCATCATAGCTGTGGCTAACATACCACAGTCCGAAAAACAACGAACAATCACGTTCCTCTCCAACGACCTCATTGACTTCACTTCCCATAAGCAAATGAATCGCTGGAGGTTCCAGAAAAGAGTTTCACTTTATCCATCACTGAATTATTAATCCCTAATGTGGGGTTTTAAATAGCCATCCCACAACGATAATAGATGTTAATGCTTTGCTAAAGGGCGGGAGAGAAATGGTTAAAAAATTTTAAAAAACCCTATTTATATTCAGAGTAGAACTTAAATGTGTGCCAACGTGTCGAGCATCCTGTTCGCAGTGTGACTCAGCCGTCTGTGACGTCTAACAGCTTTGTGGAAGTCAGAGTGTCTACGTGCGCCACCTCACATGAACAGCGGTGTGACTCAAACAGCGAGGACACACGTTCAGTTTAGGTCCTGTTCAGATGTAGCTTCTGCAATCCTAATGACCGTAACAGGGAGTCGCCGTCAATTAGGTAATAAGGAAAGAAAATGTTCAGAATGGTACACTTCAACATCTGGATCCTGTTATGCAACTTTTACTCCTCCCCTGTTTCTTCTGCCTTGTAATTTCAAACTGGATGAAAAGTGCTGCAGGCGGGGCGGCTGGCCGTTCTGCAGAGTCAGGATGAGTCAGGAACAAACACAAAGAGCCAGAAAGTCCCGGTGAATAAGGAAAGCGCTCGCTTTGTGTTGGGAGACTAGCAGGAAAACCCAATTCCTCTGGAACTGGATCGCTCTCTGTTCAGAGAGAAAAAGCTCAGGAACGAGATCAGGACAGCCGGGTTTGCTTTGTGTCAGCTGAGTTGGAGATAAAAATAATCAGATATTCAGACCCTTCTTGTTTGATCAGGTTTTCTTCTGCATGACTGAACCGTCATTGCAAATATGCAGAAAATAAGTAGCAGCTAAAATACATGCAAGATTTATGTGAAGCTTATTTTCATAAAATCTGTTTCAATCAAAGTTACTTATTGGACGGACAAGCAATAATCCAGTAAAGAAATCAATTTTCCTGAATCTCATGAAGTCCAGCTTGAGCATGTTATGCCTGTCACTCAAAATTGACAAAAAAATGTATGGAAAGCTCATAAGGTACATAATTGAATAATTTATTTCTGCTTTCAGTTTGAGGAAACTAGTAATCTTCAACTTCGAGGTATAAATGAGGTGGCACAGACTCATTTTTCTTTGCAACTACTCAAAAATTAAAAGCAAAAAATAAACTTATGACTTTAAATCTGGCAGAAGAAAATGACTGTGTAAACAAACATATTTAAAGTCAAAAATGATAATTAAAAGAAACAACTAACTGCAGCAAATATGGATGAAAACCAAAGTCAACAATCCTTTTAGGACGGGGTGCCAGTTTTATTCTCAGCTGTGCAAATTAAAACTTATTTAGAGTTGCAAAAGTTACCTGACAAAAATAAATAAATTAAAACTTGTAATCCTCTGTACTAGACTTTTACAGACCCCCAATTTTATTTCTATTTTAAATAATTAAAAAACACATTTGTGGAAAAAACAGCTTACAACCCAATTACAAAAGAATAAAAAAATATAGATTAGAGTTAATTTTAGTGGAAATTCAATACAATTATTCCATGAAAAAAACTGAAAATTAGCTAAAAAGTATTTCATATAGCATTAATAAGAAACATCTTTAACATGAAAAAGAAGTTTGATTTATCACAACTATAAATTCTAATTAGTGATGCTTGAAACCCCTCCACGCTTAGAATACTTTTTTATTTTTATCATTTCCTCTTCTGTTTTTTTTATAATAAAATTAATATAGATAATTTTGAAAATATATGACTAAATGGTGATGAGTATCACTTTAAATGTTGCTGTGTCCTGAAGAAGTTTATTTTTTAAGTTTGACTGCAGTAACATGTAGTTGCCTACGATAAAACTACTAAGCAGAAGTGGTAAAAACATTTTTGGGGTTTTTTAGGCGACAATGAAGATGAAGGTTTACAGGAGAATTCAACTGTAAACATTTTCCAAATTTAGGTTTTTAAATCAAGCAAAACTGTGCAGCTTGGGCATCAAGCACTTTCCAAACCTTGAAAACCCCTAAATGAAGTTCAGTGGTTTTAAGGATTTCAAGCATCTGTACAAAACCTGAATTTTGTAAGAGTTTGATCACACAGTTCAGTTTAATGTTGCACAAACCCAACATCGCCTTGCTGTGTTTTTATGCTCAGTGTTAAAGCAGACTAAATCCTGAGATAAGTCAGTCATTAATTCGCCGTGTGTTCGTTCTCCAGAAGCCTTAGCTGGATTACATCAGAACATTCAAGGCGTCGTGTTGCAACTCCGCCTCCAAACAGACCTGAGCGCGTATTTCTACATCATCATGGATCACACCTCTACTTACCCAACCGAGGGAACGAAAACAAAAAAGAAGAGATAAAGCATGGTTTTGTCTCACTTCAGTGGAGAGAGAAAGATAAGGAGGTTAAGAAGCAGAAATGTCACGCCTGATGCTTTACAAAAAGAGCCCTTTTATGAAACCAGTAAAAGAAATCGATGTACTCTGGTAATCCTGTTTTGCTGCCGAACAAGGCTTCTCAGAGTCTACCTTAGGATAATCTCATCTGAGCTCCAACAGTGAAGAATTGGATCGCTCAGATTCACCTGCTGTGTCTTACTCCTGAAAATCCACAAACTATTTGCTACTACTCCATAAAATCCACACTTCTCTTCCAGAAATGAATCCAACATTAAACTTCCTGTTGAAACTCAAGAGACTGTTCAGGAGACAGAAGACGTGTCTTTTTCTTTCTTTCTTTTTTTAAAGGACAGGCATTCCTCTGACTTACTGACTGAATATTTAGTGTCACTTTCATCAGTTCTCACCAAATGAGACAAATGATTGACAAGATATTCCTGTTATTTCATGAAAATATTCCAGCTACAGTGGGAAGCTTGTACTAAGAGATATCCCACAAGTTTTACTGGCAGGTCAAAATAAAATCCTACAATCTGCTTATTAGAAATTCCACATTTTAGCTAATACACGACAAAAACAAAATCTTAAAGCATCTCTGGTGTAGTTTCTAGTGTAAATATCTTTGTACACTTAAAATAAGACAAAATTTAAGTCACTTATCAGCAAGAAATAGGAGCTTTAGAATAAAAAATCCCTTAATATTGAAAAAGTACTATTTCTGCTAGCATTTTATTTCACTTATAACATGGAAAAATGTCTTGGAAGTGAAATAACCTGCCAATGGAACTAGAACTTTTTCATCAGTATAAAAAATATTGACTTAAAAACAGGATTCTATGTTTTAAAAAGTTACTTTTTGTCTTATTTAAAATGTTTAGAAACTGGAACAAAATTCCTTGGTAAAATGTTGTGCTTTTGCTAATGTAGCTAACAAATTTTAAATATTCCCACCTCCACTACATTTTCTAAGGGACAGAGTGTCCAAAGTGATGGACTGAGACCTGAACCTTCAGAATCACATAAAGACAGTTACAAAACCTGCCTTCTATCACCTGAAAAACATTTCCAGGTTTAGAGGACTAGTGTTTCAGTGAGATCTAGAGAAGCTCATCCATGCGTTTATCTGTAGTTGTAGTGATTACTGCAACAAGAGTCTTCACAGGTCCACCTAAAAAGAAAAAAGAAAAAACCTGCAGCTGCTGTTCTGACTAAAACCAGGAAGATAGAGCACATCACCCCAGTTCTAAAGTCCATTCACTGGCTCCTTGTAGCTCAGAAAATAGACTTTAAAATATTGTTAGTTTATAAGTAGCTCTGCATTACAGTACATTAAAGATCTGCTGCTGTTGTATCAACCTTCCAGAACTCTCTGGTCTTCTGGTTCTGATCTGCATCCCCAGAACCAGAACCAAACATGGAGAAGCAGCTTTCAGCTTCTATGCACCACAAATCTGGAACAAACGTCCAGAAAACTGCAAAATAGCCGAAACACAGAGTGCCTTTAAAAACCCACCTGTTTGGAGTTACCTTTGAACCAATGGAACGTTGACCAACACATTCAGTGAGTATTAATGATTTTGATGATATTGACTAAATGTAATGTCTGTTATTGGTTTCCACAGCTGTTGACTAAATGATGCATTTGTTTTCATAATGTAAAGCACTTTGAACTCCCATACTGATGAAATGTGCTCCACAGATACACCTGATTGACTGAAAAGCTGTGGGTTCTGGGTGTCGGAGTGCCCGGACGTCTTACCTCCGCCATACATGACGGCCAGCATGATGGAGGAAATCCAGGAGACCTGGCTGGGCGTGGCGTCAAAGATGACCTCGATCTCCTTGAAGAAGACTGTGATGGACTTTGGGAAGGCGTAGGAGAAGCCGATGCAGATGAAGGCGCCCGTCACCACGGCCCAGCCCCAGCCCCCTTCAGGTGGGGTGTATCCCACAGGTCCACCCACTGCTGGAGGCATGATGGCTCAGAGAGACTGCAACGGCGTACGGACTCGACTTGGTGGGGGGGGAAGAGCTCGGATCAGGCTTCAAAACAGCACCTGTGTGGAAAAACAATGAAGCATAGGTTTAATATATTTCCTTAATTCTGATTTGATATTTTATCCAAGTCAGCTGTAAAACAAGATGAGTTTTACATTTTCAAAGTTTGTTTCTGCAGACATCATGAGAGAAGACTAGAATCGCAATTTGATGAAGTCACATGAAAACAAAGTTGAAATAATGCAAGAATAAAGTCAAGAATCTGGAACAAACTTACAGAAAACTGCAAAACAGCTGAAACACAGCCTTCCTTCAAACCAAGGCTTTTAAATCCCACCTGTTCAGAGCTGCTTTTGAACCATAAATGGAACATTGACCGACACATTTGATGTGTATTCATGATTTTGATTATGGTACCCTGTAAATGCTATGTTTGCTACTGGTTTCTCAATTGGTAGGTTGTTTATATGACTTTATATTTTGGTGTTTTTACGCTGTAAAGCACTTTAACTGCCTTGTTGCTGAAATGTTTTATACAAATACACTTGATGGGTTGATTATTCTCAGAATAAAGCCGTAATGTTAGGAGAATGACAAAAATCACAAAAACAAATGAGAAAGTTGAGCATCTTGTGAAGTTGTAGTTTAGTATCAGTTTTACAAATAAGATTATGCTTCAAATTTAAACAGTGTAAAATTATTTTCAGCAGGAGGATTTAGAAATACTGTTGTCGCACAATTGTATCAAAGAAGGAAGCAGAATGTCAAATCCTGATAACACGGCAAATATATATATATATATATATATATAGTAAACATGGGATTGGTTTCAGAAAAATTTACATGAAACGGTTTTCAAAAATATCCAGTTGGGCTGAAGTTGTTCTAATTATTTTTAGTGAAAGACTTTTTTCTGTGGATGAAACACAAAAACGCATAAAAATGTATTTATTTTCCAAACATTCAGCTGGACAAGGCTTTAAGGTTTTTTTTTTGGATAAATTTAAGAAGTTAATTTCTGGCTTCATGGCAGAGAATGTCCTAGTTTACAAATTGTAAATGTATGCCTTTAAATTTACGACTTAGATGTTTCTTTCTTGTGAATAAGTGAAAACCACCTCAAAACGTGTGTATTCATTAGTAAAAATTTACCCTGAGGCCAATTTTAGCCCTGATACTCTTATCTATTGTCTACAATATGAATGTGTTGACTTTATTTTAGCCATTTCTGCTGAAGACAAAAAAAAGCCAGTTTTGTTATCCTAGTAACCCCTCACACAG
The DNA here is from genome assembly GCF_002775205.1 of Xiphophorus maculatus. Lineage (NCBI taxonomy): Eukaryota > Metazoa > Chordata > Actinopteri > Cyprinodontiformes > Poeciliidae > Xiphophorus > Xiphophorus maculatus. The sequence continues at coordinate 28,884,220 of NC_036443.1, forward strand.
TTACAGTGGGTAAGCACACACAATACCAGAGCCTCTTCCATCAAAATATCCCTTTCCCCCCTTATTTAGGCCACATGCAACTGCTATTTATAATCAGCAGCTCTGCTTCTGTTTGGCTCATTTACCTTACATGGCATTCTTTATTCCAAAATAACCTCTCCCTGTAGATAAACTTGGATAAATTACAACCAGCAGGGGAGAATAAACTGCTGTATGTTGAAAGGAGAGCTAATTAACAACCAGGAGTCAAGCTCCCTACAAGGCTTTTAGCTCAGATCAGGCGATAAACAGGCGAGCTCTGACAATCATTACGCAGAGCAACTTCCTCACAGCTCAGCGTGACGACACGCCTTTGCTTGCACTTGCGTCAGCCAACCATTTAGCTTCCTATATCGTCACCACAGAGAAACTAGTTTAAAAAAAACAAACTGATGTGCTAATTTCTGCTTGAAAACAACCATTTTCACAGAACTGAAACTCTAAAAGGCACAGAAACAAACGTTAGCATTAGCTGTAACCTCAGAGAGGACATGTTCTGTTTCATAACACGGCTGAGCTTTCTGTCCCTTCCTTCCTCCTTAGAGTTTCAGCCATGGTGGTGAGGCGTTCACAGACCTGGTGTCATCATGACGCGCCACGCTGCAGACCTGGAGGAGTTTTACTCCCAGTCTGGACAGAAACGAGTCACACAGATGTGACCAGTAGGACCCAGCGACCCAGTCACATCTTTTTGCCGATATGGAGGTAAGAGCATCCATCATCAGATCGTTTGAAATTATACCAGTTTTTCCCCATGAAGGTTATTGAAAATATTCCCAACAAAATGCAGCTTAGAAAGCTGAAATACCATACTTAACATTTTAAAAACAAACTCAATTTCCATTTGCATGATTTATCGTTTCTCTTTTTTCCTCTCTACCAAAATATGGATGACAAAAGTCTTCAGTCTGGTGCTTTGGTCCCAACTAGCTATTTATTTGAAGGACAATTTTGTTTAGAGAGACTTCATCATTCATTTCATCTATTGTTTTGTTTATTTATTTAGGATATTTAAAATATTTTCTAGCTACAGTGTTAAATGTTCATTAGAAATTAAAGCACCGTCACCAACTTAGCAACTATTGCTATGTTTAGCAACTTTTCAGACATTAGCAACTTTTTTCCCCCTAAAAGCACTGAGAGCGTTTTAAACAAAATATCGTAGATTTAAAAACATACATAAATATGTCACAAACATTGAACTTTTAAGGCCAAATTTATAATCTATCTGCAAGAAAAAGTTGATTTTTTTTTTTGTTTTAAGACTGAAAAAGCTAAATAAAAAGCCCACATATGGTGCAGGCATTCAAAAAGCAGATAAATTCACTTAATTATTCACATTAAGACTTTTAGGAAAATGGATAAAATCTATTTTTCCTTGTTTAATTTCACGTTTCCATATTTATCTAGACCTGGAAAATGATCACAAGAGGGTAAAACATGCATTTTTGACAGTATGTTAAAGTTTAACTTTAACTCAGTCATAATACGCCTGTTCAATTTGTGTGCAGCAAGAATAGTACAAAAATAAAAAATAAATTGTGGGGAAGGGATCTGACTACAAGTCGGTTCTGGTTTTGGTTTCACCCAGAATGTGGTGCGAACTTATCCTCATCCATTACATCATATTACCTTCAAGTATTGTGGTAACCAAGTGAAGAAATACTGTACGTACAGATGAAGCATAAACTTGACCTCATTCTGCCTGCAGTTTGCAGAACGCAAACACGTGCTACATTTCACCTGAAGAGCTCTGCGGCGGGCTTGCATTACAACACACATGCAGTGAAACGGGACGCCAGGGACACTCGAGTCATAACTTCCAAAATGGAAACGTCACATTCAAACCACCTCTGTCCAGTTTGACAAGCATGAAAATAATCCGACCCTATATCATGTAAAGGAGCACAAAGGAGCACCCGACTCTCCTGAAGTAGTCACATTTAACCTTCAAAAAGAGCAAGATATGAACACAAACATGAAGGAAACTCCACTTCCTCATTAAATATAAAAAAAAATTAAATGCTTGCATTACTCCGGGAGCCATAAAACGACAGTACCAGCTGGATAAAACCGTAGAATTACCTCAGATAACAGCTACGAGTATCAGTTTGTGTGTTTACTCAGCTAAGAACACTTGAGGTCAAGTCAATAACTCGGTACAAAAGCTAGACCCCGTCCAACAGAGCAACTGATCCCCTCTAAAATGCCGAGTGCTGGGGGCAATTAAATGACAGAGCTGGCTTCTAATCCAGTTTGACCTCTGAGAAGTGCAAGTAACGCAGCAAATAGGTCATCCAGGGGCTTCCAAGTAAACCTGGAACTCACTTGTTGGTCTGCTTGTGTCACAGAGAGGCGCTTAAAGCAAAGGCTCCAGCTGACCAGAGTAAACCTCCGACCGGTCAGAGTCCGGCTACAACTACAGAGGGAAAACACGAGTTCGGTTTCTGCAGCAGATCACACATCTGTTCCAAGTTCAACATCTGACAAAAACAACAGTCATCTAACGGTTTCTTGCACTTCACTGTTAACTTAAGCAGTAGTATGTTCCAGCAAAAGGCCTCAACCTCAGGCCCAGCTCAGGCTCCCTGTACTGGACAGGAATGTGGCGACTGCTGCTGCACAAAATACAACAAGAACATTCCCTTCCCTACCTATACTGCTGGTCAGAAGTTTGCGTGAGCCCATTTGTACTGAATGAAGGTAGAATACATCACTGACTGAATACAGTAAAGACCTGTTGTTATACCAAGGCTGCAACCGTTTATTTGGCTTATGAAGCAGAAATTTAGCATCTCAACAACAAAACTAAAGTCATCATCTTTGGACCTAAAGAAAAACAGTCTAGAGTCAGTTATTACAGCAAGAAACCAGCAATCAGGTCCGAAATCTGAGGGTTGTGATTGACCTTCAGAGCCACATAAAGACACTTACAAAGTCAGCCTTCCATGACCTGAAGGCAAAATCTCCCAGCAAGATCTAGAGAAACTCATCCATGCATTTATCTTTACTCGCATTGATTACTTCAACAGTGTCTTCACAGGTCTGTCTCTAGATCTTGCTGGGACATTAGTCCTTTAACCCCAGAAATGTTCTTCAGGTGATAGAAGGCCGACTTTAGCTGTCTTTACGTGACTGAAGTGTGAGATCTGAGTCCATCACCAAACAAAGCTTGGCAGAAATTTTTATGGGAGCACACTGAAAATCTTTATGAGTATGGACCCACGTTTCATTATCTGTAAAATGTGTGTAAAACAGGCAAACGTTGCAATAATAAGTAACAAAAGCATGTGATTGAGGCTTAAATTGCTTGAGGTCCATTTAAACAAACCAAAGTAGGGGTGCACCGATTTATCCACCAATATTCTTAATTTTAAAAGATTGTGATTTGCCGATACTTACATGTGAAGCCAATCTTAGCTACCTAAGCAAAAGTCTAAAATTCAGCCACTTTCCTCGTCGGCTCTGCAGCGAGAAATGTTTGACTGACGGACCGGCCCACCAAATCATGTCTGCACGTTTGCAGTTAATAGTCACCTTACTGTTTCCAACTCAGCGACTTTCTTGCTATATGTAGCAACATTTTGGAAAAGAAAAAGAATGGTATCAACCAAAATCAGAATCAGCAGGTCAGGTATTTTTAAAGATTGATAATCGGCGATCAGCCAGAAAAGTACAATTGCAAAAGCAAAGTTTAACCTGTCCCAGTGTATGAAAGCTTTCAACTAGTAATGTCAGCACCAGTAAATGTAAAGTATGAGTTATATTTAGTGACCGATTTGGAAAATATCTGGAATTATAGGAAAAATTAAATTATTTTGCACTAATATTTAGCCATTTACTAGCTATAAATTAATGCAGCTTTAGTTTTATAACAATAATCACAGTAAATCTTCCAGTGTCTGTGTTCAGACTGAAATCTCGCTAAAGGGTAAAAATTTAATTTGGTCCACTGTTAACGTAAAGCAGCCTTGGCGCAGTGGGATTAGAGCTGAGCTGCCGTTCCCCCCAGGGGGTCCCGCGGCTCCATGGTGAAGTGCAGATAGGCATCGGGATAGCGTGTGGGTGCCAGTAAAAGTGGGGCAAATCCTGGAGGAGTTCTCAATGAGGGCATTCATTCAGACGTCACAGACGCTTCATTCAGGCCAGAGCGGGAGGCAAAAGTTACCTCAAATTCTTTACATGAAAACTGCAGCCAAACTTCAGAAGAAATTTTCCCAATGTGCATAAAAATGCTGCTAAAATTATTTAGCTTAAAGTTGTTTCCAAGTTATTTGCAGCTTTTCAAGCACAGAACAGTGAAGTCATTCAGTCAAACATAAAGAGGAAGAAAGCCACTAGTAGCATTAGCTTAATTGCTTCAAGGAATGAGTGAGCACAAGTTTTAAAACTGATTCAAATGTCACGAGAAAATAAAACCTGTTCTGCTGCTTGTTCTGTTGGATTTTAATGTTTTAAAACCATGCAAACCTCAATTAGTGTAGCTGAACGCATTTAAATACATCAAGAAACCAAGTCAGATGCATCAATTTAACCAGTCATGTGAAGAACCTGTGATGGAAAACATGCAAGACAAAAAGCTGATTTTCCAGATAATTTCAACATCAATTTTATCACTTATGACACTTGCTGCATCGTGCATGGCAACAATGCATCTTTTCAAACTGCAACAACAATAAAGATTAGATCCAACAATAAAGATTGCACAAAGTACCCTAAAGCACATTGTTTTAGATAAAGGTGCAGTCAGTCCAGTTTAAGATTGCAAAAATATGACTCCTGCAACACAAAAGAAAACTCGATTTCATATACTTGGTACTTCCTGTTTCAAACAAAAGGTCTATTGCTTTAATTTCAAGATTAACAATCGAGATTAAAAATTTCAGAGTACCAGGAGAAGTAGCAGCTTTGGGGTAACAGAATGTCGCATGAAGGTCAAAGTGGTATTCCTGCTTTAAATAATTCAAATCTGTGGCCATATATTGGGATGTGTAGTTTTTTTAAACTTACACTGTGACATTCGCAAAAGGTCAGGGTTCAGGGTCCAACACGCTCAGGAACATTTAAGCCGCACAGAAACAGAGGGCGCTGAAAATGACAGAGCAGTCACTCGCTTTCTGCTCCAATATTAGACAATATCTCCTGGTTACACACCTATTAATAAACAAGCGGCTCGGTCTGGTTCTGGGACAATGAGAGTTCAGCGCGTGTGGCCGTCATGCGATCTTTCCACTGAGGTCTGACCTCCCGGAGCTGGCGAGTTGAACTCGTGCGCCGCTGTGCAGCAGCTAGATTAGCGGTTAGGGAACGACCAGAAGAACTGCTGCAGCCAGGGAGGAAATCAAAGCCAAGGCTCAAAACACTGCAGACTACTACATGCAACTGGCTTTACGTTGAATCAGATTGGAGTTAATGGATGCAGCTTGGCTTAGATTTAGTCAATTTTCTTGGGATTACAGTAGTTGAGGTGTTTCTTGCAACTTTCCTGAATCAACACCATATGTTTTAGAAACAAGCGTCAATTTACATCACAGTTGTCAAACTCCAGTCCTGGAGGGCCACTGCCCTGAAACCTTTAGATGTGCCCCTGCTGCACCACCTGAATAGAATAATAAAGTCATTAGCAAGGCTCTGGAGAACTGATCTACACAAGGAGGAGGTAATTAAGCCATTTCATTCCAGTGTTTTACACCTGTGGCACATCTAAACCCTGCAGGACAGCGGCCCTTGAGGACTGGATTACATGAACGCATTTCAACAGCTGATGATTTAAAATCATTTCCTGTTATCTACTGTGAGAACATGCAGTCATGGGTGGTTCTAGATGGGGGCAAAAAGGGGCCAGTGTCTCCCCTGTAGAACTGGTCCTGGCTCTTGTACTGAAGCAATGATACAAAAGCAATTTCTTATGACTCATCTAGGAAAGATTGAAGTGTAACTCATGGTTAAAAAAAATTAACAATGAACTGCTGCTGCCATTGTTGGCCAGGATTCTCTTGTGAAAGAGATTTTTAATCTCAATTAGATTTTCATAGTAAAATAAAATTTTTAAATTAAGGGGTTGGACTTTTAAGTTCAGTCATATTGAGATAGAATTGGTCCATGTGCTGGATCAGGGCTCTGTACATATATTAAAATAATCTTTTTTGTTTCATTCATTGCCCTGTTCTATGTGTGTTTTTTTTAAACCCACATAGATCCCACTCTGGCTTCCTCTAGTAAAGTTGGTCTAGAACTGCCAGCCACTCCTCGACCAGGAATTTGATGAAAAGGTATAAAAATGGAATCAAAGTCTTAATATAAAATAAAATTATGTTACATTACATCTCCTAAATTGATAAACATTTCAAATTACAATGATAAATCTGTAGTAATTTGGTTTTAATCCGAACCAAGAGAGGTTTTGTTACTTTGGGAACCCCACAGAGTTAGCAGGACTTCTGAAAAGCTACGCTGGTTGGTCTTCGAGGTACTGTTGAGTTTAAAGCACAATTTAGGACGTGAATGAAAAGACTGGAAAGCTATGGCAACAAAAGACGCAATCAACCAAACACATGCAAATTAGTCACCCAGAGGCTGGAGGGCCACACAATGGAGTTCCAAAATGGTCCAAGAGGGAAATCAAATTTTTATTTTCTTATAGTTCAACTGATTTTTGATCATCTATAAGTTAAAAATTAAAAACTACATTCGTGAAATCCTTATTTTATTGCTGAAAACACAAGCAGATACTTAAAATTGTCATTTTTTAAAATTTTCTTTAAAATGATCAAGGGAAATATTGTTTATACAAACTTTAATTAGCTTAACTTTAACCTAAAAGCGAGGTTACAGAGTTAACATTTTCCGTGTTTTAGGCTCCGTGTCCCTCAAACGCATCATAAATCCGTCCTGCCGGACCTTCAGGCCGGTTTCAAAGAGGACCGGATGCTCAGCTGTGAAGTGGACACCCGCTTCACCCCCTCCATCCACATGTGGAGGTAAAAATAGCGCCATGCGGGCAGCATCAGGCCACCGGGAGTGAAGCTCCGTCGGGACGGAGCGCCGCCCTGAAGCGGGTCGGTGTGATCTCCTGCCGCAGTGGAGGGGCTAACGCGCGAAGCTAATCACTACACAACCTACCTGGCTAATTAACGGTCGCTTATAAAAACAAGACGTATTCGTAACATAATGGGGGAAAATATCCACCATGTTTCTATTCAGAAATAGCTTCAGTGTGGCGCCACACGGCAGCACGCTGTGACGGTTTACTTACCGCGGGGTTTCCTCGGCTCGGTGTCCGGCTGGAGCTCACCGTCTCCCCGTGAGAGTCCTTGCTCTCGGCGGTCCGATAGTAGCTTCGGGTACCACTGACCTCAGTCTGTAACAGTCCAGCAGGAGAGAGGATGAGGAGGATGATGGCATTAGGAACTACCTCTAGCGCATGCGTATAAGAAGCGCGGTGACCGAACACACATGTGCGTGGAGGGCGGAGCGCTTCCTGAGCTGCACGTAGCTGATGGCAAGAAGAGGTTTTAACATTTAATTGGATTACGTTCACTTCTTTCTCACCTCTTGTTTGTCCATAACAACCTTCTTTAGGGTCAGAGATGGACAGCTTGTTCTCTGGAGGTAAAATAAACACTTTAATGTTAGATTCAGCTAGTAGAAAATATGTCTTATGCTCTTAAGAGGTAAAGGAAAAAAAAATAGTAAGAGGCTGTTTAAATCCAACACATGCCAAATTACACTTGAATGATTTTAGTTTGGGAGCCATCCAATTCAGCTTTAACTTGCGGCTGGTACACATGAATTTCCCCACTTTGGAACAATGGAGAGTATTTCTCATCTCTATTCTATATCGACAGTGTTTACAGAAATGGGTCCAGATAGGATTGTCTGTAGCTTACATATTGATTTGCTTTTATAAGCTTGATATGGACCACAATAGCTAAACGTGGGGCCCACATAAGCTCCTAGATGTGTTGCTTAATCTGAACAGATTTTTGTAATACCCACTTTAGACTTACATCTGGGTTTTACATAGGTGGCACCATAAAGCCCAACCTCAGCCACATACACAGATTAGTAATGCCAGTACTGACTGAGAAGAGGATTAAAAACACACACCTTTGCATTAGTAATAGTTTTAAAACACATTTTAAAATCTAAGCATTGTTTTGCACCTCCCATTACAAACCTGTTTTTTTATTTATCCTCCGTATTGACACACAAACAGTGAAAATATATTTTGTGTACAGCGGCTGGCTGTGTTTGAGTTTTTTTTATGCTTGAGCTGTTGTTAGAAGCAGTGGGAATACAAATGGAAGTACAAAAACATAAAAAAATGTTACTTTTGCATTTTTACATCCACTTTATAACAACAGAACTTTCACATAGTTTTATATTTTCTGTCTGATGGCATCTTTGTAAAATATTGAGTAGACTATTTACCAAAAAAATTACTGTTACTTTGGTAATTTTATACTTATACTTTTATACTTTATACTCTTTTGTACTCTACCCCCCTTCAGGTTAGACCTACGCTGATAGTTAAGGCTTTTATTTACATGGAAATGTTTCTGAATTTCCCTACTACAGTGCTTTGAAGTGTTTCTCTGTTTTAACTCGCTTTAATTAGATAATCAATAGTCATTAGGCTTTCCTTGCACATGATAACAAGCTGATTCATTGTTGTTGCCTGGACTGGCATAAACCATATGGGGTGGTGGATCCAAAGAGTCGGGATTGAGAAACACTAATCTAGTTCGGTCTTGTCTGGCACACTACTACACTGCAGAAAAAACTAAATATTACCAAGTATTTCTGATCTAGTTTCCAGTGCAAATATCTTAGTACAGTTGAAATAAGACAAAACTAACTTACAAGTAACTTTTTAACAACACACAAGAGTTTGGTTTAAGTTAATAATTCCTTTATAGTTATAAAAAAAAAAGTACTAATTACACTAGCAAATGCATTTTCCCCATAATCTGCCAGTGGAACTACTTTTTCATGAATATTAAAGAATTACTGACTTAGAACAAGCTCTTGTATCTTGTTGAAAAGTTACTTATAAATTCGTTTTGCCTTATTTCAAGTTTACTAAGATATTTTCAACAGAAAATAGATCAAAAACACTTGGTAATATTTTGTGTTTTTGCAGTGTGTAAATAACTTTCTAAAGTTATTTACTTTCTAAAGTTCCTAATTACCTTACTTTAAAAATAAAAACACTTCACATCCAAAGCAAATCAACAACACAATGCATATACATGCAGCCACACTAGCTTTGCAGGCCCTTTTTTTCCATCATAAATACTTTTAATAGTCAGAATGTGGGTGACTTGCATGCCTGGTGCTCTGGCAGGAGGAGACAACATTTATCTGTGTATCTCCTAAGAAAGTCTCAAGTCATGCTTCTAAACTGGAAAAAGATGGACTGCTCCCTTTAAGGTGGGAGATGAGATTCAGTTTCAACCTGAAGAGTTCAAGTATCCTGGTGTCTTGTTTACTATTGACAGCCGGATGCAGCAAGAAATTAATCGATAACTGATAATGGTGAAAAAAGAGCTGAGGTGAGAGATGAAAGTCTTTATTTACTGCCTGATTTAGATTGCAATCCTCACATATCTATTTATGGACAGATACCTGATTCAGCAGTTCATTATTGCATATCTTGCATTTTGTAGCCTAATATTATGATAGAAAGCTTCATATTTGGGTAACCTTCTTCAAGTTAGCATCAATTTCCTCTACATTTTAATACTGTCTTTTGGAGCAGTCTCTGGTCTGCTTGGCGTTCTCATCTGCATTCGGTCGGCACCAGAGTTTACTTCAGCAGAACCAGGTTTGTAGACGGACCAGAGTTAGCCTTTTAGGTCTGCTTTACAGTTTGATTACGCATTCACACCTCCCCAAACCTTCCAGGCAAATGAACTGGAATTGGAGGCTGGTGTGAATGCAACCTAACATACAGGGAGGGAATAACATGGAACAGAGACCAGAGTCTAAAGACAGGGGAGGGTTTGTAGTGTTCCATAATGTGTCAAGCTCTGTATGGATATGGACTTCCTATTTGCTCTCATCTTTGGATACAGGTTGCTGGATCATTAGTCCTCAACTGATCCAAAGTTCCCCAACATGGATTGTCCAAACCTCACCATCTTTTACCTCGGAAGTTGCTTAGGCAAATTGTGCCGTCTCTTGCATTGTTGTAGACTAAAAGAGAGGAAGACTTTCTTTGCTAACTGCCACTCATTTGCATTCTACAGATAAACTGCTGGACTTTGGATAAGAATTACAAACTGGCACATATTTAACTTCCATGTATGATAAATTAGACATGAGAGGTGGCAAAGGCAGAATCAGCAAATTAAACTTAGCTTTTCCTTAAAGAAAATGATCCAAAAATAGAAAACAAAATATGTAAACACTCACAATGAAGTTGTATGCCTTATTTTAATTCTTAAGTTAGAATAAATATTCTTCAGTTTTTGGGTTGTGGTTTGTAGCAAAGTCCATTAATAAAAACAATTAGCAAACTGCTAAAAAAAAACTGCTAGTCTCTGTACTTAATACTTCTTAAAATTAATTAATGTTGAACATATTTGAGCATTTATCAAATCCTCCAGAATTGTGCAATTTTTTGTGATTTTTTCCAATAAAAACGCCAGATTTTGTTGTGCTAATTTAGAAATATTTGCAAGAAATTTTGCAATATTTGCGCCTATGTATGACATTAAATTTGACTTTTCTTCCCTTGCTAACTTCACATTACGTATGGCTGATTCAGCAGTGGAGAAAAAGTACAAAACACTGCCACCTATAGGTGGGATTTAACATTACATAAACTCAATATTTTTGACAATTTATGCAGTAAATTTGTAATCAATTCAAATTATTCACAATTATAATTTATGAATTTCTGCAAAAAAACTGATCGATGTAATTTGACGCCTAGTGGGCCACACAAAAAGCTACGGTGGTCAAGATTTGGAGTTTGAAACATGTGCACTAGGCATTGTTAAAAAAATGAATACGCCAATTAGACAAGCAATTAGACATGGAAAGAAGCGTAGTTTGTGTGTGAAAGACACATCAAATGTTGCACGTTTTTTGGCCCTCCTGGATTTCCATACAAGAGGAGCAGGAGACCAAGCAGCTGAGTGTGAATTTTTGTGAGATTTAAATGTACACACCACAAATTATTCTTTGCTTAAATAGATACATGCTCTCACGTCAGTCTCAGTGCAGCTCAAATTTAGTTTTTGAGCAAAACTGGAGGAAAAGCAAGGCTGTTAAAACACACAGACATCCCACAAGTGCGACGCCCATCCCACTGTAGCCTCTCTTCAGCTAACTACAGCGAGTTGAATTACCATTCCTCAGAAAAGCGCCCAACCTTTGCTGTAAGTAGATCTCCTCTTGTCCTTAAATGCCCTCTGTAAAAAAAAGCCGGAGCTCTTTCTCCTGCTGGTCCTGCTCTCATTGTTTAACATGCTTTTTGCTTAATTACCACAGTCATCGGGATCTTCTGCCAAATGTCTCTAGCTGGCAGCATCGCAGGATCCCTCTGCCACAGCGGGCCGACAGAACCTCATTCATCCTTTCATTAATCTCCCATCCCGTTCAGGATCGCACAGGACGGATGGGGAGTCTCTAATTGGGCCATTCATAATATTTGTTCTGTTTTCTGCTAATGAGGGAGAGGAAGAAAGAAGCCTGAAGTGGAAAAGCTGCTTTAAAGAATGAGAAGAAAAAGAAAAAAATATGTTTATGTCTCTTTAAGGATTGTAATGGAATTACACACAACAAACTACCACAATATGGGTGATGTAGTTCTGATCAACACGTTTCATTTATAACTATCTATTCGCGTGCAGCGTCTTCCAAAAGCATACCCCCCCCCCCACTAAAGTACTTCTTTTTTGTTAAATTCAAATTTCAAAGCATTTTGTTGGGCATTTTGATTGACAAAAAAAAAGTAACTTATTTGTAGAGTTTTCTGTGGAAGGTCACTCCAAAAATGTGTGGACTTTTCATAGACCATGTCTAAAATATTCTAAGAAAAAACAACAACCTGGGAAGCACAGATGTCGACGTACCTTGGGCTGTCTCTTGCAAAAGCTAAGATGGTTTCCGTTGTGCTTGAAATGCATATTAAGGTATATTTGGTGTTTGAACTATTAAAATAAGCTGTTATAAATTTGATGTTGATAACATTTAGCACACAGAATTTTCTGTATAAACTGTAAAGCAACAATTTGCTTAGCTGTTTTGTAATATTTTCTGTTGACATCTGTGTTGAGGTTTTGGTTACCAATTCTTCATGCTCTTATTTTGAAGTGCGTCAAGACAGCTCATGCAGTAGATTTGTTTCCTCTTTTCTTTCTCTCTTTACCTTTTTTATTGAGGAAAAGGAGAATATACAGCAAATGAAAGAATGGGGTATACAGGATACAAACACCTAAATGAACAAATGGTGGTATCAGCTTGGTTGAATTTAGTACTTAGCAGCTAATGAGGTTTGTGGTTGGAACTTGGCAAAATGGAAAACGTTCAGTCGGCCATGAAGACTTTTGCAAGGGATTGTATTCCCTCTAAATATTTATACAACAAGCCGTATCATTTGCTTTATTGAGTGCCTGTTTATAATCCGAGTCATGGTCGGACAATAAACAGATAAGAAGTGGAAGCTCACTGAGCCAAGAGGCCTCATATAGGAGAAATGTAATGTTGAGGGGGGCTGAGAGCAAAGAGAGAAAAAATCCTCGTCTGAGACCTGGACTTTGGTTTTTTATTATTTTGGTGAGTTCCTTGGAAAACGCTGAGTGGGGAGGAATGCATCTTGAAAGTGAAGCCAGGAAATGTCTGTGGTTAATAATGCACATTATTATGGTTAATAATATCTTGAGAAACTTTGAAACCATAAAAACGGTGAAAAGTCAGAGTCCACATGTCCCGATGGGAACAACAAGAACTCATAATGTTGGGGCTTATCTTCAGAGTGCGGTAGTAATTAATTTAATTTACATGAGTAACATTTTAAAAAATACTTCTACGTCTATTGTTACAACTTCTACTTCAGTAATTTTATTACAAAGTTTTTCTACTCTTACTTGACACCAAACACAGACACACCTGCAGTTTTTGTTAAAGTTTTATACGTTTTATATAGAAAAAAACTGATTTGGATATTTTTTTCACATTTTTTGCTTGATTTTGTTATTTTGTAATTGTGTATTTTTATGAAATGTTTTCATTTAAAATAACATTTCCAAATAACTTCATATTTTGGTCCTTTTGTTGATGTACTTTTTAAAAAATATTAATACTTGATTGTTATTTTCAAAAAGTAATATTAAGCTGAGATTCTAGACTCATATTATCCTTCTGCTTCACAACCATGTCTCACTTTGTATTGATCCTAAAATATACATCAGATTTTGTGGTTATAACATTTAAAATTTGCTCTAATATGTACCTGACAGAAAATACACTTCAGGTGCGAGCTTATGATTTAATATCTGCAACACAGATATAAAAAGAATCTGGAAATCTCAAACCAAATATAGTCACAAAACCTAACTAATCTTGAGCAGCTGTCGGAAAATCCACTGATTTTTACCAAGTTTCTGCCTTTCTGAACTGCAAATTGAAGCCATGTGCGGATTCCTCCCATGTTTTCCCTCCAATCACAGCTGAGGTGGAGCAACAACGTCCTTCCCTCAAAACTATGTCAGCAGGGTGAAAAATGAGTTTGTTTTTCTTCGTTTTTATGGCCACGAATGCAACTGTGGATGTGGGTTTGTTGTCTCCTCCATTTCTCTGCGTGTCCAAAACATCCTGCTGCTAAATGGGCATGAAATGCAACACAATAAACCTCATTTTAAGAAACATGAGGTGCAACAGACACGGAAAAGCAAAAGTGTTTTCCAAAGAAGCGACATGTACAGACCTGCAGCGATTATGTAAGGTGACCACCAAGTTGCAGCATCATAAATCAGCTGAAAATGTTTCTGAAAGCTTTAATAAGTACAAATATTTTCCTGCTTTTAAAAATATTATTGGACAAGATGTGCGAAAAAGTGTTAAATTAAATAATCGCAGGAGTTCATCGATATTTATTTGGTAATTGTGTCTCAAGCCAACAAAAATTATTTGTGTATAAACAATCAAGACAAACTGTAATAAACCAACATTTATTGTAGTTATGGAGATTTTAAATAAGAATGTGCTAAAAATAGTTTTTTTTCAGCAGACAGTAGAACTGATGGTTAAAAAAATAAAGAGACTTAAATTAAAACTTTTCTATTTTAGTTTTAGCTAAATTGATTCTACTGCAATAAAAAAAATGTTTTCAGGTTTTGTTTTATATTTTTAGTTGCTGCAAACACTATTATAGTATTTTAAGGTTTTCGGTTTTCTTTTTGTTTTTCAAGAAGCAATGAATGTTCATGATGAATTGTTTGGAAATGACAGAGTGAATGTTGTCCGGTTAAAAAAAAAAGTCTTAATCAGCAAAATTCCTGCAGACATCAGCAGATTGTGGTGAAACCAAAAATATCTCACTGTGTCGTTTCTTAATGTCTGGAGAAAAAAAATTAACTCGTTACTCGCTGATGACTCTCATTAGTCAACTTAATTATGTTTGTGTGATTAAAAGCAGGGAAATTATCTCTGAATGTGACAAATAGTTCATTAAAAGACTTTAAGTTGATCACATTAAGTCATGTGAACCTTTGAAACCCGGCAGTCACCCTCAGATCAGACGACTTTTTACAAGCTTCAAGGTCCAGATGAAGCAGAGAATCATTATTATTTAAAGGATAATGTAATTTATTTGCAGCTTTATGTCAAATCTGACACTACCAATTTGATCAATGAGCAAAATTCGCTATTAGAGTGAGACTGAATAATCAAGTAAAAGCTCTACTGCAACGTATTTTCACTCAAGTAACAGTAAAAACTGATTTGTTCAAAGGGCAAATCAAGGTAACTGATCAAATCATCAATCACTGAAAGTGACAACATGTGAAAAAGTTTGATGTATCTCCACCGTCGCCATTTCTATCAGAACAAAGATGCCTTCACTGACACAAATATATTTCTGCATGTTCATGTGACCTTCAGGGGGAAACACAGCCAGATCAAACAACTCCCAGCCAAAGTAACTGTGTCTAAAGACTGCTTATACATGCGCCACCATTCCAGATAAATGTCAGTTTACTCATGTGTCAAATGACTTAATGTCAGAGCTGCAGTACAGCAGAGAGGCTGATCTCTCTGAGCTTCCTCTGTTTTATGACAGACAGCATTCTTCTCTGTAATCTGTCCTTTATTTGTCCCTGATAAAGACCAACTATTCCCACAAACCTTGTGAAGTTTATCCATGACATTTAACAACTTGTTTACTTTTGTTTCTTTTCTCTATTTTACTAAGCAACAGATATTTTTAAGTCATAAGTAGAGTTGCAACACATTGTACTGTAGTTCAGTAGAGTAGTTTTACTTCCATGTATACTCATTTAAGTTGAAGTAAACAGCAAAAAAAAAAAAAACTCTTTTTACCAGAAGCGTTTCTGCTACAAATTTGCGCAAAATGTCAATATTCTGCTATTGTCAGAAAGAGCAGAATTTCGAAAGTTGCAGTGTTTTTATTAAATATGACACACAATTAAAATAAATAAGTTTATTTTCTTCTTCCTTGATTTTGCTTTACCAATGCCACACAAGTCACATGTGGCATCAAATTAGTGGTAATTTCCCTGCTTTTAATCACACAAATAACTCCATTGCAGTTTTGCAAACTAAAACAATTTTGATATGGTCAGAAAAAAACCCAACTAATCCTAGCAGCAAAACTTTTTATGAAGAAACAAGTTTTTTGCTAAACTGGCATGTTTCCATTGAGCAGATTTATTTTTGAAATGTAAATTATGCAAACTGCAAAAATTGTCAGAGACCATTGTTTATAAAAAGTTAGTCATTTTCACCTTGTTTGGCACAGAAAAGTCTCTGGTTTTAGATTATAGTACAAAGTGGAACAATCACTATGTGTTGAATCTGGAGCATTAAATGGTGAATCACTAAATCAATCAGCCGCAAAGACGCCTGGAGCCACAATCCAATGGCAAAGAGTCACACACTAACAGGGACCAATACGTTTTCTTCTCTATAAATAGTGAAAGTTGAAAGAACTGCAGCTTGAATCCTGCTGAAAATGTTATAAGGAGAAAAGTAAAGAAGTGAGGTGAGGAAAGTCACATAAAATGAGGGCAAAAGGAACTGGGATAAAGGTGAGCGGACTGGTGAAAATGAACAGAGATGAAGTCAGTCTAAAAGATCAACAGGACAGATAAACAGATCAATACTGGGGATTCATGTGACCTGAAACCTCTGGTGCACAACTGGGACTCATGCAGATCCACTGGTTTAACTTGAAACAATCAGAACATCTTCTTCTTGTATGCTGTAGAAATACAATTTACTTCTTAATGCTTTTTGGGTCGATCAGAGCAGAAGTCATTGATTAGGCTTGGATTGTAGTCGGCCACAGCTGAGCAGAAACAGAAGCATCATCCGCTGTGAAAATATCTGAAGAATGTAAAGATGGTTCACCAAACATTCATGAATGCTCTAAGAGATCCCGTTACATTCATTTACCACCACAGTGAGGATTAAATTTCAGATCTGAGGAGAAATATGTGAAAACTTCAAAAATAAAACTAAATCTGAGCAAAACGATAAGAAAAATACATTAATTACTCGTTTTAAATGAACATTTATATGTGAATTTGGTCTGTATTTGAAGTTTTCAAATGTAATTTTAGCATGTTTGCACAAAGGCAACCTGGACATGAGCTCCTTTAAAAATGGCAAATAGTTTGACTTTTGTTTGGTGTCTGAATTATTAAGAAACAAAACCCTTTAGCACTTTATTAACATACTTTGCACAAGGCAGTGAGTGTTGACAGTTTTGTGTCTAAGATTTAAAATAGGAGCTACTTCTCATTTGCTTCTTGAAAGTAAGCAACTTGCACCTTTGTTTATTTTGTTGGAAGAATTTTTTTTAATCTAAAGTTGCACAGACTATAAAAAAGATACTGCTAAGGGGAAATTGTAAAATTTTTTGACAGGACAAGAACAAATTTCTAGTAAAAGAAACAAGATAAGCGATGTTGCAGGGGAAAAGGTTGGTAAAATAATGTTCACTTTCTGTGTTTCGCTGTTCCGTTACCATAGCTATATATGGAGCTAAATCAAGGCCATAAATTTGTTCAAAAGAAAAAAAGAAAACTGAAATTTTTTTCAAAACTACTCTTCAGGTTCAACATTGTTTGTTTAGTTTCACTTTCTTTTCATTTTTGAACAGACTTTATCACCCCAATTTAACTTGTTACATATGACCTCAACAATATAAACAAAGGTAACTTTACTCAGTTGAACCTTACACACTAAATAATCAACTTTAATTTGTGGCCATCTTAGTCTTAGTCAAATAAAAGATTACAACAAAAGATTAACACGTTTTTTTTTAACTCAAAATGTTCATATTTTATGCAAAATTGTAAATGTTCTGTTTCAAGAAGAACTCTCTTGCAGAAAAGTGACATTTGTTTATTTGTTTATTTCATTCATTTCCGGTTTAAAATGAACATGTCATGATGATATAAACAAACTTTTTGAATGAAAAAGAGTGGTTGGAAGACATTAAACATCACTCAATCATACAAATAAATACTTCTTCAAACACAAAATACGCAATTTATATATTAAAAATAAAAAATATAGAAATAACATCAGACTTGTCTTCACAATGTGTTTGTTTTTACATACCTAAATTGGTGTCATCTTATTTAAGCGTGATTCCAGGTTTTTATGCGGTCCTACTATCATTAAATATGTATGGATAACAAACTTCACTTAGTTATACATTTTCAGAAGAATCCACTAATGCATTTTGAATTTCAAACATCAGTGGGGCGTGATGCATCAGACTACAGCAGGCTGAGTGTTGCACAACTGTTCCTGTCCTGGTTCAGAAATGCTGCAGCGGTGATGTCTACCAGAACCCTACGAACTAAATATAGAGTGAAAGAATGAAGATGCAGCAAACAGACATTTTGTAAGATGTAAGATAGATAGATAGATAGATAGATAGATAGATAGACAGACAGACAGACAGACAGACAGACAGACAGACAGACAGACAGACAGACAGACAGACAGACAGACAGACAGACAGACAGACAGACAGATAGATAGATAGATAGATAGATAGATAGATAGATAGATAGATAGATAGATAGATAGATAGATAGATAGATAGATAGATAGATAGATAGATAGATAGATAGATAGATAGATAGATAGATAGATAGATAGATAGATAGATAGATAGATAGATAGATAGATAGATCTCTGCCATCTAGTGGCCCAATAGCCTCATTACATGAGTAGTTTAAATGATCAATGTTTATTTTACTGCCATCTGCTGGAGAAAAGGCTATATTGACGTTAATCAGGCTTCATAATTAAAAAAATATAATAATAAAAAATCAGATCCTGCCAGAGGTGGGTGGAGTCACGTAAAATGAATAAGTTAATAGTATTAATTTTTATTAATAATTTCTATTAAAAATTGTACTCAAGTAAGAGTATCATCACTTCAAGGTATTTAAAAGTAGCCGTCCAAGAAACTAGTCAAGAAAAGTAGAGACTAAAACCACAAATTTAAAAAGTAGAAACAATTTCTAAGTCAAAAATATTTTTCATATAAAATTAATAAAATAAAAACTAATAGCAGATCATGTCTATATTTTACAGAACAGGAAAAAAATACTTTTGGTGGCAATGTAAATACAATGTTTACTTTATCTTTTTGACCTCAAAATGGCCCAACAGACAACAAAACAACAAAGCTGCTGTATGAACAAGACGTCTCACTTTGACATAAACTGCAGATCTGTGTCTGGTGAAGTTCTGGTGAAAACAGGTTTCCTCTTTATTTAGAGAAGTTTCTCACAGAGGGCAGGTATCTAGACATTTTACTCAAGTAGAGTAGTGATACTTCAGAATAATATTATTTAAAAAGGAAACAGTACAGTGCTGTAAATCTACACCTAAAAGTATTTTTTTTGTATAAATGATTTTATTTAGGTTAGAGAGTAATATATAAATAAAAATGTTTTTATTGTATCATTTTTTTTCTTTTTCTGAAACTTAAAATTAGATAAACATTTCCAGTCATTTATTTTAACTATAACACATCAACAATAAAGAGGAGTTAAAACAAAGACAAATTTATATATATATGTTTTTAAAGTACAAAAATAATCCCTGGACTGTAGTCATAAAACTGCGTATGTTTTATTTTATTTTATTTTATTTTATAATCTAAAATAAAATAAAAATAATCCTTTACTTTGGGGAGAAAATCCAAAAGTAGGTTCACACAAAGATAAAAATATAAAATAAACAAAATGTAAAACAAAATTAAGAATAACTGTACAGTGAGAGCAAAATTGCAACATAAAAACTGCAGTTATGAAGAAATAATGTACTCTGATCCAAAGAAATGTGCAACTACATATTGGTAGCATAATTTAAAAAATAACAACAGAATAAAAGCCCAAGCGTGATGTTATTTAATTTTATTTTACAGTTTTGGTGCAAAATTACTAAAATCTACTGTGTCAGTTGTACATTGTGTGACATAATTCCTTTTTTCAAGTTTTTTTTATAATTAAACTTTTGTTTAATGAATAAAATATCAAACACATTAACTTTTTAAACATAAACAAGTCATAATTTTAAAAAATCACTTGCATTTTTTCAAAACAGTTAGTTCTTTTTTAAAATTCATGACAAAACTGTGCTCCTATGGTAAAATGTCAAGAAATAAGTCAATAATTTGTCCCATTTGAATCCAGCCTGTGTGTCGCAATCCACAGTTTTGGCCGCACAACGCCTCAGACATCTTCAGATATTACTGCGCCGAGCGCAACCCGGGCAGCGGAGGGATATCTGGACCTAATTACCGGGGGTGAAATCAGTTTATTGAAGCGCAGCTGTGATTTTGTTGTTTTTTGTATGAACTGCGCTCAGACACAGAGGTGACGAACCAAAAATCTCCCTTTCAAGTGTGAGGTAAGAGTTGTTGATGTCTGCGAGAAAATGCAGCTGCTGAATCAATATGAGATAAAAGTTGGTCACAAAGTGAGTTTAATCAAGCGGAGCGGCGTATTGAGTCATTAGTCACCTGCTGCTACCTGTCCGAGCAGAATGACTCAAAATGTTGAGCTCATACTATTTTACAGAAATGACAACTTGTGATTTCCTTGTAGAAGTTGCATGCTTGGACTTGAGGCGGAAGCCTTTTGTTCCCCAGAAAGATGTTTTTATTGTTTCACCATTCAGGCTGCAGTTTAAGCATTTTATAAGTTAATTTCTGCTGCAAACCGCCAACATCTGGAATGTTTTCGTTCAGTTTTTTCCTGCTTTTGCGCCAGATTAATGAAGATAACGCACATGTGTAACGTTTTTTCCTAAATAATTGTTAAATTAAAGCTTATTAAAAAGCTGAAATCACTTAAACCGGTGCAAAAGAATCTGTTTATTATAAATTACTTAAATGGCTTCAATCTGGGACATAATTTGGCGATGAGGGATCCCCAAATAATGAATGCATAGTTTCCTTAAGTCTGAGCTGTAACCGCCATTTTGGTAGGCAGGAGCAGCGCAAATCATACATGAACCATAGCTTTGAGACCAACAGAAAGAAAGTATACAAAAAACAAAAGTTTAAGATTCAATATTTGTACTTATGTTGTTTAGAAGTTAGATAGGAACAGACTGTTGTCATAGCATCTGTCATGACGGTTAGTTATGGATTCCTACTAAGGCTGTCGACTAAAAAGTTTCTGGAAGTGCAACGTCACATAAAAAATGTTTCTGCTTTTTTTTTTCTTTTTTAAATAATGAAATGTAAGATTTTTTTAAAAATATATATGTAGGTTTATATATTACAAGTTGTTTTAGGATCCATTTGAAAACAAATTCTGGATCAAAAAAGACTAATATTAGCAAATGTAGCACTGCAATATGTCAGAGGGGGGCGCTGTCCAAAGTAATAGTAGCTGGAACACGTTGAGATCATTTTAAAAAAAAGTAAAACGGTGACCAATATTTTGTTTTCCGTTTTTTATTTATCTAAAATCATGACTGAGTATTTTTATCCCCATTTGCATCAAAGCGTCTCGATTAATGGAGAATTTGCCAATTCCAGTCTCTTCCAACTGATTGGTGCGTTTTTAAAATGTTTATTTGTTTTGTTTGTCTGAGAATCTTGAATGCATGTTTACCAGTCAGAGATGTTGTATTAACACCAGCAAGTTATGAAAAATAACTGTAAATGTTGCTTTTATAAGTGTTTTTTAAAAGTTGCATCATAAACCTACAGGCCATCAGTCCAGATGCTGATCTGTTGGATGTAGAGAATCTTTAATGTTTAAGTGAAACTTAGTATTTTCCTTCCAAGACGTAATCAGGTTGCAGATTCTTTTAGAGACTCTTTATTTTATGTTTAACCAGATTAAATCCATCTGAATACTTTAACAGAAAGTGAACAGACCAAAGGGTGAAGGATTGGCCGAATTGCGTAGGACCCTCATGTCTTCTTGTGTGAAGTGTTGGTTCCGGTTTCAGAACCAGATGACTCTGTGTGAATATAAGCGGACTCATTCTGTCGTCTTCCCTGTGAGGCTCTGAGTCACACCAACGCTGATGATGTCAAGCTGCTCGTAGCGTCTGATCTGCAGGTCGCGGCTTGAATTATGGGCTGAATTACAGATCAAAAGTTTGTTTCGTTTGTGGACAGGTGGACCGGTTTGAATGTGTGCAATTTCTTGTTATTATCCCCACACAACTCCGGCATAAGTTGGCGAGTAATTATGAAAAATCAAAGTTTTTTTTTGTTTTTTTTTAAAGTAATTTTGGTAGGTCAGCCGAGGTTGGCCGATAAATATATTTTAATTCATCAAATTTTTGTTTTTTGAATGTTTTTATTTAGCAAAATCAGGATTTTTTTTGTTTTCTTTTCACCAATGAACTCGTTGGGTTTTAATAGATCAAAGTGATGTCATCGCCGCCAGGGCGGCCATCTTGTTTGACCAGCATGTTTTACAGCGTCTACTCATATGGACTTTGAATTCAGGTAAACTCTGACAGAATATTAGGCAAACTATTTTGTTCATTTTTTTTTAATTCGGAGAATAAAGTCATACTACTGCAAGAATACAGTCGTAGTAAGACAATAGTCAAAATAATGCGGGAATAAAGCATTAATTTGACCAGAATAAAGATTTAAATTTGGAGAAGGAAGTAATTTTGAGAATTTCTACATGAAAGAACAATGCGAGCTTCTTGTGAAGCTAACATTTGGCATCGGTTTTACAGTGAAGGTCATTTGAACACGAGTATCAAATTATTTCCAGCAGCAGAACATATAAATGTTTTTTCAAAGGACATTTTCACCTCAGACACTGATGACGAAGTTTTTTTTATCCTAATTAAAGCAACTTTTTTCTCAATTTTAAGATATTTTTTTTCTTTTTGGGAAAATTGCATCTTCTTCTGCTAATATGACTTGTAATTAATTTAACAAAAATTCCTGTAACGTGGCCCTATTTCTCCATCGTACAACTCTGAGAAGGAATGATGGAATTAAAAAACACTTCTTCTGTAATTGAAAGCAGAGGCTGACATTGATTTGAAACTTAAATTTTTTAAATTTTATTTTCTTTTAAACACCATACTGCTCAACTTTAGCTAGGAGTTGGATGATTGTATCTATTTTATTTCTTTTTGTTTCCATTGGAATTTGTTTTGACTGAAATGGGGAAAATTTCTCATGCTTTCTTTTTATGGTGAGAAAACATCAAGTCTCTGAATCTGAGATAAACCATTGCTAACTTCCTGGGTGTTTTTATTTTTGACATCATTCACTGTACGGTTAGAAGTGAGTTTATGTAAAGAGGCGAAATAAAGGAGATTGTTGCATCTTTTAAAGATCTTATTTATGAACTGCCGCTCTGCACTTTTCTCTCGTTTTGCTACAGCTTCAGAACAAAAGAGAAACTAAAGTTGCATTTTTTCCAGATGAACTCGCCTCCACCTTTTGGTTTGTCACTTAAAACTGAAACCAAGAGAATCGTTTTGTTGTTTTTCCTTCTTGGGAATTCCTCAGGAATCCTGCAGGCTGCAGCGTCCGGGAATTTCTGACGACAGTTTTTTCCTCCAGACTCCCGGAGGAGTCATGTGTTTGGGATTAAACTTTCATGTTTAACACGGATGGAGCTTGAAGACTCCAGAACCACCACAGGGTCGAAGCTGTTATCAGTCTGATAGCACATTTTCCTCCTGTATTTGATAATTATGGATAAAAAATCAACAGGAAGTAGCTTAATAACGGCTTAATCTGCCTGTTGAAGCACATGGAATATGTAACTTTTGGATTATGGCTGAAACGATGCATTGCGATGAATCTATTATTGAAATAATAAACTAGTACACAGACTCAAAGTCCATTTTCTGATGGAACACGTTCAAAGCGGTAATTAAGTTAAAACTGTACAAAAAAAATACACACATTTCATATTTAAAATGTAAAAAAGTTTTAGCTTCACCTGGTTCTAATTCTTTAAATAAAACAGAATTAACCACAGAGAATAACTCTCGCTTTATTGAAAAGTCAAGTAGGACGGGCTGATATTTTTACATGTTGACGTTAAACTAAAACTAGTTTATTTCTGTAAACATCTAAATCTATGTACTCATATTTGTGGTAATTGGTTACAGCTTGTAATGAAGGTAATCTACAATAAACGGGCTTCTGTTTAAGTTCCACCATGTTTCTTCCTTCCACTCAACTTTCCGTGAATGCCAACTGGGCGACTGTCAAATTAGCTGTCTTCCCAGTAATTGTGTGGACTATAACATTTTTAAAAAAAAGAACAAATAAAATCCTTTAGCTTAAGCTTCGTTAGCTGTAAGACATAATTTTCAAATATAGAAAAAAGATATAAATTTATAAACTTGAGTTTTTAACAAAATTACAGATTCTTTTTTTAAAATTCAGTTTCAGAAACGCATGTTAATCTTGCGAACCTGTGAAGAATTTTTTTTTGTTTTTGTCACCATGGCAGCCACACAGATTCATTTGCACATCTTTACTATTAAAACTCTTATTTGTGGAAGTTTTGCATTTCTCCTGTCAATCAGAAAGTCAGACTTCTGCAACAAAGTTCATGTTTTCTCTTCACTTTCAGTTTGACTGCGAGCCTGGTGAAAATATCAGAGCAAGCACTTTTGTTTTTTTGGTTAAAGTGCTAAGAACAAAAACAAATAAGGAAGCTGCAGCTTGATTACTAATCAAGATGTTGAGGAAAAGCAACAGGAAATTGAGCTTAGCAGTTTAAAGTGCTTACTGTTTGTATCTGACCAGTAGATTTGGGTTTTTATTGGTCATGGGTTGTTCGATTTCCCCAATGTTTTTTTATTTATTTATTTTTTTAAAGGAGGTTTAGTGTAATTTTTTTAAAGTGACCTATTATGATTCCTTGGACAGTTTAGGATAGGTCTATGTGCTACACAAAAGATATTAATCACATTTCATGGACATAATCATCGTTGGATAATGAGGTTCTAGTCAGAATGATCTGTTTTAGGGCCTCTGAGTCCAAATAAACTGCTGCTGGCCACACACCCCCCAACTCAAGGTTTGCACTCGCACATGAAAATGGCTACAAACAGATGCACTAATCTATAACACTAATTTATTACTTTTTTTGTCTATCAAAAAAGGTTCAGAAATGGCAAATATTCTGTAAAATGATTCTGCAAATCAAATGTTTAGTTAAAACAGATTAAATTTATAGCACCACTGAGCAAAAACAGCCTAAACGCTGTTATTTCACCCTGGTTTTTGTTTTTACAGATTGTTTTTGTCATAATGTTGGGGGAGGATCGTCTCTGTGTTGAGTAACTTTGTGATTGCTCATGATTTGACCCAACTCGTCCTCCCATTTGGTGAAGTCAGCTGGTATTGTGAGCGAGTCACATCCTGCAGACTGTTGACCCTGTGAGAAAGTGGAGGCAGGATTCGGTCGGCTTCCTGGAATCCACAGTGGGAATCCCCCCCTCCAAACCTCCCACTTCCCTCCTCCTCCTCTCCACTCGATGCTCCACTCGGGTTTTTGTCGCTGCTCCGGCTGCTTGTCGCGCTCCCCCAGGTCATCCTGAATATTAGCGGGGGGGAGAAAAAAACACCTGTCAGGTGTAAGGTGCTGCTCTCCTATTGGCTGGGAGGAGTTTAGGGGGAGGGGGGACTCGTCATATTTCCCTTTAGGGTCTGAAGCGCTGGTTAAAGCAGCGGAGGAGGAAATATTTTAGATCCGAACCGGTGATCGGAGCGAGAAACCCGTCAGAAATAACCTGAGGTAGGTGGATTTGTTTTAGTATTTAGCAGCTGC
Source organism: Xiphophorus maculatus (assembly GCF_002775205.1). Lineage (NCBI taxonomy): Eukaryota > Metazoa > Chordata > Actinopteri > Cyprinodontiformes > Poeciliidae > Xiphophorus > Xiphophorus maculatus. The sequence continues at coordinate 28,909,773 of NC_036443.1, forward strand.
TGAACATGGAGTCCGTTTCTTTCTTACCTGCTGCTTTGTGTATAATCTCACTCTGACGTGAATCATTCACAAGATTATCTGACTTCATTTGTATGTTTTTTTTTTTTTTACTGTCAGGAGCGTCAGGCAGAAATTTACTTTGAAATTTGTGACCGACTTTTTCCACTTTCTCTTGAAACGTAATGATTTAAGAAAATAATTTAATAGAAAATTAGATTTGAAATCTTCAGATTTGGCTCAACATGAAGGATCCCAGAGCATATGGAAGAATTAAAAAGCTGCTTATTATGAACAGAGACGCATGAAAACCCGTTAAGATGTGTAAGAACAAAAACTGAAAACTAATCTGATTTGACGCATCCTGGAGTGGATGTTGACATAAGAAATTTATTTAAATTCTATCCGTATAAATTTTTATTTTCTACTTTCTGTTTGTAAATTTCTATATTTGTAATACTTTAAAACTATTTGTATATTTACCTGGTTATTTGTATTTAAACTTTCCTATTAAGTGTTTTACTACTAGAAATTATTTAAAGGTATTGAAATTTTACCATGATGTGCATCCAGAAAAACGTGATTTATTAAGTTTTTTTTAAAAAACAATTTTCTATATAAAAACAAACTGGAGGGAATAATGACGCTGAGCTGCTTTCTGGTTTGTTCTTCAGACGTTTAGTTTAAATGTTTTACGGATTAACTCTAATTTTAGTAGATTTAAGATAATTAAGGGAACAAAACATGAATTTTAAATGTTCAAACCCTCAGTTCACATCAAAAAGTCAAACCAGGAAGTTTCATTCATTTTTCTTCGCCTTTCTTATGAAATGTATCTTTATTTTCTCAGCCTAAAACGTGCAAGGCACATTAAATTGGAGCACTTCCCTCAATAGTTGACCTGCTGAGTGACGGTACCGGTACCGACCCGGTCGGCTATGCAACTTCCGGTCTCATTGTTTGCTTCATCACTGTCAGTAAAACTCGATGACGGTTAACTACTGAAATCTGCGTGCAGTTGCTTGCCGGCTTCCTGCAGGCTGTAGCAGACGAGGCGAAAACAGGCAGGGACTCGTTCCTTCCTTTCTTTCTTTTTTTCTGGTGAAAGTGTCAGCAGGTTGTTTTTGTGACGCAGCGGGAGGTTCTGCTGTCTGGTCCAGGCTCGGACTGAGCGCTGTCACAGGGAACAGATGGTCGCTCCGCTCTCTATTGACTTTCTGAGCCGGGCGGCGGGGGCCGCTGCAGGCAGATATGGAGTCTGGTTCAAAGTATTGATTTCCCACATGAAAGTCCAGCGGATCCTGCAGTTTAAAGCCCAGTTTAAACCCAAGAGGAACAGCAGCTTAACGATGTAAACGTATTGGTAAACATGCGATTATGGAAAACTATCGTGAAGCATAACGGGGAAATAACTGAGTGAGATTCAGGCTGGTTTTTCAACCAGAAAGATTATTTTTACAGAATTTTTGCCATTTCTGATCTATTTTTGGTAAAAAGACACAAACGCCCCCAAAATACCAGCTTTGACGATTAAAGGGGGACATATTCACATTATGCACATTTTTATACTTTTTGGGATTCAACTGCTTCTAAAAACCTAAGTTCTTAAAAATAAAAAGAAATTATATATATGTGTTTATGTATGTATATACTGTATATATGGCCAGATCTATTTATTTATTTTTTTGTGTGCGTGTCTGGAAAATGGGCATTTCCCTCCTAATAAGTCGCATGATAAGGGCAATGTGCCATTACCTAGCAACCCCAGTGGAGCCCTGCTGTCTCCTAGCAATCCGAACTGAGTTCCAGGACCGTTACCGCTGTACAATGGCTGCTGGATGAGACGTTTTGTTGTTGGCTTACCATCCAGAAACCACTTGCTGCATTCTTGTTGTTTGTGCAGGAGGCTCTACTAATGCTTTTCGAATATGTGCAGTTGCAGAAATGCGCATCTGTTTGTGGCTATTTTCACATGTGAGTGTAAACGTTGGGTTAGAGGTGTGGCCAGCAGCAGCTTTATTTGCATTTAAAGTTACAGGAGGCCCAAAAACAGCTGATTCTGATAAAAATCTCATTATCTGAGTGATTTTGTACCAAAAATGTGGTGAACATGTTTTGTATAGCCAACAGATCCTAGCCTATTCAAGGAATGTTGAACTTCAACAGGTTTTCTCTGTTTCAGCACTTTTTCCTGGACAGACTACAAACATGGCCTCCATCGCGCCGTTCAGCCGCAGGCAGTGGGCATCGCAGTCACTCAGGGTCACGGCCAAAGAGCTGTCCATCGTCTCCGCCCGGGGAAAAAACACCGCCATCGCAGAGCGCTTCTCCAAGTAAGTCCTCCTCATAGCAAGACTTTTTCCTCCACTTTACAAGTGAATTAATCTGCCAGTGGAACTAGAACTTTTCCATCAATATTAAATAATTATTGACTTAAAAGAAGCTCCTATCCACTGCAGAGCTACTTGTTAGTTTCATCTTATTTGAAGTTTACGAAGATATTTGCTCTGGAAATTAGACCAGAAATACTTGGTAAGGTTTTGTTTTTGCAGTGTAAACTTCTGGTTCTGATCCAGGAGTTTAATAATTCACCAGCAGTTGAACCGTCGTGTCGCTCTGAACTCCTCAGCTGCTGAAACTGAATCTGATTCTGCTGCTCAGCTGCTTTCATTTCCCTGTTTGCTCAGTTTTACTCAGACTTCATCAGCACTTTCTATTTTAAAACAATTTTGTATCCTAGTAAATATTTTGATATTGTTTGATAATATCAATCTGGCACCATTCAAGCCTCTCCAGCTACATGTCAAGTTGCCTCCTGACCTGCATGTCGGCGTACGAATGAGTGCATTCATCGTTTGTTTTTCTTATTTAGCTCTGATTTCTAGAAGAACAGTGGCTACAAGGGAGTAATGAGACCAGGCCAAGAAAGAAAAGCAACATTCAGAGGAAATGTTAGCAGAATTGAGAGAGGAAATGTTGTAGTGATATGAGAATAGAGTCATGGTAATATGGGAACTCCAGACACAATAAAGCAACGTTGAAACTCCGGTAAAATGAGGAATGTTGAGCATCTTGTAGTCGTACTTTGGTCTCAGTTTTACAAATGAGAAAATACTTAATCCATTAACACATCAACATCAGATTACGTTGACTTTGTCTCGTTTTGTGTGGTTTTTTTTGTTTTTTTTTTATCTTAGCCTGGCCCTAACGTGTTGCCTTTAAGACCAACGTATATGTAGCCAAATATTGAAAGGTCGATATTTGGCTACATATTGAGGTCAAATATTGATCTTAATATTTAGTGGAGGTTGTTTTCCTCTGTTCCTGTTTTTTTTTTGGTTTCCTCTGGTTTCCCAGTAGCTGCTGCGTCAGTTTTCACGGCGTTTCCAAAGAACTTGACATGTTTAACATTTGAGAAGCACAAACTCACAAAGATTAATGGAAGAATTGACATGAAGGACAATAGAAAAGTCAGGAAAATAGCTGCTATTGTCACAGAAATATAACAATTTTGTCGGGTTTATGAATTAACTGATCTGGATACATATGTAAACAAAGCAAAAATAACTTTTATTACCTAAAAGTGGTAAACATCACTCGGTTTATTTTTTCATCAGTTTGTCTTCGGTCTGGTGTTTGCAGATGCAACATTCAGACATTTTGTTTATATCTGAAAAAAATGGTGTAAAATGTCACAATATTTTAAATGGGGAAATGCATTGAAGAGACTTTCCAACTTTATCATGAATATATTTAAGTTTAACTTGATTATTTAACACAAGTAAACTTAATTTGATTACTTGTGACTAATTAATGCAATGCATTTAAGTTTGATTACCTGTTTTTTGGGGGGTTTAGTTTGTATTGCAATCGTTTGGTATGGAAAATGAATAATGTCTTAACACACTTTGGAAAAATCCAGAAGTTTATAATGAGGACCAACAGTTGACATATTATTGTTGTTTATTTTAATTTGTGAAATGACTTTGTGTTTTATTTATTTTTAGAAAACCCAGTTTTCCGTTGGTAGAGAAACGCATCATTTTCTGACTATATTTCCGTTGCCAGTGTTTTTCCAGACATGGAAATTACTTCAGGCAACTTTTAAAAACTTTTCCGTTATTTTAAAAACTGCCTAGCAACCGGTTGCTCCAGTTTCTCGGGTTTATAAACTTTATTTTATAGAAGTGCTTCCTGTTGGTTCTTAAAGTGGCTGCAGTTTCTCCTTCTTGCCACTAGGGGCCACTATTGCTCTGCTTGCAGATGCAGCAGTTTGTACAAAACCACCCGACAAACTGTTGTTTTAAATATTTGTATTGCTTCGTGAGCAGATTGAGAGACATGGAAGGTCCATTAATCATTTTAGAGCATTTAAAGTGAGCCTTTTTTTCTAAGCCTTCAAATGTATGTAAAACTGTTCTAATTCTAGTAAAAAGGTTAATTTCTCCTATATTTTAAGTTTTTTCTGCTACCAGTGGTCTTTATTTGCAGTATTCAGACAGGAACATGTCAAGGACTAATGGCTTCCATTTGAATTGAAAGCAGTCGGTGAAACCAGATATTCCTCCATGTTTCTGGGATTTTTAATTCAAAAAAGTAAAATAAAAGCTGCTCAGACATCCATGACATTCAAAAAACCTCCAAAATGCATAAGCTGAAGGAAACTCTGGAAGAAATCTAAATTAATCAAATAAAAAAGTGCAGAAAAAGTTGGCTGGAAAAAAAATCTTAACTGTCAAGTAATGTAAATATTGGCCACATTCACTAATAAAAGGTCCAGATGACGTCTTTACGATAATAAACATGTAAATTCCCTAATAGTTCCACAATATATTCAACAAATTTCCTTTAGTTTATCGCTTCAGTCATCTTAAAGTTGCTGTTTTTTCTTTTTTTTTTTTTTTATTTGGACGTCACCTAAAGTCTGGAAATGATCTTTGGATCCGCTGCTTCTGGTCGCCATTGTCCATTAATGTCTGCCATGTTTTTTCCTCCAGGTACCAGATGGCAGCAGAGGAGGGACGTGCAGAGAAGAAAAAAATGGTTGGTGATGAGCTTTATTTTTAATTGACACATAACTTTTGGACCTTTAAAATAAAAGCTTGTCATTTTTGTTACATTGAAAAAACACGAAATCTTAGCAAGTATTTTTGGTCTAGTTTCTAGTGCAAATATCTTATTACACTTGAAAAAACAAATTAACTTGGAAGTAATTTTTCATCTTATTTTAAGTAAATAATTCTGTAATATTGACAAAAAGTAGTTTTTCTACTGTCAGATTATTTCACTTGTAACAAGGAAAAAATGTTGTTACAAGTGAAATAATCTGCCAGTGGATGTAATACGTTTTCATCAATATTATTTCATTGAATCAATTTCCGATATCTTGCTGAAAAGTTCTTTGTAAGTTTGTTTTATTGCAAGTGTAGCCAGATATTTACACTAGAAACTAGACCAAAAATACTTGCTAAGACTTTGTGTTTTTGCAGTGCAGTTTTGCTAGCTCGACAAATTTGACTGGCAGCCAATCGGACAGATAAATAAATCATTTTAACTTGTTTCTTAATTGAATTACAGATTCTATTTTATAAGAAAAGAATGTTGTTAAATGAAAAGTGGAAAATTGAACAAATTTGACACTAAATGGCAAAAATTTAAGGAGTTTTTTTGCCTTAATGCAACCCCCCTTTTTTTCTTTAGTATATTTACTATTTTTTATTAAAGTTTTGCATGTTTGGTTCTCAAACATGCATCTTCAACTGCATTGTGCATACAACATGTTTATGTTTTACCTTTATTCTGTATGCAAAAATATCGATCAGAAAAACTTATGACTAAAAAAATATATATTTTTGTTATCTTCCCTTTTGAGGCCTCCACTTTGAAAAACATTTTGTTTTTAGATGGCTGATAAAATTATAACCAGTAGTGCTGCTTCAAAAGCAGCTGATGTCGCTCAAAGTTCAACGACCTCGGAGTCGCCGACTCCCAACAGCTTTTTCTTCATCGACATGAAGCTGCAAACAACAAGTTTATGTTTCCACCATAACAAGATGGCCGCTTCCCTCGACCTCTGTGGTTCTGACTCGCCCGGCTGATTCGCGTCAGAGTGAAAACCGTCCTGAAACGGATCGTTTTTTGCACACAGCTAGCTCGGCCTGTGGGCTGTCAGCTGAGCCACAATCAGCACATCGTCGGGTCAGCTGAGGCTTCGTCTCACAAGCAGCCAGTTGAACGGTTTTGTTCTGATGGGTGAAATTAACCAGTCGGTTTTAATTATTGCTACAAAACTCTTGAGCTTCAAAATGAAGCTTAAAATACTTTTTATAGATCAAAGTACTACGGTAGTTGCACTGGCAGATTATTTAACTTGTAACAAGACACTTTTTCCATGTTATAACTTATGAAGTAGTGCTTTTTCATCAATATGAAGGTATTATGGTAACACTTTATTTGAAGTTATGTGCATAAGACTGACATGACACTGTCATAAATATGACATAATGCCTGTTATGAACATGAAGGAGTCTTTATGAATGTCTGACTGTTCTCATGAAGTGTCATTTGGTAAATAATGACACTTTTAATGCAAAGTTGCTTTAAAAGTCCATTAAGTCCCATATTTGCATTTAAGTGTCACTATTTACCAAATAATGCAAAGTTGACACTTTTAATGCAACTTTTAAAGCAACTTTGCATTAAAAGTTGCATTATTTACCGAATGACACTTCATGACAACAGTCATAGACATTCATAAAGACTCCTTCATGTTCATTACAGGTGTTATGTCATATTTATGACAGTGTCATGTCAGGCTTATGCACATAACTTCAAATAAAGTGTTACTGGTATCATTTATTCCAAACAAGCTGCTATATCTTAAAGTTACTTGTAAGCTACTTTAGTTATTTCAGGTGTCGTAAGATATTTGCACCAGAAACTAGACCAAAAATACTTGGTAAGATTTAGTTTTTTGCAGTGCAGCGTTTACTATGAGGCAGTTCTCCAAATATCGTCTCGCAACATAAACCTAAATGTGAACTGGAAGACTCATTAGAGCCTGATTTATCTGCACACAGTCACCTGGTTCTCAAAACAACTTAAGTTTTAAATGTTGCAGTCCGTTTTGTTTCAAATCTTGAAACGACTTCAGATTAACTCGGCTTGTGAGTTATGCCTGCTCATCTTGTCTGAGTTTGTGTTGGAGTTTGAAGAAGTCACAGATGGGATGTTTTTTTGGTTTTTATTTAAAATACAAGTCTAGAAAGCTGCAGGTTTTCTCCATTTCAACACATCTGTCTAATCTGACAGCAGCATGTTTATTTAGAGGCCTAAATGGAAAAGGTTTGCTGCAGATGTTCTACATACTGCTGTCATTGTTGCCTTTAACTTTAAGTTTACATTTGCTTTCTCACATTTCTCCCGTCCGAAGCCATTGTGTTTAAATTAAATAATTTCCAAAGGAGGATTATCAAACATCCAGATTCAGGATCTCTGCTGTTCTTGGAGGTTTTCTGCTGTTTTTGTTTCCCCCCCTCCAGGTTTCCAGCGTTACCTTTTCCTCATTTCCTGGACTTTTTTTTTTTTTTTTTCTCACTGAATGTCTCTGTTTCTGATTTTCTCCCTCCTGCCTGCCTTCACCTCCCCCGCGCTTCAGTTTCCTTCTTCCCTGCGTGTTGTAGGGGGTGGGCGAGTTGCTTCATGCTGCTTCATTCTGATCATTTCTCAAGCCTTTCACATCTGGGGCGGCTTGTGGGGTTTTCCTCCCGCAGACACGGCGTTTTACACGACCGCGCGTCGGGAACCGGACAACCGGGGCGTCCGCATCACTCACAGGTTTTTACATCTCTGCTTTCCATCTATTAGAAAGTTTTTCTCCTTTCTTTTTTTTTTTTTTTAACTAAGTCTTGCAGCTGCAAAGTCATGCTGAGCAGCTCACAGCTTTTCTTTTTTTCTTATTTGAGTTTTTAGTTTGTGGTTTCTGTTTCCTCTTGTCTTTTCCTCCTCTGCAGACTTTCTTTTTCGCAAACTCTGACTAAAGTTTGAGCTGCTTTTAGAGAATCAGGTGGTGAAAGTCCAACGCTGATGAACATTATTGAGCGAGTTGAACCCTGACGCCTGGATTTCTGACTACCAAGGTTTGGGTTGATAATGAGTCATGATGGACTGTTTTGTTTTAGCTGGCAGAGAAAAATGAGCCTCTCTGCTCCGTTTGAGTGCGTGTGCATCTGAAAGTTGTCTTTTTAATGCTGCACAGCTGTAATTTGAAGCTGATATGAAGATAATATTTGGTTTTGTTGATCTAAGAGATGCTGCAACTTCATCTGTTCACTGCAAATCTCCACATCTGCAGGCAGAGCGTCTTTGTGCGACATACTCAGAGGAAACAATACAGACTGTTAGCTCAGTTTGTTGCAGAGTAAAAGTATTTTAATGTTGTTTTTCTGCATGATCATTACACACGGCTGCAGCTTTTAATGGCGTCCAGATGAGCAGGAGAATTAAAAAGGCCAATAAAACAAAGCAGGAGCATGTTGGGGATGTTTAATGTGTTTTCAGTCGGGGTTTTATGGGACTAGACCAACACGAAGTGGTGCAGAAATGTGAAGTGGAAGTCGAATTATTCATGGTTTCTCCAACAATCCGGCGCAACAAATTGCGTATTTTTTAATCTCTGTTTAGATTCAGCTGTTCTGAGGAAAATATGGAGGATGGGAAGAGTTTGATACAGCTGCAAACCAAAACCAAACCCGAGTGCAACGATCATTGAAGCAGCCAGGAGGGACATGGTGACTCTGTCCCATCTGAGCTGTGGATCTCTGCAGCTCCTCCAGTGTGTTGCTATGGCATTAACACCAAAGTAACGAGACGTTTGCACCATGCTTTGGTTTGGAGGAAAACTATTGAAGCTGTAAAGAAAACAACATGGTCAGGTTACGTACCACAGAACTTCAAACTTATCAGTCTTTATGATCAACTTTTGGGTTCGTTTTAGTTTTCATGTTTGGTTTTTTTTATAATGACCACACATTTGGTCTTTTTTTTTTTTTTTTTTTTTAAAGGAGTGAAGGAGGCCATGGGAACATGGGAAAAGAGCTTGATGTACCCCTCCTATTGTAAAACATGGTGGTGGCAGCATCATGATGTTTGGATCAGGGCTGAAACAGTCGGATTCATTTGTGATTTTATTGAAATAATCAAACAAATTTAGTAATCCTTTAATTAATTAATTGGAGTATACAGACTGAAAAGACTATTTACAGAAAAATCAGGATAGTCAGAGCAGTAATTAAGCCAAAAATGTACAAAAAACATTTTGCATTTAAGAAATAAAAAGAAACTTAAAACTTTGTTCAAAATCTGCTAAATCTCCTACTAAGCACCTTTTGCTGTCTGATTATTATTTAATCCAAAAAACGATGAACAGATCATAAGTACACTGTATTGTTGAGTTGAGCAGAAGAAAGGGATGAAATTTTCATGTAAAAGTATGTTTTGTTTTTTTATAGTTGCAAATGAAGGAATAAAGGAACGCTATGTTTGGACTTTAGGTATTTTTTCTTATTTAAATAAGGAACTGAATTTTGTTTCTAAATGCATGATGAATTCAAGTTTACTTACTTTTTTAAAAATTTATTTTTCTAAAATCTAGAAATAATCTTTGGAACTGCATCTAAATGCATTTCTAATAGTCTATAAAATAAGCCTAAGTGGTTTAATGTGCCATTTTTCCAATTAGGATAATTGATTGCTAAGGTAATCAATTATTCTAGCTCTAGTTTGGATGTTTTTCTTCAGCAGGTGAGCTGATCAGAGTTGATTGGAAACATGGATGGAGATAAATATTGACTCCTTCCAGCAGAATGGCAGCCTTGAATCTAGAGCTACTATGGTAGCCTTAGTTTAGGTTTATATGAGGTTTATGAATCAACTTTCAGCCTCTTCTGCTGTGTGGATCTCGACTGGCTCTGGTAAAACGTGTGTCGACACGGTGGAGATCCTACAGAGATGCAGCTTCTTATGAAACATTCTTGAATGATGGAGTTTGAGGGCAAGTCGCAGCTGGTCTCGTGTATTTTGTTCCTGATTTTTCTGTGTTTAGTTGATGGAAATTTGATCTTTTGCACTTCACGTTGATCTAGTTTTTAAAAATAACCTTCTAGTTGGATCAAGTTTGATTCTCCAAGATTTTCCCCTCTGCTGATTCACTTCAAGATTGGATGATATGACTTATCAATCTTTTTTTTTTATATCCATATTAGATAAGATTTTAATTGTTTTTGAGTTTTTATTTCTTTCCAAAAAGAAAATGTACAAATTTCTAAAAGTGGCTTTTATTTCAATCATACCTTCTGTTAATAAGACCAGGATATTGCAAGAATATACTCATATTAGCAAATAAAGTTGCATTTTTACCAGAAAAAACATCAAAAAGTTATTTTAATAAGTATTAAAAATTTGGTGTAACCATTTTTTCTTCTAAATAAACTCTTCTTTGCACAATTGTTTCAAAAATCCTTCTAATTTAATGCTGATGTGTTAAAAAATGAAGTATTTCTATTAATAATCATTATTTAGTATAACTGCACAAAATGCTCAACATTCCTAACTTTTAGCTTTTCGTGTTTGAGTTCTCATGAAATTACTACTCTGTTCTCTGAATATTTCAACTTTAGTAAAATATAAAAATCTTAGCTTGACAGTTCTTCAAAAACAACAAAAAATATTTAATCTCTTGTTTTTACAACCTGAAAGTTTGTTAGCCAGAATTAGGATTAAGTTTTTGTTTCAGAAATGATTTGATGTACTTTCACTGCAAAAACACAAAATCTTACTAATTATTTTTGTCTACTTTCTGGTGCAAATATCTTAGTTTTATTTTAAGTGTACTAACTCACAACTAACTTTTCAGCAAAGATATCGCGGCTTGATTTAAGTAAATAATTCCTTAATGTTGATAAAAATGTGCTAGTTCTGCTGGCAGATTATTTTATTTGTATCGAGATATTTTCTCGTCTTATAAGTGAAATAATCTGCCAATAAAACTAGAACTTTTTCTTCAACATTAACTAATTATTTACTTGAATCCAGCTGCTATATCTTTGCTGAAAAGTTACTTGTAAGTTAGTTGTGCCTTATTTTACGTCTACTAAGATATTTGCACCAGGAACTAGACAAAGTATTGTAACTTGGTAATATTTTGTGTTTTTGCAGTCTTGGAGTTAAATACTTAAATCAGATGATGCATAATAAAGTGATCGATTAAAGTGGATGTTTTGCTGCTGTCTGCAGGTTGTGGAGCCTCTTCCATCCTCTCTGTCTGGTGGAAATCTGAGTGTTTTAAAGAAACGTTGGGAGCAGCAGCAGCAGCCGTCCACTTCCCAGAGCCACAGCAGCTCATCACCGCTCGCCAAACCCACGTCCCGTTTCCAGATCCAAACGAAGGTCCTGAGAGCTGCAGGATCCTCTCTGGAGGTTCACCCCGAGACCAGAACCGACCCGTTGACGGAGGAGGCCGAAGACCCGATGGAGATGGAGGCGAAGCCCGGCAGAAACCTGGAGGAGGAGCAGAAGGCCGCAGCAGCTGAGACGTCTGACATCGAGAAGCCCAGCGTTCCCATCAACAGTCTGAAGATGATGTTTGAGAGAGGAGACGCCCCCGACAAGGCGAGTCACTTTCCCTCAAACCGAAATCTGAGTGCGCAGTGAGATTGACATGAGCGCATGTATACACTTGGAGGTGACCTATTATGGTCAAAATATTTTAATGTCATTTTTTTTGTATAAAATTATTCTTAAATAATCAGATTTTAATCTGGTCAGTTTACGTTTACGCTTGTATATACAAGCGTATGTGTTTGAAAAGCAAAAGTACCAACAAGAATGCAGCAAACACTCTTACCATCCAGAGTGTTTACTTACTCTGGATGGTAAGTAAACACGCTTGTCTTTTCCAGCAGCCATTGTACAGAGCAGACAGCAGGAAAACCAGCTGACCAAATGTGCTGGAGTTCAGATCGGTTGCTAGGTAACGGGCAGAGCTATGCTGGGGTTGTTGGGTAATGGCGCAGTGCCTTCTGATTTGTGACGTTATATTCAGAAGGTTTTTGAAATGGTTCTCTTTTCCACAACATAAAAAACATTAACTTATTGCCAAAAATTTATTTCTTTTTTCTTTTTTAAGTATTTGGGGTGTTTTTAGAAGCAGTGAAGACCAAAATAGAAGCTCAATAACTGTGGATAAGTATACAAATGTTTACTTTTTAAATTTCAGGTCGTATTTCAACTTTTTTTGAGTGACTATTGAGTACAGAATATATAATAGTTTTATGTTTGAGTTTAAGAGACCCAGTTAAAACAGCTCAGGTCCCACGTGTTTTAAAAAGGAACGCTACACCACTGATTCAATCCAAAACGGATCAAAACTTCCTTCTTGTCAGAGCAACATTTTACAGATGATGCAATGCTTCTTCCGGCTTTCAAACCGTATGTGCAAGAGTCGACAGGAAGCGATTTAAAAAGTGAGTCGACGGGCTAATGTTTCACGTTTTCCTGACGCTAAAAATGCAGTTTAACTTATTGAAGCATCACAACTTTTTTTTCTGAGGTCTACTCTTTCCGGTGCGTTCACGCTTTCGGTCACATGGTGCAGCCTCGCTGCATACCCCTCTGCTTGAACACACACACACTGACTCAGCTGACAGCCAGCATCTTGAACCGACTCCTGCTTCACGCTCCCTCAGGCCGCTAATTGTTGATTGTTGAGCATAAAAAAGAAGGAATTTACCATCCAGTCATGTGTTTTCTTTAAGGCATTGCAAAATGTTGTTGCATTAGATGTAAAAACGTGGTGCAATGCTGGTGGTTTTTCTAACTTCTGCAGCCGGTCGGCGGTGGATCAAATAAAGTCTTGATTAACTAATCAGATAAACTATGCATGATGTGAAACAGATCTTTCATTTATATGCAAAGTCTTTCCTTTAGCTAAATTGCCTCTTAGGTGTATTCTAGCTGTAGGTTACGTGGTTTTCTGAACTGGAAAGTCTGCAAAGTTTTTGTAAATGTTGCAATTCAAAGCTAACCCAACTTGGTTTGAGATATTTGTTTTTCCCCCTCTAAAGCTTAATTTGTTGAAACCTTTTCTTTCACCTGTCAGTTGTGAACATTTCCACTGCAGGGTCCAAAGCCAGGCTGATTCAGTAGATGGCAGAAGGTTTGGAAACAGATTTTTCCTTCCAGGCATCAGCAGAATGTGACTCAAATACAGGGAATTAAGCCAGGTTAGCCTTAATATCCAGTTGTTTTATAGCAGTTATGGTTTAAAAACAAAGTGCTGTCCCTCCAGACTGTAGAAATGTGAAAGTGGAGTGTTTTCTAAATAATTTTCAGTGTTTTTTGTAAGAAAATAAAAAGCTACAGCTACAGAAATGACTTTAACCCTCGACTCTCACACAGCGGTTAGTCTTTATATCTTAGGTAGAGTCACTCCAAATCAGTGGTAGGACCTGTTAGTTGTGCTAACACTAAAGAACTAAACATAAAGCGCAATACGCTAGAAACATTGTACTTAGCTAAAGCGCTAGCACCCACTAGGTATCAATGACTCGTGTTATTTTGCACTGAAACAGGTCAAACTTACTACATGCGTATCAGGAAGTGATTCTTTGGAACAAACCTTTCACTCGTGATTTCAGCTTTGTAATGCGTATTGTTAACTGTCAATTTTACATGCAGCACAATAGTAGATTTTAATCTGGAAACGGAACAGTCTTCACCCTCTTCAAAGTAAAAGCATGAATATAAACCTCTTGAATAATTCTTAAGTCGATGACGAACCTTTTTTATTGAGTTAAAAGTTTACAAAACAGCAAGGTAAATGTCGCTTTAGAATTAGAGCAACAAATAAAACCTTTCATTTTTAATTTAAAAAAAACTTTACAAGTTTTGTCAACAATTTTGGCCCTAATCGATTAGAGTATATGCAGATGATACTTTAGTTTGGTCATAATTTTCTCTTCTGTCCATATTTTACCTCCTTACTCCTGATTTTACTCTCCACATCCCACCAAACTCCATGAAGGCTTCTGAAACATTAGCTGGGAACACGCTGGGGGTCTGGGAGGCTTTTTGCTAAATGTCTTTTTTTGGACTCCATGATCCAGATCAGCGTTTGCGATCGACACAATGGCCTCCACTGTATGACCGAACTCCTCTGCCGCTTTGTTGAGCTTCAGAGAGTGGATGATGTAATGCTGCAGGCTCCTGACTGCAGACAGCTGATCTGTTGCCTCTTCAGACCATCTTCCTCCCCCTCAAAAGGCCAGAAAAGCCCCTCCTCCTCTTCCTCATCATCAATCAGCCCTGAGTTTCTCTCCCTCCTCGTCAATCTAAACCCTGTTTTTCCTCTCCGGCCGTCCCTCCCTTCTGGTGCTGCTTTTGGTAACAACAGAAACTTTTCTTTTCCACTCTGGTCTTGTTGAATCAACCTATCGGATATTTATGAGAGCATATTGGGGCTAGGAAGGAATATTTAAATTACAAGAATAAAGTCGTAATTTTATGAGCAAAGTCCAATATTGCAAGAAAAAGCTGGCAAATTAAATCGTATTACGTGAATAGTCATAATATTATTGGCACAAAATTGTATAAAAAGTAAAAATAATACTTGTCTTTATTACTGTTTTTGTCATATTACAAAAATAGTCATATTATTAACGTAGTCATGTTATGTCGTAATGTTTCAAAAATAGTTATATTGCAAGAGTAGTTCTAGTATTGTGAGAAACTCAACATGAAAAGTCGTAATATTACTGAAATGGTACAATAATGCGAGAAACTCAATATGAAAATAGTGGTAATACAAAAATTTGTAATACAAGTCAATAATTTAATTTCTCTTTGGGATCAATAAAATATTTTAGAAGTTATATAAGTATAACTTATAGAGGTATGTTATGAAAATAGTTGTAATATTACGACTATTCTCAGAGTGACAACAGAACAGTCATAATACAAGAATAAAGTTGTACAATATTGGAATGAATTGGTCGTTTTATGACGACTCCTACATGGAAAATAAATGTTAAAAAATGAATGTGGACTGTGGCACATAGTGAAGTTATATTTTATCGGTTTTACTGGACTACTTAATCTGAACACATTAGGTAGTCTGTCAAATTGTTAGCATCAAACTATCAGTAGGAGGATTTTAAAACTATTGCACAAAAATAGTTTTGAAAGAATCTCAAACTAAACAAGCTCATCATGTCGGATCTTGGTAGCTAAGATTTTATTTTCTAGTAATTTTACAATTTTCTTCTGATCACATTGTGTTCATTCTGCTAATAATACAACTTTACTCTTGTAATTTAAAACAAACATCTTAATTTGGCCCTAAGGTTACTCTATAAATAATGATTTGACTTGAAAGGAGGCGCTGGTCACTGCTGTCAAACCAGGCTGCAGGATAAGTTTGTTAGGTTATTTTAATATTTCCAGTTCTGCGTTAAATCAGTGAAGTCGTCTCCCCTGTGTTCCAGTTTCATTCCAGTTCTGCTGATTTAGTTTGAGTTTCCCAGCAGTTTTAATCCTCCCAGTGGAAATTGTGCAACTTGGCATCAATCAAACTGAATACGCTGGAACAAAGAAGCTTGAAGTGAGGAGCGCAACTCCTCTGCAAAATCAGAATCCAGCGAAGATTAAACATTTTTCGGGAGTTTGATGAGTCACTGACGACCTCTACAAGGAGGGAAAACCCCAAAAAAGGCTTCGCTGAAGAAGATTGTTGTTCAAAATGATGTCTAAGTATATATATAAAAAGTTGAGTGGAAGGAAAAAGTGTGGTAGGAAAAGATAACCGCAGCCTTGAGAGGATTGTTGTGCAAAATCCTTTCAGGAATTTGAGACTAATAGTTGTTTCACCATAGTTGCAGCTTCTGAGATGTACCATTTTATATCCAGAGGATGGATCTAACGGTGTTTTATAACTCTGCTTTAAGCGTCTCTGCGTTTTCCCCTCACCTGTCTGCTTTGTTTCTTAGTTTTCATGACGCTCTTAGATCTCCAACAAACCTCAGAATAACAGCTGGGATTAACCAGAACATAAACTGCAGACTAATTAGACTTCTGAAAGAATCAGAACAGAGAATCAATAAAAACACATCAAGTGCCGTTTGATTTTATTTTTAAAAACTGAAAACTATCATTTTTTCTTTCTAAGTTGTCATTTTGATTTATGATATAACATACAAAGAAAGTACAAACAGTTCAATGGATGTGAATGCATGTTCAAGGCACAGAGTGAAAATGGGCGACTATAAGAGAGAAGGAAATGTTTTAAAAACTTTTTTTTTTTAAAAGCACATAATCTTTTTATATTTTGGATTAACGGATTCATCTTCTACCAAAACGTGACTGCTTTATTAAAAATATTGTCTAATTGGTCCATTTCTGAAGAGAAAAAAACAAAAGTCTTAAATGTTTTCTCAATTTGACATTTTGGCACTAATGACAAAAAGTTGGAACATCCCAATTTTGTTTTAAAAATAAGGTTTTGGTAAGATTTTGGTTTTGCAGTGAGCAAGTGAAACTAGAACTTTTTCATAAATATTCAACACGTTTTGACTTAAAGCTCCTATTTCTTGCTGAAAAGTTAAAGTTTTTGTCGCATTTCAGGTGTGCTCAGATATTTTTCACTAGAAGCTACATAAAGAGTAGTTGGTAAAGTTTTGTGTTTTTGCAGTGTGTTTGGTTAAATCAACTCATTTGATCCTGGATTTTGCAGCTAATCATTTTTGAAGCATTTGGCTTGTTTGGGTCCAGACTCTTCATCTGCTCTTCCTCCTCCTCTTCTCTAAACATCCCTCTCTCGCCCCTCTCTCTCCCCGCATGGAGTCGGCAGATGCTCTGAAATTAATTGACCCTCCTCCCTCCCTGACGGACCCCGTCTCCTCCCCTCCATTACTCCCAGAGTCGCACCCCGTACCAGCTGCTCCTGCTGTCCCACATCACTCCACCCAGTCTGATTCCCTCTAAAGCCGGTTTCATTT
Source organism: Xiphophorus maculatus (assembly GCF_002775205.1). Classification (NCBI taxonomy): domain Eukaryota; kingdom Metazoa; phylum Chordata; class Actinopteri; order Cyprinodontiformes; family Poeciliidae; genus Xiphophorus; species Xiphophorus maculatus. The sequence continues at coordinate 28,926,818 of NC_036443.1, forward strand.
TAATAACACCACCTCAGCCACTCCCTCCTTTTGAACACCTGCTCCCCCCGTCGCCTCTTCCTCCCGGTCCGACGCAGACCCTAACCCACATCTCCATCAGAGCCACAGCGACCCTCTTCCTCCTCGCCGCTTTACCTCCTGCTTTGTCTGCGCTGAAGGTAGCTATTGTGTTTCTCTCTCAGGTTCATGATTTTCTTTCTGTAAAGTTCCTCTGTTGGACTTTATCAGTTGGGTTTTTTATCTGGGAGCGTTGCTGCGTCTGCAGACTGAACTGTCCTCTTTGTTGTGGTTCGGCTCGGAGTAAACTGTGTGTTTATGCGAGGCGGGGAGCGGTCCGTCTGTCCGTCTGTAGCAGAGCTTTAATGGGGTTCGGATTAGCATCGCATCCTTTGTCTGGCCGGTGCTGCTTGTTTACACTGACACCCCCCGTGTGTTTATGCATGTAAACCATCATCAGACCCCCGCTGTCGACCCAGCAGAGCTCCACCCGGGCCGCTGGAATTGATCCATTGTTCTGGCGTTGTCTTCAGTTTAATATCTGCCCTAGATCTGTTGTTCTTCAGTAATTTTAAATACAAAGCCAAAAAATGCAATTGCTTACTGGACCATTGTAGATTGAAAAAGAGTCAATTTCCACCAAAAAAACGCAGAAATTTTCTACAAAGAAAACAAGAAAATCTGAGCTAAATAAGGGGGATCATTTCCTTGAAAAAACAAAATACGGATTAAAACATTTTTTGGAAAAACTCCTGCATTTCAAAAATGTTTTTGTGTTTTTTTTCTTTTAACTCCAAAATTTTGAGATTAATTTCACAAATTTTACGGGGGAAAAAACTTGAACAATCCAGAGTTTCAAAAGTCAAATATTTGAAAACTGTTGACTTTTGAAACAGAAATTTTTACAATAATTTCAGAAACTTTCTAGAAAAAGCATGGAAAGGCAATAACTGCCTAGAAAAAAATCTCATTCATCTAAAATATTTTCTAGAAGAAAATTTCAAAAGTCAAAATCTTTGAAAACTGACTTTTGAAACAGAAATATTGAGATTAATCTCAGAAATTTATTTAAAAAAAACCATGAATATCTGAGCTCAAAATTGATGTGCTATAAAAAACTTAAAATTTTCTCTTTTTTTAGAAAACTAGTTTGAAAATTCAACATATTTTGCTTGTTTTTTTTTTCTTTTTGATTTCTGAAATGGATTTTAAAATTTTTGATTTTTGCTAGAAAATTTCTAATGTTTCAAGCTTAAATCTTGTCTTTTCTAGAAAATTTCTGAGAATCAAAGTATTTAAATTTTTTTCCCTATCTAATGTATTTAATTCTGCTGACACAAAATGTTACATTTAAATTTTTATTTATTTATTTTTTAATTTATTTTTCTCCTTTTTGTATTGTGGAAAAACAGTCGGTCCTTTTGAGACGAGAAAACACATTTTTAAGAAAATGGCTGCTAATCAAATAATCGTTAATCAACCGATGAGATCATTTCACTTTCGATTAACTCATTAATGACTTTCTTCCTTTCCTGCTGAAGGATTTATAAGGACACAATGTTTATTAATGTTTAAAAATCAAACCATTTATTGAGCTGAAGATGCGACTCTGAAGCCCTTTGTGTTGTTGGTCAACATTCGAAACCTGACTGATTCTTCCCTGCTGACCTCTTGACCCGACCATCAATCGGACCGACGACGTCCTGAAACCAAAACCATTTGTACTTTTTTCACTGTCAAAGTTTTACTGCCGACAGCAGAGAGTCGAAGACGAGCAGCATGCTGCTCTGCTCCAGACAAGTTGACGCTCATCTGACTTTGATTATGCAAGACGTACTTTCACCTCCAGCTCATCCATTCCTTCCAGCCTGACACGCCGCGGCCTGCAGACGCCCTCAGCGAACAGCTCAGGTGTGCAAACCAGAGGCCGAAATGGAGCTCAGACTCAGAACGTTGGCTTCAGAGGTCAGGGGTCAATCCTCCCGAGCGAGTGTCGGACATGTGATGCTTGTAGACGGAGGATGAGACGCCGGTTTGTTCTGTTGTGTAATCTGAGCTGCAGAGTTGGAGGGAGGCCAGCATGAGCACCTCAGAGTGCTTAGTCTCACCACATTAACCGTTTCCTCTTTTATTAGCAGACCGCTGCATGCACTGCTCTGCTTGTTGGGTGCATGCCTCAGAGACATGCCGGATTTTTCCATTAAGTTGCACAATAAAAGCATTTTAATTCAAGCAAATCGAAGTCATAGCGCTGCGGAAAAGAGAGAATATGCTGTGAAACTGCATATATGTATGTAAGCAAATGATAATTTGTGGTGTGTGGGTTTAAATGTCAAACAAATTTTTAAAGTATGTTTGGTCTAATCTGTAGTGCAAATATCTTTGTATACTTGAAATGACAAAACTTATTCCAGCAAGGTACATTAGCTCTGGTACAAATAACAGTATACTTTATCAGACAAAACTAACTTATAAGTAACTTTTTAGGAACTTGTTTCAAGTCAGTAATTTCTTAATATTCATGAGAAAGTACTAGCAAGAAGTGAAATAATCTCCAGTGGAGCCAGACATTTTTCTCAGAACTATGTAGTACTTTGTCAATAATAAGGAATTATTCACTTAAATGAGCTTCTATTTCTTGCTTAAAAGTTACTTTTCAGTTAGTTTTGTCTTCTATCAAGTGTACAAAGATATCTGCACTAGAAACTAGAACAAAAATACTTGATTTAGTTTTTGTGGTGCAGAGTTGAGCACATCCCAGAATACAAATAAAGTGAATGTGAGACTTAAACACACGCAGCACTATTTTACCTCACTTAAATAAATATATGCACAAAAAGACAAAATCTTACTAACATTTTGTGTACGAGTATGCAGTGAGACTGTTGAGTGCATATATATATATATATATATGTAAGCAAGCAATATTATGTGGTGTTTTAAGTCTGATAGACCACAAATATTTGCTGCAAAAACTAAATTTTACCAAGTATTTTTGGTTTTATTTTGAGTGCAAATATCTTAGTACACTTGAAATGAGACAAAAGTAACTTTTCAGCAATAAACAGGAGTTGGTTTTAAATCAATAATTCCTTAATATTCATGAAAAGCACTAGGTATAAATGATATGATCTGCTAGTAGACCAAGACATTTCTTCCACTATATCTGATTCCTAAATATTGATGAAAATGTACTAGACTTAAAACAAGCTCTTATTTCTTGGTGAAAAGTTACTTTTAAGTTTTGGCTTATTTCAGGTGTGCCAAGATATTTGCTGTTAACAAGAGACCAAAAAGATTTTCCTTTTGCAGTACCTTGAACGAATGTTTGAGACTTAAATGAACACACCACAAATTGTTTGCTGAAATGTATGTATGCGCTCAGGTCAGTCTCACTGAAACTGATTTCTTTTCAGTGAACTTTGGGGTTGAACTAAAACAAAAAGTGTTTAATTTAGGTTATTTGGGTCCATCTCTGGACAGATGGGGCGTCTGTGTCTCTGAGCTCTTAAGGGGATTAAAGCGGCTTGGTTTGAACTGGACCGGCAAACACTTGATCTCACCTTTGTTGTTCTCGACTCATCTTTTGCTTTTTTTTTTTTTTTTTCTCCGTCTAATTCTGAATCAATCCGTCTGGAAGGGCAGACGGAACCACTTCCCGTCTCTTTGCTCAAGTGACTGAAACATGTGAGGGTCAAACGGCCGCCGTCGCCGCTCGGCTCGCCGTCTAATGTCTAACACAATCCTGTTTTGTTCTTTCAGGGATCCAAAGAGCAGACGAGTCGAGGAAACGCCGGAGATAACTCCTCCAACATGGACCAGCTACTAGGAGGTACATGGATAATTGTTGTTAATCATCTTTATAGCTGGAAATTTGACCTAAGAATTATGTTTGCCTGCGTTTCTTTAAGAAAATCCCAGCGTACCTAGAAGTAAAAGCTGGAGAACTGGAGCAGAACTTCAGTTCTTTGAATGATCTTCATGGTCCTGTGTTCTTAAAATGGCTTTTTAAATTAGTTTTTTATTTATGTTCTTGTAAAATAAATCTTTGCACCTCCAAAAACCAGAACCATTACTCTTTTCACTTTGCTGCACTCACCACCAGAGCTGAAACTAAATCTAAATCTATTTTTGTTTCCGCAAATGACATTATTTTTTTGTATACTCCATTTAATGATTAATTGATTACTAAATTAGTTGAAGATTATTTCAGTAACTGATTAATCACGACCAGCAGGGCTGAAACTGCTGTGAATATCTTGGTTTTTTTCAGCAAATAGCTTCTTTTTAGGCCTGTATATTCCAGCCGACGATTAATTCAGTTAACTAGAGTCAACGATTAATCCAGCTAATTGATTAATCATGAACTGGAGTATACAGATCTAAAATGAGGCCATTTGTTGAAAAGAAAAACAACTTTTCAGAACATTTTCAGCTCTGCTTGTTGTGATGAATCTGTTATTAAAATAATCAACTAATTTAAAATTAGCTAACTATTTTATTAATCGATTAATCACGACCAACTCGATTAATCGCTCCAGACCTGGTTTCTGTCAAAGTCTTCCCAGGACATTTTTATATGCCTACAATGATCCAGTGAAATCTTCTCTTGAAGTTCTGAACTCTGTAGAACTTCTTGGGAAATCTGTGCTCTCCTCACTTCCTTCGGATGGATTACATCCTTCCCAAAATTCAGAAGGGGGTTCAGAGGTGACAAACGGTGCTCTGTTATCAGCAGATTGCTTAAAATGGGGACAGGAAACGGCCCAAAATCCTGCTTTCCTCTACAACTGCTGACCTTGTGTTCCTGTTGGTGCTGCACTCAGTCTGAACTGGGAGGAAAAACAATATCATAACCTTGTTTTTATCTTGAGCAACATTCCTGACGGGATCTGAACTGGGGGGAAAAGAGCAAATGATGTAGAGCTGAATATGTGATGTTTTCCACGCCTGAAGGGGAGAAACTGGAATGTTTTACTGGTTTAAGTGGATAAAACTGGACATGTCAAAGTGGTCTTAATCTAGATGACTTTAACATTTTATTCCTGTGCTTCCACAGATGGAAGTCTTGCTGAATCCACTCCTCTCCGTGACAGGATGGCCCTCTACAAAGCTGCCATCTCCAAACAGGATGTGAGTATGCATGTTTATCCCGCTGGTGCCTCCAAAAACTACTGGCATGTTGAGGAGAAAGATTTACACTGGAATTGACAAAAAAAAATGTTGAAACTGATTGGGGATTAAGCAATAATTATAAGGGTTCAAATAATTCACACATTCCTGGTGGTTAAATGCTACTTATTAGTGTGTTGTGAGAAATTACTATTGGTAGCAGCATATTGAGTTGAATGAATATTATATCCAACAAGCCTTGAATTATTACTACTAAAGCTTTGTGGCAATTGTTCCAATAAGTTGAGCATGTAAAGCAAATTATTTGAATAAACTAAACAGAAGCAAATTTTCTTTTTTCTTCTTTTTTGGCAATTACTGGCTGAAAGGTTAGCCACAAGCTAGCTAAGCTGAGAGGGATGTAGCCACCAGCTAGCTGAGCTGAGGTGGAGTTAGCTATGAGCTATGGGGGAGTTAGCCACCAGCTAGCTGAGTTGATGGGCAGTTAGCCACCAGCTAGCTGTGCTATAGGGAGTTAGCTACGAGCCATGGGGGAGTTAGCTATGAGCTATGGGGGCGTTAGCCACCAACTAGCTGTGCTATAGGGAGTTAGCTATGAGCTATGGGGGAGTTAGCCACCAGCTAGCTGAGTTGATGGGCAGTTAGCCACCAGCTAGCTGTGCTATAGGGAGTTAGCTACGAGCCATGGGGGAGTTAGCTATGAGCTATGGGGGAGTTAGCCACCAGCTAGCTGTGCTATAGGGAGTTAGCTTTGAGCTATGGGGGAGTTAGCCACCAGCTAGCTGAGTTGATGGGCAGTTAGCCACCAGCTAGCTGTGCTATAGGGAGTTAGCCACCAGCTAGCTGTGCTATAGGGAGTTAGCTATGAGCTAGCTGAGCTTAGGGGGCATTTGTGATGCGTTAGCTGAGCTGATGGGAAGTTAGCTCAGTCTTTTTATTCTACTGATATAAAAAAAATTTCAAAAATGTTTGCCAGACTATCTTAAAAAATCCATCGAATAAAATCACATTTTGAGTCATTTGTAGCTGAAAGAACTGAATTTAATTAGAAAACAACTTTTATGGTAAGATGCTTTACATCTTAAACCGTGTAAAATTCATCTTTTGTTTTTGTTTCGTTTGATTAAAAAAATTTACAAAAGGGACCATGAGTCTTTACCCCATGTGACCACTTGGTCTCACACACAGTTTTCAGAAAACATCATGGTAATTCTTTATTAATCAAGCTAAACTGTAGTTCACATCAGTGTGAGAAATGGGTTTCATGTGGAGTATTTGGTATCTGAACCTCCTCTCACCTCTTGTTTTGCTCTCAGAGCGATCATCTGGACGGGTTCGGTGGGAAACAGAAGGAGAACGTCCCTCCATGTTCTCTGGAAATGGTGAGATTTCAATCTTTCCTTCTCGCTTCACTGCAAACACACACAATCTTGCCAAGTATTTTTGTGTAGTTTTTAGTGCAAATATCTTCATACATTTTAAAATAAAGCAAAACTAATTTACTAGTAACTTTTCAGTAAGAAGTATAGGTTTGTTTATAAATAGTTCCTTAATATGTAACATTGGAAAAATGTGTTATAAGTGAAACAATCTGCCAATAGAACAAGTACTTTTTCTTCAATTTTAATTACTTAAAGCAAACTCCCATATATTGCTCAAAAGTTACTTCAATCAATCTTGTTTATTTGTATAGCACATGTCAGCAACAAGGCAGTTCAAAGTGCTTTATATCTCAAAAATACAAAATCAACAATTGAAACACTTAATTTTTCCAAGTGCAGTCATTTAAACATCAAAATGTTAGTTTTCAAAAGTTTGCTTTGTCTTATTTTAAGTGTACTAGGATATACTTGGTAAGATTTTTTTTTTTTTTGCAGTGTAGCTCCACTGTCTTATGTACAGTGGATGTTTTCTGCGTTAAAGTCGGTTGTGATATTTTTATTTTATTTTTTTATTTTTCAGAGTCCTGATTCTGAGCCAAATGGCAGGAGAGTCTTTTCTCCAGAAAGCAACGGTAATTCCCCTGCTTTGTTTTGAAACTGTTGAGAAATCGAAACCCTTTGAGTGTGAAAATCACGCCCCCTGGTGGTCATTCTGAATTATCTCATTGGTAAACTGTGTGTCCCCTCAGGCTCTGGTCCAGAGACTCCGTCCTCCGGTCAGAAAGATTCTCCTCACTCAAAACCCCCCAAGGTGAGTCCAGTCAGGGAACGTCAGGCACATAAATCCAACGTGAAGGAAGCCAATCAAAGCAAAATGGCCGCCGGCTGGATGTTTTCTGTGTGCAGAGCTTCCACCTGCCTGTGAGAGAAATCTGCGTGTCGTGTCAGAAGACGGTTTATCCTCTGGAGAGGCTGGTGGCCAACAAGGACGTGTACCACAGCTCGTGCTTCCGCTGTTTGCACTGCAACACCAAGCTGAGGTGAGGACCGATGGATGAGAAGGTTTTCTGTAACTCTACGATACAGTTAAGGTTGTTATAACCTAGAAAATTCTGGTTTAAAAGAAACGGCCACATTAGGACCTAAAGGTAGAGTTTGTAGGGTAAAACTATACCTGATGGACTCGGATTGACTGGGAACCAAAATGGCAACATGTTACATTTTCACTCTGCATTATGTCAAACCTGATCCCCCTCCTCGCCTGTAGGAGGCGCTGCACCAAGGACCAATGAAATGACACAAAAACAAAGACTTCCTCGTTTTTGTTCAACTCTTTGAACTCAGAAATGTCCTAGTTTATTCTAGAAAATTTGAGATCTCAATTTTGTCTAGTCAAACTCAATTTTCCTTGTTCCAAAATTTTCTGACATTTCTGAGTTTGAAAAGTAAAATTTCCTACAAAAAACTGAAATTGAGATTGATCCCCAAAATTTGAGAAAAGTTGAAAATTTGCGAGATAAAAACCCAGACATTTTCAGATTCAGCTCAGAAATTTTCTAGAAAAAAGGGAAAGTTTGAAATTTTGAAAATTAAAAAAACACTGAACTTGAAATTAATCCCAAAAATTTGAGCAAAAAAAGAAGAAATGTCTGAGCTCCAAAAGTTGAAAAGTGGCAAGAGAAAAAACCTTTAAACTTTGAAATTAATTTTAGAAATTTCCCATTTTTTTAATAGAAAATTTGTTTGTTCTCAAACTAACATTTTCTAGAAAAAACGAGATGATTTCAGAGATCTCAAAATTTGGATTTTTTTTGTTTTTATTTTCTAAATCTACAGTGGCCCTAATACCCAATAATTTTTTTTCCTTTAATTTTTGTCTCTTTTCTGCCAGTTTGGCGAACTACGCCTCGCTGCACAACAACATCTACTGCAAGCCTCACTTCTGCCAGCTGTTCAAGGCCAAAGGAAACTACGACGAGGGCTTCGGCCACCGGCCGCACAAGGAGCTCTGGGAGAGCAAAGGTGAGGCGGACGAGGCCGGGGACCGGTCCAGCCCCGGGGCCACGCCAAAGGCGCAGAGCCCGCCGTCGGACCAGTCCGGCACCAGCGTGGAGGACTCCCCGCTGGCCAAGGTTCTGGTTCTGACTGCCACCATGGAGGCTTTGGGTCAGGCGACGCCCGAGAAGACGGACAAACCCTCGGAAACGCGCCGCCTCAAGATCTCCTGGCCTCCCAAAACGGAGCCGGAGGAGGCGCCGGGTCGCAGCGAGGCCATCGCTGACGCCGCCGCCTTGAAGCCAATCAAAGCAAAATGGCCGCCGGAGGAGGAGGAAAAAGAGGAAGAGGAGAACCGAGGTTCTCCTTCGCTGCTGCAGAGCTCCTCCCTGAAGGAGCGCAGCGCTGCGTTCTCGCACGACGATCGCAGCCGGAGTGCCGCCGCCGCTGAGGACAGCCCTGAAGACAGCTGCCTGGACGTCCAGAGCAGCTCCGGCGAGGAGATGAAGAGCGACGCAGCGGAGGAAGAGGAGCCGCAGAAGATGGAGGAGGAGGAGGTGACGACCGCCTCCTCCCCCGAAGAGGAGGTGGAGGCCAACCAGTCGTCTCAGGACGTGGGATTCTGGGACAGCGATGAAGTCGAGGAGGAAGAGGAGGCGCTGAGCGTGGAGGAGATGATCAAGAGGAACAGATACTACGGCGAGGAGGAGGAGGATGAGGAGGAGGATGTTTAAAGTGATTTCTTCTTCTTCTACTTGTCATGTGCCTCGCTGAACAGTCTGAACCACTTCCATCTGAGATACACTTCTCGTTTTAAAACATTTCTTCAAATTTGGTGAATAATTTTTAAATTTTTGGGACGACTTGTTTCTATTTCCCTAAAATGTTCAGTAATCTGCTTGTAGCGCACTGCAAAAACAAAATATTACCAAGTATTTTTGGTCTCGTTTCAAATGCAGATATCTCGGTATACTTGAAATAAAACAAAACTAACTCAATAGTAACTTTTCAGAAAGACAGAGGAGCTTATTTTAAGTCAATAATTCCTAAAATAATAGCAGATTTTACTTTTAATTTTTTTACACATTATATAAGGAACTAGTAGTCTTTCATCAATATCAAGGAATTATTTACTTAAAACGACCTCATATCTTCCTTAAAAGTTACCTTTATGTTGGTTTTTATTTCAAATATACAAACATATTTTTTCTTTAGAAATTAGACCAAAAACACTTTAAAGATTTTATGTTTTTGCAGTGCGTCAGTTCTGCCAGCTCTTATTGTGGCGGGTCGGTCAGCTTCTCAGACTCAGCTTTCTGAATTAGTCTTCATCTTTTGTCACTTTGAATCTTTTGTTTCTATTTTTAAAGATTTATAACTGGATGTAACGATGATGGTTTGTTGGTTTTTAAAGCCGGGGGAGAAAATCTCCAACTGTTGCTGTTTAAATAAATTGTTATATTCAAAGTCATCGTCTCTGAGTTTTGATTAAAACGTTGAAACTTTTTCACAAATCGCAACTTTTTTTTGCTGAACTTGAGTATTTTGGACAGTTCTGCTCATAAATGCTTAACTTTTTTTTCCCTGCAGATAAAATGTAGCAAGCTTTGTGACTCTGAAGATAAGAATACATTTTCATTTTTGGAAAACAAAAGCAAATAATTTGTAACTTAAATAAACCTCTGGATGGTTTTTAATTCGTTACCTATGTGTTAAAAGTACCACTCATTCAGCGCCCTCTGGTGTACAAACTATGCAATTACAGATGCAGAAGTTTATTTTATTCTTCAGTTAATTCATTGTTCAATAAAAACCTAGTTTTTCAAAAAATAAATTTAATATGAGGGTTATGATGGGCAGAACTGCTGACTTGTTCACAAAAAGTATGTTTTTGTTAAAAGAAGCTGTTTTAATAGAAAGTTGGGTGGAAGGAAAAAAGTACACAAGCAGCCTTGATTGTTTTGGAAGAGATTCCTGAAAATCCAAAGTTTAGTTTTTCAGGAATATAGTGATAAAGCTAAAGCAAGTTGAGGTCTGTGGGCCAAATCTAGCCCACCATAAGTTTGAATGTGGCCCTCTTGACTAAATATCTTTAAATACTTTGAAGATGAAACACAAAATATGCATTCAACTTTTTAAATAAACTGTGATTTTTGATTCTTTACTGACTACATGTGAAGTGTAAAAAATATTAAACATTTTGTCGCAGCCTTCGGTTCCAAAAAAGCAAAAAAAAAAACTCCAATAAAGGCTGTGGGTGGCAACGGGTGGTTTGGGATTTGTACGCACTTTTACTGATTCATTTATTGTTAAAGTTGAAATAAAAGGTCTTGTAACTTAGTTGAAATAAAAAATACTCTAGATTTAATGTTCAAGTGTTCCAGTGTTCAAATGGTCAAAAAATCATTTACAAAAACCTCCCGTCCACACCAGACATTCACCAAACAATCCACCAAACAATCCACCAAAACAATCCACCAAACAATCCACCAAACAATCCACACCGCACCCGGTGTGTTCTTAATCGCTCAAATTGGTGGGCGGGTCTAACAATTAACAATGTAATCTAAATAATTCCAAATATAAAAATTAATTACAAATTTTGAATCTAAATTAACTTAAATATATTTCCACTACCCAAAGAACAAAACAAAATTGGTTGAAATTATAAACTACAAAACTTTTACATAAATGGCCACGACACATTTTATTAAAATATGTATTAAATTCTATATTTAATACATATTAAATATAATTCTAATACTGAAAAATATATTCCAACAAATGTTTAATAAAAAAAAAATCAAATAATCAAATACAAGGAATGCGTTTGTGAATAAATATGCAAAGATTTTCAAAAACTTTGATTAAAATCAGTTTATCACTCAACTTTATAGAAGTAATATTTGATCATACCTTTAATAATGCTGTTGCCCCAACCAATCAGAAGCAGGATTAATAATTGAAAAAGCTGCTCATATTTGTCATTGCTAATTTATTTCTGTCAGTTCTTTGTGTTTGTCTTTATTACACAAAGAAAAATTTGTTTCTCGTTAGTCTTTTTCATAACACAGTTCTGTCTAACAGTTATTTTGTTATCCTAAAAATAAATTCTACTGACAATTTCTTGGCTGAGAAGGATAAAAAAAAACTGAGTTAAGTCCTAATAACCAAAGCGGTTTTCAAAAAACATAAAGAATGGCAGCTATACCTTAGCTGACCACTAGATGTCAGTAGTTGCAACAAATTGTTGCTTTAATTCTGAAAACATCGACCAAATTTAGATGAATAAAATCTGAGTTCAGTGCAGGTCAGTCAGAGATACAGTTATATGAATATTTGGTTTTCTCCATGCTGGTAGAAAAACTGCACAAATATGCAGTGAAAATAGGAAAATAATATTTTAAAGGTCAAATATTCACAAAAGAAGTGACCAAAGTCATTCCACATGTTAACTTGTACATCTATTGTTCATAAATTATATTAAGAAAAGTTCAATTTTGGTGCAATATATCATTATGATTTGTAATTTCTTGAGCTGTATTTGTCAATAAATCCTCTTCTTCTTCTTCATCATCATCATCATCATCATCAAACAGCTTTAATTAGTCATCCATATTAAATATTCCCCTTTCTGGCCTCATTATAAACAATAAAATGGGGCAGAAACACAGTTAATTCATTTAATGTGCATATATTGTTAAGCTTTCTTTCTGAAGTTTTAGAAACTCTGCTTTCTTAATAACTTAACGGTTTTCAATTTGAGGTGCGGGGGCCATTTGAGGCCCCTGGATGGATTTTTAGGGCCTCCCAACCTCAATTCAAGAATAAATTAGGACAAAATTACAACTTTTAAATCAAAATCTCCTTACTAAAATGTTAGCTGAGACACAAAGTGATCATCTTGTTTCTTTCTGTTGTCATGGTAACCAGGACCACCTCTACTCCTTGACTTGTACTCTAAAGTACATGTTGGTGCAGCCAAATCTGCTTTTAATTGCTGCTAAATACAGCAAAGCATTTTCAGATCAAGTCTGACACAGATCCTGTTTTTATTGCCCAGTACAGCCAACAATTTTTATTTATTTTTTTTCAGTTTTCTCTAATCGAGCTGCTGGACGCCTTTTATATAACAAGGGAAAAAAATATCCTGTTCTTTCATGCCTGGTTTTATTGTTCAATAGCATAAAAAAAGAACATTTAGGTGATTTTAGTTTTCAGGAATGATTCTTTTGGTCACCCCTGCTTTAGAGGAACCAATAAATAAAAAACAAATCCAGAAAATATGCAAATTCCTTTAAAATTACCACGTTTGAGCACAAAAAAGAGAAAATAAATACTTTGTTAACATTAATAAAACATTTATTGATGATCATGTGAGTCAGGATATCGTAGTGCAATCGAACAAGACAGAACTTTACAACAGGAACGATTGTATTTGGAAAGTGAATTAAAGTCGTGTTTGGCTCCAATCTGAGCGACATTTTCTTTTATTTCCAGTTTTTATTCAGTCAGAACCAAACCTGACTGATTCAATCTGAGTTTATTCTATTTTTCAAGAAAATGAAAACATAACAGCTAGAAACTGAGACGCCAGCAGATGTGATTTCAAAGTCATGCTGTGCAGAAGTTTTAGGTCACGTTTTACAAAAGTATTCACACCCCATGAACGTTTCGTCACATTACAACCACAAAATTAAATGTTTTTATTGGGATTTTATGGGATAAACCAACACAACGTGGTGCATAACTGCAAAGTGGAAGAAAAAGGAACATTGGTTGTCATATTTCTGGTAACATTTAATCTGAAAAGTGTGGCATGCATTTGTATTTTTGTTTCTATTAAAAATTAGGTCTGCTCATCTCAGTCAGATTATTGGTATATACATTTCCTTTTAATAAAAAAAATTTAATATAGAGAGAAATTATTTATTGTGTTATTTATTGTGTTTGATTTTTAAGTACTTTTGATTTTTGTAGATTTGCATTTTAGTTCTGATCTGAGTGCTTGTTTTGATCTGCAAACAGGGACGCTGTCTGATGTTCTTCATGGCAACAGAGTAACAGGGGTTTAATACAAATTCATAGCAACATTTTCCATGTACAAACTGAATTTAAAAAACTTTATTTCACTTCCACTTCACAGTTTTGTGTTGGTTTGTGTCATAAACTCTTTAAAAAGGCGATAGGCCTGTCACAATAAGCAATGAACCATTTAATCGCATGATAAATTAAACTTTTTAATTGACCAAAAACTGTAGGATAAAAGTCTGTAAACAAAACTGTCCTTCAAAAAAAGGATAATTGAGACCAAAACAGAGACTTCATAATTTATTTTATTTGTTGTTTTTGTTGTTTTGTTTATTTATTTTGGATATTTAAAATGTCTTCCAGTTCCAGCATTAAATGTTCACTAGATTTATTTACCTTTTAGAATGGGTTCTTGCATTATTAGTCCATTATTACCATTTAATTACTTGAAAATGGTCTCAAAACAGCAATATTATCATTTATCGCGATAACTTCTGGGTAATTTATCGTCCAGTAAAATTTTTTATTATGACAGGCCTGGTTGGTTTATTTTTATAGATTCGATTATTTTCAGGTTCTTTAAAGTTATGTGGAAACCAGCTCCACCAGACTCATCACAAAGCTTTTGTTGATGTTGGATTCTGCATCACAGCGTTCAGGTCGGCCCAGCAGAACCTGATGTTAGAATTAACCACATTATGGGAGATTTTTCCACTCAGACCTGATTTTTTGAGTGCGGTTCGCCGTTCTCCGACTCGCGGGTCGACTGTGGCTGCAGCTGCTGAACTTTGCCTGAAGCTGCCTGAAGCAATCGGGTCGGCAGAGTCTTTTAAATGTCTCAGAACCAGAAAGCCCGTCCTCAGTTCACCTCACGCTGCTGATGCTGTTTGATTCCTAAGAACCCAGGATGCCTCACTGTCTTTGCTAACCATTTATCTGATTGATTTCGTAATGTTTCTGTTGGGTGAATTTGTGAAGTGATTAAGGTTTAAAGTAGCTTCTGTTTCTTCTGGATGGAAATAATCTGACTGAGTGATTTTTTTTTATTAAAGCTGCAGCAGCTGTAACTTTCATTTAAAATTTTTTTTTCCATTTTTGTTAAAACCATGTTGTGACAGTATGAGACAAATAATCTGTAAAAAGATCCACCTCTTCCCTGAGCTTACTGTCTTAAGAAATGATTCGCTCCTGACCAAAAGCAGCCAATCAGAGCAAAGAGGAGGGTCTTAGCGCTGCTAATCAACTTCATGTACTCGCTGCTAAACCCAACCCACCATTACAGAAAAACCATTTATCTGCCATGTTAACTAGCTTTAGCATTCACAAAAGGCTCTGCCTGCTGCTAGCAGTGCCACATGGAGGATGATTGACAGCGCTAAGACCCGCCTCCTGGCTCAGATTGGTTGTTTCTAGTTAACAAGACAAATGAGATCAATTTCTTACAGATTATCTGTCTCATGTGATGCTGTTACAACATAGTAACAGTTTCAACAAGTTACATATTGAAGCTTTAAAATATAAATATATATATATTTATGACACATTTATACATTGTCCTATTATTTTTTGAGAGATGCCTGTGCCACTTCAAAATAGTTTTGTACCTAAATCTGCCAGGATATTAATAGTTTTGGGCATCAGAGTGCGACCAATCTTGTGATCAGCATGAGGAGTTACCAGGAGTTTTCTACTGAGACTCTTGTTTGTTAATTAATAAACTTTAATATCGCCGACCCGTCTTGTTTCGTCAAACTCTATTCATTTGAGAAACAAAACAGACTCAACTCTGCAGCTCAATGTAGAAATCTGGCAACATTTAAAGAGAAATATCAGCCTGAACTTTGTGATGCAGAATCGTTCTTGCCACCCTTCAGTGAAATGCAGGGGACCAATGAGCATGCAACAACAAACATCTGCATGAAAATATGCAGCATCTTTTTCACATTAAGCTGGGTGTTTTAATCCAGTCCTGAGAGTTACGATCCTGCAACTTTTAGATGCATTCCTTCTCCAAAACACCTAAAGTACATGAATGTGTTATCAGGCCCCTGCAGAGTTGAATGGTCATCTACAGGTTGGTGGATAACAATTCTCAGGACTTGAGGTGGCGATAAAACTGAGCAGATTTAAATATTTCTTCCAAACATTAAGTCATTTATTTACATTTTTTTTTGTGGATTGCATAAATTGACCAGTCAATATTGGACTGGTTCTTAAAATTTCTACCTATACTCACAGTTTGGATCCAGAATATAAAGCCAAAGTTTATCTTATTAAAGTGCTAAAACACACAAATATTCCCTGAATGAGATAAACTTAAATATCTGTTTTTCAAAGATGGCATGTATAAAATGTTTGCTGACCCGTTTTTATTTGGATTTTGGCTGCAAATTGAGCTCTTGGAAAAAATATCCGACACGGCGCTTCTCAGCAGACATGCCGAACGCTTGGATTGTTTCGCAAAACTGATTTAAGGAGGACTCCGCAGCTTTGAGGAAACAGAGGAGCTCCACGTCTGGCTCTGGGAGAGCAGCATGTGAGGTCCCTGATCGCCCAGAGGGAGGGAGTCCTGTTCCCTGAAACAAACTGACGTTGGCCTCTCTCCGCTTTGCTCGGGGTCGTGACAAATGGAAATTCAGCGAGATGAGGGCATTTACCAGCTCAGTGTTTCGGAGACAAAGTGCATGCAGAAGGAGGATGGTAGCAGAGCAGATTGCATAGAAGTAACTGTTGCTGCCAGAGCTTGTAGTCTGTTCTTACTGCGATGACTAGTTTCATAAATAAAATCCGGTGCAGTGCAGAGGAAGACGTGCGTGTGTGCAGCTGGATGGTGCGTGCTCTGGCCTACGACCTCTCGGTTCATCCGCTGAGAGGATGCAGGTCCACCTTGACTTTCTCACCGCTGCTCAGCATCCCCACGGTGGGGTACAGACCCCCAGGGGGGACCGCCATCTCCCGTCGACCCATCAGCTTCCCGTTCCTGGTGAAAAACACCTAGAGGAGAGCAGAGAAGTAGCAGTGAGAATAAACACACAAACCACTACCAGGGGTGGAAATTAGCGTCCACCACTGGCCAAATGCTGTTAATATGATGAATCCACAATACAGGTTAACAATCTGCACATAAAAACCGGGTTCAGTTTAACTCTTAGCTTACCTGTTACAAGCTAAGTCATATCAAAACAGAAAGGAGATGAGCTAACATTAGCCTAGCTTACCCCTCTTCAGAGATGAATAATCAACAATATAAAAACAGAAAGAAGAAAAGAGGAGCTAATGTTAGCCTAGCCTAGCCTACCCCTCTTCAGTGATGAATAATCAACAAGTGATATCAATACAGAAGGGGAAGAAAGGAGCTAATGTTAGCTTAGCTCATCCCTGTTAGGAGCTGAATAATCAACAAGTCATATCAAAACAAGGGAGCCAACATTTTTGCAGGTTAATATCAGTCCCAATGACTTTTGTTTATCAGATTAAAAGTACCTTTCGAAAATACCAACCTTTAAGCAAGTTTTAAAAATAGATTTATTGGTTGGTCTGATGCTAATGCTAATTTAATATCATGTTGTCATTACCTGTAAAGGTAAAATCATCATAGCTAATAGCGATAAAGGCTTTTAAATATCCATCTGTGTGTAATTAATCGATATAATGTGTTTTGTTTTCTAATAAAGTTTCTGAAATAAATGGTCTTTAAATTATATTTATTGAATGGTCCTGATGTTTTGTGTATATAAGCACAAAACTAACTTTTTTGGACATGCTTTAACAAGATAGTTATGTTTGCACTTGTTCTGATGTTTGAAGTGATGCACAACATCCTGAAACATATGCAGATAAATAAGCTAGGGAGCAAATGATGTAGAATTATTTCTATTTTTTTACACAGAATTAGGAATAAATGACTACAGGATTTTATTTAATTAGCAAATCTAGATTTTGGGCTAACAAGAGCAAATATTGCATTTTTTGGCTTCTGTTAACAGAAGATTCGAGGCAGATTCATTGATGTTAGATGGACAGGAAGATGGATGGATAATGGTTGAACAGATGGATTCATGGAAAAATGAACAGAAGAACAGATTTATGATGGACTCATACATAACTGGAAGGACAAATGGACAGTACACCGACGGATGGATGGCTACCGATACCAAGAAAAGATGGACAACTGCTTAAGTTGTTAAAATAATTGGAAGAAAATGTTAATTTCCACCAGTAACCCAAGCTTTCATTGATGGTAAAACCACTGAAGGGACAAAAAGAAAGAGAAAATCTTTTTGCCAGAGAGCGTTCGGTTCAGCAGTCCCAACCAGGAATGATGTGCAATTAGGAAATATGGTTGAACAAATAGGTGAGAGTGTAACTTCTGTCGTATTGAGGGGGAGAAAGTCAATGTTTACAGAACATGTCTCTACTAAATCAGCGACTGATCAAACATCATCCAGCTGTTCCCCGAAGAACATCGCCGCAGCTTTTCAACGCTAATTCGGCCGACTTCTCTCGGCCCAAACAGCGGCACTAAAACAACAACGTGGAGTACCGCCGAGTGTGCGTCTTTGATAAATGAGACTGAGTCACATATCAAACATGAACTGTGCCACCCACTCCAACCTGTTTAATTACACGCCAGAGAAACGCAGGTCATTAGCTTGAACAACAGCAGAACAGTGCGTGCCGTGCCGCCGCACTAGGACTAATGTGTCCTGCTGAATAAATAAAGACAAATCCCTGGATTATATCATGGCCCGTTCTGCTCTCTCACCCAGCTGGGTTTCGGTCGGCCTCGCCGCCTCTCACTGACCCCCCCGGTCTCCACTTGCACGAGCGTGCAGGCGAGTCTAGACAAAGTCAGAACCTCTGCACTCAAAACTCCAGCAACCCCGGGTTCATTGGAGGATTTGACTGCACAGCAGCATTAGGGCCAAAATAAGGCAGCACTTTTTTTGAAGGAGTGTGCATAAGACTGACATGACATAAACATGAGATAACACCGGACATGAACATGAAGGAGTCTTCATGAATGGGTCTAACTGTTGTCATTAAGAATAATTTGGTAAATAATGACACTTTTAATGAAACTTTGCATTAAAAGTTCCATTAAAAGTGTCATTATTTATAAAATAATGCAACGCTGACACTTTTAATGCAACAATTAATGAAATTCTTATCGCAACCATCATTAAAAGTCGCAACATTAACCGAAATATCAAAGTTGACATTTTTAGAGCAATTCTTGGGGCAAGTTTTAAATAAACTTTGCATTAAAAGTGTCATTATTTACCACATGATGCTTCCTGACAACAATCATTCACAAATAATTCTTCAGGTAATTGACAGCTGTTATGTTTGTGATGGTGTCATGTCAGTCTTATGCAAACCTCTTCAAATAAACAAATAAAGTCAGAACCTCTGTACTTTATACCTCCATAAACCCGAAGTTCGTTGGAGGATTTGACTGTAAAGCAGTGGTGTCCAAACTTTCAGGGCCAAAACTGTTAAGTGGAGAAAACACGAGGGCCACATTTTTTAATTAAAACTGAAAGGTTTTATTTCTAAGAGATTTGTTGTTTTTATTTCTTCAATACTAAATGGACAATATTTTGACAAGGATATACTGTAGAGGGCATTATTATAAATAAAATCTACTATGAAAGCAAAGTAGTCTAATTTTTGAAGAAAATGAATCTGTAAATCATTGTTGATCCAAAGTATAAACAGCTGGTGTATTAAATGACAGGTAAACCTTTTAATAAACTTCCTGGGGGTTTATTATCCGTGTTTTTGTTTTTTTTTGTTTTGTTCTTTTGTTGCCAAAAGTTGGGCAGCGCTTGGTGGTTTTAGCAAAGTCTAATAAAAAAAAAAAAACAGAAACATAGTTAATAAAATAAAAATACTTGTATCTAAATAAATAAACATATTTATGTTTTATGATGGTTGCATTAAGATTTTATTTAATTTCTTGAATTGTAGACCTAGGAGCCAAACAAAATCCTCCTTAAATGGCCCCAGGGCCACACTGTGGACATCCCTGCTGTGAAGAAACCTGCAGAGCGCCAGGTCTGGTGAACTGGTAAGTCCAACAAAGATCCAGGTTGCATTAAAAATGTGAAAGTAGGCATTGTGCAGCGTTTCCTGGCCTCCAGACTCGTATGAAATAATTGGTGCGGTCCTGCTGAGCGGCGCGCTCTGCGGTGGTGCCAGGAAGGCGACAGGTTAAAGGTGCCTCATGAAGGTTTTTAAAGCTGCGCTCAGGAGAACGGGCTCTGTTCCTGGATAGGGGACAATGCAGCAAATGCTCAACAGGTGGCGCCAAAGAAAAGCAGCAAACTGCTCATCATCCCCCTCTTTCAAGCTCTACCACAGGACAAAAGTTTAAAAAACTGAACAAATTGCTTCCCAAATAAAATACATAAATTAAATTCCAGCAAAGACTGGACCTTCCTGCAGTAACTCAAAAAGTACAAACTGCTCATTTCCTACACGTCCATCTTTCCTGTGTGGTTTGGCTCGTCCACCCAACAGGTTTGTCCAGGTTTTCCTGGCACTCAGAAGACCCAGAACTTGCTCAAAGAACGGTGAATCCTTTCTGGTGAACACCTTGAGACGATTCCCCCACTGGCAGGTCGCACTCTAGACAGTTAATGTCCGGTTCGGTTCTACTCAGAGGAGGGCAGAGAACCCAAAAATTATACTTGAGTAGCACTATTTCAACATATTTTTACTCGAGTACAAAGTAAAATGTAGCCGTCAAAGAAATTACTCAAGTAAGAGTAAAGAAGCATTTGGTAAAAAAGTTTATTCAAGTACTGATAAAATTATCAATCATTTATATTTAAAAATTACATCATCAGATGGACCAAAATATAAAGTTAAGTGGAAATTTTGGACCAAAATGACAATAATTCATATAGATAACAAAAAATAACAAAATCAGGCAAAAGAAAATGTTTCCAAATTAGTTTCTTTAAGAAAAATACTTATGAAACTTTAACAAAACTGCAGGTGTGTGTCTGTGATTTTTGGTTAAAACATGTTTTTCATTCAGTGGGTAGAAAACCCAGAAATTAGCTTAAGTAAGAGTAGAGATGCTTCATAATAAAATTACTCAAGTAAAAAAACAAACAAAACAGTAACTCAAGTAAATGTAATTGAGTAATTGTAATTAGTTACTTCTCAGCTCTGGTTCTACTCCAGTGATGAGCGTCTCCATTACGGTCTGTTCGTCATCAGAGCCGTGGACTTTGGTGATGTTTGCAGCAACACTCAGTAATGGAGAACCTCAGGGTTCTGGTTCTGATGGACTCAAACCCAGATTTTTCATTTTGTCTTGTAGAAATTCATGCCTGAGTGAAGTTGCCCCCCACCTTTTTCAAATCTAACAACATTGGTGTCAAACGCTTGTGCAGAAAATGTTTTTTGTTTTAAAGATCAAAATCTTCAAAGTAAAAGTAAAAATTTTGCTGCACAAACCAGCAAAATGTCGCCGAGTTGAATGACATCAAATTTATTTGATTTTGTAACAAATTTGAGCGTTTGAGCGGGCCGGTGGTTGACCTCTAATGACCTCTCATGACTACTGGAAACTTTTTTATTAATATTTTTTAAATGACAGTGGCACAAATAAAATTTTTTACTGCACAATCAAAGCACAAAAATTTGGTTAATGTGGGGGATCAGGGCCTGGTTGACCTTTTGACCTTTAAACTTTCATTAATATCTTCAAAACTTCAAACCGGATTGGACCGGACAGACCAGGTTAGAGGCTCTCTAAAGAAAAAACCCCTTAAGAAGAATTGAAATGAAACTGAAAAAAAAAGATTAAACCTTGGGCAAGTGGAAGGGAGGGAGAAAGAAATGAATGAATGAATGAATGAATGGCTGGCTGGCTGGATGGATGGATGGCTGGCTGGCTGGCTGGCTGGATGGATGGATGGATGGATGGATGGATGGATGGATGGATGGATGGATGGATGGATGGACAAATAGACAAAAGGACAAACAGCTGATGTTTTTGAACTTAAACCTGTTGTGACCTCATCAGTCTTCGTCTCTTTCTGAGGATCTAATATTTGCGTTTGTTGCAATTCAGACTGTTGTCCTATTAATTAGCTACATTTATTAATGAGCTGAGCTTTGGACCTTCTCCTCAGAACTGAGCTCATGTTTAATATTCTGTGGTCCGGATGTTTGGGGATGAAAATATGACACCACAGTCAACCGGTAAAAATAATTTTAGCCATCTTAGAATTTGTATATTTTCACATTTTCAAGCCGGAGTTTGTATTTGTGGCCTGAAACCTGACTGAAGTCAAATGAAACCAGTTTTTTCAATTAAGTATAAACCCTGAGAGAGCAGATTTTATTACCTGGACACACCATTGTTCTGTGTCTCACCACAGGAACATTTCCTTCTCAGAACATGTAGCTGCTTGTGTTTCTCAGAATTAGCGGCGCTACAATGAGAGGAACAGCCTCCAGTTTCAGGTTTTTCAGTTTCCTTCCTGCTCAACCAGCAGCCAGTTTTGGAGATGAACTTTGATAAAGTCTCCATAACATCCACACTGTTGTGGAGAAAGCATTGCTTCAGTTCATTATGGTTTGCAAACATTACCTTCAGCATTTAAATCATGATTAGGCATTAACTTTGACTGGGCCATTGCAACATGTTGATTATTACCTGTTTTTCCATCCACTGGACATTGTTGTTCCAGAAGACATGTGGGTCATCCAGATGTATCTTTGCAAGCTTAAAGACGTACTGGCAAGTTTCTTTTTCAACTCCAACAAGAATCAGTTGCTTAGTCATCAACTCTGTCTAATTATGAATTTTAACACCTAAATACTTCAACATTGAGCTGGCTTTCTCATCCTCTTTCTTATGGAAAAAGTCCATAAAAAGTTGTTTTTTGTTGCCAAAATAAATCGGAGAGCAGCTGGAAATCCTAATAATTATCATCATCTGGGTCAGTTTCTATGAACCAAAGGCTTTAACGTTTTAATTTGTTGTGTATTCATCACAAGCCATGCTGTTAAACTCACAGTTACCTCCTTTTTAATTTTTTAAAAATGTGTTTATTTTATTTTTGTTGTTAGTCATTCTCTTATCTAATTGGTTATTTATTTTACAGATCAATACCTGTTTTTCTTAGCCTAATTTGTTTGTTTTATATGCATTATTGGTGAATAAATTAAAATGGAAAAAATGTATATGCATTAATTCATGAATAAATTAAAATATAAAAAAAATACATGCACTAATTTGTGAATAAATTAAAATGGAAAAATAGAAAAATATACAGAACTACTAAATAACTGATGAAAAAAACTATCACTAATTTCTTTTTGTC
Source organism: Xiphophorus maculatus (assembly GCF_002775205.1). Lineage (NCBI taxonomy): Eukaryota > Metazoa > Chordata > Actinopteri > Cyprinodontiformes > Poeciliidae > Xiphophorus > Xiphophorus maculatus. The sequence continues at coordinate 28,949,706 of NC_036443.1, forward strand.
AGGAGTTGCTGATGGGTTGTTTCTGATTGATTGTGAGGGTTTTGTGTAGCTTCTATAAATGATATTTATTGTACAATAGAAAAAAAACACGCACAAAAGAAACATACAGAACTACTAAATAACTGACAGAAAAAAAATTATCTGTAAGTTGCAGTTTGTGAGTATTTTTTGTGTAGTTGGCTTGGTGTGTTTTATAAATGGTATTTATTTTGCATTAGAAAAAAATAATAAAAACTCACCGTCACCTTCCTTCCCTGCTGTTCCTGAACGACTTCGTCCCCTTCCTCCTCTTCCTCTTCCTCGTCTTCACCATTAAGATACAGAACGTTCTGGACGCCATCTTGACTGGGTAGGCCCTCCAGCTGACCCAAGTCTTCCACGTCAACTGAACACAAAAATGGAGGGAGAGTTAAATAACCAAGAGTCAGTAGAACCAGAGATTAAGTAAGAAAAAAAACTGCAAAGAAAATTAAAGATATTGACTAATCTCACAACTCTGGAGGCTTCAAAGTAGCTAATATTGCCTTTGTGAGGACGTTTGGTACTAATGTCTGGTACCTGAACCGTCTCCGTCCAGGCTGTAATCACGTGGGAACATGATGCCGCATCCCATGATGTCCCCTTTGAAGCAGCGGGGCCCAAAAGCGTCTCCAACTCCGATGCCGTAGAAGATCTTCCCATCATCTGTCAAAGACACGCATCTGATTAATTTAGGATCACCTGGTCACACTTTCATTTCCGCCCCATTAACTTTCCACATTTTGTCAAATCTCCACCACAAAGATCTACAGTATGTATTTTATTTGGACTTCACATGACTTGACAAAAACAGTCAACACATCAGCCTTCCACTGACAAGCAATGATCAAACATACGCTAAAGGAATGTTATTGTATTGCATTTTAGGCAATAATATTTTTATTTTCTTATCTTAAAAAAATAATTGAAATATTTATTTATTTGCATCTTTTACTGTATTCCTAATAGTGTGTAAAAAGGTGGGTAAATTAAAAATCTGTCGAATGTGCCAAGTTTTTTAACAGATTAATCAATTAATCATCAGAATAATTGATTGCAAAAACAAGTGTTAGTTGCAGCTCTATGCCTAGACCTCACTTTGCCAACTTTTTGGTTGTAACAAAATGTGAAAATGTTCTTGAAGAATAAATACTTTTGCAGGACAAAGTAAATCTCAAAAACTGCAGAAATGTTTGCATAACATAAAAAGAAGAACACCTTGAGAAAGAAGGTACTGTGCATATTTCATATTTCACTCTTTCACAATCGTCTTCAGAGCTTTGCAATTTTCCACATCAGGTTCAACAGACTGGGAACATCCAGAACATCCCGACATTCCACTCAGGCGATGATGAGCAAAAGCCAGAAGAAGCAGGGCTTGTTAAAACAGTCAAGTACAACCAAAATAAAAAGACATCGACAACATCCAAAGAAAATCATCAAAACAGCACATCCTACAGTTGTTAGAGACAACAAAGGAGCAAAGAAGAAGAAGAAAAACACTGCAGAGATAGCCTGCAGACAAGTGCTCCTCAAGCAGAGCGGGATGGCTGCTGCTTGTAAATATTTATGGAGTTGTCATGGGATCCATCCCCAGCTCAGGATACTGTTTAAACAGCCTCTATCGGAGCACTGGGAGCCAGACAGACACTGTATCATTACAGCTCCCATGCGGGCCCTTGTAACAACAAAGCACACAAGGCAAACAGAGGGGGCACGGCCCAGCAGGGCTAAAAATACGGGGCCTTTTTGGAGCGCGACAAGGACTGAAACTGGAAGTGAGGATGCAGAGATCCAGGTTTGGGCCTGGATGGTGGGAAGTAATGGGGCAGCAAAGGTAGGACAAGCAGGGAGACGTGATCAGATGTCACAGAAGAAGAAATAATTGTCTCTTAAACTAGATGAATCAGAAAAGAACGATTATAAGATACGTGTTCTGGGATCAGACCACCCAGAACAGAGGTTTAATGAGTATTTTAAATGCTTTTTTCATGTTATTGATGTTTGTTTGGGGAAGTGTGAATGCGCAATGGATTCAAAAAAGCGAACTGTGGTTCGCCTAAAAACCTCGGTCTCAGTTTGGTTGAAGTGAACTCTGGTGTGATTTGAACGTCTATGTCAATGCGTGGACATAGGCATCAAATAGCGGACCAGAGACCGCTCCAAAAGCAAGAAATGGACCACAGTGTAGGGCACTGTGGGTAAATGCAACCAAAACAAACATGCTAGCTTAGTGCTAGCAGAAGGTACTGCTTGTTGTCTTTTACCAAAGACAAAAGATAAATCCTACAACCTCTAAAATCTGACCTCACTCCATTTTTGATTACATTAAGTGAAGAATGTAATCTTCACATAATGTCAGTGTCTTCTTCAGAGGTTTTTATGTAATTTCCTTCAGTGGTTCTTGGCGCAGTGCCCCTACAGGCGAGAAGGAAACAGGCTTTTCAATTAGTTTGGATTGTTTAACACAGTGCAGTGTGAAAGTGATTCACAGCAGCTTAAAAGGTAGATAATGTTGGAGTTTTGTTCCCTATTGAACCAAGTCTACGGGGCTAACAGGTGTGAAACAGCCTCAGAATTGACTGGAAGGCACTAAGAACACCCATCGGTTCAAAGATGGCGGCATTATGACAAGTTTAAACCAAATGCTGCAGAATTAATCAAGCTTACATGAAAATATCACAGTTTGCACAGAAACATAAAGGTAGCAACACACAACACGAGATGATTTGGGGTTTAGTTGCTCTTCGAAACTTAAGTCTTTGGTTTATGTGCAACTCAATTCCAAGTTGCAATCTTAAGAGCCACGTTCCTCGATGCTGTTTTCCGAAATTTGTAGTTAATCAGTGAGTCTTATGGACTGAAGAGAAACCCTGATTTGGATTAATTGTGGGTCGTTAAAAAGACAATAAAAGGGTCCAGGATGTGATCAACTGGTTACCAAAACAGAACTGCAGACTTTATATGGACAGCATGTCGTTTTCACTGACGTGAAGAAGTTTTTATGACATCAACCTTGATGAAAGATGGGGATCAATTTAGTTAAAGTGCCCCCTTTAATTGTTATTAAAGTATGTTATCCAAACCCCTAACACCCTGTTAGGAAAGAAGGCATCATTTTTCTTAGATAACATGTTGCTATTGGACAGCTGTTTTTGGAGACGTAGATCAGATTAGAGCATGTCACTGATGGAGAGCACTCAGGTCAGACTGAGCACTTTATCTGCGGCTGCATGGGGGCGATGGCGGTCGGGCCAAAGCTTCAGCTGCGGGCGTTGAGTCACAGTACGAGTGAGTCAAAGATGAGAGGTTTTCAAAAGGTTAACGGCCCCATGACCCGCTAACCTGCACCAGCCAGAGCTGGGCAGAGTACCAAAAAAATTTATTCAAGTAAAATAATCACTCCTAACATATTTGTACTCAAGAAATTATTGAAGTAGGAGTAAAAATGTTTTTGGCAGAAGACTTACTCAAGTACAGATCAAATTATCAATCATTTAACATTTGAAAGTTACAGCATCTGATGGGCCAAAATATAAAGTTAAGTGGAAATGTTGGTATTTTAAGGACCAAAATGACAATCATTCATATAAGGAACAAAAAATAACAAAATCAGGCAAAAGAAAATTGGATTTGTGCCACATTTTAATGCTGCGTGGATGTCATAATAGCATCACATGGAGCCCAAGTAAGCTCACAATCTGCTAGATTTGGACAGCTTTGGTAAAGTCAAGAGTCCTTTCAATTTGAAGATTTATTGCTCTCAATATAAACCCCAACATCTGCTATGAATTAAAGCACTACAAAAGCACTGTTTTACAAAACATTTTTGGTTTAGTTTCTAGTACAAACATCTTAATACTCTTGAAATAACACAAAAGTAACTTTTAAGCAAGAAATAGTAGCTCGTTTAGGTCAATAACTCTTTAATATTGATGAAAAAGTTCTAAATATAAAATGTCTGGTGCCACTGGGAGATTATTTCACTTATAACTTGTACTTTTTCATCAATATTAAGGAATTATTGAGCTTAAAACAAGCTCATAGTTCGTACTGAAAAGCTACTTGCAGGTTAGTTTTGCCTTATTTCAAGTGTACTGATGCTTGCACCATAAAGTAGATGAAATATACTTTTGTTTTTGCAGCAAATGGTTGAGATTAAACGCACATACCACAAATTATTATTTGCTTAAATAGATATACGCGCTAAGATCAGTCTCACTGCATACTCCTAGACAAAGTTTTAGGAAGATTTTATCTTTTTGCATGTATATTTAAGTGCGCTATAATTTGTGGTGTGAATTAAATCAATCAAAAGTTTCACTGGCTGATTATTTCACTTATAAAATGGGAAAAATGTAATAAGTTAAAAAATAATCTTAAAACAAGCTATATTTTACTAAAACATTATTTATGAGTTAGTTTTGTCTGTTTTTAAGTGTACTGAGTTATTTGTATTAGAGACTAGAGACAGATATACTTGGTGAGATTTTGTGAGTGAAATGCAAACACATAAGATTTTTAGCAACAGCAGGCAGAAAATAAGGGAATTAAAGTTTTAATAATCTCTTATTGAAGCATGCTGTGGTGATAGGGCACACTGCGGTGCGTATAAAGCTGTTTTTGCATTAGGTATTTGTCGCCCCCCCTGCCAGATAATGTCCACATGCAATTCCTGAGGTTGCTGGGCTGTAAGCAGAGAGGAGAGGAAGGAGCCACCGGACTGGAGCTTTCACCGTATCCCGAGCATGGGAAGACAAACCTCTTACACACGGCATGGAAAACCACACGGATCATTTTCAGTCACTAGCAAATAAGATTAATGGCGGCTCTGCAGGGGCGTGCGCATATCTGTGGCGTCCAGCAAGCAGCGGCCAAACCAGACGGACCGCAGTGCAGCAGCTCTGGCACTGGTACGGTGAGCCTCTAAATGACTGGTCCTGTCTGTCACTCGGCACGAAGGCATCATCCGCAGACTCCGGCAGGACGTCCAGCATCAACTGTTATTACTACTAATGCATCCGGAACTATAACTGCAATCTGCAGTGGGATACGGCGGATTTAAGACCATAAACTTGAACTAAAAACATGACGGGAATGCGCAGAGTGGACGGGAAAATGTTCCTTGATTGCTGATCCGGACAACAGACGTGACCTCCAAAAATAACGTGGCAAAAACCAGCAAACAGAAAGTGTCTTTTATGGCATTTTTAGAGTAGAAACAACAAAAATTTACAACAAGAAAGATCAACAGAGATAAAGTCCAGGTGTCTCCTAAAAGCTCTGGACAGATAAGGACAAACATGATGTGACAATGCATTGTGAGCAGAGTGGTAAAAGTAACTAGTTACATTTATGCAATTACATTTATTTGAGGAGTTTTGTTTGTTTTTTTTGAGTAATTTATTGCTACTCTTACTTGCATAAAATTTCTGTATTCTCTACCCACTGAATGAAAAACAAACATGTTTTAACCAAAAGTTCACCAGACACAGACACACACCTGCAGTTTCATTATTATTATTTTTTTTTTAAAGAAACAGTTTTGGAAAAAAATTATTTTGCCTAATTTTATAATTTTTTGCTGCTTGTATGAATTATTGTCATTTTCATCCTTAAAATACCAACATTTTCACTTAACTATATTTTGGCACATCAGATTATGCAACTTTTAAATGAAAGTTTACTCAAAACATGAGTAAACTTTTTACTTAAATATTTTTTTAATTATCTTGGATGGCTACTTTTTACTTTTACTTGAGTACAAATATGCTGAAGTAGTAATTCTCTTACATGAGTGTAATTTTGGGGTTTTCTACCCACCTCTGATTGTGAGATAAACAGTACGAAGAGTATCTTGTTCAGAATAATAACAACCACCTTTGAGGTGCTTCTCTATCAGGGCAGCTAATCTCACAGCTCAGATAGTGAAGGGTGCTGAAGCCTTTCCATGGGAAGCTGTGGATGTTTTATTCAGATCCCTACAAAGATAATCTTCATAGATCTGCAGGAAACAAGAACAAACTCTGACAATACAGATGACTCACGCCGGGTTTTATTTACTCCAAGCTTTCGCAGATATGATCAACATCTCAACCTGACAATATCTTTTCTTTTTTCTCTCCAGCTGTTTGTATTACTCAACATTCCTGTGAAGTTGTTCATTGATTGGTTTCCATCTAAAGCATTTGTGTGCTAACTTTTTGGCTGCGTTCACACTGCAGGCTTTAAGGCTCAATTCCATTTTTTTTGTGAAATATATATATATATATTTTTGCTTGGTCGTTCACACTTCAAAATATATGCGACTTGTATGTGATTTCCTGTGTGAACAGCAAACGAGCTAAAAGTGTCTCGCATGGGCAGTAGAGGGCACAATAAAGTCACACTTAGAGAGCATGCTCAGAGTTTTACCAACCGCCATAAAAAAAAGAAAGAAGAAGAAGTGCTCACGATTGCAGAAGTAAATGTGGATGCTAATGGAGGAGCGTAGCTTGTTGTCCGACCAGGACCAGCACATTAACAACTTAATCCTGATTATGGTCCGCCATGGCTGTTTTCCTTCCCGCTTGCGCGTATCAGGGGGCAGAATAGTGACGTTTGTCAAGTATCAATGACGTTGAGATCGGATGAATGCGACCTGGCCGCTCTTTTCACATTTGAAAAGATCTGACATGTATTAGATATGGGCCACATATCCAAGTAGCCTGGGTAGTCTTCGAAAAAACCCGATGTGTGTTAAGGCTGTCATGAAAGGTCAGATACGGGTCACATTAAGGAAAAAAAGCAAAACAGATTTGGGTCACTTCAGGCTACAGTATGAATGTAGCTTCTGTCATGTCAGTACTCACGGCTCAAAAACTATTTTAAAAACTAAAATCACCAAAAATTTATTTTTTATTATTATTATTTTACCTACTTAACAATAAACTAAGCATGGGTTATTTTAATAATTTTTTTTTGGAGAAATAGGATAATGAATTCGAAGTTTCTAATTGTTTTTGGGTACCTTCTTAAAATAATTATCTAAGCCATTTTTGATAAAAACAAGGTCAGTGTTCAATTGAAAACACTTGCTGTATTTAGCCAAGTTTTAGTCCAGCAACTAAAAACAGATTTGAGTGCACTTAGGTGTCAATGAGTCGATCCGATTCTATCTACCATCAATGTAAAAAGTAAACCAGAAAGCTTGGAAAAGATTATCACTTTGTGTTTTGTTAGTAGCTTGTGATTTAAAAGTTGTAGTTTTGTCCTAATTTATTCGTTAATTGTGGTCGGATGGCCGCAAAAAATCTAAAAGCATCCTCAGATGTTTAAAGGAAGTCTGATTCATTCATTTCTCTTAAACCGGAGTAAGAAGGAAATTCCTCAAGCTGGAAAGAAATCATGAGAAAGTCTCACCTGCATGATAGGCGACGGACCCCCGGCTCCACCCAGGGTGTCTGTTCTTGGGATAATCCTGAATGAAAAACGAAAGAAATGGTCACTTTAGGATTCTGTATCTTCAGAAGAAATAAGAGCGCCAGTCATTTCAAATCATCCTTATATCAATACATCTAATGCCTGCTTTTTCTGTAGTCTACTGATAGTCTGGTAGACAAAGGGATTATGGGTCTGAAACTATTAATCAGGCCTGATGGACTCTGAGAATTCAGAGCCACATAAAGACGGTTATAAAGTCAGCCTTCTATCACCTGAAGATCATTTCCAGGATTAAAGGACTAATGTCCCCAAGGTTGTATCAACTTTCCAGACCTCTCAGGTCTTCTTGCTCTGGTCTACTCTACATCCCCAGAACCAAACATGGAGAAGCAGCTTTCAGTTTTTAAGCTCCACTAATCTGGGTTAACTTCCAGTAAACTGAAAATCAGCCGAAACACTGACTTCCTTTAAATCAAGACTAAAAACCTACCTGTTTAGAGTTGAATTTGAGTCATAACAACTGAAACATTAATAAATACATTTGATATGTATTTCCTCGGTGATTTGGATGACGACATTTTACAAAATGTAATGTTTATTGCTTGTCTCATAAATTATGATTGCATGATGTTTTTATGATGTGAATCACTTTTAATTGACTTGATGCTGAAATATGAAATGCAAAGAAACTTGACTTGACTTAATTTATGTAATTCAGGTGTTAAACATCTCAAATTTGTAGGACTCCGCTCCTCGAGGACTGATGTTGGACACCATCTGCACCATTTGCAAACTGATTTCGGTCTGTAACTACTCAGACTCTCAAGGTCGCCTTGTTTCCATCATCAGATATATGCAGGATAAGTGCTTCTTGTGTACCAAGAGAAATAACCATCGGCCCACTTGCGGATAAGATCAAGGGATGACTCAGAGGTAATTACCAGCGATTTTTATCTGTTTTCTAGGCTGCACCTCTATTATTATAAAAACACACCACTGAACAAGAGGAAAGATTAACGGGGCAATGACTTCATGATCTTTCATCTTCCATTTGGCCCTCTTTTCTAAATAATTACTTACTTCTTTCCATTCTGTCCTCGCTGTTGAGTAAACTCTACTGCACTTATTTTATTATTAACAGGAACAGGAGGCCTACAAAAGACCTTTCATTTCTGTATTATGATAAGTCAGACCCAGTGGATGGCCAAAGGGAAAGAAAATAATTAACAAAACATCCAGAAAAGCTGGAGAAGGTAGACTAATTTCTCAAAAGCAAAGAAAGCAGGTGAAATTATTATTAGCACTTGTGTTGGGATGGGAAATCAACAAAAGAGTGACTAAATAACTACAGCTAAGACCGGGAACATTTCAAGGGAACATCACAGATCTTATCTGACAACGCAGCAGGGAATCTGTTAAGAAATGGAAATGCAAAGAGAAAAAGAAAGAAATAAAGACAGAGGACAGAGTAAGACATCAGTAGATAAAGACAAGAAGACACAGGAATGCAGCAGCAACCCTGAGATCTCTTCATCCACCAAGTCTGCTGCTTCTAAACCACAAGCCCGAAGATTCCTCCGGCTCGCTGACATGTGGGCTGCATCTCCATGTGGAGAGGAGCAACGTCTCAAGAGTTTGCACCCTGATTGAGACACCAATATAATGTGTAATTTGGAGAAATGGTTCAAGAAAAACTAAAAAAAAAAAGATTTGAAAATCCAATAATGATTCTGTTCAGACCGCAGAACTCTACCCAGCTATTAAATGTCTATTTTCATCTCCATCATTGTAGTAACTGTTGTGAACATCACTTTTACTGTCTTGGTGTGCTTTATACATTAAATTAAGAACTCTCTATAGGTGCAGAAAAACTAAACAACCCAACCAGAAGTTTAAATACACGGAATAAAAAGACACATCCACTTTTTTTTCTCAATGCCTGAAGTTTAATCAGACCAAAATTTTCTTGTTTTAGGTCACTTAGAATCACCAAGATTATTTCCATTTGACAAAAGCCATAAAAATGAGAGAAAGATGTTACAGATTTAGAAGTTTACATACATGAAAAACATGAATTGGATCAAATGTTTTGGGTTTCATTCAACAGCTTTCTCACAATAGTTTGCTGGAGTTCTGGACTATTCCTCCTGACAGAACCGGTGGAGCTGGGTCAGGTTTGTAGGCCGCCTCGCTTACACACACCTTTTCCGATTTTCCCACAAGGCTTTGTGATGGCCACACCAGAACATTGGCTTTACTGTTCTTAAGCCACTTTTTAACCACTTTGGCCAGAAGCTGAGGGTTGTTGTCCATTTGGAAGACCAATCTTCCTTTAGATGTTGCTTCAATATTTACACATAATATTCTTCCTTTGTGATGCCATTTATTTTATGAAGTGCACCAGTTGCTCCTTCAGCAAAAACTGCCTCACAATAAGATGCTGCCATTAGGATGATAGAAGCATCCTTGTTTCTCCTCCAAATGTAACAATGGTCATTATGTCCAAACAGTTCCACTTTAGTTTCATCAAAGTAAAGGAAATGTCTCGGCCATGTCGGTACAGGACACGTCTCTCTGTGGATAATGACACTGTCCCACCGGCTTTGGCTTTTGTTCTGGGAATGATTTGTCCGACACCTGTTTGCTAGCAGGAATGCAAAAGAATGGCAGTCCTGGGTGGCGTCCACAGCTTGGTGGAGCAGGACCTCCAATATCAGGTCATCCCATCTAAGTGGAATCTGAGCTTTCCACACTGTGGAAGAGTAAACAGGTCGAGGGGAAAAACCTGTGACAGTGAAGGTGCGGGCTGAGAGGAAAACCATGTGGAAGGAGATACAAATCATCGACTGCAGCTATCACACTGACATATCACAGAGGAGTCTAAAAATAAAGCTTAAGCCAGGTATTACCACAGACGTGAGAGTATGTTGTGTGTGTGCTGAAGGAACACTATATGGGAGGATGAAGCAGTGGGTTCTGTTTGTACGTGCCAAACTTATAGGGGTTGGGCAGGGACCATGTGGAGAACTAATGCAGGTCTGTTTGTTTAGCCTCATGTCATCAGGTTGAAACCTCCAGGCCCCCACAGCATAACAATGACTCTCTGATCTGTAAGCATCTGTGTTGGCGTTTCCCTAAAGTTTTATGGATGCAGGGCGGAAAAAGAAAAACAGACAACTTACTTAATTTGCTCTGCTGCTGACAGGATTGCAGATAAGGATCGTAGGGAAGATTAGGCCGTGTAATTTTATCCAAACTATTGCTCAAACACAACATCATGTCCAAACACTGAGTACTCTCCAGTTGAAAACATAAAAGCAAACTTCACGCTAAGGATGCTACCATTGTTTCTCGTTGTTGTAATGCTCTGAGAAAAGTTGTCTCAATGCTGAGGATTGAGAAGTTATTGCTATAAATGCCAATACTGTTGTTTTGAGACAATTTTAAAGTAATATAATGATAATAATGGCATAATAATACAAGGACATATTTTCAAAGATCAATAAACTTCTAATTCTACTGAACATTTAATTGGTACTGAAAGACATTTTAAATATCCAAAATAAATAAACCTAACACCAAATAAAATAAATTTTGAAGTCTCTGTAAACAAAACTGCCCTTCAAAAACAGGTTAGTAGAGACAAAAGCACCAGACTGAAGACTTTCATCATCCAGTTTTTGGTAGAGAGAGAAAGAAAAGAGAAATCGATAAATGATGAAAATGGAAATTATTGAGCTTGTTCTAATTTATTGTGCAATTCATTGATTTATTGCGTATTGTGACATGCCTACTGCTTAACACCGTATTTTAGTATCAACTTTGGTGTAAACAACGTCATCATAGTACCATGTCTTTGCTGGCGCAGAGGAAAGAAACACTCAGGGTGTTTTTGCACCTAATATTCCAGTAGACCCAGTTTGATTGGAGACCAAAATTCCAATATTTGTGAAATTTTCAGCTCCTGCGGTTCTGTATCACACTGCTCTGTGTTAAACCAACCAACAATCTGTTCCATCACTCGCCTGTGGTACCAAGATCTACTAAGGTCAACAGTTTTCCAGTCAATCAGTGCCCCCAAAAAACAAATGGTGCTCTTGGATTGCAGTAGTTTTTTGTTCTAGTGTCTACTTTAAATATCTTACAACACTTGTAATAAGACTTAAGTAACTTTTTAACAAAATATAGGAGCTTCTTTTAAGTCAATAATTCCTTAATATTGATGAAAAAGTTGTAGTTCCACTGGCAGATTATTTCACTTGTAACAACAGAAAAATATATTGCTAAAAGTGAAAAACTCTGCCAGTGGAACAAGTACTTTTTCATCAATATTAAGGAATTATTGATTTTAAAAAAGCTCCAATAAATGGCTGAAAAGTAATTTTTAAGTTAGTACACTTGAAATAAGAGAAAACTAAGATATTTGCACTAGAAACTAGATTAAAATACTTGGTGAGGTTTTGTGTTTTTGCAGTGTTGCAAGTGCTAACTAAACGTTACTAAATTCTGAGGAGGTGTATGTAAACTTCTGGTTTCAACTGAACAAGTGCGACCTTAGTGCCAAGTCTGCAGCCTCATTTGAAAAGCTTAACGTGCCGTAAACAAAACCCATTTCCACATGGCACTTCATCTTCCTGTTCTGCCTCATGTGCAGCCTCGCTCTTACACAGGTGTCAAAGAGGTATTTATTTACAGCGGAGAGCGGGACCTTCCTGCTGTTCCTCAACGAGATCTGGATGAAATCTGAACTACTGCGTGAGCAAATACCGAGCTGTGGATGTGAGGGCTCAGGGTATTCCCACTGCCAAATCATAGAAAGCATCAGGATGTAGTTTATTGCAACTGGAGATATGGAAATAAAATGGAAGAGGGTGTTTATTTAAAAGGCAGGTCATTGAATTATTTCCAATTCCTCCTTACCGTACCAAACCCATTTGAGCTGTCAGTTGAGTCCATGAGTAATTAGGCTTTAGGGTGGAGGACTGGAATAGGCATTGTTTGACTTAATGAGTGAAACTGGCTTCAGGTTAGCAGGTATTTGTCAATTTGACAAGATAATGGTGTGAGGGGTGGGGGCGAACGGGTAGGAAAATCTGGATCATTTGGAGCTTGCTCTGACTCCTGCGTGAATGTGTGATATAAATTTATCTGTCAACTTTTGTTGCAATATTTCCAAAGGCTGAGCTGGCCACGTCTATTCAGAAAGTTAACCAGCAAAATAAAAAAAGGGGGAAAAAAGCCTTAAGTCAATATGTCCAGCAGAAACAGCAGCAGAGAGTTCCTGGTTAAATGGAAAGTGATTTGTGTTAATATTCCAGCCTGTATTGTTTGCATGCTGTGTGAAACGGATTACATGGAAAACCTGGAAACCGTTTTGCGACTTTCACGCCACTTTTCCTCGATGGCTTTATAATAGGAGCCAGATGCAGCAGGAAAAGAACCACGAGAATTAATAAAGTAAAATAGTGCTGAGCTCTAAGCTCAAAGGAATGGCTGCAGGTAACCTAAAGTAAACATTAAAATACAAGGAGTGAATGTGTGTGTTTAGCTTTCAAAGAACAAAGAAGTTATTTGTGAACATGACAAAAAGCGACATTTCTGTGATTAATTGGGTAACTTCGTAGAAATTACGCGGCTTTGACTTTGAGTCAAACACAAATATGTCTGGTCTGACTTCTAAGAAAGAGTGAACTGTTCCTTTAATTCACATCACTGTTTGCTATTGGCACAGTTTGTTTTTCTGAGTTATCAGCTTCTAAGCATTCTTCACTTTAAGAGTAAGTACTTTCAGTCGAGATTTATAGAGACTCAGGTCTCCAGATATTTCTGCATGTTTTTTTTTTTACAACATTCTAGATATTTTAATAAGAAGCACTCATTTAGTTTAATTTAATTGTCTATAAGATAAAAAGTTTGATAACCCAGGCACAGCTCATCACCAAGTCAATGCCATCTCTACAGTGAAGCATGGTGGTGGCAGCATAATGCTTTTGGGTAGTAAGGGTAGTTGTCTTGGTGGTTTTGATTTAAAAAAACAAAAAAACAAGCATATCAATGTGCATGCAGTGAAGTAGCTCTTTACCGCACCTGGCAGTCACACCGAAGAGTTCAATTTCTGTCTCATCAGACCTCAAGTGTTGTCAGTCATTGTTGCACAGAAAAATCTTATTTTTGTCTACTTTTTAGAACCCTTGAAATAAGACAAAACTAAATTACAAGCAACTTCCCAGTAAGAAATATGAGCTCGTTTTAAGTGAAAAGTTTCTTAATATTGGTTGAAAGTACCAGTTCCTTCAGCAAATTGTTTCGCTTAAAACAAGACATTTTTCCTGTGCTACAAGTAAAATAATCTAGTATTTTTGTTAAAACAACATTAAGAAATCATTTACTTAAAGCAATATATATTGCTGAAAAGTTACTTTTAAATTAGTTTTGTCTTAGTTCAAGTATACTCAGATATTTGCACTAAAAAAACTTTTGTCTTTGCAGTGAAGATCAACAAAATATTCAACCAAATAAGCAAGGAAATTGTGCGGCTTTCTTTTTAAGGTAAACATCTTCAATCCTACATCCCACCTATAATTTGTCCTTTTCTGATTGTTTATTAGAATATTTGAAATTATTTTGCAGTTGTAAAAAGAAACTAACTTAAATAAGGAATAAGGCTTTAAGAGTGTTTTCAATGTGCTGATTTTATCCCGCAGTGCAAAAGGTTTTATGATCAACATCTTGTCTCCATCAAATCAGCTTTTTATTTATGTGAAAGGAGAGAAATGCTTTCCATTTCCCAGAAATGGAAAGCAGAAATTTCCTACAACGTATTCTGAGGAGGAGTTTATAGTGTTGGAAGAAGAAATCTACATAACTAACCTCTGCTGAGCTACACTGTTTTCACTCTATTGCACTAAGTAGAAATAAGGCCAAATGCTAAAGACAAGGAGAGTATGGAGAGTACCCCTCTAAGCACAGGTGTGTCTGAAGTTATCCAAGCATTTACTTTGACAGCTCACCCTTCTTGCCAAGCCCAAGGCGATGTAGCACTTCTCCCCAGCATCAACTATCTCCACTTCATAGTAGTGGCAGCGGGTGGTGAGCGGCTGGCTGGCCTGAGCCAAACCAACGTCCATGATGCTCTTTCCTTTGCCAACATATTCCAGGAGCTGTGAGAGATTCGCAGAGAAAAGGAAAAAATGAGGTTTTATTCATTTTTCCATAGTCAGGTGCACCAGTTTAATACGACAAAGGTTGTTATTATTTACACTGTGTCCAGTTCAGTAACAAGAAACAAGGTCTTGTTCTGGAGATTGTACGTTTTCATTGACAAGGATCGTGCACTGCAAAAACACAAAAACTTAAGAAGTATTTTTGGTCTAGTTTCTGGAGCAAATATCTTGATACATTTCAAATAAGGCAAAACTAGCTTTCAGATAACCTTTCAGCAAGATATAGGAACTTGTTTTAATTCAATAATTACTTAATATTCAATGAATAGTTCCAGTGCCATTAGCAGATTATTTCATTTAAAACCTGGGGAAAATGTGATGAAATTTGACAACACTAAACTTTATTATTGTTAGCTTGTTTTAAGTAAAACATTCCTTCACATTTATGGAAACACACTAGTTATTAGTGAAATAATCTGCCAGTGGAACAAGATATCTTAACTTATAATATGGGAAACATTTATTTTTTCACTGGCAGATGTATTTATTTTTTAAAAGCTATGTTTAAGTTAATTTGTTAAAAATGTCTTTGTTATGACAACTTGACATTAACCAAGAAATCATAATCTGACATAAATTTGTTATAAAAGTATTACTGATAAAACTTTAAAAATTATGTAGCTTTATGTTATTAAAGCTAAAGTTTAAGCTTGTATTAAAAGTGTCGTGATTTACCGAATGACACTTTAAGAACAACAGTCATAAATGTTCATGAAGACTTATTCATGTTCATGACAGGTGTTATGTCATGTTTATGACTGTGTCATGGCAGTCTTATTCACACCCTGCGAAATAAAGTGTTACCGTTAATTTTATCTTATTTTACATGTACCAAGTTACCTATGCTAGAAACTAGACCAAAAATACTTGGTAAGATTTTGTGTTTTTGCACCAAATATTTCCCTTTTTAAAGCTTTCTGTGGTGGCTGGTTTCTGCAAAACAAGCTCTGTAGCACTTTAACCTGGAGGTTAAAATGTAAACAATTTGTGTCCAGGATGTGTGTGGTCTGCAGAATTGTTAGTATGTTCGTTTGTCAACATCTCCAAATATTTCCCAGGTATCAGGCATCCCAGGTATCAAATTTTCCCCAAGATATCAGGCTTATTTGCTAAACAAATAGAGTATGTTACATCGTCAAAAGCAACTTAAGGTAATAGGAGTGTTATTTTCCAATGGCATTGTGTCAGGTGAAACAAAAGGGCAAGGCAGCCAGGTGGTGATGGCAATAAGAATCATTTTTTCCCTTGTTTTGAACACAGGACTATCCCTAAGATTCAGCTCATTCTCTGAGTTCAGGTTAAATGGAAAACACACCTGATCAAACTTGAACTTTATGACTTACCTCCTCCAAGGGAACCAGACTGACACAGAGGATTTACCCACACAGCTAGCTTTTGCAGGTGCTTCTTAAATGAGTGGGCACTGTGATAAATTGAAGCGTCCAAACCCAGTAAAATCCCCACCAAAACGCCCACGGTGACTTACCTACAAGTACGGACAGGGATGTATATCATAATACTGCTACTTTCCAGGCTATTTTAATCTATTTTATTATAGATGTGAGGATTTGGATGAGCAGGAGGGCAGCTGAGCAACCACAAAGCCTTTAGGCTGAGAAATGTTTCCATTCAACATGGTATTTGAGAGTGAGTACCCAGAAATGAAAACAGCCCCTGGTGAAAGGCTGAGATGACAGATGAGATAGGGGGTGGACAAAATCGCCGGTATATTAAACCTTTGTCTTTCTGAGTGTGCAACCCCACCTGGGAGTGCTTTCCACTAGCCAGACACTTAATGGACACACCCCATGGGAAAAGTTTAATCATCTGGGTTAAAGAAGTCCCATGTTTGACAAAACCTTTACTGAGAAAACCAACTTCCTTCTGTTGTGCAATCTTTGCTAAGTAATTGTAAGTATCAGCATCAGTTAAACCACCCTAAAAGAAACATTTTCTCATTGTACAAACATAATCATGGTTGGTCTCTCCAAACCTTCACTATATAAGAAATCCCATTGCTGTTTACAGGCAAATGTGAGTCCGGATCGCATATCTCCTGGTAGGAATCGTGTATAAATCTTCACATTGTCAACATATTTGGTTATGATCTTGTTTTTAAACATATTATGATAAATATCCATTGTCGTTTTGTTGTTTTCTTTCTTCCTCTACAGTAATTGTATTTTTACTTTAAGTTTATTGTACAGCACTTTTCAAAATGCTTTACACCATAAAAACATAATATAGCCAACAATTACAAAGTAAGCAATAATCGTTACATTTTGTCAAATGCCATTTTTCAAATCATCAAATATATAGATAAATGTTCCAGTTATTATGAATCAAAAGCAGCTCTAAACAGGTGTGTTTTTAGCTTCAGTGTTTCAGCTGGAAGTTTATTGTGGAGTAGTGGAGCTTACAAACTGAATGCCGTGTCTCCATGTTTGGTTCTGGAAGGATGATACAACCTTGGAGACATTAGTCTTTAATCCCATTAATGTTCTTCAGGTGTTAGAAGGCTGACTTTGTAACTATCTTTATGTGACTCTGAAGGTTCAGGTCAGAGTCCATCAGATTTTGGGCCTGATCTCTGGCTTCAAGTTGTACTAAATGAATCCTGATTGTTCCTCTTTAGGTGATAAATAAACATAACTTCAGTTTTGGATAAAGGTTTAGCATCCCTACACACTGATTTGTTTTAAACATCTGTTCAGTGCTTGGATGGGTTCAGTGTCACATGGTAACACTGCAATGTTATGGTAACTAATCGTATTACTTGTTATAACCTCAGCCAAAAGGACTATATTAAATAGTAGGAGTCCCAGGATTAAACCTTGGGGTATCCCAAATGTTTAGGCTCCTTTCATAATACCAATCTGGTCATTTGACAGCTACATCCACACCAAGTCATTTTAAGGTCCTTGACTAGTCTACATTAGAATAAAATGTGTTATTCTGCTTCTTTCATTTTGAAAAACTGGCTAGAAATGCATTATTAATAAACAATAATGGCCTTGAGCAAAGCGCTGCACACTTTTAAGTGCAAAACCAAATGTTTTAACATGGGACAGTGAAATGTACATATCACATAGTTAAAGGAATCGTGCGCACAAAATTCAAAATGTGATTTTCACTAAAGTGAGCTGATCAAACCAAGGCCTGAAGTAGTTATTTGTGAGTCACTGCAACTCTGATAAGATTACATTTTTAATCTTACAAGATCCTCTTTGCACTTCTCATCACTGAATACAACACAAGATATATTTAGCATTTAAATGCCACATTAAAAACTCACAACTTGCACTCTGTCTCCCAGCAACCAGCTTATCTGTGCAAATTAGAGGCGTGTGTGCTTCTCCCAGCTGGGAAGCCCAGCTCAGGTGCATCTTTCTTGGCAAAGAGCCTGGTCATCATGGCACTGTATTTAGTGCTGTGAAGATCATGGATGGCTCATTTCAGCTGCTTCCTTTTAATTATATCCGCAGCAGGAGGAGATGCGTAATGCAGCTGCACCGCTAAAAGCAATAAAACAAGTTACTTGGAGCACTGTGACCTGGTTTAATGAGGTTATAGTCTGGCAGGAGCCAGCTTTGGTCTTTCCTTTCTCAAATCCTGACGCCAGTCGGCATAATGGAGAGCTCCTTCACTGCTCCATCCTTGGTGAACAAAGGCTACAGAAGATCATTCCTCCCAGCAGACTTGATTATTTATAACCATCACTGCTCCAAACAAACTCAATAAATGTTAACATCCTTGTAGTTTTTCTAATTTCTTTTAAATAGTCTGTTTTATGCACATACACTTGAGTATTTTCTACATTTTAAAATTTATCCTACTTAGCTGCACGTTTTTTTTTTTAAACCAAAATGTTTCATACAAATATTCTGACATGATTTGAGCCCCAAGGGGAAACCAGTTAGAGAACCTTGACATTTAAATGATCACAGCTTATGCAGAAAATACATATACAGTATAGTGACTTGGCCTTATAGGATAATTACGCCTTATAATGATGATAATAATAATGCCTTCGGCTACAGTAACATAACTCTATTGGCCACAACTTGTCTCCCTTGGTGCAAAAACGATACAAACAAAATGTCAACAAAGTAAAATAGATCATTTATGCGCATTAATGCATTCGTTTTTTCGGACAAAAAGAGATCTTAGGAATTAGGAATTTTATTCTCTTTTTTTTAAATATATCATAATAAAGATGGAAGAAAACCCAAAAAACAGCAACCAACTAGGTTTCACAATATCATGTTTTAATCATTTTCTCTGCACAAAATTTTTATCTTTTCACATTCCCCAGAGCCAAAACAGGTTTCAACATTATCCTGTGCTTTTATTGTTGCAGACTGCCCTTTCGTGTGTACCCTTGTGTCTCCTTAACCCGCTGTACTTTCATGCCTGGACAACTGCTTTTCTTTAGGGAGAGGAGGAAAGAGTTTCAGTGTGGTGAGCTGTTAGTCACACCTTTCTTCTTTACTTCTTGCTGCTGAGTAACAGAGAGCGAGACCAGCGAGCTGAAAGAGAGATGTAGCCTTGAGCGAAGCATGCCTCGCTGGTATAGCCAACAATCTCGCTCCCTCTCTTTTTCTATTGCCGTCTCGCTCCTTTAATTTTGACAGGTGAGAATCGTGATGGTAATGTGCAAGACCTTGTTTTGTTGAGCTGCTACCTGGGAGACAGATGCAACACCCAGAGAGTGGTCCTGCTGGTTTCCTCTGAATAAAAGTTAACTATAAAGTCTTAAAGGAAGGCCAAACTAAAATTAGGAGACATATTCTCCTTTGCACAGATTTCACTTAAACAAAACCTTTTGCTTAAGCAACAAGTAATATTTTTTATTGATTTCTATTTTTGGTGCATTTACATGGCACTCCAAAAGACAAAATTGTTTTGGTTATAATTAAAAGTCATGGAAAAAAAGTCAGTAAATCCTAAAAAAAATAATTTGATCATCTGTATTTTGACAAGTACATTTTTAAGCAAAACTGCAATGATAAAACAAGGATTCATAAATGTTAATAGAAACATCACCAAATGCAAGTAATTACTGAAAGACAGCTTCAGGGATGCTCTAAAATTAAACCAGAAGGTGACTTGAAATGACCGACTTTCAGGCTGACTAGAGTATCCAGTAAAAAGCAAAACGGGTTTTATTTCTGGTTTGTGTATGTGTTATTAGTTTATTTTGGAAAAAAAGTCTTTAATGGCAGTTGTTACTGAGAGAAGATTCAAAACTTTAAGAAACTGCAGCAAAGAAGAGTTGTTTCTATGAATATAATTAAGCATCAAACATCCAAAATGCAAATTAAGGCTGACTTATCCGAGAGTGGACCCCAGTATATTCACAGTTCAGTATTTTTATGTGGAACTTAACTTTAAATTATTTGTGGAAAATCTCCCAATTAAAAATTTTTTTTGCAGAGCTCATCTAAAATATTCCAAAGAGTTTAGGAAGCTGAAATACAAAAATGCAATGCTACTAGAGACACTACTGACTGGCATCTGAAAAATAGCAAATTTAGAAGCGCCATTTATTTTCCTTTGTGCTGATTGGCTGAATCCCAACCCCAGACTTTAGATATTAGCTACTGAGGTAGTGCTAAGATGGTTTCCATTGAGTTAATGCTAATTAAAGAATATTTGGTCTTAGATCTTTCAAAGGTGGTAGATTAGAGTTTCTAGAGGGTGTCTCAAGCATTTACAGATTTTACCTCTTCACAGGCAGCTTTGGTTTAGTTTATAAACAACAGTGAAAATTGCAACTGTCTACTTAAATCACAATGACTATTCACACATGGTGTGATGATTCCTCGTTTCCTAAAACTGCAGTTACAGATTCCCGCATTCCACGAATGCGGTCATTATTCAAACATACACAAGACGTGGCTCTAGAAATAAAGACATAAACGTTACGTTGTGTAACAACTCCTTTCACGTTGTTTAAGGAGCTACAATAAGGTAAACAATTCAACGACTTCACTGTCTCACCAAGCTCTATTACATTTTTGAAGATACAATGTTATTGTCAAAATCTCATCCTGTTTTTTTTTTTACTTTTCGATTAATATGTATTAATAAAACCCCAAAGAGATGTTAAGCATTCACATTAATAGAGACTAAAATAAATTAATAGTGCAATGCATCCATTCCAATTTACTTTAAAGATTTGTAAATACAAAAGCCACGTGTGATTTTTTTTACTACCTCTTTGACTATGCAGCATAGTCAGTGAATTTTTAGGTGATCAATGCCAAGACCGTTATAAAACAAGGTTAATCTCCACACACCTCTGTGGAAACATAGCTCACAATCACCTGTGTAGGAGAGACTGGAAAGCAAACAAAGTGAAGATTTGAAACTGGAACTTCCACCACAGTGCTGACTATGAATACAAGGGAATACCTCCAGATGACAGACTGTGCAATGGGATAAAGAAAGACAAGTGTAGGCAGAACAGGGTTGCAGTACTGTAATTTGTTAATGCATGCAAAAGGAATCAGATTAACAGAAGGACTTTTCCCTATCTATCAGGAAAACTGTCAGGACTCCTGGTCATATAACATTGCCAAAACCAGTTAGCTTGGCTACTGAAGAAATCAATTAGCAAATTTCTCTGCTTTACAAACTTTAAACTCAAATAAGGTTATGTTTGGTCCAACATCCTTCTCAAATCCAAGTTTAAGCATCATAAGTAATTTAACACAGCTCAAGTAGCCGCCGATAGTTGTTCCTGATTCACTCGTCGTATGCTGCACAATTAAAGTAATATTTACCTTACAAATCATCATTTCTAAAAGACTTTGTGAGTAGCACAACAGGTAGCTGACTGGTAACTGTGCCACAGTTTTAAATCCAAGAATCTAAAATGTTCTGAGGTTTACAAACAATTTATTTCTTTCACTTGTCAGTTGTGCACAAATTAAACAAAAGATTTCTGTTCTTTATTAGTTGTTCTGACATAATCAAAAAATTTAGATTAGATTATAAGAATTGGGAATCATTGGCATGCAGTTTTACAAAATCATTTTTGTAGTAGCTTCAGTGGAGTATGAGATGTCATCAGCCAGTGAATCTCCTTTGCCGGAACAAGTTAAACAGTGACTGCCCAGCAAGTTGCAGAGGTGAGTCTTTCATAAATCAAACTTTACTGCAATGCTTAGTCAAATCAAGCCTCAAAGGGCAGCTCAAGAAAATAATCAGAGGCACCAAGAAAATTTGATGGAATATGTAGCAGTGTCTCGTAAAATACCTGAACTCAGTCTAATGGGAGGGAAAGTAGGCATAATCAAACCTTTGACAACTTAATCAGAACAAGAATTGACTTAAAACACTGGAAACAAGCCGTAAATTTTCTCTAATGGGTTGCAACTGAAAAAAACTATTCATGACACGTTAGAAGAACATGACAAACTTGCAAATAACACCGAATCCACCCTCCAAGCTAACCGCATCTCAATACAATAAATAATCTCCAGGATGCGCTGGAACATGCCACACGAGAACCACGCCTTAACCCACAGAACCCAAAGAGCCGCTGCCAGCACCAGTGCCAAACACCGCAGGACATACATAGAGGTCCCGCGTTCATGTCTCGACACATAGCACCCATTACATTAGAACGACAGCTACCATGTCAAAAATGATGCTGATAACTTTCATGTTGTTACTGATGGAGAGGTGCAGGTTGATGCCACAACAAAGCAATGACATAATATACTGTAAATACAGCTCCTGTGGGAAACAGAAAATCACTGCCTGAGTACTTATAGCTTGACAACATTAATGAGGTTTCTACTGGTGATAGAGGTAGTAGTTTGGGGTCTAGTAGAACTCAAAATGTCAAAAATCTTTGGGTTCTCTACTTACCTCTGCTCAAAAGGTATTTCAAAAAAGTCTTGGGAGACTAGATTGGTCAATATTGGGATTGCACCACGCTGTCGTTGGAAGATAACTTTTGACTCTTGACTTCAGTTTTCATACTGATGCAGCTGAAGAATGTTTTTTGTCTGTGTTTGAGTCTAAATGGTTCCTGAAAGCTAGAAGACCTGAGATGTGCCACAATATGAGATGTGTGATGTAGAAGGAAAGATGGAGAGAAAGGGGAAGGGAAAGAAGGAAAGAACGATGGAAACCGTCTAACTGATTTTGACAATATAAGAAAGAAAAGAATGAAGGGAAGGAAGGAACAGAGGAAGGAACAAAGGAAAAATGGTAAGAAAAAAAGACAGGAAACAAGAATGTTAGGAAAGAATGAAAGAAGGAAAGAAAGGATGAAGGAATGAAGCAAAGAAGCAAGTTAAGAAAGAAGGAAGTAAGGAAGAATGCAAGGAAGGAAAGGATGAAGAAAATGGGTGCAAGGAGGGAAGGAAGGAATGGAGGTTATAAAGGAAGGAAAAATAGGAATGTTAGGAAGAAAGGAAGAAAGAAAGGGGATGCAAAGATGAAAGGAAGTAGCAGAAGTTAGGAAGAAAAAAAAGATAACTGGAGGAAATAAAAAAAGAAAAACAAACAAATGAAAAAAATAAGGATGAAAGGAAAGAGACACAGAAGGAACAAAGGATGGATGATGGTGTCGGTGGATCAGCTGATGCTCTGGTGAAGACCCTGCCGTATTATCCATACATCTCCTCCTTTCATGAGAGACCAGACGATCTCCTAGACAACGACATGAATGCCAAGACTTTTCACTCCCAGGCGTAAGGGAGTCACAGAGACGAACGGATGCTCAAAAAGGACGATTGGGGAAACAGACAACTGCAGCCTCAGGTGGCGTCCACTTTACTTATCGGCCCACTCATTCGCAGCTGACGGGATTAAGTTGGTGGGCAGGGAGACTGCTGTGACAACAGGAGGCGGAGGGACTGCAGGCTCGTGTTCGCAGTGAGCCGCACGTACGCAGTGGAACGCCAGCTAAATATCTCCTCTCAAGAGAAACGGTGAAATAGCACACAGGGTGGCGAGCTGAAAGAGTCTCATTCAGGTGGACTATGACCAAACACACAGGCCGTGTTTGCATAGGAGACCTTTGTCTTGAGCAGTCATGATGAAGATAGAAAACAAATACATGGATCCATGTGTGCAGGAGTAAACTTAAAGAAACGAAGGAGGCCGATCACATTCAAGGTTACACTTAATTGATTGGTGGTAAACTCTAAGAAGCTTTAAAACCTAAACCAAACAGATCAGTCAAAGGTTTGAGAAGTGGGAGAGGCCTCCATTGTTAGAAAAGAAGTGGAATAATGGAGGCTTTTAATTTGTGTGCTTTCTGTCTGTCTAGAAGTCTTTTAGTACACAAGGTCAGGTGAAGAGTTTTTATAGACAGCTAGTTGCATTTTCTAACAGTTTAAGGCAAAAGGAACTGCTTTGGGTCAAACTTTTGACATTATGGTTATTTGAGCTATGCTTTTCATAGAGTGTATAATGACATATTAATGATTTTAACATGATTTGATAAAAGTTTTACGATTACTAGGTCTTGCTTATCATATAACTGGGGATTTCCAGGTAAAGGCATTCTTCACTGGACTCAACTCAATAATGGAATTTCCCCATCAACTGCACCCAGTACATTTGCTATAACTTGTGGCCTGTTGCAATAAGCAATAAATCACATGATAAAACAAAACAAACTCAATTTCCATTTCCATGATTTATAATTTTTTCTGCCAAACAAATTGGTCTCAATAAGGTTTTTTAAAAGATAATTTTGTTTTGACTTCATAATTCATTTTATTTGTTGTTTCTGTTGTTTTGTTTATTTATTTAGGATATTTTAAATGTTCCTCCAGATCCAGTGTTAAATGTTCATTGGAATTTAAAATTTTATCACTACAAAAACACAAAATCTTACCAAGTAATTTTAGTCTGGTATCTAGAGAAAATTTCTTAATACACTTGAAATAAGAGAAACTTACTTAAAAGTAACTTTTCAGCAAGAAATGGGTGCTTGTTTTAAATAAATAATTCCTTAATATTAATGCAAAAGTACTTGTTCCATTGGCAGATAAATTAAGTTATAATGTGAGGAAAATATCTTGCTAAAAGTGGTTTCTTGGGTCTGTTTTTTCTCTTTCTGCAGGTCTAGAAGCAGATTTAAGAGTGTTTTCTTTTATTCCATATCATTGTTTCTCCTCTATTCTTATCTCTCTCTTTCCTTTTTAAGTTTGTACCCCACCACTCTGCTGATTTTATTTTTCTCTTTCTTTTACATCTATGTGTCCATTTCATTTAATCCGCATAAATCCAAAAACAATTTTCAGTCAAAGCTAAAGAGTTTGTCTACAAGTAATTAACTGGATTCATTAAGAATTATTACAGTTGTTTTATTGTAAGAAGAAAGAAAAAAACTGGAAAGTCAAACATATTTCAATAATAATTTTAAATTGGGAATAAAAGCAGCAGTTTTCTTGTCTGTAGAATCTTTTTGATGCAGAGATGAAGTAGAATGATGTTAAGCAGCCGTTCTGCTCAACTAATTCAGTCAGAATGACAGAGTGGTACCAGCTGCCCTGTTGTCGTTAGCGTCTGCCCCCTGAGCTCAATGAGATTACTGAAAGGTCATTTTGTGGCAGAGCTGGAAACACAGTGCAAATTAAGTTTTTGTGATCGAGTTATTTTTCATCAACTTTCATTAACTTTAAAATTACAATAGTTGCATTTAGCTGGATCATTCGTCACAGCAATGTGGGATTAATGAAAATCCACAAATTTTTATTAATTTGTTGTACAAAGAGAATATACAGTATGTACATATAAACATTAAGAATGCAGTGAACTTAAAGCTCACAGCTGTAATGGAGTACATAGAAAAAAATCTACTTTTCGACGCGTTAAAATGTGAACATGGGCAATTCTGACTCGACTGATGAAACCCAAGCTCAACCATGTTAAAGCTCAAATATAACCAATTTTTAAGGAACAAAATAGAACGGAAGAGCAGAATTGGAGGACAGTTTATAGTGAACACAAAAGGTTACATCTTCTGCATCAAATCGAGACGCAGTACACAGAAGCTTGTTTTACATGAATACTTCCTTAATTTGATGAAAAAGTTCTAGTTCTATTGGCAGATTATTTCACTTATAAAATGGGGAAAATGTCCTGCTATAAGTGAAATGATCTGCCAATGGAACTGGTACTTTTTCATCAATGTTAAGGAATAATTGACTTAAAGCAAGCTCCTACTGACCATTTGCATGAGACGTCACGGTCTCAGGAACTGTAACCTAATGTCGCTTCTATTTAATTGATTTCACTTTACAAATGGTCATAAGGTGCTGCGCAGCCGGCTGCACAAACAGATCAAGACTTGTCATTTTATTTTATAACTTTTAAAGAGGAAAGTTACGGCAGCGATGGATAGAAATCATGGATTTGCAGCGAACACTTTTTATAAGGCAAGAAGACCAATATTCATATACATCGTGTTCCAAATTATTACACAAGTGATATTTTCCCAGATTTTCTTAAATGGTCAATGAAAATGATGGTCAGTATAATTTTCAAGTCATGAACTATTACAGTATAAATCACATTTTACTGAACAAAGCTCCCCATGAGAACAGTATTTTTTTCAAAAATAAAAACTCAAAATGCACTGATCCAAATTATTAAGCACAGCAGATTTTCTAAACATTTTATGGATTATAAAGAACTGCAAACGGTCATTCTGTGAATGTGCAGCATTAAGTGGTCAGATGTACTAAAATCAAAAGCTATTTCAATCAAAAACATCTTAACAGATCAAGTTACATGTTAACATAGGACCTTCTTTGATATCACCTGCACAATTCTTGCATCCATTGAACTTGTGAGTTTGTGGAGTTTCTGCTTGAATTTCTTTTCAGGATGTCAGAAAACCTTCCCAGAGCTGCTGGTTTGATATGAACTGCATTCCACCCTCAGATCTTCTGCTTCAGGAAACTCCAAAGGTTCTCAATAGGGTTGAGGTCAGAGGTCAGAGGAGGATGGTGACCACACCAGGAGTTTCTCCCCTTTTATGCCCATAGCAGCCAATGACACAGTGATATTCCTTGCAGCATGAGATGGTGCATTGTCATGATGAAGATGATTTTGCTATGGAAGGTACGGCTCTTCTTTTTGAACCATGAAAGAAAGTGATCAGTCAGAAAGTCCATTTACTTTGCTGAGGTCATTTTCACACCTTTGGGGTCTCTGAAGGGGCCGACCACCTCTCTCTCTCCCCACATGATTTCGGCCCACAGCATGACTCCACCACCTCCTTGCTGACGTCACAGGTGTGTTGGGATGTGGTGGCCATCCACCACCAATCCACTACTGCGTCCATCTGGACCATCCAGGGTTGCACAGCAGTCATCAGTGAACAAGTCTGTTTGAAAATGAATCTTCATGTACGGCTGGGCCCACTGGGACCGGTTCTGCTTGTGAGCTCTGGTTAGGGGCCGAATAGTAGCTTCATGCACCGCAAGCCTCTGGAGGATCCTCCACCTTGAGGCTCCAGCAGCTTCAAATAACTGTTTGCTGCTTTGTAAGGGCATTTTAACAGCTGCTCTCTTAATCCGATGAATTTGTCTAACAGAAACCTTCCTCATTCTGCCTTTACCTGTACAAACCCATCTTCGTTCTGAATCAGCCACAAATCTCTTCACAGTACAATAACGCTTCAGTTTACGTTAAATATCTAATGTTTTCATATCTTGTCAAACGGCACTACACTATCTGATGATTTTCGTAAGCAGAGATCCTTTCTCTTTCCCATATTGCTTGAAACCTGTGGCCTGCTTAATAATGTGGAACATCCTTCTTAAGTGGACTTCTTTTAATTGAGCTCAAACAAACTAATCAACCAGCTCTCTGAAATTAATCATAGTGATTCAAAGAGCCCTGACACACAATACCATCTATAAATTTAATAGCACAACAAAAAAATTTAATCTTTATGACACTTAAATCCAATTTGCATAATAATTTGGAACACGGTGTACTTTATAAGTAAGTATGCTTAGAAAGATATCAAATATCAGATTACAGAGAAAGTATG
Organism: Xiphophorus maculatus; assembly: GCF_002775205.1. Classification (NCBI taxonomy): domain Eukaryota; kingdom Metazoa; phylum Chordata; class Actinopteri; order Cyprinodontiformes; family Poeciliidae; genus Xiphophorus; species Xiphophorus maculatus. The sequence continues at coordinate 28,977,405 of NC_036443.1, forward strand.
CATCTAGCCATTGGTAACCATGGAGATAATGCTGCACCATCATGTAGCCTAGCATGTATGAAAAAAACTGGTTAGCATCTTGTCTTTTGTAAGTTTTTAAGGCTGCCCCAGTTTGAGAGGAAACACCGTTTATGACATAACAATATAAATCATGTGTGAATTCAGGCAAAGTCGGTAATTTGATCAACACATCAGTAGAGAGGAGGTACGGGTCGGTTTCTAAACTATTTGCAACTTTTGTAAACATCGCCGTCTATGAGTCCCAACCAGGTGTGTTACGTTCACAAACGAATTAGCTTGACTCCAAGAAGTAGAAGTCATGAATAAACTGGAAAAAACAACTTGGGAAAACTATTTCAGACACTATGTTCAATACTCCCATCCCTCACTTCTGAGGTTAATCATGGCACCTTGAATGATTAAGTGACATAGTTGCAAACATCTTGTTGAACTTGTACGTTAGTTTTGTCTTATTTCAAGTGAAGAAATTACACCAAAAGTACTTGGTAAGATTTGGTGTTTTTGAGTGTGGGAAGAGATGTTTGCCAACAATGCAGATGAATTTTGGCTCCAAAAAGAAGCGTCCATCCTCTGTATCGTAATGTAAACTGTTCACAAAAGCAAAGACTTAGCTGTAGACAAGTCACTACCATCACTACTTTACTCTGTGCTTTTTGTGCCTTTAAACTTGTCAGTGATGCCTCATCAAAAGCATACCAGTCAGATTTGCTATTTATCTTCCCGTCAACTTGCTCCCCATTTCTTAATTTGTAAAGATGGCCATTATACGGAACAGCGATTACATAAACAGGAACGTGTAAAAACTCTTCCACGGTTTAGGCCAAAGATTAAAGAGGCGCTGCGGGTGAAATCACAGGAGGAGCTTAAGAGGTGCAAAGCATCTACTGCAACAAAACGACAGATCGGTAATTCCACAGAAACCACAAAGGCTGGAAAAGTGCTGCATGCACACACGCGAATCAAAATGGGGAAATGTTTCCATGGTCCCTAAGAACACAACAAAGCAAAAATACTTAATGAAATCTACAGCGGGGAAGAGACTGTGCTCCTTTAATCCTATTTGGAGTAATTTTGAATTTATATTCAACTTAAAAAAGCTTGGCAAACTCATCTTGGGGCTTTTTTTCCCAGATAAAACCTTACATGTGTAATGTTATGATAATATGTTCAAGTATTTAGCCTGAATATACACAATTATTAGCAAAACTACAGTGCTAAAACTAAAAAGCAGATCATTTTTATACAAATATGTCCCATAATTCTTTTTACATTTGAACAAAAATGTATTCGTATGTATTTTTCATCTTTAAAACAAACTATGTGGCCAGTTAAACAGCAATAAAGACCAAGACTTCCAATATATGAAAATATTTAAAATTATATACAATAAATACAGTTTCTTAAACACTATAATATGATCAATATCCACATAAACCCAAACAATATAATAAATTGGCTTTTAAGTCAGATTGTTTGCAAACATTATAATAGTGAACTTGAATGGTGACAAGTTGATTTCAGCACAACCAAGATCATGACTACATAAGACACAAAGTTTGTTTTTATACAGCTTAATATATCTGTTGCTATTTTAACAATCTGATGACACTCATGTAATATTTTAAAGCAGGATTGTAATGTTGCAGCTGTTTAGCATACAGGTCATTTTTGTTGTATATAAAAAGAGTTTTTTATATACAATAGTATATATAAATATAAAATTATATATTTATTAGTATCATTTTACTCATTTTTTAACATTTACTTCACAATTCATTGTTGCTATTTATTTGTTTAAAGTTAATTTGTTTCAGTAAATATTGTTTATTACCTTTTTTTTCAGAATTTATATTTTTTTCTCAGAATTCTGACTAATTTCAGAATTTAGAATTTTTTCTCAGAATCTTCATAAATGTAAGAACACTGACTTTTTTCGGAATTCTGGCTTTTCTTCAGAATTTTTACTGTAACGTCAGAATCCTTTACCTGTTTCTCTCAGATTTTTACCTTTTTTCACAGTTCTAACCTTTCTCATAATTCTGACTTTAATTTCAGAATTTTTACATTTTTCTCAAAATTCTGACTTTAGTTTCTGAATTATAATCTTTTTTCCTCAGAATTCTGACTTTAATTTTAGAATTTTGACTTTAATTTCACAAATATGTATTTTTCTCAGAATTCTGACCTTTTTTCTCAGAAAATGTCAGATTTCTGAGATTAAAATCAGAATTAATTTTAATTACTAAACTCTGTGATTAAATGTGATTAATTTAGTTAAATAACTTGTTAATGACTCAGAATAAAAGGTCTAGGACTTTTATCTATGCATCAAATGGGGCACTATAGTGGAGTAATGCTCCATTTGTGAAAGTAAATCTTTTGACAATTAGACAATAATTATTCAGAGCCACACTGCTGGACAGAAATGATTAAAATCCATAAATAAATAAAGGAAGTCCAACCGAAGGCGTTTTCTGTTTCTTACCATGCCGCTGACTCTGACGTCATGGAGTCGTCCCCAGTCATCTTCATGGCTGTCAACCATCATCATGGTATCATCCTCCTCTAAGAGCCACTCCGCCCGCAGGTCAACCTTCACCTCCTCCCCCATGGAGTGCATACCTACAGCCGGGTAAAGGCCCTCAGACGACACAGGAACCTCTATTGAACCTACCTAGACAAGATATACAGGAAATAAACTTAAAAAATATCTGATAAATAAATAAAAACAACAGGTGTATAACAAAAGTGTGTATTTATTACTTTTTTATTTTAGAAAATTAAGCATTAAATGTCTTCTTTGGAATTAATTCTCATTTTAATTGTCTAGCATTTATATGGTCTGGCTTTATTATTAATATTCTGATTTTATTTTAATATTATTTGACTTTATTGTAAAATACATCTTATTCTGTGATATTAAATACATATTTTAATTCTAGTTCAAAAATTAAATGAGATAACATACATTTATAAAGGGAAAACATTTCTAAACCAGAAGTATCTCCTATCTCGCTATCTGTCCCTCACCAACTTTCTTTCTCTCTCTAAGAATAAGAATATATTTGGTGTTTTCACACCTGTTAGTCCGATAGATTCAGTTCGATTTGGAAACAAAATTGCAACATTTATTACATTTTCAGTTGCTGCGGTTCACTTCCACACTGCACTGTCAATCAAAGCAAACTTTTGAAAAATCTCTTCCCCTCCTCACCAGTGGTGGCGCTGTACCAAGAACCACTGAAGGAAATTCCACAAAAACCTCTTTTCCATGAAATATAAACCAAAATGGAGTAGCATCAGATATTAGTGGTTGTACAATTTCTCTGTTGTCTTTGACCCAAAACCACAAGACATTTCTCCCGCTAGCGCTAGAACACGCTAGTGTTTGTTTTGGTTGTATTTACCCAGAATGCCCTGCACTATTGTTCACGTCCTGCTTTTGGAGGAATCTCCAGTCCATTTTCCACTCACATAAACATTCAAACTGCATCAGAGTTCACTTCAACTGAATCCAGATCTATGTTTGTAGAGTTCACATTTTTGGTTCGCATCAGAGTTTGATTACGCCTTAACGAATCTGACTTTTTAGGCAAACAAACTAGAGTCGGATTAAAGTGGATCAAAAATGGCAGCTATGAAAATAACCTAACAAAATCAGGAAGATAAGAGTAAAGAATCTAGATTCTCCTTTAAAATATAGTTGGTATAAGCTACAATAGATAGAACCGTCTTTTTAATGCATTTACTTACAGTATACCAAGACAGTATAATTTAGCAATATTTAATGTTCATATGTTTCATGCACACATTGCAAACACTGAAAGCCTTGGGGAACACTCACCTCTCTGCCATTTTTGGTGAAGAAGACAGTAGTAAGACCAGCTTCTGTGTTTTCCGAGTGTATGCCGCAGCCAATGCGGTCACCACGAGCACATTTTGGCCCAAACTGCTTTCCAACAGGGTTACCATTATACAACCTGTAAGACAAACACATTAAATAAATAAATCCGGTTAATAACAGAACTGATAACTAATTCTGGTTCTCATTTTACATGTAAAAGCTGACAAAGAAAAAACAAAAACAAACAAGGAAGCCCGGTAAATAATTGAGGGTTCAGAGCCAGACTGATAAGGAGGTTTTAAAACAATCGGGTACTCTTTCATCTGTATTCCTATAATCTTCTGTTGCATGTGGAGGATCCGTCATGAGTCAATGTCCCCTGTCTCGTCTGGACAGACTGCTCATAGATCATTACAAGGAGCTGCTTTTCACCCTACAGCTGTCTGTGTCAGAAAAACAAGCTTAGTTTCCAGTTCTACACAACTGAACTCTGCTGACATCACGAATCTGACTAAGCTCTCTAATAAACTGTAAAGCACCTCAAACTGCAAACAGCTGGTGGGCCACAGAGGTTTAGTCTCTGTGGGGTCAAACAGGATCATGAAGGGAGTCTGCATCCAACAGAAGGAGAAAACACTAAAGTTGCAACTGACGATTATTGTAGTAATCGATTATGACAAAAATTACTGGCACATACTGCAGATTTTTCATTTAACCACTTCTACCTGTTTATACAATATACAAAATCCAATAAAAGATGCAAATAAACAATTCAATTCCTTTTTAAAATAAGAAAATAAACGTTTGTTCTTGCCTAAAAAGCAACAGCAAGGCATTTCTTTAACGAGCTCTTGATCATTTGTAACAGAGAATGAATCTGCATCAAGTCTGTGGTTCTTTCCTCGAAATTGACTCAACCATTTAAACAATCCTGCTAGAGATAATAACTTAATCCTTATGTGTTAAAAGATTAAGTATTTATTTTGTTGTAAAACCAATACCAACTATCATGGCACAAAATGTGTATCAGTATTCCTCATTTTAACACAGTTTTGTGTAGAGTTCTCATAAAATTCCAATTTTATTCTCGTACTATGAACAAACGAAAAAACACTCTTAGTCCGGCCCTAGACCTATTTACGGTGAATGCAAAATATTTCATCTCTTCCAACATGCAATATTGTTGGACATTTTGCACAAAAAATAAAAAAAAAAAAACTATTTGCTTTCTGAAAAAGAAGAAGCATAAGAAGCTCATAAGTTACAATTGCTTACAATTTTAAAAAGTTTTACTTGCACTTTTTCTCTTTAAAATCACACAGACTGAGTAGTTTTGATTAAATGTTACTAATAGAGTTAAGAACTGAACTTGGAAATTGCTTTGAGCCTTACTTTTTCAAACGTTATAAATGAAACAATCAACATTTTGATGTGTAACGATAACACTTGACAAAATATAACGATTCAGTCGTTGACTATATTTTTTATAATTTTGTATTTTTATGTTTTCATGATGTGAAGCACTTGTTGCTGAAATGTGCTACACAAATACACTTGATTGATTGACTTAGAACAATAAATCAATCTGCAATAACTTAATGTCTAAGTTGTTGCAGCTCAATTTATTAATCTGTTTTAATAATCAGGTCATATAATGCTGGTCCCAGTGGATTGTACAGAGAAACCATTAAATATTATGAGATTCTAAACAGTATTGCAATTTATGATCCCTTGGGGAGGCATGACAGAAAATAATTAAGAGACATCGGTTTAGAATGACAGCGTCAAAGCGCTGAAGGATTACTGGTGTATTTTTGTGGATGTACAGCAGGAAAATGAGTTTGTCTAAGCTGATGCAGGAACCAAATGCTTCTCCACTGGGTAAGGAGATCTGTGGTCGACTTACTTGCCGTTGTCAGCATGGTAAGCTACAGAGTATGGCAGCCAGCCAGGCTGGTGGTCCAGCCTGTAGAATTTAGGCACCAGGCCCACCGCGATGGTTCCCCTCACTCCTGTGTCCACTATTGTTACCTACAGATGCACAAAACGTTTACACTAATTAAAGGTCATTTATTCCACAAACACAATTCAGGTTTGCTTACAAACAGTTGGAAACTGATATTTACATACAAATAAGACACAAAACTCGTTCTCTTCTGTCTTTCTCAAACTATTTCCATTGGTACAACATTAGAATAGAGCTGCAAGGATTTTATTTTAGTTATTGATTAGTCGGATAAAGAAATTTGCTCATTTAAGCATTTTTTATTCAATATTAGAAATGCATAAAAAGATGCAAATAAACAAATAATTAAATTCCACTTTAAAATAAGAAAATGAACATTTCATTGCCTAAAATGCAATAACACAGAATTCCTTTAGTGTCCGCTTGATCATTTGTAGCAAAAGATTCATCTGCAGCAAAAAATTACTTCTAATATTAACGTATGAAACGTTCAGGCCTTTCTGCTCGACTTAATATCAATTCATCTAGCATTGACCGATTAACAATTGTGTAGCAAAATATGCTTATTAGTAGTTTTTACATACTCCAGTTAACAATTAATCAATTACTGAATTAGCTGATAGTTATTTCAAGAATTGATTAATCATGATTAATACGATTATTTGTTTTAGTTCTACATCATAACAATTTCCATACAAATGGTAGAAATACCTTTTACACTGTGTCACTTGTTTTCAAAACTTCTTGTTTTCAACAAGTTTCTTAGTCTAGTAGATTGCTGAAATTTTGGCCCATTCCTGACAGATCTACAGTACTTTAAATAAAGCTCAAAGGTCACACCTTCTCAGCTCTGCCAAGACACTTTCTATGTGACTAATATCATGGCTTTCTGATGATCAAATGCAAAGAAAACCCAACAATTTTGTGTTACAACTTTAATCTAAAAGTCAGTGAGATCCAAAATAAGGTAAACAAAAAAGTGGCATCTTGGGATCATGAAGTCTCCATTTGGCTGACTTTCTCTGCTTCTCACTCGTCCTCTGGGTGTTTTCACACCTGATGGTCTGGTAGACTCGGTTCGATTGAGGACCAACGTTGCAACATTTGTAACATTTTCAGCTGCTGTGGTTCACTTTCATACTGCACTGTTTCAAGCAAGCCAAACCCTTTGATAAATCGTTCCGCTTCTCGCCTGCGGGGGCGCTGCACCAAGAACTACTGAAAGAAATGACACAAAAACCTCTGAAGAAGACACTGAGCGCAACTTTGTTCACAAAATGAAAACAAAACTGGAGTGGTGTCAGTCATAGGATTTTTCTTTTTCTTTGGTAAAGACCACATACCATTTCTCCTGCTAGCGCTAGGCTAGCACATTTGTTTTGCTTGTATTTACCCAGAATACCTTGCGCTATAGTCTGTTTCCTGCTTTTGGAGCAGTCTCCAGTCAGCTTAACGTTCAAATATGCATTGGAATTGCACCAGCATTCACTTGAACCGAAACAAGACTGAGGTTTGGCAGACCAGAGTTCTCTTTTTTGGTTTGATTGTGCATTCACACCTCAAACAAACCAAACTTTCTAGTAAAACAAACAAAGAGTTTGAAGTTTTTTACATATCTAAACCACAGGCCAAAAGGTTTGGTGGTTTTTGTATCTAAGCTAATTTCACTAGTAACAACATTAACAATCAGCTACCCAGATTTGCCGCCAAACACTAATATCACATGTTCACCTCAAGAGAAACCTTGGTTTCATGGAAAATATCTCAAAAATGTATCACATGTTTGGACCTTTTCTGTCTTCAATTCTTTATTTTCAGTTTGGCACTTTCTAGAAAGTATTCGACACACTCTGTCATAACATTTCCTTTGTCCGTATGATTTAAATAAAAGTCACAAAAACATAAAATCAATCACATACGGTGCAGGAATTTGCTGGTAATGTGCCATTAGGTTAAAATGAGGGCAGAAAAAAAACTATTAAAGCAAGCGAAATGGAGCAGCTGTTCAGCAGGAATCAAAGCCTGAAGACCTGAAAAAACCAGAGGAGTACTGACAGCCGGGGTGAAACGGATTCCTTGTGAAAGCAAAACAAGGAGAAATGAGGGAAGCAGTGACGCATATGTCGACAGAAGTCTGACCTTTAGCAAAATAAATGCTCCCAAATTTCAGAGATATCTTGGAAACTGACAGCATGTGCGTCACAGAACAGAGAATAATGTAGCACAACCTCTGGGTTACGACCCAGGTAAAATCTACTTGTTTTAAATGTCAGGGAGATCCACGAAGCTCAAAATGAGACAGTCGTTTGTTATCATCGTTATTGTGGGGGAAATTTGACATATATTTAATCTACAAAAAGGTTAAATGTGACATAATAAGAGCAGTGTGTAGAAAAGATGCACAATGTCCAGTCATGAGTTATCCGACTGGTCCAACTACCACTACTGAGCCAACTTCAGCTCTATTTTAAGTTCAAAGAATCCACAGTCAATGTAAATAGTTCTTCCTTTCTCTTACCCAAACATTACAGGGATGCAAATAATTAATGAACTTACGATTAATCGTCGATTAATGGTTTATTAGATTACATTAGTTCTAATGGACTAACTTATAATGTCGCTTACGCCTTCTTTTAACGTTGCAGTTTGGCTGCCATCCAGCAGAGGGCGCCGCTGGTCATCATTAAGCAGAACCAGTTGATACAAGATGGCGGGCGCAACAGAACAGTCCAAACAGAAAATGTGGGATGGAAAATGCGCTTTATGCAGTTCTGTTTTGAAACATAAACACTCGACAAGTTCCTTAAGTTTCATATTAATAGCGCTCATTCAAACACGCTCCGTCTCTGTAAGTGTTTCATAAATTGTACCAGAGGCTGCTAAGAGGCCATGCTTCAATCATGTTAATGTGAGAAAACCACAATTTTCTGTTGTCACAATTTAATACACAAAACTATGTTAAAATGTAATGTTTTCTTATTATTATTATTCAGCATATTATGAAAATATAGGACGGTCGGGCCTCTTCGTACAAAAATAAACTCAGGTTTTTGAGTAATAATAATCTAGTGGATTAATTGATCAACTTTCGATTAACTTATTAATCAATAACTTGCATCCCTATCTGTAACAGAACCGATTTCAGTTTCAGGGCTAGACATAGATCTTGTTTTGGCTTAACTTGAAGTTCACATCAGGGTTAATGGAGGTCAATCCAGTCAGGGTTTCCTATGATGCTCCAGAAATTTCAGACATTACATGAGATGCATTTTTAGCCACGAAATGGCCAGTGAGCGTGTGCATGAGTAATTTTAACTAAGCAAATTACAATAAAACATAAATCTCACACTTACCCATACCTAATTTGGGGTAGTGGTTTTTCAATGGTGAGCTTAAACTCCTGGGGGGCGCTACTTTAAATTTAATATGAAGCTGGGGAAAAAATGCCAAAAATTGGACTGTAATGATTAAAATTGCTGGTTGGATGGAAAAGCATTCCTGGGCATAACCAGGGATGATGGTGTGGGGAATGTGGCTCACCATACCATGCATCAATTGGAGTTACAGCAAATTAAATATAAACTAAAGTGATCAGTTCACATCTGGCGGTTCAGTCGCAACACGTCAAGATGCCTCACCTCAAAGTAGCAATTTCCCTTTGATAAAGGATGGCCAGCCACATAGCAACCCACTTCCTCGGAGTTCCCTTGGTAACTACAGAGAGGAAATTACAGGTTAACAATAGGCCCAGTTTCTGTTTGAGCTAAACATCAGCTCACTGAAAACCCTTGATCGAAGTATATTCACCAACATGGTAGACAGATGTAATAAGAAATAGATCTAGCAATTATTCACCAGGATAATAGCCAAAAACATATTTTTCACAGTCTGCTTGAAGCATTTCTTTTGCATATTAGAATTTATTTGTCTACTGTTGTTGATTTTAACTTGTAAACAAATATTGCATTATGGCAATACATAATAAAACTTCCACTTTTCTATTTCGGAGCTTCTTAGGATCCTCAGACACTCAAATCAGAAACCTTTGGAGACTGCTGGAGTTTATTTTTTAAGAGAAATTCATGAAAGGTGTGTTTCAACAGAAAAAATAAAATAAAAACACAATTACTAAAACAGGAGTTTTCATTCATTTTATAGTCATTGTTACTGTTTGCAGCAGACTCCTTCAGACTTATAACCAGCCGTTTGTTCCAATGTTTTTGTTTAGCAATTAAGCAATTTTGATAACTTTGACAAAACATTGTCCTCTTAGCTTTCCCTAGATAAATTTTTCCAAATGCGTTCTAAAGCGTTAATTTATTTCAATTGAATAAAGTTTAACATCTGCGTTGAAGTTTTAGTTCCGGCAGTTAGGAATTTGTTTATGCTTATGCTCTTATTTTGAAGTGGGTGAAGATTGTTCCTCTCCTTACATTCTCCACCCATCATGCAGTGCAGCAAATAACGTCTATTCTGTACCCAGAATGCACAGCAGTCAAAAATCTACTGATGTCCTGAATGCTTTCTGTCAGTAGGCCTACCGTTGTCAATTAGGCAAAATTAGCGACAGTGTTAGCAAAACTCAACAACTTTTGATCTGTTCCAAAGAATCGCTTCCTGAAGTGCAACCATACAGATAGGTCTGCAGTGACATATTTGATCCTGTTGAGGGCGTTTTAACACATGTTGTGTCTGACAGCTGGAGATTATCACTGTGGTGGTAATTAGCGCTTCTGCGTTAGCTTCCACTAAATACCATGTTTGTATTGTGCTAGCATTAGCAAAACTAATGTTTATGATTAGTGCTTTAGGGTTAGTGCAACTAACTTTTACACTTTTTCTACAAAAGTTTTTTTTTGTTAGAAAACTTTATAGAAACGATGTTTTACTAAGATTTAAAATAAAAGTTGAAAAGCAGCAACTTCTAAGATTTATAATTTTACAATAATTGCAGTGGCACCAAGATAAAATAAAATAAACCTTAGGAAGAAAAGGAGGAACACATGGGAGTCAGAAGATTCAGCCAGTTCCTTCTGATCTCTTTCCAAAAGTGTTATGTTTCTCTTGTTTATTTTTTGTCCCACCATGTTTGGACGCTCAAGGAAAACTACACAATCCTTCAAAAAGGGTTTCAGTTTTATTTACCAATGCAAAGCAATAAAATTATAGGTCCAGCCAATGGCCTCCATCTTTTGTAAAAATATGGGCTCCAAAGTTTGGAAAAAGTAATTCCTTAAACATGACCAAATGGGTAGAGTAGTGTATACTTTTGATAGGCCAAATAAGGTCAGCTTGTTTTAAATGTTTCTTGAAACGAATTTTGATCATCAAAACATTTAACTTTCTGACGTTTATGGAAATGGCTATCATTAATGTTCATTAAGAAGAGAGGATAAATGACCATGAATATAATATGATTAAATCTTGACAGGGAGGCTGACCTAAGTGTGTCCCCATCCTTCTGCAACCTCATGCATCGATCCTGTGCTGGGTGACCATCTCCTATGTCTCGAATTCTACGCCTCAAATTGAGAAGGCATCTGTGGTGTAAAACATTGATGTCATCCATCTGAATGAAGATCAAAATGGGAAAAAGAAGAGAAAAACAATCTGTCAGGAAGCTAGCTTCGATATATCAACAAGGTTCATATTTCTCAATATTATTCCATAATTTTCCAGGTTCAAATTTCTAGATTTTTTTCAGCATTTCAATAAAAGTCTGGACATTTGATTATAAAGTAGTAACTTCGAACCTGTCTGAATAGTAGTGGAGTCTAATTATCTGTAGGTTCTACAAATATTGAAACAGCACTGTTTAAACTGGCAGCTTTATTTAAAAAAACAACTGTTTGACAATTCAAAGAAGGAACAGAATATCCTAGGCAAACTATAGATTCTCTAATGCAGGTTGTACACTTTATACCTTAATAAAAAAATTGTTTTAGTGTATCAACTTACTTACAGCGCAAACATGTTGTAAAACTCCCTTTTTCTTATTTATGAATCAGTGAGTCAGAAAAACAAAACACTGAGGAGGAAAATGGGACTGTACACCAAGTAGAACTGTTGTTGCAGCAAGAAGGTTCTACATATTCTGACTCTTCAAACAGTCAAAGTCTAAATTTTGAGGGAAAAAAAAGAGAAAAAAAAATCTAATCCCCACCCCCCTCAGAATTTAGATTGTAATCTCTGACATTTTTCTTTGTTCTCAAAATTATGATTTTTATTTTTTTATTAATCCTGACTTAATTGTTTTTTGCAGCGGCCCTAATCATTTCCCGTAGTTTAAACCCTCCACAAACATTCACAGTGGAAACGTGAAATTTGACGATGAGAAGGGGGCGTGTCTCTGTTTACATCCGACAGCCAGCATCCTCTACCAGCTGACCATCAGAAATAAAAACACGACAATTTATATTTAGTCATTTAACACCATTATTCAGCCGGATAGCATCTCAAACAGACAGCTAACGGCTCCTCGGTGGCGGAAGAATGGAGAACTTAGTTAAACTAAATCCGGGTTAGCGTCGTTAGCGGTTAGCATGGTGCGGTCTGCTTCCCCGTAAGAAACCAAAATTACAGATAAAATATATCCAAAACAGAAAGCAGTTCTCCACACCGTCAGGCGTTCGGGTAACGGCGAGTGTGTCGCTTACCTGTGCGCCGTTAATGAGGACAGAGACTCACTGCCGTCCATCGGCTAACCTTAGCATCACTCTCAACTTTGGAAACTGGAGTTCGGCGCTTCCCACTGACGTCACGGTCTCCTTCTTTTCAACAGCCAATAGGAGCACGAGTTGAGAAACGGTGTGAAGGGTTTGACCAATCCTGACTCCCGGATGAGTGTGTGTGCGATCCTCTGGGTTCATCCTGATTTCATCTGATGGAGACAAAAAAATCCTGATGTTTATCAGTATACTATGAATTATTTCCTTCTCCACGCTTTTGTTTCGACCAGTTTGCTTCAATAATAGCATTTTATGATCACTGGCGGTTTAATTACCTTAAAACGTATTGTTAATAAAGCAATTATAACAGTAATTAGGGTTGTTTTAAACCAGATGGTTGGAGTGGGGCTTTTATTTGTTTTTTAAAACAGAGAAAATAAATGCTTTTTGAACCAGATGGGGTTAGACTGGAACCAGAGAGACACCGAGCAAGGAAGAAAAAAAAGAAGAATCCAAAGCAGAGTGGAAAAGAAGGCCCCTGCTGGTCTGGCAAGAACCATGGAACATTCTCCTGATATGAGCCCTGCAGAAGCTTGAGAGCTGATGGGAACACAAGGCGGCAGGTGATTTGTGCACTCCATGCCAAACATAATCCGGAGACCAGGCGGCTGGTGGTAAGGCAGATTTCATCCCCATCGAGCCCGGCGTTTCAGCAGGAACAGGTCAGTCACTGAGTCACTGTGCTCTGCTGGATCCATAGGACCAACGTCTGGCATCAAGTCTAACCCTTAACTTTCAGAATGTTTTATTTTCATGCTGTTTCACAGCAAAGCTGCTGAATACAGCGTGTTACTGCCAAAGGATCCACTTTGTCAACTTTTCATTTTGAGCATCATAACTTTAATGTTTTTAACTGCAGAACTTTTACCGTGTAACAAGAATATTTGAGACAGAAATATCTTGGCTGGGCTAGAAATCCAGCCTCAACATTTTACTGCAGCAGTAAAGCTTTTCAAACTATCATACTGTAAATGTCACACAAAATCTATCTCACAAAATCGCAATTGATTTCCAGGTTTATTGTGAAGCAGAGGTTTAAGCTAGAGTAGTTTGTGTCTTTCTGCATCAGATAAGAATCCTGCTGTGTGTCATTTTTGATGCAGTTGATCTATAACTACGTGGCAAATGAAAGAGTCAGGATCAGTTGCTGCAGGATATGAATCTGCATTAAAAACTGTGTCTACAATCCAAACTAATTGCTTTGCATGTTATTGTTTTAAAATGATCTCGTCTACATTTCTGCAGAAATTACTCTGCTTTCCTATTATATTTGGAGCTGGAGCTGTATATGAATCAGATCTGTTTGTTTTACATGGCGCTCTGGGATTATAACTGATGTAAATTGGCAGTATATAAATAAAAGAGCATTGAATCCTTTTAATTCTGCTTTCAGCTGCAGGGGACACTGCTGTTTAAAACTCTGAAGCTACAGTTAGTGGTTTGCAGAGCTTCACTGCTCCCCAGGATGCATTTAATCTTCTCGATTACAGTTTAAGAGTCAACTTATATCAGTATCTGAGCGTCTGAGTCGTTAAATCAGTGTTCTGTAAAGTCCTAAACATAAAGATTGTTAGGGATTATTACATTTGTGGAGCTCAGTTACATGTTTAGACAGGAAATCTTACAGAGGATTCCACCGCGGGAAAAAAACTTAGAGTTGGATATGCATTTTGCAGTGGGGGAACAGCATTGCAGTGTACGCCCATGTACTGAACATTTATATTTGTTACCATGGCGAACCTTAAAGATGGATCTTTGACACTGAAATTAAAGTACACAGAACTGACCAAGTGATTCTGGATGTGTTGAAGGAGCAGATTAGCATGAATGGTGATTGGGTGGAGAAATTCTGATAATTTCTAAAAGGAATATAATCCACCCTTCCTTTACTCCCCCCTCCTTCTTTCTCTCTTTCTCTCTCTCTCTCTCTCTCTCTCTCTTTGAGTCCCAGCCCCTGAAGGTGTCATAAATGTGCTCTCTCCCTCTCTCTCACTCACTCCCGATCACCGCCTTTCAGATCTTTAAAAGCTGGCGCTTTGCTGTGTCTCTCTCAATCTCCATTTGTGTCCTCTGGCACTGCAGGGGGACTCAGCCGGCAAAGCGCCAAGGAAATCTACTGTTTTAGGAGCAGGAAACGGACGCAGGAAAGCGGGGGGGAAAAAAAGACAAGAGTGATATACATCCAGAAATAGCATCGGCCACATTTAACTGACAGGGAGTGACAGTGTGCAGAACCTGAGACCTGAACAGAAGATGCCTCTCCTTTCTAACTTAACGGCCGTTGTGTTGCTGCTGATCGCCCACTGCGGATCTTGGGCCGGGGGAAGCCGCTGGGGGCCCTTCAAGGTCTGTCCCTCTTGCAAGGACCCCCTGGGGGTGGGCCGGCCCCCGAGGGACCACGACGTCGCCGGCAGCACGACAGTTTTGGCCCAGGGGGAGCCGTGTGGCGTGTACACCCTGAGCTGTGCCAAGGGGCTCCGCTGCATGCCCCCACCCAGGGAGCACAGCCCCCTGCAGGCTCTGTTGCAGGGACGAGGCGTTTGCGCCAAGCACATCAGAACTAGTCCCACCGAGAGGCCCCACCCCACAGGTAAGACACAAGTGCATGAAATCACATACAGACTCAGCTTGACATTTAGAGTTATATTACAATGGATACTGCACGCATTTCTGCAGACTCGCTCTTTTATTGCATGCATGTGATGCTGTGTCACCAGTTAGTGTCTAGCCAAAGCATCTCTGGAATCACCAAAGATAGAAACTCATTCATGATTCTGCTGCTTTGCAGAAACTATTACACTCTTGGTTCAGTTTCAGCATCAGTTTGCCTGTAAAGATGTAAATGCTTGCATTTATTTAAATGATTTTAGGTTTTTTTAGCTGTAACACATCCAGATGTATCATCCATTGCCATGCCAGGGCTCATGACAATGATTTGTCCTACAAGTCAGCCTCTCCGTAGGGAATTCAGATGAAATGTGAAACTGTCACAGTGTCACCTACATCCTGATCAGGCTGCTATTTATTGCAGTGATCACCATCTGCTGTTCGAACTGAGATACTGCGATTAACCGGCATGAAAAAAGGGAGCATACTGATGGTAATCGGTGCTCAGTCACAGCTGGAGGTCTTCAGCAGACTTGTTTAGCACAAAGATGCAGCAGTCCATCGCAAATTGTAAAACAAATTGATAAATGGGGAGCGCTGCTGTTTTAATGTCACATTCTCATCATGGCGTTTCCTTTCCTCCCAGGTCCACATCCCTCACACTTTGGTGACCTTGAAAAAGTAAGTTTAAGCCCTTCTTTTATATCTCTGCAAAGTAAAAAAGAAAAAGAAAAAAAGAAAGAAGGATGCATTGCAATTCATTTCCTCACGGATCCTCTGCTGTTCAGGGTGTTGCAGCGACATGTACACGCGCTGCTCACACGCCATGCATTATGGTGCATGATGTGTGTGCTGCTATGCGGCAGAACTAATTGAGCATGATGTGAATCGGGAAAGTTTGGACTCGGCTGCTGCAGCCACAGATTTATTTCAAACAGAAGAGAAGTCTGTATGTTCAGAAGTGGTGTGTGCGCTGCTGAAAGAGATGACACAGTCACATTTCACACCAAAAAAATGCACAGTCATTTCTGTGACCTGAAAAGCTGAAGCATTGTGTAACAAAACGTTATATAATGTGACACAATATGTGACATCTGTTACACATAAATGATCCTGCTTGTTACTATGCAAAACGGCTGCTAATCTAACACTGACGAGGGATTTCTGAGGGGAGCCAGCAGCTTTTAAATGCCACCCAGCTTCTGTCTTTCCTCCCTGGGGCTTTTAAAGTCGCCCTCTGCATTGCTCTTTTTCCAGGCACCCTGCCGCAAGCTACTCAACAGCGTCCTGAGGGGTCTGGAACTGACGATCTTCCAGTCTGACCGCGACATCTACATTCCCAACTGTGACACCCGGGGCTTCTACAGGAAAAAGCAGGTAGAGGTTTCTAGGTCTTTGCTCTGTTCGGTGTTGCACAATTTGCATGAGTGCATGGAGGATTTTTTTGTTATTTTACTCCTTTTTACCCTAAATAAAATCCAGTAAAACCATTTATATGTGTGCAAACATGGTAGTTGCAGCATCATGCTGTGGGGGGATGCTGGAAATCCTAAACAGCTTAAAATAATGGAAATAACCACATTCATGTTTTGGAAATGGCATGAATGTCAAAGTCCAGACCTAAATCCAAGTGAGGTAATGCTTTAAAAATGAGTATCAACACAGAGGTTCCAAACCTTTCCATGTAATTTTCCCCAAAATTGCATTAACTTCTAGCCGGAGATCCCCTTTGCAATCCACAGACAATGCTGCTACAAAATATTTAAATTAACATCAATTTTCAGAATGTTTTGTTCCTCACTTTTATTCACTATCTGTTTAATGTTGCCTCATACCTTCTGAGTTTAGTCGGCCGTGAGTTATTATGGTTTTCCAGAGGTGTCCTCCGCAGCATGACTGCTAAATGGTTCCTTCTGCCTGTTCTTATCAGAAACCTTTCCATTTCTTGCTGCTACGCTAACTGGAAGTGCAAAGCAACTTAATTTTGAGCCAATCAGAAGGATGCGCAATGTAAATAACTTTTCCATGTCATTTTAATTTACATTTTATAATTATGATTAAAATACAGGTTAGACTTTATGGTTTTGAAAACTATAGGTGATCCTTCAACTTTCTGAGCTTACCTAGCGCCCTCTTGTGGCCCCATCTTGAAAAACAAAAATCATCAAACAGAAGGAAGGATGGGAGAAACATTGCAGTATTGGTTATACAAAGTGTTGACTCAGACAGGCTTAACACAACTGCATGCCACACTTTTAAGATTTTCCATTGCTTTTTTTGTCAGATCATCAGGTAAATTATCATTAAGTTTCATTTAAAAAGTTTTTAATTGTCCTAAGTTCATTGAGAACAAAAATGGCTTGAAATACATTATCCATAGCTCTTAAATTTTGTTGTGGAAGGCCTATTAAATCTCAAATATTCTATGTAGTTTTATTTATTTTTCCTTGTGGGTCTTTACTACTACACAAATCTTTGAGTAGCTCAAACATTTTCACTACATTCTGTGACTCAAGGCAGTAGAGGCTACTGGTAACTAGAAAGTGTAAAATCTAGTTAGCTTCTTTACCACCATCATGGCTAAATGCAAATGTATTGCCAGTCGGCTGGGCGATGTTTGTCTTAGCTACTGGTTTACTTATGTTGCCAGCCCATGTGATTTATTTATTTGTGATTCTTTCTTTTGTACATTTCTGTAGTGATACAAGTCTTAAAGCTTATGCAACATTCACATTTTGCACATTTTTGTTCTTCCATTTGGGTCTCCACTGCTTCTAAAAAATAGTCCAAGTGCTTTAAAAAAGTTATCCAGCTGTTTGTTTTTTTAGTTTATGTTTTTTAAAGGATGGAAAACAAGCCGTTTCAAAAAAAAACTCCTGATTGTTGAGTTTTACTGCGCCGTTACCTAGCAACCCTAGCCAAGTTCCGCCCATCACCTAGCAACCATATCTGAGCTCCAGCACACTTAGTCAGCTGGTTTAACCACTGTATGCTCTGGACAATGGCTGCTGGAAACAACTTGGAAACCACCAGCAACATTTTTGTTGGTTGTGCAGGAGGCTCTACTAAAGCTTTTCAAAGATGGAGGGTTGTATAATTGCACTTCTGTCTTCAGCCATTTTCACATGAGAGAGTAAATGTTTTGTATAACTTATAACTGATAGACCTGTTAAAGGAAGCCACCATTAAATGTATTTTCTAATGGTCTTAATAAAGGGCTTAAAAAGTCTTACAGATAAGTTGGTGAAACCTTCAGAAACCCTGTAAATTCCAAAGAAAATACATGAAAAAGTAAGTTTTTGTGTCCATTTCTTTCTCTCTCCTCGTAGTGCCGCTCCTCCAAGGGCATGCAGCGTGGCCACTGCTGGTGTGTAGACGAGCTCGGCGCGCCCGTGCCTTCCCGTGCCAGAGAGGATGGCACTTTACCATGCGATGGGGAGTGAGAGACACGTCTGCCCGACTGCTCTGAGCCTGGAGAAGGAGAAGGAGGAGGTGGTGGTGGTTGATGGGTGGAGGAGCTGGAGTACAGGGAGGAGAGGGCGGGTGGCTTTAGCATGTGCTAGACACTGCCTGGACAGGAGGTAACAGGGATAAACCACTCCCTATGGGGAAACTACACATTCATGCCCTCTCTTTCTCTTGTCTCTTGCAGCAAGATACTCTCTTTTATGGTCAAGCAACAGTAACATCTGCCTGAATGTCAAACAGCTGCAGCAGCGTCCTCTGCCTCGTCTCTGTGACATGCTGCATGCTCGTGTTAACGCTCCGTGAACTGCCTCAGCGATGATTTAAAAACAAAACAAACAAAAACACCCTCCGTATTCCCTGACTCTTGTCCCGGCTTTTCTCCTCTTTTTCTTCCTTTTACACTTTTTAGGGATAGCTGACACTGCCTGTGTTTGTTCTGATCTCAGTGGGCTTAAATACTGTTAGGTAGGTGATGTGACACAAAAACGTCTGGAAAATCATTTTTAAATTTAAAAATGTGTCTCCCTCACCGTCCTCTCTCTCCCGCTCTCCAAAGATACACTGATATCGCCATAAATGACAGAAAAATACTTCTTTTTTATTATTAACTTATTTTTGGGGATGTATTGACATCAATTACTGCTTGAATCCTATAGTATCAAATATATATAGATATAGAAATACATGTCAAGTCAGAAAAAATATCTCTAAGAGTGCATCGGTTCATTCTGACTGCCTATCAGTTGTTTCTTTGTACATATGTTTCAATTTTGTGGTGAAGTGGCAGACAAAAAGCTTACAGCTGTTACTCTTTTAAAAAAAAGTTGTAAGGCATATTTTTCTACACGTCAGTATAATATTTTATATATATATATATATATATATATGAATTGTTGATTTATTTAATGAAGCTATAATACAATGCCATGTATTTTTATATTGTCAGCAGTTTCTTATTTAAATACAGAGATTATTTTATTTCATGTCGGGGTGAAGACGCCTTTTTGGGCCACAATACATTCATTAGAGCTCCATTAAACTGCTGTACATGACATGTAACGGTTCTAACTCATGTTTATCTCTTAATTTTTTCCTTTTAGTTATGTTTTTAAGGGGTTAAGAATGACAATGATTATTCTTTGTTTTATTTCGGCAAGTCAAAACATCATTTTTTATTTCAGTACGAGAAAAAAACAGAAAAAATATAAGATTTGTTAGTGTTATGGTATGTCTCTGCTGCGTCCTTGCAAAAGTCCCCCAAAATCTGTGTGCTACTAAATGAAATTAATGCTGTTTCTGACTAATCTTGTTGTGCCAGTGTGTGTGCTGTGGTGATGGGTCTCTGCACAGAGGACCTGTAAAACGTTTGCAAATACAAAAATAAAACATGACAGTAAAAATGGAGAAGAATAAACATATATTAATAGAACGTCTGGTGTCGAGTGTTTTCTTTCTTTTTGCCAAAGCTGAGCCAAATAAAACAGCATCAGTACTGTAGCTTAACAGAAACTACAGTAGAAATAGAGTTGCAGTGATATTGTAAAAAATATTTGTTGAAAGTTTCTTCACATCAATATGGGGTACTGATATGGTCGTAAACAATGATTGGTCCAGTTTTGCAGATACAGATTCTGCAGCGAGTAAGTAATGCCACGCTGTTTAATTTTATTTAATTACATGCATAATACAACTACTGTCACATGCAGAAACAGTTTATTGGACCCTCAAAATATCACCTAGAAAAATCCTTCCACTGAACTGGAAATCCAGAACTTCACTAAGTTTTTAGTCTGTGCTCTTAGTTATTTATAACTTGTAAATCTAAAATTCAAAGTTATGATGAGGAAAGTCAAAATTATGATGTTGAAATCATGTTGAAAGAACTTATTACTTTGGAAGTAAAGCTTATGACTTTGAAAATTGAAATTCTAACTTTAAATCTCAAAATTATAACTTTGTAAGTCATATTTATGATGTTGAAAGTTGTAGTTATGACTAAAATTCAAAATTATAACTGACTGTCAAAGTTATAATGTTGAAAGTTGAAAATATGATCAAAAATCTAAATTTTGACTATGAAAGTCTAAATTATGATTTTGAAAGAAAGTATGTTTTTGAAAGTCAAACATATGACTTTGAAAACTGAAATCATAATGTTAAATCTCAAAATTATAACTGTGCAAGTCAAAGTTATGATGTTAAGATTGAAAATTGTGTTTAAGTTGAAATTATGACTTTGAAAATGGAAATTATGATGTTGAAACTTGAAATTAAATCCAAAAACGATGACAAGATCTCAAAATTCTGGTTTTGTATGTCATAGTCATGACTTCAAGTGGCAGTAATGGACTTCCATAAATTTCGGTGAAATAACCAAAAACTAAACAGACAAAAAAAAAAATTTGTAAGTCCCCGCCCACATTTTGGTCACCTGACTCCAAAAGATAGATTTTGATTGGTCCCTGACAGCTGTCAATCATACACTCACTGCTCGGTCAACTGAAAATAACGCGGTTGAGCTCGAGGTGGCAGTGGTGGACTGTGAACTGTCAGTGAGGTTAAGAAAACATTTCTGTTGTGGTAATGGGAGACTGAGTACTGATTCATGTCGATAGTTTAAACGTTAAACTGAACCCTGGAAGAAGCCGCGTCGGTTAGAGCGCTCAGAGCTTAGGCGCGTGAACTTTAGCTGTCACAGTCAGCGGCGCGTGAAGGAGCCGTTAAACCATCATCAGGAAGAAAAAGACGCGTCACCGCCCGCTCGGCGCTCTCTCTCGGCAGGGGACGACAGAACACGGTCCGCGGCCATGGCTGCCCTCGGTAACTCGGGGACTGTTACGTCCAGTCCGATGGTGGTCCTGGCGCCCAAGACGAAGACGAAGAAGAAGCACTTTGTTCAGCAGAAGGTGAAGGTGTTTCGAGCCAGCGAGCCCATCGTGAGCGTGTTCATCTGGGGCGTGAATCACTCGGTGAGTCGGTGGAAGCTAACGTTTCACTACATGCTAATCACCTCAGTTGGAATGTGCTAACTCGGTGTAGCTTCGGTGTTAGCATTAGAAACAACCCCACTCTTTTATAGCGTTTTGGAGACATGACAGCAGAATCTGTGACATGACAGATTGGAAACTTGGACATCTTTAAAAGAATTAATAACTAACATGTCTTTATGGCACAAAGGGAGTGATCTGATCTGTGGGTTCTTATTTTAGTTTACACAGGCGCTTATGGGACTTAGAATGTGTTTATTTTGAACTTAGCATTAAGTTACAGTTTAAATACCATAAATTATTCCTTTTATTTTGTTAAAATATGTATTTTAGGAGTAGGCTTAATAATTTCACATTTATCATCAGATCTCTCGCTTGGCAGTTTGAAAAATGTCAACATGTTAACTATTTCTTAACAAAACTATTTATTGTAAATGTATACAACTAACTTGTCTGTGACGCAATAAATAGTCCAACTCCTAAAAAATATTTAATTTTACAGCTTTTTACGGGTCACTGCTCCTGGTCTCAACACTTCCCCTACTAAAGCAAAGTTGTTTATTCATGAGGTTGATCATTGTGTTTTTTTACTTTATGGACAGAGCTTTTATGTTTTTAGACTTTGAAGCTCTTCTGTAGGGCTACACTGTGTTGGAAAAGCTTGATACTGCAGTGTTATTGTTAATATCATATAAAATGTAACTAAAAACACATTCTTCCCACTTGGCCTTTTCTTTCCTATTGTAACAATACTTGATGAAAGAAATTCTTTTTAAGTTCCATGGAAAAACGATTGCTACTACTGAAGCGCTTTTTTTGTTGTGTTTTTTTCTGTTAAAATTTGTTGTTGCCAGTACGACAGGAACATTTCACTAGGTTGGAGCACAGATCCAATGTCAAAGGTCGACCTACATTTTTCAAACGTTTCCCTGGATCAGCAAACTTAAATTAAAACATTCTCCAGAAATGAAATGAAAAATGTTGAGGAGGTAATGTCACCATTTGAATCAGCTGTGTAAGAACAGGGACACATGTGAAGCATGTAGGACACTGGCCCCTGAGGACTGGAGTTGGACACTCCTGCTCTTGTCTTATCCTCTTCAGCTCAATCATGCTAAACTCTGGGTTAAAGTCTCAGAGTTTAGCTAATTCTAACTGTTTTTATGGGAATTTTGGAGCCTAAGATGCTACTATTTGCTGCAGTTCTTACTGATTATTCTCTTCACAAAGTGGTTGGGATGTCAATGAAGGTTTTTATTAAATTTGTAGGACAATGTGTCCATAATGTAAGTACTTATGGGATGCTATATTTTTAGTAGCAGTGATACTAAAGCTCACAGAGAGTGTTGGAGAGTTTATGATTATAGAAACAAAGGAAAACGGTGAAATTAGCATCAAAATACTTTTGTAATAAGATGTTTGGATGACCTTGTGTAGCTCTAGTCCTTGTCTAGCATAGTGACTACAAGGTTAAATTGAAGGGATTGTTCCACATTTATTTTCATTAAACTTGGGTTTTGTTTTGGAAAATTTAATGTAAGATGCAGCAGGATATTTTTTTACACATCTTCACAGTGTTGCCAGTAAATATCACTATTACTGTATCATATATGTTTGTGATTTTTTTCAATGTAATTTCATAAATGTCTGTAACATTTTAACACTTGAGGAGAAAAACAACAACTTTTAAAAAAGTGTTTGTGGAAATTGATGTAAGTAAAAAAGCACTTAGTTATCATCATAATAATAAGAAAAAATATCGCTGATAGGGGAATTTATACTTTTTTACCATTTATTTACTGAGGTATCTGCTGTTTTTATACTTCTGCAAACTGCGATTTTCTGTTAAAGATGTTTCCAGACTGCAGATGCTTTCACAACTGTCTACAAAGATACTTGACATCCTGTGTAAATATCAAACGCAGCTTTCTTAAAGAGTTACCATATATGGAATGCATTTTCCTGTACTTGTTTTTACTATTGAATTATCATTATGACGACACGCCTATGCTTAGAAGTGAATAAATATTGAAGGGTTGCAAGACCCCGTTGGAGTTGGCCTGTTGGAGTTAGCTCGTCTAACGTAGCTAAGTCTGACAGGCTTCTCCCCTTGCTGCAGACAAGCCTTTGTGTCCTTGTGATTCTTTCAGAGTTTATTTGAAGAATAAACCTAACAGCTGATACTTGTAATTATTTTGTGGAAATTCAATACTGGATTTTAAAAAAACAAGCTGCTAAAATTTGCATTAAAATGACTACCTATATTTCAGAAGATTTGTTGTTTCTGCACCATTTCTGCCAAATATCAAAAGCCACAGTGAAAGGTCCAAAGACCCTTAGAGCTAGCCTGAGCTAAAAAATATTAGAATAACCTAATTTTCCAACTCCGGTCCTTAAGGGTCGGTATCCTGCAGGGTTTTCTTGTGTCCTTGTTCCAACACATCGTTTTAAATGGCTAAATTACCTCTTCAATATATATTTTACCAATAAAACTCTCTCTCACCCAACATCCTACACAATTAAAAACAATACAAATCACATGTACTTGTTTTTTAAGAAGCTTTTGCATTGGAAACTAAAATTTTTCTATCCTATTGCTGCTTGTGCCTCTGTATCTATGGCCTGATGGAGGCATTTTTCTTCAAGAATCATTAGATGTTGTGCAATCCCAAACCTTTATATATGTCTGTCCTTTGTGTAGATCAATGATCTCAGCCAGGTTCCTGTTCCTGTCATGCTCCTGCCTGATGACTTCAAAGCTAACACTAAGGTCAAAGTCAACAATCACCTCTTCAACAAGTGAGACACTCACTCTTATACTTTTCATAAGGACCATCAGGCGGATTAATGTTATAATATTTCCACCTCCTCTCCTTTCATCAGAGAAAACCTTCCCGGACATTTTAAGTTTAAAGAATACTGTCCTCAGGTCTTCCGAAATTTAAGAGAACGTTTTGGTATTGAGGATCTGGACTATCAGGTGAGAATGTTTTAATCTTTTATTATTATTCCCATACAAAACATTAAATGTCCTCATTTTCTGACTTTGTGCTGTTTGTCGTTTTCTCCTCAGGTGTCCTTAACCCGCAGCCCCCCGGTGAGAAGTGCAGATGATCAGGGAGAGAGTCTCCTCCTCAACTCCTACGATCGAACTCTTGTCATCAAGCAGATCTCCAGCGAAGACGTTGCAGACATGCACAACATTCTGTCAGAGTATCACCAGGTAACTGAAGCACTTAAATACCTCCTACCTTCTATCAGGTGCATTTTCATTTTTCATTTTATTTTTTATTTCATTCACTCAAAAATAAATATAAATAGTTAATGTGACAAAAGAAACAATGAATGGAAAGGAGCAGAAAGAAGTATAAACTTGCAATATCTGCCTCTATTTGCATAAAAAGAAAATTAAGTACTCAGGTCAGAAAACTATTCCAGATAAGTACAAATAAACAAAAAAAATCTTTTAAATGCAGAAAAATAGATTGTTCTATAAACTGACCCCTTTAATTGCAATTAAAATCCGTATTTCCATTATTGCTGTTCTGAATTGATTTAATTTTCTTCTAAGGTGTATATTAATTTTTTTTAAACATTAATTTGCATACTGAAGTAATGGAATGATTTATGAAACAAAACAATATGCTTAGTTGCAGCTAAGCTAGGTCATCCGTTACACAGCTGCTACATTCAAGACGCCATACTCAGTGTGAATAACTGGTTGTCATGGTCCGCCGTGCCGGGCGGATGGGTCTCTGTGATGCTGCTGCTTCACAGAGCAGCGGCATCTGCCACAGATTATTATTACAGCATGTCATTATAATAATAACCTGCTGTGATTGGTTTATCTGTAGAGGGATTATCAGTTGATGTCACGCTACGTCAGTACCCACCGTACTGATCATCACTATTTAAGCTGTTTACAATTCTGCTAATAAAATTATTTACACCTCGCACAGCCAGCAAGATGGATATGGGTAACCATGGCAACCAGTGGCAGTTTCAGTTCAGACACCAAATGTACCTCAGTGGAAATCATTTTAGAACTAAAGCAGAAGTTATCATCTTCAGTCTTGGGGTTCAGCCAATCAGTGGCAGGGGAAATTTATGCCGCTTCTGGATTGGCTGCTTTGCAGACATCAGCCAATGATGGCATGTCAAGTTGTATCACTTTTGGTATCTCAGCTTTTCTGCATTTTTGTTTGAATATTTTATAAATGCACTGCAGAAAAATAATCATAAAATAATCTGGATATACAGTATGTTCTTCTTAAATAACTCTGACTAAAATTGAACAAGTCAATGTTACTCAGTTAATTTAATAAAATTAAAAAAATTCTCAGGCAGGAAATTTGCATATTTGCTTTTTTCAAAGTAAGGCTAGCTAAATAGGTTTTACAGTGTGTTAGCTGAGCTCTGGCCTAGAGGGAATGTAGATTATAAAGTTTCTCGGCCCTGATGCTTTAAACGCCAATAAAACATCCGGCAAGTTTTAGAAACATCTCATGACATTGAAATTAGTGAAACTACAGAGTTTGGCAGTCTGACCTCTTTTGCTGTTAACCTTTGACCTCAGCAGTTATGTAGAGAACCCTTTTACTTTCTAAAAAATAACTTTCTTAGGTTCTCCTTGTTTTTACAAGCAATTCTAGGCAGATCATAAAAACCACGGCAGTTGATTGCAGTGCGTCTGAACGCTTCACACCATCCCTGGGCTGCAGACGCCACATCTGTCATCTGTCGCCTCCCCCTGGGAGTGTGCTGCATGCTGCAGGAGGTTTTTTCCAGTGAGAGTCAGTGAGGCCTGCTGAGCCGATGTGGGACCAGCTGTGGTTCAACCTACAAATCAGATTTAGAATTGGTCGTTAAAAATGTCTGCTGAGAGTAAACGTGCAAAATCTGCCTCCTCCCCGTAATTAGGAGTCTTTGTTTATGTGTCTGAGCATAAGTAAGCACTCAGGAATGCTGTTTTTATTGCTCTGGGTGATTGCAGAAGTTGGTAATCTAGTAAGTGTGTGCTGATGCCTCTTTTTTTTTTTTTTTTTTCTTCTCCGAAGAGTTTTTGCGACGCTAGTGGCTCGTATTTTTTCTACAGTAGGCAGACAGGAAGGAGGATGAGGAGAGGGTGGAAGATATGCAGTAAAGGTTGTCGGGACCGGGAGTCAAACCCGCGACGTCCACGTCGAGGACTAAGGCCTCCAAACGTGGGGTGTGCTAACCCCCTGCGCCACCACAGCACGCCCCCTGATGCCTCTTTTTAAGGAAAACAAAAAGTAATTTAATGGAAAATCCTCCAAAGGCTCAGAAAGCAGAGTGTAGCTGCAGCCATCCATATATTTGGATCAGAATTTCTTTGCGTTATCTTTGTGGTTTTTTTGTCTTTGTTTGTTTTCTTTATTTTTTTTTTTGGAAAGAGTTTATTGGGTCAATTGGCTTAACCAGTCTTTCTTTCTCTGTTTTACTCTTCTCTCTTTTTCCTTGTTTCTTTTTTGTTTATCAGCTTCTTTTGTTTTTTCTTTGTTCCTTGTCCGTTTCTTTTGTCTGCTTTTTGTGCTTTTTTCAGATGAAATATCTTTACAGACAAACTAACATAAATTAACAGCTGAAATAACTTTTGTCATTTTATCTCGCTCTTTTTTATTTAGTTTTTTTTTTACTTGAATTGTGCAATATTTTTACTTAATTTTTGAATTTATAAACCATTTCACAAAATTTACATGCTTTTTAGAGTGCATGGCTGCTTTAAATTACATTTTCCTCCTTTTTTTTTTTTCACTCTTCCTATACATTTGTTGCATGTCTACCTAATAGAATGTTTATTTGTGCATGTCAACCTAAATAGAATCATTTATAGATGCTGCTGCATATTATTGCTGTGAAAATGTAGATGTCTACATTGTTAGATATTGTGTCAGACTTTTAAAGTTGGATTTGAATCTCCTCTTCAGGCTGAATGTTGTGGCTTTGTGTCACTAGACCAGCAACAAATACTCTTCTGTGCGATTGTTGGTATTTTGAAAATATTCAAATGTTCATCTATTTTTAAGTCGGAGGGAAATGAGCAAGGTTTCCCTCTTTGCTCTCTGTTTGTTGCAGATTTTTGAGACCTGCAGATCTTTTAAGTCAGGCTATGAAGTGGAACCAGTTGAATCTGACTTTTGGGCCTTTTGTTTTGTTGGAGAATGAGGATGTTGGCATTCACAACAAACTTCCTTGGGGAAACGGAAACAATGTGTAGATATCATTGTTGTGTGTGGAACTACTGAGACTCCCTTGTGCATCATCCAAACTACCATTTTCTCCCACAGTCAAACCAATTATGGACTGTTTTATTGTTTTCATTTTTATTTTACCCTCTGATTTGTATGAATCTTGGTTTACTACTGCTACAACTGTTAGGGTGCGTTCACACCAGCCCTGTTTAATCTACTTTAATGAAACTCCAGTTCGTTTGCCTAGAAAGTCCGGTTTATTTTGAGAAGGTGTGAATGTGCAATCAAACCAAAAAATTTAACTCTGGTTCGCCTATAAACCTCAGTCTGGGTTCGGCTGAAGTGAACTCTGATACGGTTTGAGTGTACATGTGAACGCCAAGCAGACCGTTGCAAAAGCAGGAAGTAGACTGTAGCGCAGGGCATTCTGGGTACATACAACCAAAACAAACACAGGAGTAGCGCTAATGGGAGACCTGGCTCAGTTTTTACTAAAGATGAAAGAGAAATTTTGCAACTGCTAAAGTCTGACGCCGCTCCATTTTTCTAGAAGGAAGTTGTGCTCAGTGTCTTCTTCAGATGTTTTTGTCGCTTCCTTCAGTGGTTCTTGGTGCAGCGCCCCCACAGGCAAGGAGGGGAAAAGTTTTTCAAAGGGTTCAGTTTGTTTGACACAGCAGTGTGAAAGAGAACCACATCAGCTGAAAATGTAGCAAATGTTGCAATTTTAGAGACATTTCCCATCTTCTGATGTAGCTAAAACTGAAGTTACCCAAGCATGAGGTACGTTTTGCAGTAGGAGGGACTGGTGCACTTCAACAAATGGACAAAGAATATCATTTGGAAACATTGATGCAACAACAATTACTTGATTTATACTGATAAATGCCCATCGGGGGACTTGCACTGCAAATAAGCTAAGACTGTAAATGTTATTGTTTATACTTACCATGCAAATAAACAATAAGTGGGCGGAGCTAGAAAAATCAATCAGGAGGAATGGAACAGAATTCTAGCAAACTGTATTGAGATGCTTTTCAAATACATTTATAAAATATTCAGTTCTATCAAATATAAAGGAAATGCTTTGTGAATAAATTTGTAAATTTAAAAAGTTGGAAAAATTCTGCAGAGTGATTTCTATCATCCTAACCAGTCTTTATTTTGTTCTGCATTTGCCAATTCAGTTAGAATAACATTTTATGCTCAAGATCTTCCCGATTTTGCCTCCATTTTTAAATCCTTTTTCTTCTGTGTGTGTAATGAGAGCTGAATCAGGTAAAGTGACTTAAATCTGCATGCACATGGTTTAAAATGGCTGCTTTTTCTGCCTTTAGCACATCGTAAAGTGCCACGGCAGCACGCTGCTGCCCCAGTTCCTGGGAATGTACCGGGTGAGCGTCGACAGCGAGGAGGCGTACCTCATCGTCATGAGGAACATGTTCAGTCATAGGCTGGTGGTTCACAGGAAGTATGACCTGAAGGTAAGGAGGAACCACCGGGCGTTGGCTCAAACTGTACCGGTTCATAAAGTAAAGAGGAAGTCAGAAAAAAACACAAACTTTTCTGTTGATTTAACAAAGGGTTTAAACAAATAATATAAAGACATTCTGCTGTCTCAAATACTCTGCCTAAAGGTATTGCATGTCATTGACTAAAGAAATTAAAAATAAATGGCTAAAATGTCATTTTCATAACAGAAAACTGTTGTTTACAGGGCTCTCTGGTTGATCGTGAAGCAAGTGACAAAGAAAGGGTAAGCATATCTTTTTAGCATCGATTCATGCTAAAGTTATCAAAATCAAATCAAATTTTATTTGTATAGCACATTTCAGCAGCAAGGCATTTCAAAGTGCTTTACATCATATCAAACACAGAAACACAAAGCAACATGGAATCAACAATCAAAACATGACATTAAGTCAGGTTCCATCAATAAATTTGTAATTGATTACGTTTCAAATACAATCCTAAACAGGTGGGTTTTTAGTCGAGTTTGCATCCATAAAAGGTTTACCTGTTACACTCCTACTGTGTTATATGGAACAAAATACTTATTGCTATTTTTATTCCCACTCACTCACATACACGTTATGTATAAAATGTCTGAACTGTGTTGTTTGATGCGAAGGAAAAAGAGCTTCCAACCTTTAAGGACATGGACTTCAGGAACAACCTGCAGAAGGTTTACGTTACAGACGAGGAGAAGGAGAAGTTCATGGAGAAACTCAACAAAGATGTTGAGGTGAGCGTTTAAAAGCCGATAATTATCTCCACTTTACAGAAGGAGGAGGGAAAAAACTGAAGCTGCACCGCCGCTTTACAGGATCAAGATGTCAGATCTGAAACTCTATCTACTAAACGGAGAAATGTGGATCTTACTAAACTAATGAATCAGTCAAATTTTATTTACATACAAATTTTTATGGAGAAAAATGTCAAAGAAAACAGTTTTACAAAGTAAAACGATCAACAATCATGACTGATAACATGGTAAACATTGTGGAACTAGAATAAAAAGATGTAAGCAAACAAAAAAAACACACAAATCATAATCCTATCATGTCAGAAATGCTCTTAATTATATGATAAATTAAAAACATAAAACTGTCATTTGATTTTTGGAATAATACAGAAGATTTTATTTAAAAGGTTAATAATCTTAATTTTAAGAGGTGTGTCTGAGTGACATGGTTTTGTATACGTGAAGAAATGTTTTACCCAATAGGAGAATTCAACTGCTTTGCCACTATCTGACCTACAGATGGCAGCACTGAGACAGTTTTAGGCAAAATAATGAGGAACAAATAAAATTCACACAAAAGTCTCTTAATTAGCACAGAAACATAAACATGGAGCCCTAAATTTTATTAGGTAGTTTATTTAATTTGATTTAAGGACTTCTCTAACAAAATAAATGCCATAGAACAAACCACTGATGACCTTACTGTTCTATACATGAGATTTTTAAAATAATGTATAAACGTAAGAGCAGATTTGTGAATTTCATTAAAGATTTGGAAACGATTTATAAATATTAAGATTTTAATGTCGATGTTGATACATTTCTGTGGTTAGTTGGTAAAATTTTACTGTTTCTGAAAACTGTTGGCTTCACTTTATTTATATCTTTTATATTTAATTTTAGAAATTACATTAGCTTCCTGTCCCAGTGACTCTGATATCAATTAGTGATGCCTTGATCCCGATCCAATACCAAAACTGCCTGTTTCTGCTTTTATTTCCCTTCCTTCATGTTTTATTTTAAATCCTCTGAGCAAACAGTTTTATTTCCTCTCTTCCAGTTCCTGGTGAAGCTGAAGATCATGGACTACAGCCTGTTGCTCGGAATCCATGACATCGGCCGAGCCGAGCGGGAGGAGGAGGAGAGCGGGGAGGTGTCCAACGAGGAGGAAGCCGAGTCGGAGAACGGGCTGGCTCCGGGCCCCGCTGTAGGTTCCTACGGAACGTCTCCTGAAGGGATCGCTGGTTACATGTCGTCCTGCAAGCCTCTGGGGCCGGGCGAGTTCGACCCCTACGTGGATGTTTACGCACTCCGGAGCTGCCCAGGTGAAAAATTTGGCGTGTTAACTGCAGGTTTAGATGGAGTAAGCTTTAGTTGAGTCTTTAATGCAATAAACAAGGGCTGAAATGATTAATCAAATTCATTGTGATTAATTGATATAATCGTTAGCTAATATTCTAATCGACTAATCGTTAAGTGAAGTATAGAGTCTTAAAATCCCGTTATACTTAAAGAACAACTATTCAGAGCAATAATTAAGCCAAAACTGTATAAAATATATTGCATTTAAACCAAAAAAAACTTTGCTTTTCAAAAATGTTCTTCTCCGAACTCATGTGGCAAGTCTGAAGAACTTAAAATATTAGCAGAACTGCCTATTTTTTTTATCGGATTAATTGCTAGAATAATCTATAGATAGATTAATTGATTAGTTGTGGCTCTATAATAAACCCACAATTTTTGGTTCCTTTTCCTTGATCATAACCGTCCTTGAGCTTCAGCATCTACGTCTCTAATGTCTGAATCCTGTAGGTCTGTACTTAATGATTATCTTAGTAATTGATTATTCTTATGATTAATTGGTTAATCAGATAAAAATTGGACACATTCTACAGATTTTCTTTTAACCAGCGAGGCCTTTTTTTAAACAATGTTAGAAATACATTAAAAGATGCAAGCAAACTAGGTGAAGCTAAAACTTGATTCCATTTGAAGAGTTTTGGGTATAATTAAATATGCAGAATGCAATATATATATATAATAACCAAGTCAAAAATGATCAGTTTTGACTTGGTTATTGCTGAGTGTGTTCTTTCAGCAAATGGTCTTGTTCTGATCCTACTCCAATTAATGATTAATCGATTACTAAATTACTAGGCGATTATTTCCATAATTGATTAATCACGATGAATCATTTGAGCCCTTAAATCAGAAGTGAACTTCCACCCAGCTGACTTTTCCTGTGTTTTAACCTCAGGTGCCCCGCAGAGGGAGGTCTACTTCATGGGCCTGATAGACGTTCTCACACAATACGACACCAAGAAGAAAGCCGCTCACGCCGCAAAAACGGTCAAACACGGGGTGAGTCAGTCCTTCTCTTCCACATCAAGTTCATACGGGTCCTTGAAATCCCTGAAAATGCTTGAATTCGTAATATATAATTGATTAAGATACAAAATATCACACAATCTTTATTTCAAGGTTATTGAAATTTGGGGATTTTAAAATTAAATTAGTGTTTTATGACATTTTTTCTCCTAGAGAATGTAGAATAGCATGAAAAAACATTATTAATAACAATAATAAATTATATTGCATAATTGTCTTCTTCTTGGTTCATTTGGATTATGTTTATCTCTCCTAAGTATGGTCCTGGAAACTTACCTTGAAAATGCCTGAAAAGTGCTTGAATTTTGCTGTGAGAAAAGCATACGACCCGTTCTCTTCGCTCTGATTCTGACCCGTTTATGTCCGCCGCAGGCCGGGGCTGAAATCTCCACGGTCCATCCTGAGCAGTACGCTAAACGCTTTCGGGACTTCATCTCGAAGATTTTCGCGTAAGCCTCCGCCTGCGGACGCTGCCAGAAGTCATTCCAGCCTTCAACTGTAGATCAACACTAGTATGCACACATGGATCAATATTTAAATTAGGTGGCGAGTCAAAACTTGTAGCATTATGATGCATATATTTATTTTGAAGATATATGTATATATATATATTTCTTTAGGTATTGAACACTGTTGGGAACAGTAGTGTGTGTGGGGAATGGGAGCACTTTTGATCATGAACTGATGGGGGTTTTATTTTTGATTTTTGTTTTTTTTCATTTTGGTTTTCAAACATTAAACTACCGTATTTTCCAGATCATAGAGCCCACCTCACTATAAGCCGCATTTACAAAGTTTTTTTTTTAAAAACTGGAAACGTACATATATAAGCCGCACTGACTATAAGCCGCTGGTATCTCTGCCGCTCTCGGTTTTCCACAAGAACGCAGCAGAGGGCAGCGTCCTGAATACATCTGCTATTAAGGACGCAGCCCTGCATCTCCAATGCCGAACCATGGATTCGTTCATGCCGAGCTTAATACGTGCAGCGGCTATCGATCTGTACTGCCAGATCAAAAGCCTTCAACTTAAAAGCTGCATCAAATGAACATCTTCGTTTCCATGATGAGGGGGTATGAGTTTGAAAACATTTCTCTGTCATATCTGCTGCTAGCATGTACTTGTTCTAAATAAAAATTAGCGATTTCTTCTTTGATTTCCAATTTTGACTTCCAATGATTCGCTTCCTGCTAAAGAGCCCCCTGGTGGTTGAAGAAAAATCCACAGAAAAGCCTCACCGGGCTATAAGTTGCATGGTTCAAAGTGTGGGAAAAAAGTAGCGGCGTATAGTCCGAAAAATACGGTAAATAAATAATGTTATGATAAATAGTCAATGCACAATAATTATTTAGATTAGCTTTTTATAAAAGGAACACCTCTGGTTTGGAGTCTGGCTGGATGTTCTCTTTTGCTTCGTTTCCACTGAGCGGTATGGTGATAATATCCAAAATATCAATATTAGATTTGGTATCAATAATACCTAACCTTAACCTTGCAATCAAGGTTTGGATTGCAACAATGTTATCCCAGGAGTTCCAGGATGTTTGGCTTTGCTGCTGTATTCGTTGTACAATGGCTGCTGGAAAAGACAAGTGTTTTGTTGTTTACTTATCCAGAAGCCACTAGTTGCATTCTTGTTGTTTGTGCAGGAGGCTCCACCTCTGCCTTTCAAAGATGTATGGTTGTATAACTGTGCATCTGTTTTCAGCCATTTTCAGCTCATTCTGACTAAAATTGTGTTATCTAAAATGATGTGTAAAACAAATGCAATGTAACATCCACCCTAGCATGTTCAGTGAAACTTAATACAACTGTGGAATGATTCAATTTGCATTTACAACAAAAACAGACGAACTGCTCAGTCGAAACGAAGCGCTACCTTGTGTGAAGTACGATCAATCGCTCGTGGTTGAATCTTGAAGGATTTCTGACAGCTGAGCCAAACATGAAGCTTAAAAACAGAAGCACAAGAGCGTCTTTGTTCCCAGTAACGTCTCAAACCTCCAATCTCGCCATATTTTAACTGAAAACAGACGCCAAAACAAAAATTACCTGTAAGAGTCAAAGATACTCAGAACTGGTTAATTATGGACAGAGCTGAGCTGTTTGCTGCTTCCAATCTTTATGCTAAACTAAACATTTACGATTAGTTTGTGGAAACACAAGCAGTTTCCCAGAATTATTCCCTAAATCTTTAAATGAATAATAGATTGTCATTTAGAATAAAGCAGCTTTTAGTAAACATTAATCCATAGAAGCAGGTATTTGTAGTTCTTAGTGCCAAAAACTTTATCACAGCAGATATTTATATTTTGCCAATTAATCTGACCTTTTTTTATTTTGTTTTAAGGGGGGGTTGCATTTTTTAGCTAAATTTGTAGCATATTGTCAGAGATTGATGGAAACTAAGCAATCATATCTAAGCCTGTGAACATGTCTTCCAGCCGTTTCAGCGTCCGAACTAATG
Organism: Xiphophorus maculatus; assembly: GCF_002775205.1. Classification (NCBI taxonomy): domain Eukaryota; kingdom Metazoa; phylum Chordata; class Actinopteri; order Cyprinodontiformes; family Poeciliidae; genus Xiphophorus; species Xiphophorus maculatus. The sequence continues at coordinate 29,012,335 of NC_036443.1, forward strand.
AGGAGCTCGTTTGTAAGGAGACGGGTCCAGATTCTGGGCTGCCTGGTCTCCATCCTGGTTCTAATTGAACAGTGTGGTGGTTTGTGCATTTAAGTGGCAAATGTGTGTTTTATTATTATTATGATTTAAGGTTAAAATTAGGTGATACTTTCTGGAGTCACGCTACATTTTATCAGCTTGGCCTTAACACAGTGAGGTTTCTGAGCTTTCCTGGCAGCAGGTGAGGCAGAATGAATGCAGATACTTCGTCTGTACGATGCCTCGTCTAAACATTAGCTGCACATGATGTATTTTTTGCAAATTAGCTTTTGGACCAAATTATATTTTACAAAGATTGGAACGTATTTCCATGGAAAATGTGTGCGAGCGCTTGATGACTGGTGAAAATGAGTATTGGATCTGCCGGTGGTTTTTAGAGTCCGGATCGACTTCGTGTGACACTTTCGTCTTAGAAATACCTCAAGTTTTTAAATGTCCAGAGGAGGAACGCTGTTGATTTTTGTTGTAGTTGTAAAACATTTCCTCTGACATCATTCCTCTTATGCAATGAATCATCTGTTCAACATGATTTTCACTTCTTCCTTTTGTGTCTGGATAATGTGTTTTTCATGTACTTTGTAAACTAAAGTAAAAATGTGCAAGTGTCGGCTTTTACATGTAACAAAACTATTTTTAGGGGGCAACGTATTAAACTTGTAAACTTTGTTTTTGCTTTTATTTTGACACTAAAAACTGTCAGTTTTGTGTGAAGCATATGGAGTGATTTTATTTTATATTTTCTTTGAATTTAAGGAGAAATAAACATTTTGTTCTGATATCAATATGCTTGAATGTACAGTTGGTATCTAAACTTCCAGCAGACCAAAATTTATGCAAGGAAGCAGCTGATTTCAGCTTTTCACAGCTGAAATTAGTTTGTTTTTCTGCATGTTTCAGATGTTACAATAGGATATTTACAGTCCGTAACCACTAGATGGCGGTGTAACCTGTACACAGAACCCTTATGATCCCAATTTTTCCTCTTAAATAATAGAAAGGTAAATTCATGATCTCTCAAAACTGAAAACACTCACAGGTGGAAAATGTAATTGGTAAGCAATGTTTAATATTTTGCATATTTATGGAACTGTAAAAAAAAGCCACTTTAGGTTTATCAGGTAATTAAAAATTATTTCAAGATGTTGAAATTAAATACAGAAGATGAGTATTTGATCCTCCTTTTGTTTTCCTCTTCTCCTCTTCTGTTTTCGTGTCAAACAGAAGAGGTAAGCAGCCTGTCATTAACTTTAGCTATAAAAATTAAGGTCTGACGTTTCTGTAATCTTATACGAAGACATTCATTTATGGAAATATGGTGAGCTGCCTTAACGGTTTGCTAATTATTAATCTACATTACTTGTTTTTTTTGTTACATAAAACTATGCCTAGAACAGTTTGATTAATCAATTACGAAAATAATCGTCAACTTATTTAACGATCAACAGGCTGTACGGACTCTAAAACATGCAGTTTACTGTTTTAGAATATACAAGATATTCAGAGAAGTAACAGTGACTCTTGAGAAGTGGGACAAAATGGGTTTAAATTCAATGTTCGGAGATTAATCTCAAAATTTTAGTTATCAAATTTTTGTCAAATTCAGAAATTTCCTTTTGTTCCAACCCAACAACATTTCTTTAGCTTAATCTCAATTTGGGTTTTTCTAGCAAATTTTTGTCTGCAAACTCAGACGTTTTTTTTTTCTGGAAAATTTTTGAAACCATCCTCAAAATTTGTTTTTCAAGCAAATCTTAATCTTTTCAAACTCAGAAATGTCCTTATTTTACTAGCAATTCTTTTTACATTAATGTGAAAATGTGAGTTTTTATTCTAACAAATTTTTGTCCTTTCAAATTTAGAAATGTAGTTGACTTTTTTTTCTAAAAAAAAAAAAAAAAAAAAAAAGCATTATCAAACCCAAAAAGGCTTAGCCACATTTGTTCCGAAAACAGTGGAAAATCACTATAACAGTGCTGTTATTCTTCTAAAGTAGCCCAGAAGCTGCAATTTAATGCATTTTGTTGCTCCTTTCTCCGAATCCCCGTCCAGAAATAATTATTCTGTGATCTCTTTGGCGCCCTCTGTAGCCGGGCGCCCCCCGGACAGTTTCGTGGTTTTCTCCCAAACCTCTTCAGCGAGGTTTGCCGGGATATGTCAGTTTCTGCTGACCGCTTCCTTCCAGTTTCATCAGAAGAGAGCAGATCTGCTGACAGGTTCCTACTTGTTGCACCAAAAGGCCGAGTGGAGTTGCTCAATGGCCTCCGGGCAGGATGACAGAGGAACAGACGCAGAAGGGCGCTTGGCGGGGTCAAGTCAGCTGCTGATCTGCGGGATCCAGTGAGAACACCAGGGAGTCTCGTCCCCGTTAATCAGGCTGGGACTCGGCCAACACAAATGTTTCTGCGTTATCTCCATGGGATGCTGAGCTCAGCGGTTCCACCTCCGCTCAGTCAGGAGGAGCTGCTCCACCGTCTTCAATCAGAGGAGAAACTACAGACGGCGGACAGTTTAAATCAGCCGGTTCGAGGTTAAAGAACCCTTCAGGCTGCTGAAGCTCTCAGCTTGTCACAGCTTCCTGGCATTGTTCTCTCCTGTCAGGACAGTTGTGCCTCTTTGCCGCAGCTTCCTGCAAGGTCATGAAAAAACACAGTTTTCTTTCTAAAATACCTTCATTCTGCCTGATTTTTTTTGTTTTATCTTTTCAAGGTGAAATTAAAATTACAAAATGTAAACAATTTGGTTGAAAATTAATCAAGTTCCCATAAAATCAGAGCTGACTTAGTTACACTGTTTGGTTTGCATTAGGTTTGAGACTTTGACTCATAAATTTAGATTAGTTATGTCTATTTAGTCACTAGTTTAGCAGCTACACTGGTTTTAAGTTGAAAATATTGCTTATTTTTTCCATATATGATTTTAAATTAAAATATGATTAATAACAGAGCCTGATAATAACTTGATTAAAAATTTTAATCGAGTCCCACCAGTAGTTTCTATCTTTGCCTTTATGGTTTTTCTATTACTTTTACTGTATCCTGCAAAACTACATACACCACTAAAATTATTTCTAATTTTGTAAATTTACAACCACAAACCTTCACCTATTTTGGAGGGACATTATTCAGTCCCCATCATGATGATGCCACTAAATAAAGTCCATTAAAATTACCTTCAGGAGTTACCTGATTGTGTGAATGCTGCAGATATATTTTTAAGATATTTTACCTTGTCTGCTATTTTTATTTGTCCATTGAAATAAAAGGAAAATCTCCAAAATTCTGCACCAACTCTGTGTTCTTTCATTGGCAGATTATTTCACTTATAACATGGGAAAATGTCTTGTTATAAGTGAAATAATCTGCCAATGAAAGAATGCAGAAACAATTACTTTTTAGTTAATCAACATTAAGGAATTATTGACTTAAAACAAGCTCCTATATCATGTTGAAAAGTTACTTGTGAGTTAGTTTTTGTATTATTTTAAGTGTAATATGACATTTCCACTAGAAATTAGACCAAAATTACTTTCAAAGTTTCATTAAAAGCACATCCATGTCGTAGAATGGCTTAGTCAAAGCCCAGAACCTGAGTGACTAGAAGATGTACATCAGCATATACTTTTTTCTCTTTTTATTCACAATTTTTTGTTGCTATGTAACAAGCAAACCTTTTAAAATACATGGTAGGTGAATTATGTAAGAAGTGACAAATTTGGATAAATTCTGCTCTAAGGAGACAAATCAAAGGGGGGGGAAGGCTAAACAGACATTTTATCAGTTTTATTGAGTTTTCCTGGACTTCAGTCCCTCTTCTCATCGCTAACTGAGGATGTCCTGTCAGCATCTGTGAGTTCATGGGAAGTGGGAGGGCAGAGACTCCTGTCTGCTTGATCCCTCAGATTGTCCGAAGCATCAGAGCTGGAAGGCGTTGGCTCCAGGCAGGGAGGAAAAGTAAAACCTGCAGAAGGAAAAAGAAAGAACGAGTTTAAATCCAGAAAACCTGCTTCCACAGAAAGGTAGGATGAAGTTTTATGTTTGGAAATGTTTCAATCGGATAAAAAGGTGTTGCTATGTTCATTAAAATGCTTATAATCTGACCTTAACACTGGATTTTTTATAGGAGTTTGTTTTAAGTCAATAACTCTTTCATATTGATTAAAAAGTAATATTTCCACCAGCAGATTATTTTTTTTCTGTTAAGACATTTTTCCCAATTTTTAACTGAAATAATCTACCAGTGGAACCAGTGCTTTTTCATCAATATTAAGAAATTATTTACTTAAACTCATATTTCTTACTAAAAAGATACTTGTAAGTTAGTTATAACATATTTAAAATGTACTGACTTACAAGTAACATTTCAGCAAAACATAGCAGCGTGTTTTGGGTCAAAAATTATAATTATTTCACTTATAACATGAAAAGAATGTTGTATTATAAGTGAAATAATCTCCCAGTGGGACTTGAACTTTATTTTTCAACAATATTAACTTAAAACGAGCGACTATTTCTTACAGAAAAGTTACGTTGTTTCATTTCAAGTGTACTAAAATATTTGCATGAGAAACTGAACCAAAAATATGTGGTAATATTTTGTTCTTGCAGTGTAAAAGGTCACATTTGTTATCCATTTCCAGGAAATGGATTTTATTTTGGATTTTATGTGATAAAACCAACAGAAAATTATGCAAATCTGAAAAGTGTGGCATGCTCTTGCAGTCGATATCTTGAACAAACACTGTGAAGATCCCATTTTTGCTGCTAGTTTTGTTGGGTGTGGATATCCAGTTTACACATCTAGATATGCTTTCTATTTTTTTTTTAAATATCAAGCTCAATGTGAGAACATTTGTGATCAGCCTTTACTTTGACTAGACCATTCTGCTGTGACCTAAACTAGCTCTGACTGTATGCAATGCCAGGATTACTACTTGTTTCTCTCCATGTTCATCTTTGCTGAAGAAAAGAATCTCAAGAGCATGATGCTGCCACCACCATGTTTTATAGTGTGAATTTAGTTTTTAATAATAGATTTCATCCCTACTTAATTTTTCAATGTCTTCCACATGTTTGCCTTTTACATGCCTGAGCTTTTTAAAACTTTCTTTAAACTACGAATTCGTTCCATGGAGACACATTTTTGGATTTTTGTTTAGATAAACAGTCAGTTTGGGGGTTAACACTCTTTCTATGTTCAGCTGATGGATTGAACAGAATTTTTTGAGATGTTTAAATCTTCAGGAACGTTAAATTACAGACAGATATACTAGAAAAAAAACTACAAAAAGTTGCATTTTAACTGTAAAACTTCTGTAAACTGAAAACTGCTGAAAACATTGAGCTTGCAGGTTTCAACTGCAGTAAACACTGCATTCATTTAGCATCACTTTAAACTGTGCAGTTGTTGAAATGTACAAAATTAGTTGACAGTTTAGAAAAGCAGGAAAGATTGCTGAATGCCACGGGAATGAGGGATTTATTTATTTATTTATGTTGTTACACTACAAAACCACAAAATATAACCAAGTATCTTTGGTCTAGTTTCTGCTGCAAATATCTCAAGGCACTAAAAATTTGACAATTAAAAGTATTTATTCAGCAAAATTTAAGAGCTTGTTTTAAGTTAAATAAAAACACAAAACATGACCAAGTATTTCTGTCTAGTTTTTAGTGCAATCGATTAATTGTGATTAATCGATTATTAAAGTAATTGTCAACTAATTTAGTAATCTATTGTTAGAGAATATATACTCAACAAAAGGCCAATAGCTGATATATATATATATATATATATTTGCATTTAAGAGTTTTAATTTCATCTGGTTCAAATTTACTAAAGCATTGTATGTTTATTTTCTTATTTAAAAAATGTATTTAATCTTTTAGATTAATTTAAAAAGTACCAGTTCCATTGGTTGATTATTTCACTTATAAAATAGAAACCATGTCTTATTAGTGAAATTATCTCCCTATGATAGATAATTTTGAGTTAGTTTTGTCTTTTTTAAAACGTATAAAGGTATTGGCAGTAGAAACTAGATCAAAATACTTGGTGATGTTTTGTGTTTTTACAGTGTGGTTATTATTAAACCTGCTGCAGTTTTCCTAACATTTTGCGCGGCACGCCCGCCGCCCCTCCAGCGTCTGCGGTTGCGTAACATCTGAGACGTTTAATCAGATTAACTCTGATTAAACCAAAACTGAGTCCAGATATGAAGCATTTCTCCTTTGCCTCCCTTCAGACCATGACCTTCGACCACAACCACTCGCTGGACTTCCTGAACGGCACGCCGTGGTTCATCTATGAGTGCACCATCGAGCTGGACGCCAACTACAGGCGCATTGCCCTCTTCCTCATCTACCTGTTCATCTTCATGGTGGGCCTGCTGGAGAACCTGCTGGTTGTCTGGGTCAACTGGCGGCGCCGCCACTCCGCCAGCGGGGTCCTCTTCTGCATCATCAACGTGAGCCTATCGGACCTGATGGTGATCGTCATCCAGCCGTTCTTCATGATGGAGGTGACCCTGGACAAGGTTTGGCTGTGGGGCAGCTTCCTCTGCAAGGTCACCAACCTCATCTATGTGGTCAACTTCTACAGCAGCTCCTTCTTCCTGGCCTTGATGACCTTGGAGCGCTACCTGGCGCTGACCAGACCATCGCTGCCCACCCTGCTTCCCGTCATTGGCCGCCAGCGGTGGCTCATCTGTGGGGGTCTGTGGCTGCTGTCGCTGTTTTTGGCCCTGTTGGAGAACGTCCATGTGGATATCCTAGAGTGGGACGAACCGGGTTGCTACATGCTGCCTGAGCACAACTTCACCGAGTGGTTCGTCTCCGTTGCCTTCCTCTGTACGATCTTCCAGTTCCTCGGCCCGGCGGCCATCATCATCACCTGCAACGTCTTGATCGCCCGGGCGGTCAGGACCGCCCCGGACGTGGAGGGCCGGAGGGACGTCTGGTTGGTCCACGTATATTCGCTGGTGTTTGTCGTCTGCTGGTTGCCCTACCACCTGGTCATGTTGCTGATGATCATTGATGATCTCGACCCCTTCATGTTCAGCTGCAACGTAGTGGAAGTCCTCTACTTCTCCTTCATTGTGGTGCAGGGTCTCTCGCTTTTTCACTGCGTCGCCAATCCGTTCCTCTACAACTTCCTTAGCAAGAGCTTTCGCCGCAACCTGATCAACACCGTCATAAGCTACATCCCCAAGGACCAAATGGCGGATCAGCTGGAAGTGGGGCCGAAGCCCAATACTCCCAATGGGGGCAAAGAAGACCCAGGGAGGCAGAGGAAAATGAGTAACGCGAGCACCAGCCAGTCTGACGTCGGGTCATAAGGAAAAGATCATCAGGAATCAGACATTTTGAGTTATTTCAGCAAAATCTGGACTTTGGCGTATAGCAGAGGTAACTAATGGACACAACTTCCTCTCATATCCCACTTCCTGCTTATTATCCATGCATGAATGTCATCAGTTTTAAGTAGAGCAGGGCAGGAAATATTTGTTTTTCCTGCAAAGCTGCTCAGCTCCCACAGGACCTTGAGCCAATGTCTGTAATCTTTCAACACAAGAGGAAGAATAGTGCCACACCAGGAATGTGTGTAAACAACACATCTGCAGAGTCAGACACCTTGTGAAATTCTAAACTTAAAAACAAAATACAGCTGTTTATTTGCAGATAAAATCATGGCATACATCACCATATGCTTATTTAACATTTCTGATGTGGTAATGATCTGTGTATATGGAATAAAAAACACTTTAAACATTGACTGTCTCTGTTTAAATTGGAAAATCTGTAATCAACATCAATGTACTAGAAAAACTGCAATGGCATTTTAATGTCCATGCCTTAACACTCCAAAATTTGGAACACAGCTTTATAATAATTCACCTTTATTATGAAAAGGCTCCGTTAACTTTATTTTGAAAAGCCACCTAAATTAACATTTAGGTGATATTAAACGTGGTTTTGCAGTAAACAAACGTTTTACTTGGAAGTTAATTGATTAAATTTTAACAGATTTCTTCATTTGCTTTTTTCAAAAATAATACTTTGCATATAAAACTACATTTGAGTTGGTGACGCTTTTACTTTAGAAAGTATTTGAAAACTAAATTAACTAGTTGTTTGCTAGTTTAGCCTCATTTTGAACGTTATTAGCATTTTTTACTTCTTACTTGGAACGTTAGCATTTTACTATGTTTGCTAGTAAATGTTTTAGACATATATTAGAACAAGATAGAACTCATATTAGATAACATTAGCGGGAGTTACGGTAACATTTTATCCAACATTAGCTAACATGCTCTGTTAGCATGTTAGCTATCAGTAGCAAACTTCAACTTTGCTTTCAGAAATTCTATGAAGTTAGATAATTAGTTTTTGCTAATATCCGCCTAACTTAAGTTATGATGCGTAACCATGGCAATAAGGTTATTTTAGTTACGTTTTTTAACCTTGAAGGAGTTTCAAATGAGGCTACAAGGATGCATAGCAGGACCAAAGAACAGAAGGAAGGAAGAAGTTCAAACTGTCTCCTCCATCGATTTTATCCCCTACTTCAGCGTCTCTGCTTGGCTTTAGGACACGTTGCTGTGGAATATTGTCGGTACTGCGCTGATAACATGTTCTACAGCGTTTTTCACACTGTCCACAGAATAACCATACACCACAACTCTTAAAGACGCTTGGAATATACTAGTTTCATTTAGTTTCCCTTTGGGATTAATAAAAGTTGTTTTTTTATTGAATTGAATAGATAGCACTTTCCTTTATTCTAATTGCAATTCTTTTATTTTCAAAAATGCCAAAAAGTTGGCATATAATAGCAGTAGCATGTTAGCTAAACTGAATTGGCTTCTTCCATTTTGCTAACTGAAATTTATGTTATAGTTAGATAAAATACAGCACGTGTACTGAACATTAAATTTTGGATAACTTTAACTATCAAGGCTAAAACTAAAGTCTTAACTTCTGTGTTTCAGTTAAAATGCTAACTTTAGCAGTCTAGTTCATTTATTAACTAAATATCCACTGATAACAGCAAGATGCTATCTTTATGTGAAAGATAGCATAATTTCCTAACACCTGTATGCTAACAGTACAAGCTATATTAACATCCAAGTTCTATACTTAATAGCATTTAGCCAAGAACCAAATATTACCAACAAGTTGTATTGTAATCAGGCTAATTTTAGGTATAAAAAGTAAGAAATTATCCTTTAAAATCAACATTTTTCTTTGGTTTGAAATTTTATTTAGCTGTTATTTTCATCAGACATGAATGTTTACAGAAAAATAAAGAAGATTTGAGGTGTACAATATATATGCCTGAAAGCAAAACTTTGCTCTTTAGTCAGTGTTATTGGAGAGATCAAAGATGCTGAGCAACATGTTAGGAAGCTGTGTTTATTTTCACAAGCCATTCAACTGATCTTTATAACATTAACTTCAATTTCTGGAATGTTAGAAGATAAGAAGGCAGGAAAGAAAAGGGGGGAGAGGAGCATCAGTTCACGGTTGGCACAATAGCAGGAAAGGACCAGGCTCTAAAGAGGTCAAAGGTCAGGATAGACTGACTTTGAGCAGCATTTTTCCACAAGTTCATCAGCAGAAATTTGATGACGGATTGATTTTATGGCACTCTAAACAGCGATAAATCATAGGAAACAATATTCCTAGAGGCATCAATTTTATTCATTTTTAAAACAAAGAGATATGGAAAGGTATAAAGGCATAAAAACAATAAATATCTATAAATATGAGTTACGACAGGCGTTTATCACAGAAACGCGTTGACAGTTACAGGATGAACGGCTTCCTTTCTGCTAAGTCAGAAAAATATATAAGAAATGCACTTTCTGACTTTAACTGAAGTTTAAAAAAATTTAACTTTAGGACACTAACAAAAATAAGAAACCATTAGTTCTGGATGCTACAATGATAAGATATATTAATAATAGTGTAAATATCACTCACTGACAATAAAAACCCAACTTTTAGATAGATTAATTTTGATAAAGACGACAGCGTTCTGTGTTTCAACAGAGATCAAAAGTTTCAGTTTGGACCTGACTGGCCTTCTGTAAGGTCACATGTTCACCAGCGTCGTACAAAGAGTTAAAGGATTTATTCATACACATAAAAACACGTTTAATTCTTCAACAGGCACATGAGAAATTAGATATTCCAGTTTTCACCTCAACCAGAACCTAAAAGTGCAACTTGACTGTTCTTTCTTCCAAAAAACAGAAGTACAAAACCACATACAAACTACGACAATGGATCCTCCAGATAATGCAAAAAGTGTTTGATTATAACTTATGTTTTCTGACAGTTTCCTAATTTTGCTGTGAAAGTGTTTTTATTTTGGGCAAAAAAATTCAAAATGTAATTTTAAACAGTTTGACTAATTAATTGCTGATTATCAGATGTTTGCAAGTTATTGGACGAATGATGCAAACTGTAAAATACACAAATAACAAAAATGCAACAAAAAAAATGCTGCAACTCCTGGAAATGAAGGGAAAAGTGAAAATGCAGCAAAAAATTAATATAAAGTAAAATGCACATTTTCTTCCTTAGAGTTTCTTCTAGACATCCAATTTAAATCATAAAATCTTTACTTGGAATCTGATTTGGTGGTTGACGCCCCCTAGTGGTCTGGAGCATTTCTGTTTTGTGGCGTTTGGTAGTTTCAGTTGTTTTTGTTTCGCCATTTGTGGCATTTTTTCTTCCACTGCAACATTTTCCATTACATTTGTTTTTCTATTGCAGTTCATTTTGTCGTTTGCACCTTCTGGCCATTATAGATGAGTGATGAACAGCTGAACAAATGGATTAACAGACGGTCAAACAGAGACATGGGTGGATAAAAAGGGATAAGTTGATGTACTGATGGACAAGTAAACCAGCAGATGAGCAAACAAATGATTAAACAGACAAACAAATAAATCGATTGACTGGACAAACTGATTGAATAATGGGTGAAAGAATAAAATGCAGAAGCTGACAGGCCATTACAAATAAAAACAGTAAGAAAAAATTTAGTAATTTCCACAAAAAGAAACCAACTGAGAAATCCATTTTTAAAAATTTTTTCTAGTAAATTTTTGACTTCTCAAACTCAAAAATGTTCATGTTTCTCTAGAACATTTCGAGCTCAATTTCAAAAACTTTGACTTTCAAACTAAAAAAGTTCTATTATTTTGCTTTTCAAGATGAGATTAATATAAAAATTTCAGATTTTTTTCCATCACATTTTTGACTTTTCAAACTCAGAAATCTCCATGTTTTAGCAGATAATTTCTGAGATTAATTTGAAATCTTTTGTTCTTAGTGTTGTCAGTGTATCAGGCGTCGCCGGCGGGCAGCAGCGGCTCCTTGGAGTGGTCGTTGTACATGAAGGTCTGCTCGATGTTGAAGTCGGCCGGCAGGTGGCCTTTGTGTAGCTCCATGTGCGACGACACCAGCTTGAGGGTGGAGAAGTAGAGTCCGCAGACGGTGCAGCGGTACATCAGGGCGCCGGCGTGCGTCTTCAGGTGGCAGATTATGGTGGATCGGCCCCTGAAGAACCGCAGGCACACCTTGCACTGGTATGGCTTCTCTCCGGTGTGGATCCGCAGGTGGTAGGTGAACTCCCCTGAGTGGGCGAAGCATTTGCCGCAGTAGCGACAGCGGTACCACTTCCCGCGGACGCCCCCGTCCATGGCAGTACTGTCCTGCCCCGCCGCGGGCGGGAAGCCTAGCTTCTCCGGCACGCTGAAGCCGATTGCCATCCCCAAACCCAGGTTGATCTTCGAGAGGCCGCCGACGTCGCGTGGAGACGAGGAAGAGGAAGATGGAGGACAGTCCAGGGAGTGGTCGGCTTTCCGCTTGCCGAGGCAGCCGCCGCCGTCGTTCAGGGACTCTGAGGTGTGCATTGCGAGGTGGAGCTGGAAGGCAGAGGAGGAGACGAACGTCTGTGGGCACAGGAAGCAATGCATCTCCTCCGCTTTGTGCGCCAGACGCTGCTTCTCCTTAGCGGCCGCCTCGTCGGCATGAGCTGCCATGTGTCTGTCCAGCAGGGGGCGCTCTACGAAGCAGCAGGCACAGTGAGGGCAGGTGAAGACGGGCAGGGAGAGGTGGGCGAGGGCGTGCCACAGCAGGGAGCAGAGAGAGAGCTGAGGCAGGTGGCAGACCCCACAGGTCAGGGTCTGCAGACACACATGGCTCAGCAGGTGGTCTCTGAGCGTCTGGGGAGGAACAGAAGCACAAAAATAACCATAAAGCCTTGAAGGTGACCCACTATGGTTCCTTGAACAGGATAAGATAGGTCTATGAGCGGCATAAAGCATGTTTATTACATTTTTTCTGCACAAATCATTCTTATAGAGATTTTAGTCGGAATGAGCTGTTTTAGGCGTCTTGTCATTTTAAATCCAAATTCTTCTGGCCACGCCCTCAACTCAATGTTTAAAATGGCTGCAAATTGAAGAGCAGAAGTGGAGCCTCCTGCACAACCAACAAGAATGCAGCAAGTGGTTTCAGGATGGCAAGTCAACAACAAAACACTTGTCTTTTCCAGCAGCCATTGTATAACAGATGCAGCGATTAAACCAGCTGACCAAATGTGCTCCTGTTGCTAGGTAACGGGGGAAACTGCTAATTCGTGACGTTACAATCGGGATCTTTTTGAATTGAATGATTTTCCAGACTCCAAAAAACATCTGGCTGTAGAGGCAGGACAAACCCAAATGGAAGTACAAAAACATGCAAAATGAGAATTTAGCAAAACACGTAAAAATGTAATTTAAATTTTTGTTTAATTAAAAATTTAAATAAACATGAATTAATTTTTTTGGGATAAATTCAATTTTAAAAATCTTATTTTGATTGTGTCTTTTTTACTTATTCTTATGGGTAAAAAAATCCTTTTAATAAATAGTCTGCTTGTATCCAGATGTTGGGGGGGAAGAAAACAACAAGGTATACTTCTATGAACATTTTTCTCAATTATTTACCACTTTATTTTAATTTATCACAAAAAACTCCAACAAAACCCATTAAATTTTGTCTTAATATATTCATATGTCTATCTTTAACATTTACCTGGAAGTCCTTGCTGAGGGTTTTGGTGCACACCGCACACTTCAGCTCTGAGCCCTGTCCGCTGCTCATCAGCGCCCCCTGCGGGATGCTGTAGGTAGCGGCCGTCTGGTGGTGGTGGCGCAGCAGTTTGCTCTGGCTGCAGAACTCCTGCCGACACATTTCGCAGGAGAAGAGCTGAACGCTGACGTGGGCGAGGGAGTGGGCCACGGCGGCGGCCCGGTCCGGGAACGAGGCGCCGCACAGCCGGCAGAGGCCCAGCTCCGTCAGGTGAGCCTCGGCGTGTCGCTTCACCACGACCGGGTCTGCAGGGAGCGGCGCAGAACAGGCTTTACACGACAGCTGATTTCTGCTCACCTGCAGGAGAAAAACACACCAAAAAAAATGCATACAAAATCAAGCAGTTGCTTCTGCTCCGTTGACCTTTAACCCTCAAAGGAAACTTTAAATTGACTTTAGGTTCCAGAATTTCGACGGCGGATTAGGGTCATTGTAGAGAGAATTTTTTTTTTTGTAAATTTACGCCAAAAAGACCCTTGAAATTTGTAGATTAATTTCTGAAGTTTTATAGAATTTTTTTTTCCTGACTTTCAAAAGTTGAAATTTTTCGACTTTTTAACTGACAAAATTTACAAAAGTCGAATTCAAACTCTCCAAAAGTATTTTTTTGCTTTTAAACTTCCTTATTTAGTTTTATTTTTCAAACTTAGAAATTTCAGTTATTTCTAGACAACTTCTGAAATTTATATCAGACATTTTTCTAGCAATTATTTATCTTTTCAAACTCAGAAATCTCAAAAAAAATCTAGAAAATGTCAGATTAATCTCAAAACTTTCTTGTTTTTTTAAATCTCTTTTTGAATCCTATTAATCATAAGTGTGATGCTAATCTGCCGCTAAGCAACAAACCGTGTTTACCAGGCCGCTCCTGCTCCCTTCGTCTCTTGCGCCGTTCTCCACACACACCAGATCATCTTCCTCATCTTCCTCCTCCATGTAGGTCTCATCGTCGCTCAGCTCGATTATTTCTCCAGCCAGCTGTCGCCACTCCTCTTCCTCCATCTCACCTTTACTCTCCCTCACTTCAACCTCCTCAAACATCAGCACACAGTCTCCCTGTTTGCTCGTCACCGGCGCCCCCTGCAGGCCGGCTGGAGGCTCTCCAGAGGAGGAGGTCGGCGCTTCGGGTCCGAGCTGAGCGGAGGAGTCCGGGAGGGAGCAGAGGTCAGAGGGCGCAGGGTTGCATCGCGTCACG